>NC_141690.1:143327292-143938655 GCF_964263255.1 Lissotriton vulgaris | reverse complement strand
AATTAGTTGGTACATTTTTGTTACCCCAGGATGGATTGACAAAATTGAATCATGGTAAATTTGTAACACTTTTTCCTGTAATGATTCATTGGGAACAAACACCTGATCATTCAGACATAATACATTTTCTTTCCATTGCAATAAGGGCTAAACCTTGTTCCATTCTTCCTTTGATTGAATTTCTAGAGCCTTTTCTATGTCTAACAAAACTTCCAAATCAATAAGTCCTATCCTAAAACGCTCCTCAGGAATAATCGGATGAAGCGTTTCTTTTTTTGCATTCAAATCATCGCTTAAACCAGTTCTGGATAATGCATCAGCTTTGTTATTATCTTTAACAGGGCGGTAAGTGATGATGAAATCATAATCGTTAAAGAATAGAGTCCAACACAATTGTCGAGGAGTCAAAGCCTTAGCGGATCTAAGTGACTGCAAATTTCTATGATCAGTATATATGGTTACAGGATGACGAGCCCCTAGCAAGTAGTGTCGCCATTCTTTGAACACAGCTTTTATGGCCAATAATTCTCTATCGGCTATGGCATAATTTTGTGTCAGTGGGAGATAATTTTCTGGAATAATATGCGATTGGATGCATCTGTCCAGTATCTTTATTCCTTTGGGATAAAATGCCTCTGACTGCAAATTGAGAGGCATCCGCTTCCACAATGAAAGGTTGAGAGGGATCAGGATGCTATAATACCGGGGCTGTTATGAATTGGTATTTTAAATCCTGAAAAGCCAATTCAGTTTCTGAGGTCCATTTGAATTTCATGTTTTTTCTTAACAATTTAGTGATGGGAGTTACCTTTTTTGAAAAATTGTTAATGAATCGTCTGTAAAAATTTGCAAATCCCAAAAAGCTCTGGATTTGTTTCACAGAAGTAGGACTGGGCCAATCTATAATTGCTTGAACCTTTTTTGGATCCATTTCTATGCCTGCCGGACTAAGGATGTATCCCAAAAAGTTTACTGTGGTTACATGGAATAAGCTTTTTTCAAGTTTTACAAGTTAAGAATTTTGTAAAAGCTGCTGAAGAATGGCTCGTACTTGCTTTACATGTTCAGTTTTTTCTTTTGAGTAAATGAGAATATCATCAATGTAGACGATACAACAAACATCCAGGAAATCTCTTAGCACGTCAATTTCTTATAACATCAGACATCGCCATGGACACTTCAGTGTAAAACCTGCATTCCTTCAACAATTACGGTCAAGCATAGGCATAAAACACATATTACTACATAAACAATGTACACAAACATAACTGGAGTGCTGGATGCACAGGACAGGGGTGGGTTTCAAGAAAGGTGAAGGTTTTGGATTATTCCTTGTGAGGAGTTTAATTCAGGATTATGCCTACAGAAGGGGTCGCGACTGTTGATTCATGGCAGTTGGTGAACGTTCCATTGATGCCATGATTAATCTCTAAAAAACAAGTGTTATTTATTTATTTATTTTAACCTTGTGTTTCTTTGTTTTTTAGAAACACTATTGTTGGACGTCTGTTTTAGAAAGTCAAATATACCAAAAAAATAGAAGTTGTTAGAAAATACATAAAAAACTCTAAATAGTTTTTAAAAATAAAAAAAGGTTCTCACGGAACCACCTATACTGGTGAAAAATAGAAAAACTGTATGTTTTGAAACTGTGCTTGCATAAATCTGTATATGATGAACGTAAAATACGGCCTGGATGATTGAATGAATGCATAGGTAGTACATCAGTGAATGTATGACTATAAGGATACTGCCTGAGTGAATAGTTATGTACAGGAGTACTGCCTGTGTGATTGCATGAGTGTATGAATAGTACCTAGCTGAATGAATGAGTGTATGGATACTACCTATGTGATTGGATGAGTGTACGGCTAGTACCTGGATGAATTAGAGTGTGGTTAGTACCCTCGTGAATAGATGATTGTTTAGGTAGTGCCAGGGTGAATGGATGAGTTCATTAGTAGTGTCTGATTGAATGCATGAGTGCATGGGTAGTGCGTAAGTGAATGGTTGAGTTGAAAGGCAGTGTCTGAGTGATTCAATTAGTGCATGGGTTGAAAGGCAGTGTCTGAGTGATTCAATTAGTGCATTGGTAATGTCTGCGTTATTGGATGAGTGCCTGGGTACGGCCTGTGTGACTGGATAAGTGGAAGAGTGGTGCCTGGCTCATTTGGTGAGTGTATTGGTAGTATCTGGGAGATTGGATGAGTGCATAGGTACTGCCTGGGTGATTGGAAAATTACATGAGTACTGTCTGAGTGAATGCTTGAGTGCATGGGTAATGACTGAGTGAATGGATGAAAGTAATGCGTGGGAGATTGCATGAGTACAAGAACAATGCCTGGGTGATTCCATGAGTGCATGTATAGTGCCTGGATGAATGAATGAGAGTATGGGTAATACCTGGGTGATTGATTGATTGCATGGGTAGTGGTTAGGTTATTGGATGAGTGCATGAGTACTGGCTGAATGAATACATGACTGCATGGGTACTGCAAAGGTGAATGGTTGAGTTGAAGGAAAGTGTCTCAGTGATTCAATGAGTTCATAGGTAGTGCTTGAGTGATTCAATGAGAGCCTGGGTAGTGCCTGAGTGAAAGGATAAGTGGAAGGGTAGTGCCTGGTTCATTGGGTGACTGTATTTGTAGTGTCTGTGTGATTGGATGAATGCATGGACAGTGCCTGAGTGAATGCATGAGTACATCAATAGTACCTGGGTGAATTAATAAGTATATGGGTAGTGACTGAGTGAATGGGTGAGTGGATGTATATTGGCTGGGAGATTGGATGACTGCAAGAGCAATGCCTAGGTGATTGCATGAGTGCATCTATAGTATCTGGATTATTGATTGAGCATATGGGTAGTGCCTGGGTGATTGGATGAGTGCATGAGTACTGTCCGAATGAATATATGACTGCATGGTACTGCATAAGTGAATGGTTGAGTTGACGGTGATTCAATGAGTGGATAGGTAGTGCCTGGGTGAATGGATAAGTGGAATGGTAGTGCCTGGCTCATTGGGTGACTGCATTAGTAGTGTCTGTGTGATTGGATGAATATATGGGTACTGCCTCAATGATTGCATGACTGCATGGACTGAGTGCATGTCTAGTTTCTGGAAGAATGGGTGAGTGCAATACCAGTGCCTGGGTGATTGCATCAGTTCATGGATAGTACCTGGGTGAATTAATAAGTGTAGAGGTAGTGACTGAGTGAATGGATGAGTGCATGTATACTGGATCAGAGATTGGATGACTGCAAGAGCAATGACTGCATGGGTATTTTGGATAGGAAGTTCAATATAAACCTGTCCTGTATAATGAGAAGTAAATACCTTGCAGTTAAAACACTTTTGTTGGTCTATGCATTTTTGTAAAAAGTAAGTATGATACTACTCCTCAGAAATATGATTATAGTTTTCAAAAAAGTGTAAAAGATGAGCATTATTTATATGAGAAACAAATAGCATAGAGTTACATCTTACCTTTCAAGTAATTTAGATACATTACTCAGTATATCATTTTAGAGTAGTATTATCCTAAACAGCATTAAAACTGTTTTCAAACTTCAACAGTAGCTACTATAAAGAAGAAAAAGAAAAACTGGTATTTAATGGTAATATATTACAAAAATTATAATATTATATTTTTAAGTACCCAACATAAATTTAGAATTATGTAACATTTTCAGTTTCCCTTTTTTGCTGTTCTCAGATTCCCCTTAACCATACACAGTGATTTCAATGTAGTATCATTATTAAACAGCTGGGGAAAAAACAATCAAATTGATTGTAGAAAAAAAATCAGCATATATCATCATTATCAATATGCGTATATATGCATTTTCCTATCTACACTTTGTTAATTACTTCCTTCACCTACATTAACTCTATTATTTTTCTCAAATACATTTGCTAAAATGTAGGCTCTCATTTACATCTAGTACAATATAGACAACAAATATATAAAATAATTGCTTTTAAACACAATTTTCCAAATGTAATATCAATTAGTGCAAATAATAATCCAAATGCTAATTATATAAATTCAAATAGTTTGCAGTGCTGTCTACTTTCTGTTTACATCTTCCCAATAGGCCGAATGATGTACTCAAAACTTTGGCTGCAGAAAAAGCAAATAAGATTTGGTAATTCATAAGGCAATCTATTTTGAATTCCAAGTGGGCATCATTGCAAAGCGTCCATCTTTTGTAACATTTTAAATAAATAGTATAGTGTCCAGATGTTGCAGTTAGTCCTTCATGGAAAATAATAACTGCTGTTGTATAAGTTCTTCCTGAAACAGATATTTGATTTGCTTTAAAATAGTAATTTTTGTTTCCAATTTTCTTACATTTGCTCTACATTGTTGTAACATGAATGTACAATATTTTCCAAACCTTGCTATATGTAATGTAGACAACATCTCTGATATACAATGTGAGCATCTCATATCCTGCTTTGCTGTTTTTTTTAATACATTTGTTAAAAGGTATTGATTCGCAGTCTGGTATTGTCAAGTATAGGAATCCATCTGTTTCTATTTCAGTAGTAAAAGTAAATTAACACTCTTCACACTTATGAATCCACTTGTAACTTAGTCCAAATAGCTTTTCAATGTGTATTCATTCATGTTCTAATACTCCAAGCATAAGCATTAGAAATTCTTGTACATCTTGTTGTATGTTGAGAGTAAATGTCAATGAACCAGTACATATATCTAAAAGATGTCGAATGCCAGAAGCATTATGCATTTCAGTTCCATCATTTATCAACTGTTGAAATACATGATGTAGTAAAGAAAAGAATACTTTTTTCACGATTTTCTATGATTTTGTGATGAAGATGTGGTATATGAAACACAACATTCAGAATCACATTACCATAACAGTTGATACCTGAACTGTTTTCTAACTGGTATCCTACAATCTCATCAACATTTTCTATTTTTTTTCCTTATACTTTAAACTTTTTCTTCAGTTGCTTTCCTTTTTTGAACATCAGTTGCATCTTTGTCATATTTCTGTTTTGGACACACTATACATTTTTCATATATGGGATATTCACCTAAATCAGGAGCATAAAGTCTTCTTAAATGATTGTACTCTCTTACACAATTTGCATCAGCACTGAACTTTTTCATATCAAAATCTATCAACAAACCAGACAATGTTCTTACTCGAGACAATGCAACTTATGCCATTCCCTCTTTGAATACCGTGCGTCCAATATTTAGAAAAGTTTTATCTATACTTAAACCTTGAGCTTTATGAATAGTGTCTGCATATGCTAAAGACAGCTGAAACTGTTGTCTGCAACCATACAAATCATTTACAAGCAAAAAACGTACAACACAACGCCCAATCTGTCTTACCTTCTTAATCTGATAACATTTTATAATCACAAATTCTATTCCATCTCTATTCTGAAAATTTACAAAATCAACAACTTTTCCCATTGCTCCATTTACTAAACCTTCAACATTCAAATTACGCCACAAAATTACCTGCAGTTAAACATACATGTAAAGTCTTTTTTAAGTCTGCAGTTTTAGATACAGATTTTCCCAAAGAATGCAATTTAGCCTGTAGTTTCTCTGTAAGGAGAATAGTCAATCCATGGTGTTCAATTTTATCATTAGCATCACGATCCACAATGTGTTGGTTTTCCAGTTTCAGAAGTTGTTGATTAAATGTAGAACTCTCTTGCAGTGTAGGCATTAGGCAAACTATAAACTTGTTTTCTCCAAGCATGTTATACAGTACTTCAGCTGCTGTGTTTCCAGTTGTAAACAAGTGCCTTAGT
Source organism: Lissotriton vulgaris (assembly GCF_964263255.1). Classification (NCBI taxonomy): domain Eukaryota; kingdom Metazoa; phylum Chordata; class Amphibia; order Caudata; family Salamandridae; genus Lissotriton; species Lissotriton vulgaris. Next base: position 143,932,851 of record NC_141690.1, on the reverse strand, counting down.
AGCTGACTTTCTAAAGTTTGTTTACCATGTTCCATCAAGACCCCAATTATTATGTCTTGAAGAATATTTCCATGATCTTCATCCCTTGCTTGTCGCATATTCTTAACACGTTCTTTATATTCAAAATGTAACCAAATGTTCACATTTCCAATACTTCTCAAAGGTTTCCTTGTGTCTTCATGGACAAGTTTTTAAAACAGGTTGCCCTTTTACAGGAGTAAGTTGAAGTAGGTCTCAGAATACAATGAATTTTTTTCCCCCAAACAGAATATCATAATCTGTTTTTAAAATCTGTTGCATTCTTAAATGTACAAAGGCAAGCATTAAGTTTGAGACCATGCTTGCCTCATCAATGATTAAAAGTTTCATTTTTTTCAATACTTTTGTGACTTTAAAACAAGATTCTCCAGATAATTTCTAATATTCCAATGTATTACCATGTTCAACAGGTAGCATAAGTAATCCCTTTAATGCTGTGCTCAGCTAATCCACTTAGAGCTGTTAGAACACAAGATAAATGCGATTCTCTAGTTTTGTGTCGATAACTGGTCAAACTTAAGAAACTTTTCCTGTTCCAGTTTGAAAACTGATGTACAATAGAATAGGTTTAAATCATGAACATTGGTATTCTTTTTCTTCATGCAGAAAAAGATGGTGCATCTTTTGTTTGACTTGTAGGTATATTTCTTTCCGTTCAATATTTAGTTTTAGTTGTTCTTCTAACTTTTCCAACTGAATAATATCCTGTTGTGCTTGTTGCATTGCATTTTGTTGCCTCATTTATGGCTCTTGCTGCTTCATTTTTGATAATTGGTTGTCCCAGTTGATCTTTACTCAGTGGACCAGAACTTTTACTGCCTTCTGAACCTTTTCTAGTTATATCAGCTGGAATCTCATTATTTAACATTCATAGATAAATTGGGAACATTGTGCAGGGAATGCTATCTTTATTTCATTTATTTTATCTGTTGTTTGACTTGTAAGTATATTTCTTTCCGTTCAATATTTAGTTTTAGTTGTTCTTCTAACTTTTCCAACTGAATAATATCCTTTTGTGCTTGTTGCATTGCATTTTTTGTATCATTTAGCTCATGACGAGCTGAGCTCGTCATGAGCATGCAAGGGGTTAAAATCTAAATTTAAGTACACAACTCTTCCTTTCAGACCACTTTGTAAATCTGTTGGTGCCAGCTTATCTTTTTAGGCTCCTTATGAACTATGGCCTGCAATGGGTGTACAGATTGAATACGAACATGACTCATATCCATTCAAATCTGCCAGTTCCTGATGAACAGGTACCGACCCTAAGTTGTTATGTAGTGCTCCAGCTGGCTTTTTTTTCTCTTCTAATTTGTTGTAACAGTATTTACAAATAACATGATCAGTAGCCAACTCAAACTGACCTTCTATTAACAAATAAGCACCAAATTGCTGCCACTTATCATTGTTTTCTTTTCAAATTTTAAATATAAATCACCATTCCCAGTTTAACTTACGTTGACAACAAATACAAACATAAGGGCCTATTAGGATTGCGTTTTTTCCGCATCCTCCGGGCCGGCGGAAGCCACCGCCGGCCCAGAGGATGCGGAAAAACCGCAGCGGACCCACCAAAGACCCACGCCACATTAGGATGGCTGGTGGGTCCTGGTTTGCGTCCGCAGCTTTTCCGCCGCGGTTGGCTTACAACCGTGGTGGAAAAGCCCTAATATGGTGGCGGTGTCTCTCAGACACTGCCAGCCATATTAGGATGCCCCAAAAGAAATGTTTTTCCTCTGCGGGTTTTCCGCTGTGGAAAAGCATACGTATCTTCACTGCAGGGGCCGGTTGCGGGCCCCCTAGGTGAAGGGGGGGTCGGGGTGGGGGGTGCACATGGGGGTTAGCTATGGTACCCCCCTGCATTTGTATGCAGAAAGCGGCAGGCACCTCGCGGTGCCTGCCTCTTTCTGCATGCAAATGCAATGACTGCATTTTTAACATTGCTGCGGGTGCAGCTAGAAGCCGCACCCGCCACAATGTTAAAAATAGAGGATGTGACCGCCAGGGTGGCGGTCACATCCTAATTGCACAGGAGGGGACGCCGCAGCCCATGCGGACGTTCCCTCCTCCTCAGTGATCGCGGACGGACGCAAGTCCGTCCGCGATCATAATCGGCCCCATAGTTTGGTTTTTTCAGACGAAACTGTCTTAAACATTGTAATTTCTTTAAATTCATCAATACAAATCTCTTTCCCGTGTTCTTCAACACCTACACTTATTAAACTCTCACTTTCTCTACACTTCTCTTGTGAACCAGAAGAACAAAACTGTATATCATCACAAACTTTTTGTACATCTGATACTGAACCGTGAAAAAGATATGTATTCATTTCACCTAAACATAAGGCAGGAGTTTTTACATAGTAGAGTCTCCTTACTAACTTCCGCATTTCAGAGTGGTAACATTCTGGCTTGTCTTTTACTGTTCATGAAAGACAAGCCAGAAAATGACCCTGCAAGTTAGTATATTTTCTTATTTTACATGGATTTACTCCTTGTAACATCTGAACCTTCTGTTTAACTCTTTGTTTGGCATATGCTTGTAAGTACATTCAGAATATTTCAATAGATTCCTGTCGAAAACTGCGTATACTGCTACAATCCCACTTATACACAGGAACTTGTGTATGCCTACCTTGAACTTCTTGAGATGTTACTTCTTCCACATTCCTAACAACGATTTTTTCATTTGGATCTCATAGCATCAACCAATAGTATCAACTGCATGTACTAATGTATTCTGTTAAAAATAGCTTTTTTCATTAAAGAAAGGTTCGGCACTAGAAGTATGCTTCCATTAACCAGTAAAAGATTTTAAAAAGGTACTACTATTAACAAGTCTTTTTCTTTTTCTTTTCTCTTTCATAAACACCATTGTTTTATCCAATGTTCGCATTCTCTTCAATATTAATATAAATATTTTCATTTCAATTCAAAAGCAGTATCTACTAAACTTTCAATGTGTTGCTTCTCATTATATGCTGCTGATCTTCTGTCATACTTTTTGGAATCTTTGAAAAAATTTTGAGTTACTCTACTTCTAATTATTCTTATACGTATCTCTTTAAATAGATGTTGTCTTCTTATAACATGTGTTGCTTTTCTAAAAATAAATGTTTTTTACCATTACAATTCTTCTTATCCTTGTGATTTATTGTAAAACTTATCCTTTTCCTTTCACTGTTATTGACTTTCTTTATTCTCACTGCAACTGTTATAAGAACATTTTTAGTGCTCTTACCAGAAAAGAATTTATCCTGAGTTTGCTATTTTTCTAATGCAGTCTTTTTACTTTTAGTGGTAGTAGTGTTTTCTTTGTTCTCTTCTTTTTTCCTGTTTTCTTGTCATCTTCAATTTATGATCCAATTACAATAATTTTCAAAAAAACAAAGAACAGTTTCAATAGTTTGTTACATCAATTAACAATTTTAAATTAATTACATGTCAATATTCATAATAACCACTAAGAAATTACTTACAATTACATTGCTATTCTCTTCATCACTGTGCTGAAGAGAAAGAAAGGTGCAGGAGAATTGCATAAAGAAGCAACACAGCTACAGAAGTGCAGAAAAAGGCAACAGAGGTGGAGAAAGAGGCAATAGGGGTGCACATAGAAGCAACAGAGGTACACAAGCATAAAAGAGAAGTGCACAAAGAGGCAAGAGAGGTGAGGAAAGAGGCAAGAGAGGTGCAAAAAAGACAAAACATGTTTAGAAAAAGGCAAGCGAGGTGCACAATGAAGCAAGAGAGGTGCAGAAAAAACAACATCTGTATAAATAAGCAACTGAGGTGCAAAAAAAGCAAGAGAAGTGCAGAAAGAGGCAAGAGAGTTGCAGAAAGAGGCAACAGAAATGCAAAAAGAGGGAACAAGGGAGAAGAAAGAGGCAAGAGGAGTGCAGAAAGAAGCAACAGAGGGGCACAAAAAGCCATCAGCGGTGCAGAAAGAGGGAAAGAGGCACATAAAAACGCAAGAGAGGTTCAGAAAGGGCCCAAAGGAGTGCAAAAAGAAGCAAGAGACGTGCAGAAATTAGCAAGAGAGGCACAGCAACAGGTGAGCGAAGTGCAGAAAGAGGGAAGAGGGGTACAGAAAGAGGCAAGAGAGGTACAGAAACAGGCATCAGAGGTACAGAAACAGGGTAGAAGGGTATAAAAAGAGACAAGAGGAGTGCACAAAGAAGCAACAGAGGTGCAAAAAAGTCAAGAGATGTGAAAAAAGGGCAAAGAGACATACAGAAAGAAGCAAGAGAGGTATAGAAAAGGGTAGGAGAGGTGCAGTAAGAGGTAAAGGAGGTGTTGAAAGAAGCAAGAGAAGTGAAGAAAGAAGTAAGTGAGCTCTAGAAACAAGCAAGGGAGGTGTAGTAAGAACTTAAAAGAGGTGCAGAAACATTCAAAAGAGGTAGAGAAAGAAGCAAGACAAGTACAGAAAGAAGCAGGAAAAGTACAGACAAAGGCAACAGAAGTGCAGAAAAAGGCAAGAGAGGTGTAGAAAGAGGCATGACTACAGCAGAAAGAGGCAAGAGAGGTAGAGAAACATGGAAGTGTGATGCAGGAAGAGGTAAGAGGGATACACAAAGAACCAAGACAAGTGCAGAAAGAAGCAAAAGAAGTGCACAAAGAACAAACGGAGGTGCAGCAACAACAAGAAAAGTACAGAAACCGGCAAGAAAGGTGAATAAAGTGGCAATAGAGGTACAGAAAGAGAGAAGAAGACTGCAGAAAGAGACAAGTGAGCTCCACAAAGAAGAAAATATTGTGCAAAAAGAACTAACAGAGGTGCAGAAAGAGGCAAGGGAGGTACAGAAAGAAGCAAGAGCAGTGTAGAAAGAAGCAAAAGAAGTACAAAAAGTGGCAAGAGAGGTACAGAAAGAGGGGGCAGAAGGACACAAGAGAGGTACACAAACAGCAACAGAGGACCGGAAACAGGCAAGAAGAGTGCAGACAGAGGCAAGAGGAGTGCAGAAAGAAGCAACAGAGGTGCAAAAAATGGCAAGAGGGGTACAGAAAGAGGAAAAGAGCTGCAGAAAAGGCAAGAGAGGTTCATAAAAAGGCAAGACATACACAAAAAGGAACATAGATGCAGAAATTGGAAAGAAAGGTACAGAAAGAGGTGAGGGCGATGCAGAAAGAGGCAACAGAGTTACAAAAAGAGGGAAGAAAAGTGTAGAAAGAAACACCAGAGGTGCAAAAGAGGCAATAGCAGTGTAAAAATGGACAAGAGAAGTACAGAAAGAAGCAAGATACATATAGAAATTGACAAGAGAGGTACAGAAAGAGGCTAGGGAGGTGCAGACAGAGGCAAACACATTTACAAAGAAGCGAGACAACTATAGACAGAATCTAGTGAACAGCAGAAACAACCAAATGAGGTGCAGAAAGAACCAAAAGATGTGCAAAAAGAGGCCACACAAAGGGATTATGGAAGTTAGAGAAGTGCAGAAAGTGGCAAAAGAGGTACAGAAAGAAGCAAAAGGGATGCACGAAGAAGCAAGAGAGCTGCACAAACAGGCAAGAGAGGTGCATAAAAAGGCAAGAGAGGCGCAGATAGAGGCACAGAAAAGGGTAAGAGAAGTACAGAAAGGAACAAGAGACATGCAGAAAGAAGCAAGAGAGGTGTTGAAATTGAGAAGAGAGGTACCGAAAGGGGTAGGGGAGAATGCAGAAAGAGACAAGAGAGGTGCACAAAGAGACTAGAGAGGTGCAGAAAGAAGCAAGAAAGGTAAACAAATAGGCAACAGAGGAATAGAAAGATGAAAGAACGGTGCAGAAAGAAGCAAGAGGAGTGCTGAAATCAGCAACAGAAATGCAGAAAGAGCCAAAAGAACTGCGCAAAAAAGCAACGGAGGTGCACAAAGATGCAAGACAAGTACAGAAGGATCCAAGAGAATGACAGAAATTTAAAGCACCAATCCTTCCCATGTCATGTACGTCTTACCATATGCCTGAATGCATGCATGCATATGTCTATGCCTTTTGTTAGTGGCATCAAACATAAACGAATCATACAAATTGTTGTATACCTGTGTTTTGGATGTCTACATCTTTAGATGCATAACATGTGTAAGACTACATGTACAAGTAGACACATACTTCAGTCACAAGACTACACTAATCTTTCAACTTGGCAGACTAAACTTCCCATTTCAAGCAGACACCTAAAGATATACGGCCTACTTCAAGTGTACCTTTCCAGAGATTCATACAAAGTACCCTAATCACTAATCCGTCCGCCAACTTGCCTGAAACCTCACTTTTCTGCTGCATATTCATTCTTCACTGACTGCTCTGAATGTTAGACCTACCAAATTTAAAACAGCAATGCTTCACATGTTTCTGTTGTAAGTCTCACCATGTTCCTGAAAACATGCATGCATGTGTCTGTGCATTTTGCTAGTGGGATCATACATAGAAGAAACATACAAATAGTTCTATATCTGAGTTTCACACATCTGCAATCTTTAGATGCATAACACGTTTGAGAATACATGTACAAGTAGAGGCATACCTGAGTTACAAGACCATGCAGACCTTTAAACTTGACACACTGCAATTCCCATTTCAGGCAGACACCTACATTTATATGGCATATTTCAAGTGTACCTTTCCAGAGACTCCTGCAAAGTACTCTAATCATTAATCCCACTTCCAACATGTCTTAAACCTCACTTTTCTTCTGCACATTCATTTTCACCAACTGCTCAGAATGTTAGTACAACCACATTTAAAATAGCAATCCTTCCCATGTTACTGTTGTAAGTCTCACTATATTCCTGAAAGCATGCATGTCTCTCTAACTTTTGCTAGTGGCATAATACATAAAAGAAACATACAAATAGATGTACACCTGTCTTTCAAACATCTAGCATCTTTAGATGCATAATATGTGTGAGAAGACATGTACACACAGAGACATACCTCACTCACAAGACCATGCAGACCTTAAAACGTCATAGAGTACACTTCCCATTTCAAACAGACACCTAAATGTATATGGCATACTTCAAGTGTATGCAAAGTACCCTAATCACTAATCCGTCTGCCAACATGTCCTAAACCTCAGTTTTGTGCTTCAGCTTTATTTTTAACAGACTCCTCACAATGTTAGACCTACTAAATTTAAATGAACAACCCTTCCCATGCCACTGTTATAAGGCTAACCATATTTCTGAGCATATGCATGCGTATTGCTGTGTCTTTCCCATGTCACTGTTATAAGTCTCTCCACACGACACCATAGGGAATATTCTTACCACCAGGGATGATATTACGAACTCGGAATTTATACTACAATGCCTGGAGTTGGTCCTCCTTGAGAACTATTTTGATTTCAACAACACCTTGTTTAAACAGACCAACGGTGTCAGTCTGGAAGCTAGCTGCGCCCCTTGTATTGCTTGTCTATACATGGGAGAATTTGAACGCATTAACATCTTTAATGAAATGGCCCCCTTCCATGAAAACGTCAGAGGATGGCGTCGATTTATCGACGACATCTTCTTGATCTGGAGGGGGATGACACCTCTCTGGAGGAATATATCCTCTGGTTGAATGCGGCCGACCCCAATCTACGCTTTACCAGCCATCATAGCAATCAAAGGATTGAATTCCTGGACATTTGGGTGGAACATCAGGACAATCTCTTAAAAGTATCTTTATATACCAAACCCACCGCCAGGAACACTCTGTTACAATATCCCAGTTTTCACCCCAGGAATCAAAAAGACAGCATCCCTTACAGTCAGTTCCTTCGAATTAGAAGGAACTGCACTGATATGAGCGATTACCTACTACAATCCACCATCCTGAAAGAAAAGCTATTCCACAGAGGCCACCCTAGAAAATGTATCAGGGACTCATTCAAAAGAGCCAGATGCGCGAACAGAGACTTGATGCTTGAACCCCATACATCTAAGCCTTCGGACCGATTAGTCTATACAACCCGCCACTCCAACATCAACCACTAAATTTGCCAGGTTATCAATTCTAGCTGGAATTTGCTCAACCTGGAGAAAGAACAAACCATCCTTCATCGACCCATATTCGCATTCAGAAGAAACAAACATTTGAAAAATCACCTTGTCAGGGGGAAAATGCCAGAGGCTCTCCCCACTATTCAAAAGGCCATCACCAATTTAGATCCCATTTTTGGGAACCATCGATGTGGCACCTGCCATGCCTGCCCTCATGCCATCACCAGCGACACAGTGAGCACCATTGAGCGAACCATATCGGTGACACAGAACAAAAAAATGACCAGCTGCCGAACTGCCAACATCATCTATATCATTCTCTGCCCCTGCAACTTGCCCTATGTTGGTGAGACGGGACGTGAATGCCGCCTGAGAATTGGGGAGCACAAATCTAATATTCGAAATAAAAAAACATCCGCCCCCCTAGTTTCTCACTGGCTGAATAATGGTCATAATGAAAAGGACCTCCGATGGTTCATTTTGTAGAAAATAATGCCCCAGTCTGGAATTGATCCGGTTAACCTCCGCAAAAAAAGAGAGGTCTTCTGGATCTTCATGTTCAATGCAGTTTCCAGAGGCCTCAATGAAGAATGTCCCTGGTGGAATGCCATCCTCTGAATCTGGACTTACGAGTACCCTGATACTTGTTAAAACTGTGTAACTCTATTTACTGATTCCTATTATGTTTCACTACTATCTATCTCCTCTATGAACCTTTTATCTGTTCTCATATCACCTACCACCCTCTGGGTATATAGCCTTTGTGGCTCCCCTAGAGTTCTGAAACCGTAGTCATCGTGAGCTCCCATTTATCTTATGTTCACCCACTCCTAGATGGCTGCCGAACCCTTTACATATCTATTTGGGATTTCATAAATACTCCCATCTTTTATCAAGCGGGCTTGCAATTACATTGGGCTGCCCCATATTCATCCACTGTTATGAACTACGTGCAGCACCTATCTATGACCGAATATCTCCATCTACGATGTAAATATAGCATCCTCGACCCACTCCAAGATGGCCGCGGCTGAGATGCGTTCTTTAATTTTAACTTGAGTCCGCTCCTTGTGCCACTCTCCTTATCGTTGGAAATTATTCACTATTGTGACTGGACACTTCTCGCATCCCGCGCTATGCGCCCCTCATCCACTCCACCTGATCTGCGCACTTTAATCACTGTAAATAGCTGTGCCTGTGTACGGCCATTACCTGCTCCCCTTTCCGCCGAGAGAGGACGTCTCCATACGGATCCACGGAACCCGAGAATTCAGGTAATGCTCTATCAGCGAGCCCTGTGATTGCACTTTTTCTAGAAATAGTTCCCGCCAGTTCATCCCTAAACTCTGCATTACTTTTTACCGATCCAGGCCCCCCCTTATCCTTCCCCTCGGGAATTGGTTTGTGCTCTATCCATTACGGGATCCGACCATCGTTCCGGATGCTCACAAGACCCTGACCTACCGATAGTGTGCTTTAACGCGCCTCCCCGAGGGTAAGAATGCACCTTATTTTGATATTGCATCCAGCTACCTTGTTGTGTTTGGATGAATGTTAGAATACTTATGTATTTTCTATACCGACAGGGTCACCTACCTGTTTTTATCTCTATGACCCCGGAACGAACCAGATTTGGACGGGAAACCTGCTCTGGCTACCGTGATTGCCCCTAACAAAATGTTTCCCCCTTACCACGTCTGGGAACCTGGAGTTGCCCCAGTGGAATCCCCGTTTCCTGGTTTAAAGTGCGGTATTTAGGTAAACCTATAATAAATCTGTGTCCGTTTTTACCCCCTTGCACCCTTTTCCGTATGACTAAATCTCTGTCCTACCCGGAATTTGATTTCCTCGAATTTCTTTTCCTTAGGTGCAGCATCCCCTCATCACCTTAACCGGGTCCTCCTTTGCCCGAGATTCCCCTTATGCAGCCTATACTTCTTAAAGGGAACTTAAATACAACGACCTACCAGGTAACCCTGCTCGGATCATCCCTGCTCTCTTCCCTTCCTTTCCCCGCTCATTCCTTTAAAACCTCCTTCCCCCCGTGTTTCTGTGTGCAGGTGAGCCTGTACCTAAGTACTCTCCAATAGTGTCTGAATCCTGTTGTGCCTTCCCTCATAGGAACATCCGGGGCCTATAGTGCAGTGAACTCGCTAAGCGCTCCGAATTCCAATTCCCTAGAATCTATCCTGACTCTGCAGAAGTACGAAAAAACCCCAGTCTTCATAGTTAAAGAGGTAAGCCCTGGGCTCCCCCCTATCTATCCCTTGCTGGAACCTGATGCCAGGTCTATCTACTGCTTAAACATCTGCTCACCCTAGACATTCTCCAAAGTTAGGTCACAATACTAGAAACTGAAAACTGTGCCTCTGTTACTGCAAATACTTATATAAAAACCTTGTCTGAATTGTCCTGATGCTACCTCTCAGTATTTAAACTAGGAATTGTTTTTGTATAAATGGACTGTACGTTTGTAGGCACACTGGTTTCTTGCTTGATTGGTATATATAATTCTGTCCCTGTAGTCCTTCCCGCCTTGGAAGGAAGTTGAGTGACTTCATGATCAGAGTCTAAATACGCATTTGGAATCAGCTTAAACATGAGCATGAATTTGAAAAAACCCTTTTTTTATGCATCTGTATTGTTTTTAATTATTCTAATCATGACCAATGCACTCTAGAATTCTTGAATGCCTATATCAGATGTGTAACAATTTATATGACTTAAATGTAATTATTTCCTTTTCCGTTCACAGTGTGTTTGTCCCCACCCCTTGGTCCTCTTCGCCCTGATGAAGGTGCAGCCCTAATAGGCTTCGCATCGAAACGCGCTTTGTCGTGACCTACATGGATGGCCCCTAATGTAGCTGTTATCAATCCATCCTATCCTGTTTGGCCTTCATGTTGTTAATTTAGTCCTAGCAGTCTCCAAAATCTTCACCTGCAGGCTATTATGTACCTCCATCATTGTATGTGTGTGACTGTATTAATATAGTGAGTGAGCTTATGAGTGAATGAATGTTTTAGTGAATGACTGTGGTAGTGTGTGGGACCCGAATAAATGTTGTGCTTCTGTGAAGCCCCATTGTGAATTATTGTTGCCCATTTTTGTTTTTCACCCAATACATGTATCTAGATATGAATTAGTTTTTTATAAATAAATCAATTCTATTTTCCATAATATTGTGTATTCTATGCGTCTGATGTATTGTTGACTCTGATACGATTTGCTGTGTCACCACCCCCGTACCACTAGGATCCTCTTTGTGGGATCTATAATTAATATAGGCAGGGTCCCCTTGTTCTATTCAGCTGTTTTCTCCCCCTTTCACCTCCCTGGGGAACCCCCTTCTATTTTGTTGATAAGTCTCTCCATATGTCTCTCCATATTCCTGAAGGCAAGCATGCATGTGTCTGTGACTTTTCCTAGCGAAGTCATACATAAAAAGAAACATATAAATAGTTGTTTACTTGTGTTTCAAATGTTTACCATATTCAGATGCATAGCACATTTGAGAATACATGTACAAAACGACATATACCTCAGTCACAAGAGCACACAGATCTTTAAACTTGACTCAGTGCAGTTCCCATATCAAACAGAGATCTACATTTATACATCCTACTTCAAGTATACCTTTCCACAGATTCATACAAAGTACTGTAATCACTGATCCCTCTGCTAACATTGTTTAATTTACTTTTCTGCTGCACCTTCATTTTTCACCAACTGCTCAGAATGTTAGAGTTACACATTTTAAAACAACAATCCTACCCATGATACTGTTGTAATTGTGACTATGTTCCTTAAAGCATGCATGCATGTGTCTGCGCCTTTTGCTAGTGGCATAATTCATAAAAGAAACAAGTAAATAGTTGCATACCTGTGTTTCATGTGTGTAGTAACTTCAGATGCATAATGCATGTGAAAATACATGTACAAGTACAGAAATACGTCAGTCACAAGACCATGCAGTCCTTTAAACTGACAGACTGCACTACCCATTTCAACCAGATACCCAAATTTATACGCGTACTTCGACTATACTTTTCCAGAGAGTCATACAAAGTACCCTTATCACTAATCCCTCTACTGGCATTTCTAAAACCTCACTTTTCTTTTGCAGCTTCAGTTTTCTCTGACTACTGAGAATGTTGGGCCTACAAAAATTTAAAACAGCAATTCTTCCCATGTCACTGTTGTAAGTCGCACCATATTTCTGAATGTATGCATGCGTCGGTCTGTGTCTTTTGCTAGTGACATCATACATAATAAAAAACATAGAAATACTTGGATATCTGTATTTCAGACTGCATACCCTAAATTTATGTAGAAGAAAGTTTATGTATTTGTTTCTGATCATAATACAGAGAACATGGGTATAGAGTAATATAGACTGCGATATAGTGTAATACATCTGTCAGTATAAATAAAACATCATTTTTCTTCTCTACTTTCATTAGAGACTCAGGAAGCATACATATTACTATGCACAACCTATTTCAATCTTCAATTCAGTACATTAAAACAAACTCCAATACACTTTCGTACATATTTCAAACATCACACTTCTCTAATAATTTGCACACTTTAAAAATTATGTTTTTCAAAGTTAAAATTATCACTACAAAGACTGAAGCACTACTACACAATACATAACACATCTTAAAAATGCGTAGCTCACCTCTAAAATAGTATTGCAGAATTTGAAATATGAGATACTGATAAAAGATTTTCTTTTTCACACAATAAATGTAATGCACCACTCTCAAAAAAGCTTTCACTCTCTTTCTGCACACAAATAAATATAAGTAACAAATCAAAATGCTTCCTTCATTATTTCAAATTCTGAAATATATTTCTATTGGTTAGACATATTAACCCTTTCTTTGTGTCTTCTAAAAGTAGACACACTGGTTCTCTAATTTCTTGAAGTTGCGACTCTGCCGGATTGTTGTATCACGATGGAGCTGTGAACCATTACCGGAGTTTAAAAACCTATTTACAATAATACTAGTATTCTTTTTTACCAACACACTACTTCTAATCATACTTCTGAATACAGAACAGTCACTTCAGTGGCAAATCACTTATATATATGTTAGCATTTCATATTTTAAAACAACAGTTAAATTTCAACCCTTCCCCCATTCTGTTTAATCCTAGTTTCCATAGTAACACTTTCTGCAATATTCAACTGTACCAGAAAGTCACAAGTTCACCATATTTTTAAGTTCAGCACACTATCTTACAAATGCAAATAGAAGGTGTGGTTGTCTTTTGCAAAATATAACCTTATCCTATCTACTGTACCTTCCAAACTTTTTTCAATAACCAATCAGAAACATGCTTCTTCAGGAAAGTAACATGCATCCTATTTTATTTTTATGTACACAGTGTTTATAACCAACCAATCAGTTATATGATTTTTCAAAAACAACACCATCTCCACCATTTTAGATACCTCTTGTTCCACCAACTGACTTACTGAGCTACAGATGTCTTTTGATTCCTCCCACACATCCCTTCAAAATGCTTACAGTATGGATTGCAGGGCACAGTTATGTTTACTTGGGCAAAAGGTATGTTGAACACAGAGCTATTGACAAAGACCTAGGGTTGCAAAATGTGGATGTTATGTTATTTTATTTTATAACGCGCACAGATACTCAGGAGTGTCCCGGTGCAGAAAGTAAATGGTTTGCACAGAGAGGATTAAAGTAGCATCAATTGATGCCTTTTGTTAAAATATAATTTTGCATCTCCAACCTCCTGACCTCATGATCGTGCTCTGTGGTGGCAATGACCTAAGCACATTGACTGGGGTTGGGCTGGAAATTGTAATGAAGGATACCTTTGCACAAGTGATGTTGCTTTTACCTCAAACTGTCTTTGTATACTCTAATATATGCCAAAGAAAGAAATGGAAGTGGTCAAATCAATTCTGTTCGTAGATTGTGAAGGCCTAGACTAATGTCAATAAAGCTGTTATTGCTTACCTAAGAGACCATAGGATAAGCTCCATCTATAACAACAATCTACGTTTTGATATGCAAGACATCTACAGAAGTGATGGAGTTCATTTAACAGATGAAAGAAACAACCTTAAGCTGTGCATCGGCACTTACATGTGGCTCCACCAAAGTCATAATGAAAATAACGGCTCTTTTTAGAGCCACCCTGTAACCCAACAGAGAATCTTATTTATTTTTTAACATCTATACTCTTTTTAAATACTTTCCAGATTTACAACCCGTCACAAATTCGCAAAACAAAAGCCCAAATTCAATGTACTACAACAAAATACACTTTTAAAGTTTAACTTTCAATTTTGTATTTTTTTTATTTCTAAATATCATGTGATTTTTAAATTCAATCTCAGTAGCTCTATGAAAAAAGTTCACAAATGCAATACTACCTTCTAAATTATATACTATTTAATTATTTATTTAAGGTGGATCCGCGAATCCACAATAGGGTTGCAACTCCTATCACAAAATACTTTTTTTTATTATTGCCCCCAAGTTCTATTGCCCGAAATCTGCAATTTAAAAAAAAGGCAATTTTTTGGCCCCGTTGACCCCATCCCCCGGGAATTGGCCTCTGACTGTGGAATGCAAGTGGAGTCCTAATGTCCCAGCGGTCCCTGCCTGCTCCCCACCTCCTGCGGTATCCAGCATTGCTTTTGGGCAAAGGGAGCTGCAAACATGCAGCTCCCTTTTCCCAAAAGCAATTCTGCTTCACTTCATCTAGTTTTTTTACCTTTTCTCTTGTGGCTTGGTTCAACTAAGTCACAGGATGGCTGCCAACACTTCCTAGTTTTGAAGTGTTGGCAGCCAAGGGTTTGCGGATCCTTTCAATCAATCAATCACAGCATTTATATAGCGCACTACACACCCAAAGGGTCTCAAGGTGCTAGGGGAGGGGGGTCCGCTACTGCTCGAACAGCCAGGTCTTGAGTTGCTTCCTGAAGGCGAGGTGGTCCTGGGTCAGGCGGAGGTGGGTCGGGAGGGAGTTCCATGTCTTGGCGGCGAGGTAGGAGAAGGACCGTCCTCCTGTGGTGGCTCTTCAGATGCGAGGGACGGCGGCGAGGGCGTGGCCGGTCGATCGGAGCTGGCGTTTGGGAGCGTAGAAGTTGAGGCGGCTGTTGAGGTATCCCGGGCCCTGGTTGTGTAGGGCTTTGTGTGCATGGGTGAGGAGTCGGAAGGTGATTCTCTTGTTGACCGGGAGCCAGTGCAGGTTTGTCAGGTGTCCGGAGATGTGGCTGCGACGGGGGATGTCCAGGATGAGACGTGCTGAGGCGTTCTGGATCCGCTGGAGTCTCTTCTGGAGCTTGGCGGTGGTTCCGGCGTAGAGGGAGTTGCCGTAGTCCAGACAGCTGGTGACGAGGGCCTGGGTGACCGTCTTCCTGGTCTTGGTGGGGATCCACCGGAAGATCTTACGTAGCATGCGCAGGATGTTGAAGCACGACGAGGAGACGGAGTTGACTTGTCTGGTCATGGAGAGGGAGGAGTCCGGGATGAAGCCCAGGTTGCGTGCGTGGTCTGTTGGTTGGGGTGCGCTGCCCAGGGCGGGGGGCCAGCATGAGTCGTCCCAGGTGGAGGGTGAGGATCCCAGGATGAGGACTTCCATCTTGTCCGAGTTCAGTTTCAGGCGGCTGTTCTTCATCCATTCGGCTACCTCTTTCATCCCTTCGTGTAGGTTGTCTCTGGTGGTGGCGGGGTCGTTGGTGAGGGAGAGGATCAGCTGGGTGTCGTCGGCGTAGGAGATGATGTTGAGGTTGTGCTGGCGTGCGATGTCTGCGAAGGGGCCCATGTAGACGTTGAAGAGGGTTGGACTGAGCGAGGAGCCTTGAGGGACGCCGCAGATGACTTCGGTGGCTTCCGATCTGAGCGGAGGGAGGCGGACTCTCTGTGTCCTTCCGGCGAGGAAGGAGATGATCCACTCCAGTGCCTTCTCCTGGACTCCGACGTTGCTGAGGCGCTGTACTAGGGTACGGTGGCAGACGTTGTCGAGCAGTGCTCGGATGTCATCGGTGGCTGCGATCAGGGCAGTCTCGGTGCTGTGGTTTGCCCGGAAGCCAGACTGCGAGGGGTCGAGGGATCCGTTCGACTCGAGGAAGGCGGCCAGCTGCTTGTTGACGGTCTTCTCGATGACTTTTGCAGGAAACGGGAGCAGCGAGATGGGGCGGTAGTTCTTGAGGTCGGTGGGGTCGGCTGATGGCTTCTTGAGTAGGGCGCTGAGTTCGGCGTGCTTCCAGCTCTCCGGGCAGGTAGCGGTGTCGAAGGAGGTGTTGATGATGTCCCGCAGGTGGGGTGCGATGACAGCGTCGGCCTTGTTGAAGACGTGGTGAGGGCAGGGGTCGGTCGGAGATCGGGAGTGGTTGGAGTTCATCGTGCGGATGGTGTCTTCGGTGTTGATCGGAGTCCAGGCGCGGAGGGTGGTGGTGGGGGGCGGGGGTTCGGTCGTGGCGTGCGTCAGTTGAGTGCTGAAGCTGTTGTGTATGTCCGCGATCTTGTTGTGGAAGTAGGAGGCGAGGGAGTTGCAGAGGTCTTGCGAAGGGGTGATGTCGTTGTTTCCGGCGTTGGGGTTGGAGAGCTCTTTGACGATGTTGAAGAGTTCCTTGCTGTTGTGTGCGTTGTTGTCCAGTCGTTCCTTGAATGCGGTTTTCTTGGTGGTGCGGATGAGTTGGTGGTGCTTTCGGGTGGCGAGCTTGAGGGCAGCCATGTTGTCCGGAGTTGGGTCTCTGCGCCAGGTTCTCTTGAGGGCTCGGTAGTTCTTCTTGGAGCTCTTGAGTTTGTCGGTGAACCATGGGGCTTTCTTGCTGCCGGGTCTGCTAGGCGGGGTCCTCAGGGGGGCGAGGTCGTCTGCGCAGTCACTGATCCACTTGGTGAGGTTGGTGGCCGCCTGGATTGGGTTCGGTGTGCTGGTGAGAGGGTTCATGCTCAGGGAGGTGGTGAGTTGGTCGGCTGTGATCTTGTTCCAGCTTCTGCGTGCAACCTGCTGCTGGTGGTTGTGGATCGTGGTCCTTCTGAAGCTGAAGTGGACGCAGCTGTGGTCCGTCCAGTGGAGTCCGGTGGCGTGGCTGAAGGCGATGTCCTTGCTGGATGAGAAGACGGGGTCGAGTGTGTGTCCGGCGTAGTGGGTGGGGGTGGTGACCAGTTGCTTGAGTCCCAGGTTTGCGAGGTTGTCCAGTATGGTGGTGGTGTTGCGGTCGTTGTTGTTCTCCAGGTGGAAGTTGAGGTCCCCGAGGAGGATGTAGTCAGCAGAGCAGAGCAGAGGGCGTGCGGGCTGATGAAGTCGGCGATGTCTTCACTGAATTGTGTGCATTGTCCTGGGGGCCTGTAGATGAGGGTGCCTCTGAGGGTGGTCTTGGGGTTGATGTGGACCTGGAAGTGAAGGTGCTCGGTGGGTGCGAGGGTATCGTCGGTGTTGGTCGTGATGCGGATGGTGTTCCTGTGGATGATGGCGATGCCTCCTCCTGTGTTGTTGATGCGGTCCCTTCAGATGATCTTGTAGCCGTCTGGGATGGCGATGGCGATGCCGGGTGCTGAAGAGGCGTTCATACAGGTTTCCAGCCCCAGACGTCGTGAAGAAGGCGACGTCTGGGGCTGTGTAGTCGAGCAGGTTCCAAATCTCGATGGCGTGCCTGTGGACGGAGTGGGTATTGAGCAAGATGCATTTCAGGTGGCTGTGGCTGTTGCTCGTCTTGGTCTTGGTCGGTGCTGGTGTAGTGGAGGTCTGGATGCAGGTGAACTTGCAGGAGTTGCAGCAGAAGGGTCCATGGGTGCGTCTCGGGGTGGCTCGGTAGCAACCCGGGAATCGCCCGGCGTTGAGTGCTTGGAGTTCGGTGGCATCGTAAGTCCGGCGGGTGGGCTGGTGTCTGCGGGAGCCAGGGGTCCTGGCACTGGGCGCGGCCCAGGCGCGGACGGGCGCAGACGGGCTTATCTTTGGCGCACCTTCAGCGCTCAGTCGGTGCTCCCGCTGCGCGCGTCCGCTGCGCGGTCGCTCTGGGGGTGTCATAAGAAGGGAGCTGGGAGGGAGGGTTCGCTGGGAGGCGGGAGCGTGGGAGCCAATCGGCTCGCGGGGGCGCGGGGCCGCAGGCAGGCAGCGGCGGGAAATCTGATCGGGCTTGGCAGGCGGCCCTGCGGCGGCTGGGGCGCCGGGAACAGCGACGGTGGGCGAGCAGGCAGCAGGTGAGGCTCTGAGGCAGAGGAGGAGAGGAGCGTGGGGGCGACCAGGCCGAGGGCACAGTGGTCGCTCCCCAGAAGGAAGCAAGGTCCCCTTAAGAAGGGAGCCGGGAGGGAGGAATCGCTGGGAGGCGGGAGCGTGGGAGCCAATCAGCTCGCGGGGGCGGGGCCGCAGGCAGGCAGCGGCGGGAAAGCTGATCGGGCTTGGCGGGCGGCCCTTTGCATCCATAAATACATTTCTGTATATATAACATGTTCTTAAAAACTACTGAACGGATTTACACCATTTAACAAAAAGAGTGCACTCTGGACCAAGAGCTACCTTTCTGCCAAATTTGGTGTAATGCCGTTCAGAGTTCTGTTGTGTTTCATATAGGTGCCTGATATGGGCTGAAGTAGCAACCAGCCTTGCAACTGTATTCCCCTGAAATTGCACTACATAACGGTACTGACCTTTTACCTAGGTACGGTAATGCCTAAATGACATGGGGTTTTCTCTGAAAACTAACCTCATTCAATATGCATGAGGATTCTTGGAATGACAGCAGGTCTACTATTTCCTGTATAATAACTTCGTATAAGGGTAATTCCTACCGTCATCCTAGTCCAACATGACAGAGCAAGGTAGATCCTCTGAGGGTGCCACTTTGGGTATATTCCCTCAAGTTTAGTCTTTATTTTGATATTTTGTGCCGAGATTTAGACAGATCAACTTAAGCCATTTACATCTAGGGCTCTTGTATGCAGGACATACAAACAATATGTGCATAATGGACTCATCCTTCATTAAGAACGAGGAGCATTTATTATCTATTGCATTCTGCCATTTTGACGTGAACGTTTTTATGGGGAGAGAGCCAACTCTAAATTGGTGGTACAATTTCCTGTCACGTGCTCTAGCTATAAAATCCCAATATGCTTTAGGTCTAGATTCTGTTGTACATTGACTCTTCTTGTAATATGGCCGACTGTAGTCTTTAGTCCTTCCTTAGTGTTTTCACCTCCTCAGCCTTCCTGTATACCTGTGAGTGTTCTAACCTGTACCAGAGGGTTCTACCAGTGTCAGTTGATGGTCTGGTCAGCTGGCGAGTTTGTGTGCTCAGCTGTGTCTTACAATAAATCTACATGTAATCAACTAGAAGTATCCTGTCATCTATGACCATCCTATTTACAACATTTTGGCGACGTTTTCTGCTGACCAGACCAGAGAAGAAACCATCTAACACAGCCTGGGTTACACCTCGCGAAAAGAACCCACAGCGCTACACGTATGTGCTGCCAGTCTTGAGATCAGAGGAAACAAGAAAGAAGAAACCGTATGAATAAGAGATAAGTCAAATGAATTTTGCGCAACTAAGAAAATCTTATCTTTTACAAGCCTGAGTTTATTACTGTTCCCTGGCAGCGCTGACCAACAAGAACTTAAGATTCTGTGGCAATAAGTAAGGTGTAGAGAAAACTGAAGAAACTATCCTCAAGTATTTGTAGCGCCTTGTTATTTTTGTAGCGCTTTCTTAGTTACTGAAAAACTCAAACTAAACTGTTCCCCAACCAGCTGCAGCTAATACCAAGGATTTAAGGGAATTGCCTATGATGGGGTAACGCATCACAACTATGAGTATAAACCAGTAATGTTTAGAAATAAATCCAAAGAATTAATCCTCTGCTCTGCTTCCTGTAATGCTTCTAATGAAGAGTTTGGCACGAGTAACAGCATGGATTTTAACCAAGTACTTTTAACATTCAAGGCACAGCTGCTGAAAAACGAGTGAATTGGATGGACACATGATCATTAATCAGTAAATTAAATGAATCATTTAGAGTCACGAACGGCAGAAACAAGTTCAAGTTCATCTACTGTGAGTCTTTATCTACATGTAATCAACTAGAAGTATCCTGTCATCTATGACCATCCTATTTACAACAGATTCATACTTGTGTTCCAGGAAAATTCCTGTCAGAGAGGTATTATTTACCAGTGACATGGACTTAAGGTTAACCATGTCACAGTATATTGCTTTATAATCATTTTGTGATGGGAACAAATTACCTACTGGATCCTCCCATAGATGGCTGAGCCCCATGTCAACCAATGAACACTTAATCTTTTGCAGCCACTTGATTTATATGACGTGTCTACTTCTCTTATGTATTTTAGTGCATTTGCATATGGTAGTAGCACCAGCTTAGTCCAAAGCCTTCTCATGTACGCTAAGGGTCTGAAACCGGTAATCTCCTCAAATGTATTGATTCCCAGATCTAAGAGAAGTGGTTTAAGGGGAGTAGATTAAGGAAGACCAGTTAGGGATCTCAAAAACTTGTTTCGGGCTAAAACCCAGAGCTCTGCATCGTAGATTATCGATGCCCTGATTTTTCAGTTGTAAATCGTTATTGTGGGCCCTACCGGTTTTGTATAGGAAAGTAGATACTCTTTCAGTAGGGCTCCCGCAAGTTGAAAATGCCTAAGGGCCAGTAAATCTATCTGGGGTTTCCAATTTAATCTCTTGTCCAGAGTGAAACCCAGATATGTAAAAGTGTTAGTTTGTTACATTAAGGCCTTGTTCATTACCACTCTTCCTTTCACTATTTTATGTTTATGTAGGACCATGAACTTCGTTTTGTCTACATTTTCTACTAGCTCATGGTCATTGCATCAGTGGAGTATGTAGTATAATATGTAACAACCTTGTTTATGAACATGGAGAAAAGAGTAGGAGCCAAAACGCACCCTTGTTGGACCCCCTTGCTTACTGGGAAATGATCCGTTAGTTGGCCTTGTTGGCCCCAACATACCTGGCATAGTTTGACTCATGCAATTTAATAATAATAAGTAGAAGTTCTGGAGGCATCCCATAGTTTATTCCGGGGTATCAGATAGAACGCTGATTTTAAATCTATGAATGCTGCATATAAAGTCCCCCCAGCTAAAATTACAGTACTCCAGTAGATCATCATAAACCTGAAGACTTGATCGATAGTACTAACATGGGATCGAAAACCTGCTTGAAAAGTAGATAGGATGTTGTGGTTATCTATCCATGTATTGATTCTGCTCAGCACAAGCCTGGCCACAATATTTTGTATTCTATCTATTAAGCTTATTGGCCTATAGTTGCTTGGGCTGTTGCGGTCCCCTATTTTGTATATGTGTATTATTTCTGTACCATGCCAAGATTCGGGAATAGGGGCCCCTCTGGCTATGCTGCTAGATAATATGTGAATATATTTAAGCCAGTTAGTTTTATCATGTTTAGATCTATCAGCCAGGATACAATCCGGCCTGAGGCCCTTCCGGTAGGGACAGCATCCAGGGCTGTTGCAATCTCCCCTATCCCAAAAGTTAGTAATGTGTCAGAAACAATTTCAGGGTAGTATGCATGGGTGCCTGATGTGGCAGCAAATTGGGCCTGATAATACGAGACCCATTGTTCTGGAGCTACATTATTTACATGGCGCTGACCTAATTTCGCCGCTTCCCCATTTAACTGTCTGCCGAAATTTACGTACGTTTTTCACATTACTTGCTTGCATCTTTGTTCATCGAAAGTCTTTTTTGCCATACATTGCGCTTTTTTTTGTATGCTGTCCATGTGGCTTTATCCTCCTGTGCTGTTCCCGTCCTAATGGCTTGGGAGAGACGTTTATAGGCGACTCTACAGGCCCCGTCATACCACTTTGCTGACTTTAGAATTTCACGCCTGCTAGATTTTTTATTCTTAGTAAAGAAAAATTTCAGCTTGGCAAAGAGGTCTTCATGTACCTTTGTGAGGTCACAGGCGGTATCATCCTGAATGTCTAGGGTTGAAATAGCTGTTAATGTTTTTTCAACTGTTAACTTTATCTGGTCTAGGGTGTTATCATTTTCTAGTAGCGCTGCCCATTTTACCCTGCGCATATCATGTGTCACAATTACGTCTGGGGTCACTATTTCAGTTTGCCCTATCTGTGGTTCCAGTCCCCTTATCTCTAGGGTTAACAATAGGGGGTTGTGATCACTCTCCGATCTTCGTAAGATCTTCATGTCCAGGAGTAGGGCCATAATTCTGAATTAAGGAGAAGGTAGTCAATTTGACTACTTCTTATCCCATTATTGAAGTTGTGTTGGCCTTCGCTGTCTGACAATGACCTTCCATTTACAGCCCGTATGCTCTTCTCCAGGCACAAGCTTTTCAGCTGGAGTGCCGCCTCAGTCCATTTTTTAATTGGAGGCAGCGATAGCAGGGGGATTCCCCAATTGGAATTCTCACTACTAAGGCAGCAGTCTTCATAGCCAAGGGGCTCAAAAGTACAATTAAAATCACCTTAGATTACCAGATGGTTTTCCCCTTACGGGCCTCAATAAGAGTATCTGACTAGGAGACAGTAGTTGATAGCTTCCCTTCCGCCAACCCTCTCGCATACACGTTGATCACTACTATGTCTAGATCATATTTCAATTGAATTTTAATGGTCCAGATGTCAGGGCTATCCATTGATAACTCTTCAACCTGGTATCCAGAGTGTTGCCTTACCCAGATGATAAGCCCCCCAGAGGGTCTCCCTTTTTGTCTTGCAATGGCCGATTTACCAAAGGTCATGTGAAGTAGTGTGGCTCACTGGTTAGAGGCGGCAGACCCGAGAGCAGAGGACGGCCCGGGACCAGGGTTCGATTCCCGGCGCGGCAGGTTTCTGGACCAGGGTCAGCGGACTCGATAATTCTCTCGCCTCGGTGCCCACTCTGATCAGCGATCACACTCGGCAACTCTGGGCATTAGCTTGCCTCATCTTCACTAACGGCCCCACCAGACCGCCGGGGATGCCTGGTCTCACCCTGGAGATACCCATTAAGGGACCATCTCTCAGGGAAGCCAGGAAGGGTTTCGCAGCGGTCGAAGCGCCTTGGGACCCTACGGGTAAGTAGTGCGCTATATAAATGCCAATACACACATACACAATACACAGGTAGCCTGGGCGAAAGATCAAGTTCTGTGACTATGTTTCCTGAAAGGCAAAGATATTGTGCCCCTCTATAAAGGATGACCAGTCAGATGACATAATCTTAGATGGTAGGCCAGCAATGTTCCAGGAAATAATAGCTAATGGGGAACAAGCCGGCCTGCCATTTGATGGCAGGATTATCTGAATCTCGCTACTCACTGATTGATTGGAATTTATTAGCTGCAATCCTTCATCAGTACCAAGAACTAGTGTGGACTGGCTCGCCCTACTCTCTGTCGAGTTTGAGAGGACTGGCTGCAGTCAGTCACATGCTTCTAGGTCAGTTAGAGGGGCAAATCTGTTAGCAGGACTTACATCTATGAGTCTAGATAGACTTCTTGAGGTTGCCCATGACTGTCTCACCACACAAGGAGGGCCACTCCCTTTTAAGAAATGGGGGTGAGATCTGTAAAAAAAACACAGTGGCAGACCAGTAATTTTATCAGGGCAACTGTCTAAGTTATTGCCCAGATAATCCAGAACAAGTCTAACAATAAACTCATTATTAAAATGTACAACCGCACAATCTCCCCCACTTCCTTCCTAGTGGTCTCTATCCAAGCAGTTCTTCTAGCCATAATCATTTGGTTTTGTATGTTCCCTTTCAAAATCCCTACACCCTTCAGACGTTGATCCAACCAGTGCATAAATGTAAACAATAGTTGAACTGTGGATTCGGTCTGTCCCTCCCGCAATAATGGCACATTCCCCAGGACCACCACCAGTGGAGCAGCTGCAGGGGCAGGTGTAAGGTCTGAGATTCTGCTGTAGAAGTACCATGTTCCAATCTTCCATACTACCTCATAGATCCTGGGCGGCTCTTCCCTGATGGTATACTGTCCTGCTATTGCACAATTAGGATTGGAGTCGGCCTTTAATGTGCTATTTGCATCTGTCGCTGTGATACAAGTTTTGTCCTCCAATAGGCTCTTGTTGGATTGGGCGAATTCGCTTGCGGTATTGGCTGTCTCGGGGATGTCCACTTTGGGTATATAAACACCTTATCTTGCTGGAGCAAGGTAGAGGAGAAAAAGGACTTCTATGCTGACACACTGACGCGAGACGCTGAGGTTCCTGTACACAGACACTCCAGCTTTCAGTGGTCTGACATCCCTGACGGAGTGTCCATCTCGACACCAAGACACGGTCCTACAGTCTCTCACTTCAGGTAATGGGGTTGACTTTATCCTAAAGGGATTCTTGGCTTTACACTTACATGCCTTCTAGGTACACTTAGGTACATCTAGTTAGGGTTGCATCATAGGAGTATGCATTTATTACTGTCATGTATTTTATATACTTGCCTGTATTGTTTTAGCACCATGGTAGAAATCTATCATTCTTTTACTCTGTTGGTGCTTTTAATCATTTATATCTGTTTCTGTCTAATGGTTGTTTCAGCACACCTATTTTATACTAGAAGCTTTGTCAATAAATGTTTATTGAAAAAGGTCCCCACCATTTATTCTTTGTATCTCTCTGAGACAAAGTGAGCATGAGTGTCAGCGAAAAGTATAGCACTGTTTCCATGATCCCTGATGGGAGAGTGTTGTCATGTTCGATAGTTCCCCAGAACTATTCTCTCCTTGGTAAGAGGGGTTTCTAGTGCCACTGTGAGCTAGCTGATATACAGACTTACATATCCGGTGGGGGTGTCTAGAATCAGACCGGACACCAATCCTACAGTGTATGTTGTCTAAACTGGCAGATCCTATATAGGTTTATAGGAATCACACAACAGTTCAGAATAGTCGATTTTACCCCTCCTGAGTCTAATGCTTTCTCTACTGTTGCACCGACTGGGGCATAAATAGTATGTTTATTATTGCAAAAACGTAATTGTTTTGTTAGAATTGTTTAATTATGCAGTAGTATCTGTTTGTGTATTTAATCTTATATTTTTATATTAATAAATGTATATTATTTTAAAGATATTTTTAGTGAAATTTATTTTTTCCTACTGTTTTCTTATGTATAATTAAATTGTAATCATTTAAAAGTGTTTCCTACCTTATTTGTTAAACGTTTATTTTAATTGTATATTTGTATGTGTGTATATATATATATATATATATCACTGAAAAAACCATAGGTTTCACACCAGTTATAGTTAGGAATTAGCATTTAAAAAACCTATTAAATTCACTGAAAAAACCATAGGTTTCACACCAGTTATAGTTAGCTGGAAATTTTACTGACATAAAACCATTGAAATTCCCACGTTATAGTTAGTCGGACTCACTATAACTTGCGCGTGCAATGCACTGCTGATGACATCACATATTACATCACTCATGACATGGTCAGTGACATCACTCATGACACCATCCTTGTGACATATTGACAGACCTCCTTTCACTATAATGTAACCCTTGAGACACATATTCAAAAATAGAAACTGAAATTTTTAAAAAAATGGAGATACCTATATCAGTTACAACAAGCAATTCAGTAATTCCACTATCTATATACACATCCACTCATTCACCAACAGTTCTATATAGTCACTCATACATATACTCACTCATCATATGAAGAGATACACCTATACATCCTGTTACACACCGACATTCATCCAAAAGTTACTCACACACATATTCACACGTGCAAATAAACTATTGAACAACCATTTATTTGAATATAGAGTTATACACACACTTCCACCTTACTTCTATTGAAAATTACACATATTTATTCTCTTAAACAATCACTTATAGAAACACATACTTATTTAAACAGGAACTCTTACAATCTCTTACTCTCACATATACTCACTTATATACATCAATATTCATATATACTAGATTAAAACATATGTAGTTACTGATAAAGACACTAGTGAGACAGTCATTTACTCACTAACAAACACATATAGACACTCATCCACCCATACAGTCCTGTACATATGCTGTCTTCAAAACACATACAAAGAAAGAGTCAGTCACTCATGCATCTATGTGCTAAGTAATACCCCCACCAAACCATATAGACACTCATACTGATACTAATAAAAATATCTAATAACCCATATACATACGCATGTAGCTACTTATCAACACATGTAGCCACTTATACACAAAGTGAAACACTAATATATATATTTAAATATTTAAACATAACTCACTAATATTTATTTTTCAGAAAGACACATATTCACTGGATGGTGTCATCAGTGATGTCATGAGTGATGTCACTGACCATGTCATGAGTGATGTAATATGTGATGTCATCAGCAGTGCATTGCACGCGCAAGTTATAGTGAGTCCGACTAACTATAACGTGGGAATTTCAATGGTTTTATGTCAGTAAAATTTCCAGCTAACTATAACTGGTGTGAAACCTATGGTTTTTTCAGTGAATTTAATAGGTTTTTTAAATGCTAATTCCTAACTATAACTGGTGTGAAACCTATGGTTTTTTCAGTGAATTTCATAGGTTTTTTAAATGCTAATTCCTTTGTATATCGAGTTTCTAACCTTTTTTTTTTTACAATTTGCTGTTTTTTTTTAAGTATTCATTTTTTTTATAATTTTTTTCTTTTGCGCTCTGGGTGCGCGCTCGGGGAAGCTTTCAGCTAAGCTCTCCTGTAAGCTTCTTCGTGCGCTCATCTGAAAGCGCACCCAGAGCGCAACTGTCGTTCGTGAAAAAAAAATATGAATGAAAAGTTAATAATAATGCAAAACATTTCGTACCATACAAATAAAATTTTTTTTTTTTAATATGGAAAATGATTATGCATTTCTATGAAAGATTGATGACGTCACTTCGGCGCGCAACGTACGTGCCCTCGGAAGCGCCTACGTGCGCGGCTCCTAAACGCACGCAAAAGCGCCTACGATCGCGCCACGTTTGCGCCCCGGAAGCGCCTACGATCGCGCCACGTTTGCGCCCCGGAAGCGCCTACGATCGCGCCACGTTTGCGCCCCGGAAGCGCCTACGATCGCGCTGCGTAAACGCACCCGGAAGTGCACCTGAGCGCGCAGCGTAAGCGCGTCGGGTCATGTGACCCTAAAATAACACTTTTCATTGGTTGCTAACAGTTTTTTTTTACAATGAATGAAATCCCCACCCATTTCCTTCACTTCTTCTTTCACTTTTGTGACTGAAAGACCTGCCTGTTTTGCTCTTGCATATTTCTTGGATAATCATGGCTGCCAGATCATCCAGCAGTGAAGATGACTTCATTGATGAAGAGCCACCTACCCCAAAGAAGAAGGGACATTTCATCTGGAAATTTTTTAAGTTTCCTGCAGACCAGAAAAAGGTGAATGCACCAAAAGTAGAGTGCAGGATCTGCAAAAAGGTCCTGTCACGGGGTAACCCCCTAAAAAAATACTCTTTTGGCAACTTCACCATGATTCGCCATGTGGAGACCAAGCACCCCCAGAATTTTGCCCGGGAAAGTGTCAGGGCTCTGGCACAGGATGTTCCTAGAGATGGGGCCTCTACATCAACCGGAGGAGCAACTTCTTCTGGAAGAGAACAAGCTCAGGGGCAGGTAGCAAACATCCAACCTGCATTCAACCATGGGGTCGTCAGATGCAGATACTGCAATCAACTCCTCACCTATGGGGAGCAAAGTGTCCTGCTCATGGTTCGGGCATTAGAGAACCATCACTGCCCTTCCCACCCCTAATTTTTTTCTTTTCTTTTTGCTCCTGTTGAGCAGTTTCTATTCCCTGTTTTTGTTCCTCTTCAGTTAAAAGAAGAAAACCAAAAGTTCTTTTCAGAACTACCTCCAATTCTCATCAAAGAGCTATAATCTTAAAAAATGAAGAGTAAGTGAAATATAGTGCATTGATAATTGAAAGGAGAATGAGTAAGAAAGAACAGAAAGGTATGAGAGGTGAAAGGAAGTGAAGTAGGAGGACTGAAAGAAGGTGAGTGTTAGAAAAGAAATTTATGACACAGTGAATAAACTGGAGGCCTCATTTCTGAAAAGTGACGCATCGCTACGTGAAAATAGCGATGCGTCATTTATCTGGACGCACTCCTTATGACATTCCACATATGTCATATTTAATATATGACTAATCAATTCGCAAGGAGTTACAGATATGTCAGTATTTCTGACATATCTCTAAACACAAAAGTAACGCATTGCAGGAGTGCGTCACAAAAGTGACGCAACTCCAGTAATGTGTCCTTTCACATGGAAAAAGCACCATGTGAAAGGTTTGCTATGAAGCAGGCGCAAGATTTTGGCGCAACTGCATCCTAAAAGTGACTCACTGCGTCATTATTACCAAGCTTTTTGCAAGGAACACCCCCTCTGCATGCATTATACCTGACACTATTTTTTAAAAAGTGACGCATCTAGGTACATGGGTCACTTTTTAAAACTCTGCGCCATATTGTATCTGCATCAGGTATAATGTATGCAGAGGGGGCAATCCCTCGCAAAAAGATTGGTAATAACAACGTACTGAAATCTATGAGATTTCCCTGCGTCACTTTTAGGATGCTATTGCGTCAAAATTTTGCGCCGGCCTCGCATCACTTTTATGTTTACACATATGTCAGAAATACTGACGTATCTGTAACTCCTTGCAACATGATTCGTCATACATTAAATATGACACATCTGGAATGTCATAAGGACTGTGTACAGAAAAGTGACGCATCACACCAGCA
The DNA here is from genome assembly GCF_964263255.1 of Lissotriton vulgaris. NCBI lineage: Eukaryota > Metazoa > Chordata > Amphibia > Caudata > Salamandridae > Lissotriton > Lissotriton vulgaris. The sequence goes on along the minus strand of NC_141690.1, from coordinate 143,904,041 downwards.
GTGTAATAAAATGTGCCTCGTTGCACTATATTTAAAGGATGCAACAGCATCCTAAAAGTGACGCAGTGAAATCTCAAACATTTCACTGCGTCGCTATTACAAAGCTTTTTGTGGGGGAACACCCCCTCTGCATGCATTATACCTCACGCAGATATAATGTGGCGCTTGATTTTAAAAAGTGACCCATCTACCTAGATACCTCACTTTTTAAATATAACGCAACGCAACACATTTTTTTACACTACTGGTGCAATGCGTCACTTTTCTGTGCGCACTCCTTATGACATTCCAAGTAACGCATTGCTGGAGTGCGTCATAGCGATGCGTCACTTATCTGGACGCACTCCTTATGACATTCCACATATGTCATATTTAATATATGACTAATCAATTCGCAAGGAGTTACAGATATGTCAGTATTTCTGACATATCTCTAAACACAAAAGTAACGCATTGCAGGAGTGCGTCACAAAAGTGACGCAACTCCAGTAATGTCTCCTTTCACATGGAAAAAGCACCATGTGAAAGGTTTGCTGTGAAGCAGGCGCAAGATTTTGGCGCAACTGCATCCTAAAAGTGACTCACTGCGTCATTATTACCAAGCTTTTTGCAAGGAACACCCCCTCTGCATGCATTATACCTGACACTATTTTTTAAAAAGTGACGCATCTAGGTACATGGGTCACTTTTTAAAACTCTGCGCCATATTGTATCTGCATCAGGTATAATGTATGCAGAGGGGGCAATCCCTCGCAAAAAGCTTGGTAATAACAACGTACTGAAATCTATGAGATTTCCCTGCGTCACTTTTAGGATGCTATTGCGTCAAAATTTTGCGCCGGCCTCGCATCACTTTTATGTTTACACATATGTCAGAAATACTGACGTATCTGTAACTCCTTGCAACATGATTCGTCATACATTAAATATGACACATCTGGAATGTCATAAGGACTGTGTACAGAAAAGTGACGCATCACACCAGCAGTGTAATAAAATGTGCCTCGTTGCACTATATTTAAAGGATGCAACAGCATCCTAAAAGTGACGCAGTGAAATCTCAAACATTTCACTGCGTCGCTATTACAAAGCTTTTTGTGGGGGAACACCCCCTCTGCATGCATTATACCTCACGCAGATATAATGTGGCGCTTGATTTTAAAAAGTGACCCATCTACCTAGATACCTCACTTTTTAAATATAACGCAACGCAACACATTTTTTTACACTACTGGTGCAATGCGTCACTTTTCTGTGCGCACTCCTTATGACATTCCAAGTAACGCATTGCTGGAGTGCGTCACAAAAGTGACGCAACTCCAGTAATGTGTCCTTTCAAATGGGGAAAGCAGCATATGAAAGGTCTTGCCTCAGTCTAACACCTGCTGTAAAGCAGGCACAAGATTTTGACGCAACAGCATCCTAAAACTGACGCAGTGAAATCTCAAAGATTTCACTGCGTCGCTATTACAAAGCTTTTTGCGGGAGAACACCCCCTCTGCATACATTATACCTGACGCTATTTTTAAAAAGTGACGCATCTAGGTACATGGGTCACTTTTTAAAACTCTGCGCCATATTGTATCTGCAACATGATTCGTCATACATTAAATATGACACATCTGGAACGTCATAAGGAGTGCGCACAGAAAAGTGACGCATAACACCAGCAGTGTAATAAAATGTACCTCGTTGCACTATATTTAAAAAGTGACGCATCTAGATAGATGCGTCACTTTTTAAATATTGCATAACAATGCGCATTTTTTTACACCGCTGGTGCGTCACAAAAATTGACGCACAGGAAGCGCAAAACTAACAGCGCAAGGCCTTCATAAATATAGTCCTGGATTTTCCCCGTGCTTCCGGTGCGCGTACCATGCGCTTCCCCCGCGCAAAACGAAAAAAAAATTTTATTGCCCTGCAGGACCCTATTTTAGTCCCTACATCAAACCTAGGGGGTCAGAGGGGGTCTACTCTTCCCCCTTATGGTCATTTGCCCCTTTTTTTTTCAAACCCCTTGTGTCTCGATTTTACCGAGACACAAGATGGCGGCCGCTCCGCACTGTTTAGAATGTTTACAGACAACTGAGATCCAATCAGCTTCCTGTGCGCAAGTCGCGTGTCGCGCCTGGAGCGCTCTCCCGTGCGCGCACGGGAGAGCGCCTATCCCCGCGCAAAACGAAAAAAATTTTTTAATGCCCTGCAGGACCCTATTTTAGTCCCTACATCAAACCTAGGGGGTCAGAGGGGGTCTACTCTTCCCCCATATGGTCATTTGCCCCTTTTTTTTTCAAACCCCTTGTGTCTCGATTTTACCGAGACACAAGATGGCGGCCGCTCCGCACTGTTTAGAATGTTTACAGACAACTGAGATCCAATCAGCTTCCTGCGCGCAAGTCGCGTGTCGCGCCTGGAGCGCTCTCCCGTGCGCGCACGGGAGAGCGCCTATAGATATATATATTTTTTTGAACCTAAATTACTCAAAATCCACTGGAGCACATATCTTGAGACATAGCAAAGGCACATCGGGCTACCAGTCCCTACAATTTTGCCAAGTTTGGTGGAAATCCATTCAGCCGTTCGGGCTAAAAGTGAAATCGACCGCCCTATGGAAATTAACATGGGGAAAACGCGTTTTGGGACCCCCCTTTTATCTCGGCCCCCGCTTGACGAATCCCCCCCAAACTTTCAGGGGAGGACCGGACCGCCATGAGACCATTTTCCTGAAAATTTCAGGCAGATTCGACAACCGGCGCCAAAGTTATTCAAAATAGAATGTTGAGATTTAACATTGAAAATTATCCTAACTATAACTACCTACTGGCGACCGCCAGTAGGTAATCTATCTATATATATAGATTCACTGAAAAAACCATAGGTTTCACACCAGTTATAGTTAGCTGGAAATTTTACTGACATAAAACCATTGAAATTCCCACGTTATAGTTAGTCGGACTCACTATAACTTGCGCGTGCAATGCACTGCTGATGACATCACATATTACATCACTCATGACATGGTCAGTGACATCACTCATGACACCATCCTTGTGACATATTGACAGACCTCCTTTCACTATAATGTAACCCTTGAGACACATATTCAAAAATAGAAACTGAAATTTTTAAAAAAATGGAGATACCTATATCAGTTACAACAAGCAATTCAGTAATTCCACTATCTATATACACATCCACTCATTCACCAACAGTTCTATATAGTCACTCATACATATACTCACTCATCATATGAAGAGATACACCTATACATCCTGTTACACACCGACATTCATCCAAAAGTTACTCACACACATATTCACACGTGCAAATAAACTATTGAACAACCATTTATTTGAATATAGAGTTATACACACACTTCCACCTTACTTCTATTGAAAATTACACATATTTATTCTCTTAAACAATCACTTATAGAAACACATACTTATTTAAACAGGAACTCTTACAATCTCTTACTCTCACATATACTCACTTATATACATCAATATTCATATATACTAGATTAAAACATATGTAGTTACTGATAAAGACACTAGTGAGACAGTCATTTACTCACTAACAAACACATATAGACACTCATCCACCCATACAGTCCTGTACATATGCTGTCTTCAAAACACATACAAAGAAAGAGTCAGTCACTCATGCATCTATGTGCTAAGTAATACCCCCACCAAACCATATAGACACTCATACTGATACTAATAAAAATATCTAATAACCCATATACATACGCATGTAGCTACTTATCAACACATGTAGCCACTTATACACAAAGTGAAACACTAATATATATATTTAAATATTTAAACATAACTCACTAATATTTATTTTTCAGAAAGACACATATTCACTGGATGGTGTCATCAGTGATGTCATGAGTGATGTCACTGACCATGTCATGAGTGATGTAATATGTGATGTCATCAGCAGTGCATTGCACGCGCAAGTTATAGTGAGTCCGACTAACTATAACGTGGGAATTTCAATGGTTTTATGTCAGTAAAATTTCCAGCTAACTATAACTGGTGTGAAACCTATGGTTTTTTCAGTGAATTTAATAGGTTTTTTAAATGCTAATTCCTAACTATAACTGGTGTGAAACCTATGGTTTTTTCAGTGAATTTCATAGGTTTTTTAAATGCTAATTCCTTTGTATATCGAGTTTCTAACCTTTTTTTTTTTACAATTTGCTGTTTTTTTTTAAGTATTCATTTTTTTTATAATTTTTTTCTTTTGCGCTCTGGGTGCGCGCTCGGGGAAGCTTTCAGCTAAGCTCTCCTGTAAGCTTCTTCGTGCGCTCATCTGAAAGCGCACCCAGAGCGCAACTGTCGTTCGTGAAAAAAAAATATGAATGAAAAGTTAATAATAATGCAAAACATTTCGTACCATACAAATAAATTTTTTTTTTTTTAATATGGAAAATGATTATGCATTTCTATGAAAGATTGATGACGTCACTTCGGCGCGCAACGTACGTGCCCTCGGAAGCGCCTACGTGCGCGGCTCCTAAACGCACGCAAAAGCGCCTACGATCGCGCCACGTTTGCGCCCCGGAAGCGCCTACGATCGCGCCACGTTTGCGCCCCGGAAGCGCCTACGATCGCGCCACGTTTGCGCCCCGGAAGCGCCTACGATCGCGCTGCGTAAACGCACCCGGAAGTGCACCTGAGCGCGCAGCGTAAGCGCGTCGGGTCATGTGACCCTAAAATAACACTTTTCATTGGTTGCTAACAGTTTTTTTTTACAATGAATGAAATCCCCACCCATTTCCTTCACTTCTTCTTTCACTTTTGTGACTGAAAGACCTGCCTGTTTTGCTCTTGCATATTTCTTGGATAATCATGGCTGCCAGATCATCCAGCAGTGAAGATGACTTCATTGATGAAGAGCCACCTACCCCAAAGAAGAAGGGACATTTCATCTGGAAATTTTTTAAGTTTCCTGCAGACCAGAAAAAGGTGAATGCACCAAAAGTAGAGTGCAGGATCTGCAAAAAGGTCCTGTCACGGGGTAACCCCCTAAAAAAATACTCTTTTGGCAACTTCACCATGATTCGCCATGTGGAGACCAAGCACCCCCAGAATTTTGCCCGGGAAAGTGTCAGGGCTCTGGCACAGGAGGTTCCTAGAGATGGGGCCTCTACATCAACCGGAGGAGCAACTTCTTCTGGAAGAGAACAAGCTCAGGGGCAGGTAGCAAACATCCAACCTGCATTCAACCATGGGGTCGTCAGATGCAGATACTGCAATCAACTCCTCACCTATGGGGAGCAAAGTGTCCTGCTCATGGTTCGGGCATTAGAGAACCATCACTGCCCTTCCCACCCCTAATTTTTTTCTTTTCTTTTTGCTCCTGTTGAGCAGTTTCTATTCCCTGTTTTTGTTCCTCTTCAGTTAAAAGAAGAAAACCAAAAGTTCTTTTCAGAACTACCTCCAATTCTCATCAAAGAGCTATAATCTTAAAAAATGAAGAGTAAGTGAAATATAGTGCATTGATAATTGAAAGGAGAATGAGTAAGAAAGAACAGAAAGGTATGAGAGGTGAAAGGAAGTGAAGTAGGAGGACTGAAAGAAGGTGAGTGTTAGAAAAGAAATTTATGACACAGTGAATAAACTGGAGGCCTCATTTCTGAAAAGTGACGCATCGCTACGTGAAAATAGCGATGCGTCATTTATCTGGACGCACTCCTTATGACATTCCACATATGTCATATTTAATATATGACTAATCAATTCGCAAGGAGTTACAGATATGTCAGTATTTCTGACATATCTCTAAACACAAAAGTAACGCATTGCAGGAGTGCGTCACAAAAGTGACGCAACTCCAGTAATGTGTCCTTTCACATGGAAAAAGCACCATGTGAAAGGTTTGCTATGAAGCAGGCGCAAGATTTTGGCGCAACTGCATCCTAAAAGTGACTCACTGCGTCATTATTACCAAGCTTTTTGCAAGGAACACCCCCTCTGCATGCATTATACCTGACACTATTTTTTAAAAAGTGACGCATCTAGGTACATGGGTCACTTTTTAAAACTCTGCGCCATATTGTATCTGCATCAGGTATAATGTATGCAGAGGGGGCAATCCCTCGCAAAAAGATTGGTAATAACAACGTACTGAAATCTATGAGATTTCCCTGCGTCACTTTTAGGATGCTATTGCGTCAAAATTTTGCGCCGGCCTCGCATCACTTTTATGTTTACACATATGTCAGAAATACTGACGTATCTGTAACTCCTTGCAACATGATTCGTCATACATTAAATATGACACATCTGGAATGTCATAAGGACTGTGTACAGAAAAGTGACGCATCACACCAGCAGTGTAATAAAATGTGCCTCGTTGCACTATATTTAAAGGATGCAACAGCATCCTAAAAGTGACGCAGTGAAATCTCAAACATTTCACTGCGTCGCTATTACAAAGCTTTTTGTGGGGGAACACCCCCTCTGCATGCATTATACCTCACGCAGATATAATGTGGCGCTTGATTTTAAAAAGTGACCCATCTACCTAGATACCTCACTTTTTAAATATAACGCAACGCAACACATTTTTTTACACTACTGGTGCAATGCGTCACTTTTCTGTGCGCACTCCTTATGACATTCCAAGTAACGCATTGCTGGAGTGCGTCATAGCGATGCGTCACTTATCTGGACGCACTCCTTATGACATTCCACATATGTCATATTTAATATATGACTAATCAATTCGCAAGGAGTTACAGATATGTCAGTATTTCTGACATATCTCTAAACACAAAAGTAACGCATTGCAGGAGTGCGTCACAAAAGTGACGCAACTCCAGTAATGTCTCCTTTCACATGGAAAAAGCACCATGTGAAAGGTTTGCTGTGAAGCAGGCGCAAGATTTTGGCGCAACTGCATCCTAAAAGTGACTCACTGCGTCATTATTACCAAGCTTTTTGCAAGGAACACCCCCTCTGCATGCATTATACCTGACACTATTTTTTAAAAAGTGACGCATCTAGGTACATGGGTCACTTTTTAAAACTCTGCGCCATATTGTATCTGCATCAGGTATAATGTATGCAGAGGGGGCAATCCCTCGCAAAAAGCTTGGTAATAACAACGTACTGAAATCTATGAGATTTCCCTGCGTCACTTTTAGGATGCTATTGCGTCAAAATTTTGCGCCGGCCTCGCATCACTTTTATGTTTACACATATGTCAGAAATACTGACGTATCTGTAACTCCTTGCAACATGATTCGTCATACATTAAATATGACACATCTGGAATGTCATAAGGACTGTGTACAGAAAAGTGACGCATCACACCAGCAGTGTAATAAAATGTGCCTCGTTGCACTATATTTAAAGGATGCAACAGCATCCTAAAAGTGACGCAGTGAAATCTCAAACATTTCACTGCGTCGCTATTACAAAGCTTTTTGTGGGGGAACACCCCCTCTGCATGCATTATACCTCACGCAGATATAATGTGGCGCTTGATTTTAAAAAGTGACCCATCTACCTAGATACCTCACTTTTTAAATATAACGCAACGCAACACATTTTTTTACACTACTGGTGCAATGCGTCACTTTTCTGTGCGCACTCCTTATGACATTCCAAGTAACGCATTGCTGGAGTGCGTCACAAAAGTGACGCAACTCCAGTAATGTGTCCTTTCAAATGGGGAAAGCAGCATATGAAAGGTCTTGCCTCAGTCTAACACCTGCTGTAAAGCAGGCACAAGATTTTGACGCAACAGCATCCTAAAACTGACGCAGTGAAATCTCAAAGATTTCACTGCGTCGCTATTACAAAGCTTTTTGCGGGAGAACACCCCCTCTGCATACATTATACCTGACGCTATTTTTAAAAAGTGACGCATCTAGGTACATGGGTCACTTTTTAAAACTCTGCGCCATATTGTATCTGCAACATGATTCGTCATACATTAAATATGACACATCTGGAACGTCATAAGGAGTGCGCACAGAAAAGTGACGCATAACACCAGCAGTGTAATAAAATGTACCTCGTTGCACTATATTTAAAAAGTGACGCATCTAGATAGATGCGTCACTTTTTAAATATTGCATAACAATGCGCATTTTTTTACACCGCTGGTGCGTCACAAAAATTGACGCACAGGAAGCGCAAAACTAACAGCGCAAGGCCTTCATAAATATAGTCCTGGATTTTCCCCGTGCTTCCGGTGCGCGTACCATGCGCTTCCCCCGCGCAAAACGAAAAAAAATTTTTATTGCCCTGCAGGACCCTATTTTAGTCCCTACATCAAACCTAGGGGGTCAGAGGGGGTCTACTCTTCCCCCTTATGGTCATTTGCCCCTTTTTTTTTCAAACCCCTTGTGTCTCGATTTTACCGAGACACAAGATGGCGGCCGCTCCGCACTGTTTAGAATGTTTACAGACAACTGAGATCCAATCAGCTTCCTGTGCGCAAGTCGCGTGTCGCGCCTGGAGCGCTCTCCCGTGCGCGCACGGGAGAGCGCCTATCCCCGCGCAAAACGAAAAAATTTTTTTAATGCCCTGCAGGACCCTATTTTAGTCCCTACATCAAACCTAGGGGGTCAGAGGGGGTCTACTCTTCCCCCATATGGTCATTTGCCCCTTTTTTTTTCAAACCCCTTGTGTCTCGATTTTACCGAGACACAAGATGGCGGCCGCTCCGCACTGTTTAGAATGTTTACAGACAACTGAGATCCAATCAGCTTCCTGCGCGCAAGTCGCGTGTCGCGCCTGGAGCGCTCTCCCGTGCGCGCACGGGAGAGCGCCTATAGATATATATATTTTTTTGAACCTAAATTACTCAAAATCCACTGGAGCACATATCTTGAGACATAGCAAAGGCACATCGGGCTACCAGTCCCTACAATTTTGCCAAGTTTGGTGGAAATCCATTCAGCCGTTCGGGCTAAAAGTGAAATCGACCGCCCTATGGAAATTAACATGGGGAAAACGCGTTTTGGGACCCCCCTTTTATCTCGGCCCCCGCTTGACGAATCCCCCCCAAACTTTCAGGGGAGGACCGGACCGCCATGAGACCATTTTCCTGAAAATTTCAGGCAGATTCGACAACCGGCGCCAAAGTTATTCAAAATAGAATGTTGAGATTTAACATTGAAAATTATCCTAACTATAACTACCTACTGGCGACCGCCAGTAGGTAATATATATATATATATATATATATATATACATAAATATAAATATATATATATATACACTTATATGTGTGTGTATATATATTTGTTATATTAGTAAATAAAATAATACAATTATAATATAAATATAATTAATATTTTTTTTATTTTAGTTTTAAATGATATATGCGTACACATAAATATATATGTGTGTTTTTAAATAAGTATACTTAAATAAGTATATTGTTATATATATCTTTAAATATTATTTAAGCATGTTTAAATAACATTATATTAAGTAACAAATTAAAATATTTACTATTTCATATTTTTAACAGTATGTACATATATATATATATAAAAAAACTATACATATATATATTCACTAAAAAACCATAGGTTTCAGGGACGTTATAGTCAGTTGGACATTTGACTCATATAAAACCAGAGAAATTCGCCTGTTATAGTTAGTTGAGCTACCTATAACTCACACGACCGCAGTGCACTGCTGATGACATCACATATTACATCACTCATGACATGGCGTGCGGTGCAGAAGTGAAGGGGGAGGGCATTCCAGGCTTTGGCAGTGAGATGGTAGAAAGAGTGTTCTCCAGAGTGGCAGTGGTGGATGTGTGGTGTCTATGCAAGGGTGAGGTGTGTGGAGCGGAGATTCCTGGTTGGTCAATGGAAGTGCAGTCCTTGGCTCATGTAGGCTGGTCCTGATCATGCAAGCTTTCATATTTGTTGGCATGCACATAAACGTAAACATGTAGGTAGTGGATGCAGTGGCGGCTGGTGCCATTTGAAAATGTTGGGGTGAGGTATATCAATCCCTCCCCATCTTTGGAGTAAATGTGAAAACGAGCCCTGCAGCAGTGGAAGGAAGACTGGTAGGCCATCAAAGCGCTTTACATGAACACCAGTTACAATTACACAATGTCAGGTTAATTGCTTTAGGCATGGGGAGGTGTCTTGCTGAAGTATGCCACGAGCAGTCGCTTTCCTGCCAAAAGCCATGAGCACAATCCTTGCTCCTGTTCTCCAGGTTTCCTAAGGCTCTTTATTGTATTGTTTCATGACAAACAGCAGGAAGCATCAGGGGCAACATAGCCTTGTTTTGTGTTTGTTTTCCTTGTCACAACAGGATTATAAATTTGTGCGGGAAGTTAAACCGATAGCTGCTGAAGTGAAGGCCAAGCGAGGGTGATGGTGCACAGTCCCCATCTTCATCGACCCTACATCTGTTTCTCTTTATTTGGCAGGCTTTGGTGGTTGCCTATTTCGAATATCTCTATTAAAACCAAATTGTTTTTGTTGTAAAACTAATATCCCCTTGTCAGCCCCTCCCTTTGCATAATCCCTTCTGTCTCCCCCAGGGGCCAAACTAAACCCAGAAAAGTTGCACCAGCTCCCATTTTCTGGTGGGTGACATTTAACTCTGCCCCGACAGCGAATTCCACTCCGCCAGGGTAGATTGAGTGATTGGCCCCAAATCACAGGATGTTGAGCCGATGCCGAGACTCTGCACAGTTCTAGGTGAAAATCGTAATTGTAGAGATGACTAATGTAGAATGTTAATGGTTGCCTAGCAGCTTAGAATGTTATCTCTTGAGAGATGAAACTGAGCTGTACAGCAGGCTGTGGATGAGCTGGAGGTGCCTGTACTTACTCTTCAATAAAGACTACAATTATAATATTTCTTGGACTCATCTTTACATTGGCGACGAGGGAAACCTTTCTGCGCAAGGGGCAGATGCTGGGTACCTCCACCCTTGGATTTTGGAACAATTTAAATACATCATCCACCGATTTGTGAGTAATTGATTAAATTCTGCACTCAATAAAAGGAAAACTTTCACTTACTGCTTTTAAAGAGGAAATCTGCAGAAAACGAAGAAACTGCTTTTAAAGAGGAAATCTGCAGAGAACGAAGAAAACAAAGAAAACGAAGATTTCGATCTTTATAATCTGGTGACTCTGGACTTAACTTTGTCAAGAATTGAAGGTTTTTATTTTAATTTGTTATGTTAGTTTCTTTATTTTAAACTAACTTTTCCTTCCTTTACAGGTGCAATTTGTTTAAAATGTCTGATCAAGCTTTGTCCACTCCACCTGCCACTCCTGGAGAACCAATAATTCCTTGGAAGGAATGGAAAAAGTTGTTTTTTACCTACATTCTTTCCACTGGGGCTGATAAATATGGTCCAGTGCGCAGGCAAGCTATTTTACTACATAATTTGGGGGTGGAAGGTCGTAGATTATATGAAAATCTTCCAGAAGTTTCCCTTGGTAATGGAGATGGACAAGCTACAAATGTTTATGAAATGAGTTTACAAATGCTTGAAATAAGGTTTACCACAAAAGTAAATTTAGTTATTGAAAGATACAAGTTTTTCTGTAGGGTACAAAAAGTTGACGAAGATATAGCGTCATATGTTGGTGCATTAAGAGGGTTGTCACTGACTTGTCAATTTGGCACCTTAACAGACTCACTTATTCATGATCAGATAGTTAGATGTACTAATAATAAGAGAGTACGTGAAAAGTTATTGATTAAAGATTCTGGACTAGAAGAAGCTATTCAAATAGCAAAGGGGTTGGAGCATAGTGACATTTGGATTAAAGAAATGGATAAATGTACAAATGCTATTGTAAATAAGGAGGGTGCATTGAAAGTTTCTAGTTCTAAAGATTCTGAAATTCATGCAAATATTGACGAAACCAAAATAACCAAACCTTTGGCTAAAATTCATGATAAACCCAGTACTAAAGCTTTTGATAAGAATGGGGAATTTCGCCAAAACAGTGGCTTTATTAATGTGCGACCTATCAAATGTTACCGTTGTGGTGCACCCGGTCATATTGCTTCCAGTGTGAAGTGTATGGCCAGGAACGCAATATGTAGGACATGTGGTATGAGAGGCCATCTTGCTAAGGTTTGTAGAACTAAAATTCCTTCTGTTCATCAAATTGATGATTCTTGTGAAGATGTTTGTGAATTTATCCCCTCTATTGATAATGTCAAGGGTTTTCAACTTAATGTTGGTGTTGAGGTTGAAATTAACAATATTGATTTGTCAGGTATTCCTAGGGAGGGCACTGACAAGCTAGATAAACCTCATTATGTTATCAAGTTTGATACTGTGGGGGTAAACATGTTAATTGATTCTGGAAGTTTATATACCTTGATGTCAAAGGAAATGTACATTAAGTCATGGGGAGTATCTGCTAATATAAATAACTGGGATCCATCAGATATCAGAGCTGTAGGCTATGGGGGAAAGAACATTGACATTTTGGGTTTAAAATGGATGGTAATTGAATTTGATAACAAGAAACTCTATGGTAGAGTGTACCTAACTGAACAAGGTTCAAATTTATTGGGATGGCGTCACCAGAGAGATTTAGGTATAGTTTTAAATCCTAATGCCACTGTTCCAGTTCAGTCTATATGCTTAGTAAATAGTGAGGGTTATGATTCCTTAATTATGGGAAAGTACTCTGATGTCTTTTGTGATGAATTGGGAAAGTTGAGAAATTTTTCTCATAAAATTATTCTCAAAAGTAATGCTACTCCCGTAGTTCACAAAGTTAGATCTGTTCCCCATCTCATGAAAGGTCCTTTACAAGTTGAACTTGATAGGTTACTGAATTTGGGGATAATTGAGCCTATTAAGGCTTCTGAGTGGCTTGCGCCCATTGTCGTCGCGCCCAAGGATGGGGGAAAGAAGATTCGTTTATGTATTGATCTTCGCGATCTAAACAAAAACATTTGGGTTGATCGCCAACCTCTACCAAACATTTCAGAGATGTTGACGGCAATGGGCGGGGGGGGGTGTTTTTAGCATCATTGATATGTCGTCAGCATATCACCAGATTGATCTCAATGAAGAATCTAGACATTTGACATCATTTGTAACACCGCTGGGTGCGTTTTGTTACCGTAGGATGCCATTTGGACTAGCTTCGGCCTCAGCGGTGTTCCAAAGGGTCATGGGAAAAGTTCTTCATGGTATAAATGATGTACTTTGCTTCCATGATGATGTGTTAATTGTCGGCAAAGATTTTGATCATCATGATCAAGTGATGGAAAGTGTCTTGTGTAGAATGAGAGAACATGGGTTGACTATTCAGAAGGAGAAATGTCAGTTAAGGAAGGATGTAGTTAATTACCTTGGCCACGAAATTTCCAAGGAAGGAATCAGACCAAAGAAAAGTATTGTCTCTGCCATTAGAGATGCTCCTGTTCCCTCTACTAAAGATCAGTTGAGGAGTTTTCTCGGTTTAGCGGAGTATTGCTCCAAGTTTGTGAGAAATTTTACTAATATTGTGGAACCATTGCGGATATTAATGAAAAGTGGTGTTGAATTTGTATGGAGTGATGCTTGTGGAAAAACATTCCAAGATGTTAAAGATGGAATATTGTATGCACCCAGCCTTGGACACTTTGATGTTAGAGCAAAAACTTTTATCACCACTGATGCGAGCGCTATAGGTATTGGTGCAGTTTTAACGCAAGTATGTAATGGAGAAGAAAGAATTATTGGGTTTGCATCTAGAAGACTACAGGGTGCTGAGAGGTCATATTCAGTGATAGAAAAAGAGGCCTTGGGATGTTGTTGGGGGATTAAACATTTCAAATACTTTGTATGGGGTTTACCATTTAGACTTCGTACTGATCACAAACCTTTAGTTCATTTGTTTAAGGGGGGCAAAGGTTTAGAAGGGAGTGTTACTCCGAGGATATCAAGGTGGATTTTATCAGTTTTAGAGTACAATTTTGAAGTGGAATACATGAAGGGATTGAAGAATATAGTAGCGGATTGCTTGTCGAGAATACCTGTTGTTGTGAGTGATATTGAGTCTGAAGCTGATGTTGAAGAAGTGAGATATACTGAAGAACAAGCTTTTGGGTTGGAGCAATGGGATGCTGCAATGTTGGAAGATGAAGTATTGGAAAGAGTTATGTTTTCTATTTCTAATGGATGGGATGCGCAATTGTGCAATGATTTACGGTTTAAAGGTTACATTAATGTTGCAGAAGAGTTAAGTGTAAGAGAAGGAAAACTGTGGAGGAGAGACAAATTAGTACCACCGAAGAATCTTAGATCTAAAATTCTCATCATGGCACATGAAGGTCATTTGGGGAGAAATATGACTAAGCAACGTGTACGTCAGTCATTCTGGTGGCCTAGTTTAGATAATGAGGTTGAAGCAGTTGTCAAAGATTGTTATGCTTGTGCTGCTAGTGACAAGACCAAAGTTTTACGTCAACCTCCTATTTCTTCTGTGAAGTTTTCTGAGCGTCCTTGGGAAAGGTTGGCTTTATATTTCATTGGTCCTATATCCAAGTTGGGAACAAATTGCAAATTCTTAATGGTTTTGGTGGATTATCACTCCAAGTGGTTTGTGGTTGAGACATCTGAGAGTATTACAACTGAAAAAGTAATTAAATTTCTTGAGAAGGTCTTCTTGAATGAGGGGATTCCAAAGGTCTTGGTGTCAGACAATGGTCCGCAATTAATTTCTAGGAAAATGGTGGAGTTCCTGTGTGGGAAAGGGATTAAACATGAGAGAGTTGCTTTATTTGGGCCACAAGCCAATGGCTTAGTTGAGAGGATTAATCGCCTGATCTTGGACAATATACAACTTTTTTTGTGCAATGGTTTGTCCTGGTCTGAAGAATTGAAGAAGCTGATGTGGTCTTATAGGGTAACACCACATTCCATGACTGGAGTGTCACCTTTCATTTCTCTTAAAGGAAGGGAACCAGGTTTGAAAGAAGTACCAGGGTGGTTGAAAGACAGGAATGTGTATGGGTGAATCGTGATGAGGTTGGAGATCAAGTGCTTAACAAACAAATCATTGCTGCCAAACATTATGATCACTTAAAAAGTGTCAAATTTCCTAACATAAAATCTGGTGATTGGGTTGTAGTGAGAAGTGGAGGTTTTATTGTCATTGGTGATAGCAAGTTCTCTAAACCTGTTCAGGTGAAGGAAGTGAAGAAGAATGTGGTGATTCTGTGTGATGGGACTACTTGGAGTTTGGGAAATGTATCTAAGTATTTTTCTCCTTGTAGTTAAATTTATTTCCACTCATTTTTCTGTTCTGTATAATAGTTTCCTTCAAGTTTTAGTTGTGGGATATATAAGGGGGAAGGTGTGTAGAGATGACTAATGTAGAATGTTAATGGTTGCCTAGCAGCTTAGAATGTTATCTCTTGAGAGATTAAACTGAGCTGTGAAGCAGGCTGTGGATGAGCTGGAGGTTCCTGTACTTACTCTTCAATAAAGACTACAATTATACTATTTCTTGGACTCATCTTTACAGTAATGCCAGCATAGATAGTATTTCTGGAAAAAAAGTAACAGGCTGAGGCAGCACTTACTGAATCACTTTGTGGGTCACTTGGGACAAGGAACTGATGACATGTAGTGGAGAGCTCAAATTATAAATTATTCTAGGTCAGGTGGCACATCACCCTTGTCTTTTTCACTCCCTGGGCATGATCATGGGGGAACCACAGTGACTGAAGAAAGACAGCAAGGGATAGAAAATGGCTGATCACTGTATGGCTTCATAATGAAGCCATGCAGTTATTGCCCAAACGTCCCACCCTAATGATGCCTCCAAAACTACACCTACTTGCCTGTCTTGACCCAATCCAGACACTCTTCCCTAGCAGTGCCAGGATTGGCTAGAGCAGGTGCTGGAGGAAGAGACCTTGAGTTGGTCGTAGGAAGACACCCGTCCAACCCGACATGTGCACTAATCCTTCAGACCCCTGTGCTGTCTATATTGATGCCCGACCCCACCCAATCATGATTAAAAAGCCTAGACATCTGCCTGCAATGGGCTCTCACCGCGGCTGCAATAAAACCACTGTGGTCAAGAATTTTAATAAATGCTAACATAATTTAACTTTTTTATTACAGGGGCTAGAGGGCAACAAATGATGGCGGTAATGCCTTAACGCTCCCATAGAGAAACCACCGCTGAGCGGATTGGATGTGACATCACCATGTAAGACACAAAGATATCGTTTTACAAAGTGGAGTTGTGATTCATATCCAGGTGAAACATTACCATGTAGCTGTGGTTACAATATTAACAAACAACAGGTCTGAATTCCAATAGTTGAGGTTAGGCATGTACAATTTAAGCTATCTCATATGTGTAATTGACTATTTTGTGTTCATTCATACACATGCTCTCCAGTAACATGCCTACATCGGGCCAATGTAGGATGTTGGGCGGATGGACACTGTTGCAGTCTCGGGACCTACCGACCTCCGGTCGATGGTTCCAACACCGCGATTACAATTTGCCCGCACATGGTAGGGTCACATACTCACATTTATCTTGGGGAGCTTGTGCTGCGGCCGTAAAATGGCTGAAGCACAGGTTCCCATAGACAAATGAGAGAATCTGTTCATTCCTGCAACTCAGGGTGACTGCCACACAGTGTAGGGATTAACAGGGGGGCACCAGAGGTGCCCCCTTGGCCCCCAACCGGATGCCGCATGATGAAGGGGCCCCCAATGCCCCCCATGTTGTAAAGCCTGACATGGAAAGCCTGTTGGAAACTAACATGATAATCCCTACAGTGAAAACGCCATTCATAGGGATTACGGGCAGGCTTCCGACTGGCTAATGGGCTCCTTGAGCCCATAGGAATCCAGCCAGAATGACAGGCCTTTTTCACTTTTGACTGGCTGCATCGTAATGTGGCGGTCAAAACTGAAACTGCAATGAGACTCAGAAAGCCTGCAACGGCTTTCCAACTCTCATCGTAATTAGGCCCATTATTATTGGAATAAATTGCTAAATCACATTTAGGATTCTCAGAAGCAAAATTATTTTGGTCACTGATCCTGTGTGTATCTACGAAAAAGATATCCTACACATCACTGTATGTAGCTAAAAACATACTTTTCCCTGTGAGGAGACTTCTTTGTTAGGAAAAGTAATGCAACAGCAATATCTATTTCCCTATGTCTTGCATAAAGCAAGTGAGACTTGCATTATGATAGTATGAAACATGTATATATAGATTACAGAACAAGTATTGTCGTATATAAGTTATGAACAAGTACGGCAAAGCTAATGTTCCTTCTTTAATGTACTAATGCATTCAAACATAGGCTAACACTATGTTTGCATGCGTTAGCACATTAACTACAAATTTTTAAACTAGTCTTTAAGGCCCTCATTTATGGGGAATTGATTTTGGGGAGTGCTGCATGTCTTCTTGCTGTGTTGCCCTATGCCAATTTGAAAGTGCAGGAATGCACTGTATTTATGAAATAAGGTGCATTCTTGTCCTTTCCCCCTGTTCTGGTGCACAATTAGCTGTCTAGTGCCAATGCAGTTCCCCTTGGTCCATGGTGCAATGGGGTCTGCATTGCCTGCAGGGGCATCTTCCTACACAAAAACAATCCTGAGAGGTGTTTTTTTCTTTCCATGTATGCGGCAGAATGCAGCACACACGGAAAGAGTATAAAACAAGGAGATTTAGAAATATTACTCGATACGCCTGCTTTGGGTGGGCATAATGTTTTGGCGCTGCCCCAGGTTTTAGTGATTAAGTAAATATGGCGCAGCATAGAAATCCATGGGTGTTGCGTGGAAAAATCCACCTCAATACCCATGGAATGCCTCCTGGGTGCAGAGTAAGGCAAAGCAGTGACTTGCGCTGCTTTGTCTTATTCCATATCTATGAGGCCAAGGAAAGTCATGCTTAGAGGCTTTGTGTGATCTCATAGATATGATTGAGAGGCTTGCACCGCCAGAGCATCAAAAAAGTGACGCTTTGGGGGTGCAAGCCTCTCATGAATAAGCCCCTAAGAGACACTAGACTGCCATAAAGAAATACTTCGCCTTTTCTGAGTTTACATGTTTGTCTTAATGCCAGTTACCACAGTTAGGTAAAAAGAGTTTGCCATCCATGTTTTTTTATCCCTTTCATAACACAGACTTGAAAAATAAGTTAAATGGGCAACCTCGGCTGACAGATGCCAAGCATAACTACTTGATTCCACACAAAAGTCTCTGTGGCTTGCATAATTTTTCAAGTTTCCATAATATCACTTTTTTCCATTTGGAACTTGATTTCATGTAGAGCTAATTTGGAACATAAAATGCCCCTTGTTTTAGCTCTGCAACCTTATTATCCTTTTGATGCCACATTATGAATTTAATGTTTTTCATTTGCCATTTCCATTTTAAGTTACTTTGCATTTCAAATGGTTTAAACATTTTAATTAATTGGGCTGGTGTTGTTTGTCTCAATAAGCAAGGTTATTATTATTATTATTATTATTATTATTATTATTATTATTTAATTTTATAGAGCGCGTAGTCACCCGTAAGTATCCCAGCGCTAAAATCAGTACAACTAGGAGTCAGCAAGGGAAGGGGAGAGACAGTTTAGGGGAAGAGGTGGGTTTTCAATTGCTTCCTGAACTGTGGGTAGTTGGATTCGGTTCTCAGGTAGTGCGGTGAGGCGTTCCAGAGACGTGCGGTGTGAACCGAGAAACGTCTTCCTCCTGTTCGGGCCTTCTTAATTCTGGGGGTGACAATGAGATGTTCCTGGTCGGAGCGGAGGGATCTAGGGGCTTTGTATGGTTTGATACATTTTTTTAGGCTTGGGGGACCATTGTTTTGGAGCAATCTGTGTGCTAGGCAGAGGGCCTTGAACATCACACGTTCTCTAACCGGAAGCCAATGGAGACACTTCAGCGCTGGTTTGGCTGAGGCTCTGGCCGGGGTGTTAGTAAGGATCCGGGCAGCTGCATTTTGGACCCTTTGTAGTTTATTCAGGGTTGCCTCTGGGGCCCCTAAGTAGATGGAATTACTAAAGTCGAGCCTAGAAAGAATCAGTCCTTGGATCAGCAGTTTTTGAGAGTTGTGGGGGAGTAGGGGCAGGATCTTTCGAATTGACCTGAGCAGTCCAAAACACGTACCGGCTACCTTTTTTGCCTGTGTTCAAAAGATAATTCCTTATCGAGCCAGACACCCAGGCTTTTTACCTCTGGTTTCGGATCTGGGATCGGGCCTAAACAGGGTGGCCAGATGTTATGAAGTGAAGTGGGTCCCTTCTGGCCAAGGAGGAGAATGTCAGTCTTTGAGCCGTTAAGTTTCAGAGACGATCTATTCATCCATCCTTGTATCTGCGTCAGACAGTTGTAAAGGTCCGCAGGTTGTTGTTTCGGATGAGAAAGGAACACCACTAACTGAGTGTCGTCGGCATAGCTGACGATGCTCACTCCGAACGGGATAACAGCCTCCTCCTATGGGGACATGTAGATGTTAAATAATGTGGGGCTCAGGGAGGAGCCCTGAGGCACGCCACATTGGAGGGGAGTGTCGGAGGAGCAGGTGTTGTTCTCCCAAATTTGAAAGGAGCGTTGACTCAAAAAGGACGATATCCAGGACAGAGCAGTTCCTTCCAAACCGAAGCTCATGAGTCGTTGAATGAGGAGCTAATGGTTGACGGTGTCGAAGGCCGCACTGAGGTCGAGGAGGATCACTGCCACTGATCCTCCTTAGTCTAAGAGTGCTCTGGCCTCCTCCACCGCCATGAGAAGGGCAATGTCGGTGCCCTGCCGGGGGCGGAAACCCGTCTGCGAATTTTTTAGATGGTTGTTGTTCTCCAAAAATTGTGACAGCTTTCTGTTCACCATTTTTTCCGCGATCTTGCTGGTTCCCGGGAGGAGGGAGATTGGTCTATAGTTTGCCTGGTCGACAGGGTCAAGGGAGGGTTTTTTTAGGAGTGCCTTGACGACTGCCGCCTTCCAGCTAGGGGGGACGACTCCTTGTTGAAGGGAGGCGTTGATGAGGTGAGTGAGAGAAGGGGCGATCGAGGGTGCTACCTTTTTGAGAATACGTAAAGGGGCAGGGTCCCTGGGAGATCCGCTTTTAATAACTTGCAGCGTATCTTCGACTTCTTCTACTGTCACTTGTCCCCAGGAAGTGATGCATGGGAGGGTAGGAGAGTTGCTGGCTTCTCTCTCCTCGCTCGAACTAGTAGGTGGAATAGAGTCGAGGATTTTTTGGATTTTCTCCTTGAAGAAATTAGCCAGCTTGTGGCACTTTTCCTCATCAGCTTTGGGGTCTGGTGGGTCTCTCGGTCCCGAGTCAGGGACTTTGAGGAGTTCTTTTAAAATGGTAAAAGATTCTTTACTGGAGCTAGTGGAGTGTTTTATTCTCTCTTGGAAGAATAGACTTTTGGTTTTGCGGAGGGCGGTTTTGTAAATTTGTGAGGCGGTGTGATAGGCTTCCTTATTTTTGTTAGATTTGTCCTTCCTCCAAAAGCGTTCTGATCTCTTGCATTCCTGTCTCAGAGATTTGAGCGCCGGAGTATACCAGGGAGCGGGAGCCACTCTTTTTATGTGTTTAAGAGTGGCGGTTTTCGGGAGGAGTTGGTCTAGTGAAGATGTGAGCCAGGAATTGAATTGTTCGTCGGCCGTGACCGGATCCATGGAGAGGGCAGGTGTCGAATCTGAGAGTAAGCTGGCCCACTCTGCCGGTTCAAGCTTGTGCCAACGTCAGTCCGTCACTCGGATTTTGGGGGGTTGGGGGAGTGCTGTGGCAAGGTCCCAGGAGAAGGGAACAAGAAGGTGGTCTGACCACGGAAGGGGGATGGGGGATCTGAGGTGATATCCCCAATATTGGTCAGGACGGGGTCCAGAAGGTGTCCTTTGTCGTGGGTGGGTTCGTTGTTGACAAGTCGGATGTTAAATGACCTAAGGTCCTGCAGGAGATCCAAAGCTAAGGGATCGGTGGGGTCATTAAGGTGAAGGTTGAGATCGCCCACGAGGAGGAAGTTCGAGGCAGAGGAGGCTGATTGTGATACCATGTCAATGAGGGCGTTGAGGAAATTCCCTGTTGTCCCCGGAGGGCGATAAATCAACAGTCCTGAGATGGAGTGTGTCGGGGAGATTTGAAGGGCGAAATGGCAGCTTTCTCAGTCTGCAATGTTGGCGTTGCTAGTCCTACAGGCGAGATGTTCTCTGTGGATAATTGCCAGCCCCCCTCCTCTCCCTTTAGGTCTATGTAAAGTTTGAATGAGGTAGCCTGGGGGAAGGGCAATGACAATATCCGAGTCCGTGCTAGCAGAGAGCCAAGTCTCTGTGAGAAACAGCGCGTCCAGGCCATGATCCTGTATCAACAAGTTGATTTTGTGCGCATGCTTAGGGAGGGAGCGGCAGTTAAGGAGGCCAATCTGTGGCCCCGGCTTTCCCAAGCCTTGTTCGGCTGGGTTACATCGTACACAGTTGGCGAAGGGTTTACCTTCAGCGTGGACGTAGTGACAGTCCTGCTTTTTTTCCTTGCGAAGGGCTCGAAGCATGTCACTTGTATACACCACACGTTTCTGCAGCGTTCCTGGGCCTGGGGCCGGCTGGGCCCGGACGGGCCCAGACGAGCTTGCCTTTGGCGCGCCTTCGGCGCACTGACGGCGCGCCCGCTGCGCCCGTCCGCTGCGCGTCCGGGTGTTACACATAGTTTTATCCAGAGAAAAGGACGTAGGGAGGTGTGGCCTGGAGAAGTGGGCGAGGCCTGTGAGCAGGCTCGCTCGCTGATGGCGGTGCTTGCAATTTCCTACCCCGTGGCAGCGTTCAGATCGGCTGCACGGGTAATTAGTAACAGGATGAGTGCCCCAACCAGCCTGGCAGGTGAGGGAAATAAGCGTAAATTTTTAAAATCAATTCACACACAATATTTTTAAAAATAACACAATTTCAAACAGAGCTCCCGGCTGTGCCTCAGGAGTACAGATTCTGGGAAGGGCTGGGCGTCGGTGCTTTATATAATCAAAGGGGGCGTGGCCTGGAGAAGTGGGCATGGCCTGTGGGCAGGCTCGCTTTGTATAATCAAAGGAGGCGTGGCCTGGAGAAGTGGGCGTGGCCTGTGAGCAGGCTTGCTCGCTGATGGCGGTGCTTGCAATTTCCTACCCCGTGGCAGCGTTCAGATCGGCTGCACGGGTAATTAGTAACAGGATGAGTGCCCCAACCAGCCTAGCAGGTGAGGGAAAGAAGCGTAAATTTTTAAAATCAATTCACATACAATATTTTTAAAAATAACACAATTTCAAACAGAGCTCCCGGCTGTGCCTCAGGAGTGCAGATTCTGGGCAGGGCTGGGCGTCGGCGCTTTATATAATCAAAGGGGGCGTGGCCTGGAGAAGTGGGCGTGGCCTGTGGGCAGGCTTGCTTTATATAATCAAAGGGGGCGTGGCCTGGAGAAGTGGGCATGGCCTGTGAGCAGGCTCGCTCGCTGATGGCGGTGCTTGCAATTTCCTACCCCGTGGCAGCGTTCACATCGGCTGCACGGGTAATTAGTAACAGGATGAGTGCCCCAACCAGCCTGGCAGGTGAGGGAAAGAAGCGTAAATTTTTAAAATCAATTCACACACAATATTTTTAAAAATAACACAATTTCAAACAGAGCTCCCGGCTGTGCCTCAGGAGTACAGATTCTGGGAAGGGCTGGGCGTCGGCGCTTTATATAATCAAAGGGGGCGTGGCCTGGAGAAGTGGGCATGGCCTGTGGGCAGGCTCACTTTATATAATCAAAGGGGGCGTGGCCTGGAGAAGTGGGCGTGGCCTGTGAGCAGGCTCGCTCGCTGATGGCGGTGCTTGCAATTTCCTACCCAGTGGCAGCGTTCAGATCGGCTGCACGGGTAATTAATAACAGGATGAGTGCCCCAACCAGCCTGGCAGGTGAGGGAAAGAAGCGTAAATTTTTAAAATCAATTCACACACAATATGTTTAAAAATAACACAATTTCAAACAGAGCTCCCGGCTGTGCCTCAGGAGTGCAGATTCTGGGAAGGGCTGGGCGTCGGCGCTTTATATCATCAAAGGGGCGTGGCCTGGAGAAGTGGGCGTGGCCTGTGGGCAGGCTCACTTTATATAATCAAAGGGGGCGTGGCCTGGAGAAGTGGGCGTGGCCTGTGAGCAGGCTCGCTCGCTGATGGCGGTGCTTGCAATTTCCTACTCCGTGGCAGCGTTCAGATCGGCTGCACGGGTAATTAGTAACAGGATGAGTGCCCCAACCAGCCTGGCAGGTGAGGGAAAGAAGCGTAAATTTTTAAAATCAATTCACACACAATATGTTTAAAAATAACACAATTTCAAACAGAGCTCCCGGCTGTGCCTCAGGAGTGCAGATTCTGGGAAGGGCTGGGCGTCGGCGCTTTATATCATCAAAGGGGTGTGGCCTGGAGAAGTGGGCGTGGCCTGTGGGCAGGCTCGCTTTATATAATCAAAGGGGGCGTGGCCTGGAGAAGAGGGCGTGGCCTGTGAGCAGGCTCGCTCGCTGATGGCGGTGCTTGCAATTTCCTACCCCGTGGCAGCGTTCAGATCGGCTGCACGGGTAATTAGTAACAGGATGAGTGCCCCAACCAGCCTGGCAGGTGAGGGAAAGAAGCGTAAATTTTTAAAATCAATTCACACACAATATTTTTAAAAATAACACAATTTCAAACAGAGCTCCCGGAGTGCCTCAGGAGTACAGGTGATATTTTAATAGATAATTTCCGCTGACAGTTAAGAATCTGAATTGCACAATGAGTAATTATTGCTTGGAACAGAAAAAGTGCGACTAGCACCCAAAAACTAAGTGACAAAAGAAAGATGGAAATGACAAAGGGCTTCAATAGGAGAAAGACTGTCTCAACGACAGGAAAGTGACTGACACAAAAGAGAGCTGTTGGACAGGCCCCAGAAACGGGCTCGCTCCCTCTCCGCATGACAGAACCAGGGCACCGACCCTCCAGAAGCTACCCACAGAAGTCACCCGTGACCCGTCCCACACGGGACGCCTGCCCCCGAACATCTCTGTATCACTGGCCCGGGACACCGCCAGCACCATTGCCTGGGCCCAGCCGCCATCTTGGACACTGCACCACGAGGCCGCGTGGCCTCAGCTCGACCCTAACCCTGGGCCTGGCCAGGCCCCGACATCCCGGCACCACCATCCACCCAGGAGGTGAACGGACCACTTGGCAGGTCAATTGGAGAGAGGAGTGTCGATGGCTCTCCCCCGCCAGGTGCCAATCGCCCCCAGCCTCCCCGGGCGCTGGCTCCACCCCCCTGCTGGGTGTCTGGACTCCCTCATCCCGGGCCTCCCGACCTCCAAGTGCGAGGGTCCGGACATCAAAGGGCGCCAGACCTATAACTGGGGCAGCTCCAGAGCAGGAGGGCAGTTGTATCCTGGAGTCGAGAGACACCTAGAAGAACTCATCCTTGACGGACTGCTGGCGCTGCCGCAGCCCTGCCTTGTGAACTGTCGTCCTGCCTGCTGGCGCTGCCGCGGCCTTCTGCAACCTTCATCCTCGTCGGGACCTGCTGGCGCTGCCGCGGCCCCTTGCAACATTCATCCTCGTCGGGACCTGCTGGCGCTGCCGCGGCCCGTTGCAACCACCATCTTCGTCGGGACCTGCTGGCGCTGCCACGGCCCGTTACCATCTACGATCTCCTTGGGACCTGCTGGCGCTGCCGCGGCCCGACCTCCTAGAACGCCGAGCTCGAGGATTGTGAGCTAACCATCACTTCATCCACTACCAGTTCGGTAACAAGACTGTCCCGCTACCCCCTTTTCCTTCCAAGAGACTAGAATCGAGGGGACCCCTGTGTCCAGACCTCCTTGTACCATACTACCGTACTTCAAGATTTGCTTATAAAGAACGTTAAACCTTATCTTTGTGTGGTGTCCATCTGTGGGGGGGAAGTTACTTGTCTGTACGATCGCTGGAGACGGCTCTCCCCGGAGACCTCTCCCCCTGTCCTCGGCCGACCCTCCAGGTCCCGTCTAACATTGGTGGCCAGCGGCGCGATCCGAACCAACGCGTACCGTACAGAGAGTAACTCACCCCACGACTAAACCACAATGTCAACCAAAGAGAGCGGATCCACAGAGAAATTCCAGATGGAGAAATTAGAAGAGTACAGCCATCGAGAGCTAAAACAATTTTGCATAGAACTAGGCATTTCTACCACCGGTCTGAGCACGAAAGACGACTTCAAACACGCCCTAGAATCTTGGGCAGAAACCGTTGCCGTCAGACCCCGGGACCAAGACGTCGAAGCGCCAGAGACAAACACCACTTCTCCCGAAGAAAGGAGAGCGGGTCTCTCCCGGGAAGAAATCCAAGAACGAGAAAAAAAAAGACTCCACGAATTAGAGTTGGCACGGCTCAAGTTGGACTAGCGGAACAAAAACTGAACTTAGAACACTTACGGCTCCGAGAAGAGCGGGAAGAAAAGCAAAGACAAAGAGAACTCGAAGAGAAAAGACTGGCATACGAACACAAGTGCAAGCTAGCTGAAATCGAACTGCGAAAACAAAACAAAGAACTAGGGGTGCCCGAGCAACCGCGCACACCGGGCGCTACAGAACCAAAAGTCCACATCCCTAAAGATGTCGTCCGAGAATATTATAGGAACGACAACATACAACAGTGGTTCAAGGCCTATGAGATCGCCATGACCTCCCACCGGATCGATCGAAGTGACTGGGGAGCCGGCCTATGGGGGAGGTTCGTCAATGAAGGCCGCGATGCCCTGCTACAGCTCCCGGACCATCAGATGACGTCCTATGATCACATGAAGGCCGCCCTCCTCACTCGATATGGGCTCACGCCCGAGATGTACCGCCAGAGGTTCCGCGACTGCACCCGGATCCCGGGTACAACTTGGGTGGAATATGTGAACTATTTCAGCCGAGCCTTCGAGGGATGGATCAAGGGTAGCCTCGTAACCACCTACGAGCAACTCTTCAACCTCATTGTATGGGAGCACCTCTCCAACAACTACTTCGTCGAGCTCAGGCAGCACCTCCTCGACAGTAAATTGACTGACCCTCGGCAGCTTGCCGCTGAGGCTGACCGTTGGGAGAGCACCCGAGTGGCCCGGAGTGGGCCAAATGAGCAGAACCGAAACAACCAAGGTCACCATCGTCCCCGAGGAGGAGGAGGCCAGGGCCGGGGCAGAGATGCCGTCCCGGCAGCTCCCGCCAACAACACCCCGCCCCCGGCTGGGCGGGGGAACCCTCCGATGCGCCCAGGGTTCCGAGCCAATGTCACTTGCCATCGGTGCCAGCGGGTCGGCCACTATGCCAGCGACCCGAACTGCCCAATAAACCAGACTCCCGGGCCCCGCCAGGTCGCAGCCGCCGCCCTAGGAGAAGAACAAACTTCCGAAGAACATGAAGAATACGAGCAAGAGCAGCCCGAGTGGGAACCTGCCGCCATGGTCTTGGCTTGCCTAGGGGGAAGAGACATGATCCCGCGGGTCCCCCTACCCGCGAACACCAGAAAATACAGCCAGTGGGTGAACATAAATGGACGCAAGGCCGAAGCCCTGCGTGACACAGGGGCCAGCGTGACGGCCGTCCTCTGTCACCTGGTGACCCCAGAACAAATCCTGCCAAACGTCCTTTGCCCCGTCCGATCGGCCGACAACTCTGAGAGCCTGTGTCGGATGGCCTGTGTCTCCTTCGAATGGGGAGGAGTGTCCGGCATGCTAAAAGTGACTGTCCGCGAAGATGCCCCCGTGGACTGCCTCCTGGGAAACGACCTCGAGAGTTCCCCGTGGGCGGCCGTTGAGAGAAGAGAACACCTGGGGATGTTGGGCCTCCCGGACTGGGCGTGCGTAACAACCCGGTCCATGGCCGCCCGTGCCATCCCCAGAGCCGAAGAACCCGAATGGCCAGCATCTCCTCCCCCGATCACTCCAGAGGGAGACACCATCCATACTGACCCCCCAGAACAAGCCCAGGAAGGACCCGCTCAGCCCCAGGACCTTCCAGACCTGGCTCAGTGGCGTCAAGAACAATTCCGGCAGGAACAAAAGACCTGTCCCTCCCTCGAGGGACTCCGACAGCAAGCCCTCGCCCAGAGCGCGGGAGACACCGCAGGGCGCACTGGATCTACTGGGACAATGACTTACTGTACAGCGAGCAGAGAATCGCAGAATTGGGGGCCAGTCGGGTGCTGGTGGTGCCCCTCCGCTTCAGAGACTTCCTTTTGAACTTGGCACATGATGTCCCCCTGGCTGGGCACCTGGGGCAAGACAAAACCTACAACCGTCTGGTGACCCACTTTTACTGGCCAAAGATGTGAAATGATGTTTCCAACCACTGCCGGGCCTGCCCCACCTGCCAGGCCAGCGGAAAGAGCGGCCGAAAACTCAAGGCACCCCTGCAGCCATTCCCCGTCGTCACCACCCCATTCGAACGGGTGGGAACAGACATTGTGGGGCCCCTGGACCCCCGAACAGCACAAGGACACCGATTCATCCTGGTCCTGGTGGACCACGCCACCCGCTATCCCAAGGCCATTCCCCTTCGAACAGTGACAGCACCAGTGGTAGGCCGAGTCTTGATGGGAATCTTCTCGCGAGTGGGCTTCCCCCGGGAGGTCGTCAGTGACCGGGGCACGAACTTTATTTCGAAATATATGAAATCCCTCTGGCAGCAGTGCGGAGTCACCTACCGATTCACAACCCCCTATCACCCGCAAGGAAACGGACTGGTCGAGCGGTTCAACCTCACCCTCAAGGGGATGATTATGGGGCTAGAGGAACCCCTACGCCGCCAGTGGGACGTGCTCCTTCCGTGCCTCCTCTTCGCCTACCGAGAAGTCCCCCAGAAGTCCCTCGGTTTCAGCCCCTTCGAGCTCCTGTACGGGCACCCTGTCCGAGGGCCTCTCAGCCTAGTTAAAGAAGAATGGGAAATGGCTCCCCTGAAAACCCCTCCAGACGTCTATAAGTACCTCCTGACCCTCCGCAACCAGACCAGGTGATTCAGGGAGATCGCTAAAGCCAATCTTGAGGCCAGTCAGGAGGACATGAAGAAATGGTACGATCAACATGCCTCCTCCATTGAGTTCGAACCTGGTCAGCAGGTGTGGGTGATGTCCCCCACCGAACCTTGTGCCTTGCAAGATAAATGGACAGGACCCTTCAAGGTGGTCGAACGCAAGGGCCCTGTCACCTATCTCATCGACATGGAGTCCCCCCGAAACCCCCTCCGGGTCCTCCATGCCAACAGACTCAAACCGCACTTCGTGCGCTCGGAGCTCAGCCTACTGATGGCTACAGACAGTGGGGCGGAAGAAGACTCCGAGCCCCTCCCTGACCTACTGAGGACCCGGGAAAGAGATGGTTCCGTGGATGGGGTCCGACTCTCCGATGCCCTAACCCCGGAACAGCAGCAGGACTGTCGGACCCTCCTGCTGCAATTTGCAAACTTGTTTTCCCTCACCCCCGGGGTCACCCCCTGGTGCCTTCACGACGTGGACACCGGGCATACCGAGTCCCAGACCGGGTGCGCGCCTGCATCCAAGAAGAGGTCGCCAAAATGCTCACACTTGGAGTCATCGAGCCCTCAGACAGCCCCTGGGCCAGCCCAGTCGTACTGGTACCCAAAGCGGCTGCCCCGGGCACCACCCCCGAGCTCCGGTTCTGCATCGACTATCGGGGTCTGAACGCTGTCACCCGAACCGACGCCCATCCTATCCCCCGAGCAGATGAACTGGTCGACCGCATGGGGGCTGCCCGCTACCTGAGCATCTTCGACCTGACAGCGGGCTACTGGCAGATCGGCCTCACCCACAGGGCCCAAGAACGATCCGCTTTCTCCACCCCGGATGGGCACTACCAGTTCACAGTGATGCCCTTCGGTATGAAAAACGCTCCAGCCACTTTTCAACGACTTGTGAACCAGTTATTGGCGGGCCTCGAAGACTTCAGCGCCGCCTACCTGGACGATATCGCAGTCTACAGCCGCCACTGGTCAGACCACCTCTGCCACCTCCGAGAGGTCCTGCAGGCCCTTCAACGAGCCGGCCTCACAATCAAGGCCAGCAAATGCCAAATCGGCCAAGGGTCCGTGACCTACCTCGGACACCAAGTGGGGAGCGGTCTGGTGGCCCCTCTCCAACTCAAGATCGCTGCCATCCAGTCCTGGCAGCCACCCGTCACCCAAACCGAGGTACGAGCCTTCTTGGGGCTCACCGGATACTACCGGCGGTTTGTGAAAGACTATGGCAGCATCGTGGGGCCCCTCACGGAACTCACATCCAAGAAGCATCCCAAAACGGTCAATTGGACCCCAGACTGTCAAGCGGCCTTCGAGAAACTGAAGGCCGCCATGTGCACCGCCCGGTGCTCCAGGCCCCCGACTACAGCCGTGAGTTCATCGTCCAGACTGATGCCTCAGACCATGGCATTGGGGCCGTCCTCTCACAACTAAACCCCGAGGAAATCGACCAACCAGTGGCCTTCATCAGCCGCCGCCTACTGGCCAGAGAACAGCGCTGGAGTATTATCGAGCGGGAGGCCTTCGCAGTGGTGTGGGCCCTCAAGAAGCTCCGACCCTACCTCTTCGGTACCCACTTTCGGGTACAAACAGATCATCGCCCCCTGCAATGGTTAATGCAGATGCGGGGGGAGAATCCCAAGCTGTTGCGATGGTCCATCTCCCTGCAGGGGATGAACTTCACTGTGGAGCATCGCCCTGGCCAAGACCACGCCAATGCGGATGGCCTGTCACGCTTTTTCCGCCTCGACGAGGAGAGTCCCCAAGAGGATGGGTGACTCTCCCCGCCTTCTGCTGGGGGGGACGCATGTTGGACAGGCCCCAGAAACGGGCTCGCTCCCTCCCCGCATGACAGAACCAGGGCACCGACCCTCCAGAAGCTACCCACAGAAGTCACCCGTGACCCGTCCCACACGGGACGCCTGCCCCCGAACATCTCTGTATCACTGGCCCGGGCCACTGCCAGCACCATTGCCCGGGCCCAGCCGCCA
The DNA here is from genome assembly GCF_964263255.1 of Lissotriton vulgaris. Taxonomy (NCBI): domain Eukaryota; kingdom Metazoa; phylum Chordata; class Amphibia; order Caudata; family Salamandridae; genus Lissotriton; species Lissotriton vulgaris. The sequence continues at coordinate 143,874,046 of NC_141690.1, read as the reverse complement.
TCTTGGACACTGCACCACGAGGCCGCGTGGCCTCAGCTCGACCCTAACCCTGGGCCTGGCCAGGCCCCGACATCCCGGCACCACCATCCACCCACGAGGTGAACGGACCACTTGGCAGGTCAATGGGAGAGAGGAGTGTCGATGGCTCTCCCCCGCCAGGTGCCGATCGCCCCCAGCCTCCCCGGGCGCTGGCTCCACCCCCCTGCTGGGTGTCTGGACTCCCTCATCCCGGGCCTCCCGACCTCCAAGTGCGAGGGTCCGGACATCAAAGGGCGCCAGACCTATAACTGGGGCAGCTCCAGAGCAGGAGGGCAGTTGTATCCTGGAGTCGAGAGACACCTAGAAGAACTCATCCTTGACGGACTGCTGGTGCTGCCGCAGCCCTGCCTTGTGAACTGTCGTCCTGCCTGCTGGCGCTGCCGTGGCCTTCTGCAACCTTCATCCTCGTCGGGACCTGCTGGCGCTGCCGCGGCCCCTTGCAACGTTCATCCTCGTCGGGACCTGCTGGCGCTGCCGCGGCCCGTTGCAACCACCATCTTCGTCGGGACCTGCTGGCGCTGCCGCGGCCCGTTACCATCTACGATCTCCTCTGGACCTGCTGGCGCTGCCGCGGCCCGACCTCCTAGAACGCCGAGCTCGATGATTGTGAGCTAACCATCACTTCATCCACTACCAGTTCGGTAACAAGACTGTCCCGCTACCCCCTTTTCCTTCCAAGAGACTAGAATCGAGGGGACCCCTGTGTCCAGACCTCCTTGTACCATACTACCGTACTTCAAGATTTGCTTATAAAGAACGTTAAACCTTATCTTTGTGTGGTGTCCATCTGTGGAGGGGAAGTTACTTGTCTGTACGATCGCTGGAGACGGCTCTCCCCGGAGACCTCTCCCCCTGTCCTCGGCCGACCCTCCAGGTCCCGTCTAACAAGAGCGAGTAATAATGAAGCAAAGATAGAAGGAAGAGGACAATATGATTACAAGGGGTAGAGGAGCAGGGATGGAAGAGGAAAATTATTGGGGCAGATGCAATGAGAGTAAAGAAAGGTAGAGACTGGAAGTAAGGAGAAATTAAGGTGAATATACAGAACAGAATGATCAAACAGATGGGGTAATGAAACGAAATCGAAAGGTTTTGACATGGAAGAAAGAGAAGAGCAGGGACATGAGACAGCGTGGAGTCAAAAGGAAACACAGGACAGAGAATAAGACACTGAAATGAAAAGCAGAAAGGGGCAATCTACAAATGTGAATCCCACTCAAGTTGCGATAAAAGTGTTTTCAAAGGTTGGCCTTGGCCGTTTAGGAACCTCCATTACATATACATTTGTGTCAGTACCCAAACTCTTCATTCACTTCACACCCTTTAATTAGTTGGATATTTACTCAAACCAAGGTTTGAAGTAACTATCTTCCAGGTGACCCACTTGTGGGACACCCCCGCGCCGCACGGCCACCTGCTGCTGCGTGTGCCCCTTGCTTCCTTGTGCCTCGCTGCTGCCTCGTTCCGGACTGCCGCCGCTGCGGTTGTTTTGACCTTTGTTTAACGCGAATTTGTGCCTGATTGTCTTTAACCCGTTTTTTTTTCCCTTGTTTTGACCAATCTTTGTGCCTGTTTCGCTGTATTCCGTTTCCCCGTGTTTTGCCTCCTTCCTTGGTTGCCCGCCGCCCTCCGCCCTCCCTTCCCGCCAAACGCCGCTTTTCCCCGCCCTTTCTTGTATTCTGTACCCTCCCCGCTCCCGCCTCCCAGCTGCTCCGCCCACCCGCGCACTTCGCCTCAAATGGCGACCGTGCGAACGCGCAGCGGTCACGCGCAGCGGGCGCGCCGATTGTGCGCCGAAGGCGCGCCAAAGGTAAGCCCGTCTGCGCCCGTCCGCGACCGGATCGCGACCAGCGCCAGGACCCCTGGCCCACGAGGACCCCGACCGACCCGCCTGACGTACTCCGCCGCCACCCTCACCGCACTCAACACCGGCCGACTCCCTGATTGCCACCAAGCCACTCCAAAACGCACCCACGGACCCTTCAGCTGCCACGCCTGCAAGTTCTCCAGCATCCGGACCAGCCCCGTACCAGCACCCGCCAAGTCGAATACCAGCAGCACCCACCTCAAGTGCATCCTGCTCAACACCCGCTCCGTCCACAGACACGCCATCGAACTCTGGAACCTCCTAGACACCACTGCCCCTGACGTTGCCTTCCTCACGGAGACCTGGATGAACGCCTCTTCAGCTCCCGACATCGCCATCGCTATCCCAGAGGGCTACAAGATCGTCCGGAGGGACCGAAACGCCAACCAGATGGGAGGAGGCATCGCCATCATCCACAGGAACACCATCCGTCTCACGACCAGCACCGACAACACCCTGACCACCGCCGAACACCTGCATTTCCAGATCCACACCGACCCGAAGACCACCCTCAGAGGCACCCTGATCTACCGACCCCCTGGACCACGCACGCAATTCAGCGAGGACATCGCCGACTTCGTCAGCCCGCATGCCCTCCCCTCCGCTGACTACATCCTCCTGGGAGACCTCAACTTCCATCTGGAGAACAACAACGACCACAACACCAGCGCCCTGCTCGACAACCTCGCCAACCTGGGACTCAAGCAACTGGTGTCCACCCCCACCCACCTCGCCGGACACACACTCGACGCCGTCTTCTCATCCAGCACAGACATCGACTTCAGCCACGCCACAGAGCTTCATTGGACGGACCACAGCTGCGTCCACTTCACCTTCAAGAGAACGACGACCCACCAACACCAGCAACACACCGCCCGCAGAAGCTGGAACAAGATCACAGCAGACCAGCTCGCAACCTCCCTGAGCCAACACCCTCCGGCCAGCTCAGCGAACCCCAGCCAGGCCGCCGATAACATCACGAAGTGGATCAGCAACTGCGCGGACGAGCTCGCCCCGCTGAGGACCCCGCCCAACAGACCCGGCAGCAAGAAGGCCCCATGGTTCACCGACGAACTCAAGAGCTCCAAGAAGAACTGCCGAGCCCTCGAGAAAGTCTGGAAAAGGGACCCGACACCGGACAACAGGACCTCCTACAAACTGGCCACCCGGAAACACCACCAGCTGATCCGCGCCGCCAAAAGAACAGCATTCAAGGACCGGCTGGACAACAACGCACACAACAGCAAGGAACTCTTCAGCATCGTGAAAGAGCTCTCCAACCCCAGCGCAGGAAACAACGACATCACCCCATCACAAGACCTCTGCAACTCCCTCGCCTCATACTTCCACAACAAGATCACGGACATACACAGCAGTTTCAACAACCAACCAACGCACACCACGGCCGACCAGCCACCCCCCCCCACCACCACCCTCCACGCCTGGACCCCGATCAGCACAGAAGACACCATCCGCACGATGAACTCCATCCACTCCGGATCACCAACCGACCCCTGCCCTCACCACGTCTTCAACAAGGCCGACGCTGTCATCGCACCCCACCTGAGAGACATCATCAACACATCCTTCGACACCGCCATCTTCCCTGAAAGCTGGAAACACGCCGAACTCAGCGCTCTACTCAAGAAACCAACAGCGGACCCCACCGACCTCAAGAACTACCGCCCCATCTCGCTTCTCCCGTTTCCAGCCAAAGTCATCGAGAAGACCGTCAACAAGCAGATGGCCGCCTTCCTCGAGACGAACGGATCCCTCGACCCCTCACAGTCCGGCTTCCGAGCCAAACACAGCACCGAGACCGCCCTCATCGCCGCCACAGATGACATCCGAGCCCTGATGGACAACGGAGAAACAGCGGCCCTCATCCTCCTAGACCTCTCCGCGGCATTCGACACGGTCTGCCACCGCACCCTAATACGGCGCCTCAGCAACATCGGAATCCAGGACAAGGCGCTGGAATGGATCATCTCCTTCCTCAACGGAAGAACACAGCGAGTCCGCCTACCACCGTACAAGTCAGAGGCCTCCGAAGTCATCTGCGGCGTCCCCCAAGGATCATCCCTGAGCCCCACCCTCTTCAACGTCTACATGAGCCCCCTCGCGGCCATCGTACGCAAACACCACCTCAGCATCATCTCCTACGCCGACGACACACAGCTGATCCTCTCCCTGACCAACGACCCCGCCGCCGCCAGAGCCAACCTGCACGAAGGGATGAAAGAGGTAGCCGAGTGGATGACGACCAGCCGCCTGAAACTGAACTCGGACAAGACGGAAGTCCTCATCCTGGGCCCTTCACCCTCCGCCTGGGACGACTCCTGGTGGCCCCCCGCCCTGGGCACCGCACCCAAACCAACTGACCATGCACGAAACCTGGGCTTCATCCTGGACTCCTCCCTCTCCATGACCAGACAAGTCAACAGCGTCTCCTCGGCGTGCTTCAACATCCTACGCATGCTACGGAAGATCTTCTGGTGGATCCCCACAGAAACCAGGAAGACCGTCACCCAGGCCCTCGTCACCAGCCGACTGGACTACGGCAACGCCCTCTACGCCGGGACCACCGCCAAGCTCCAGAAGAGACTCCAGCGGATCCAAAACGCCTCAGCCAGACTCATCCTCGACATCCCACGATCCAGCCACATCTCCGGACATCTGAGAGGCCTTCACTGGCTCCCCATCAACAAGAGAATCACCTTCCGCCTCCTCACCCACGCACACAAAGCCCTACACGACCAAGGCCCGAGCTACCTCAACAGCCGAGTCAACTTCTACGCTCCCAAACGCCACCTCCGATCAGCTAACCACGCCCTCGCCGCTGTCCCCCGCATCCGAAGAGCGACTACAGGAGGAAGATCCTTCTCCTACCTGGCCGCCAAGACCTGGAACTCCCTCCCGTCCGACCTGCGCCTGACCCAAGACCACCTCTCCTTCAGGAAGAAGCTGAAGACCTGGCTGTTCGAGCAGTAGCGGCACCACCCCTCCCCAGCGCCTTGAGACCCTACGGGTATGTAGCGCGCTCTATAAGTGTCACTGATTGATTGATTGAGGGTTATGAGAAGAGGAGCAGATGATCACTCCCAGATTTGGTGGTGGTGATGGTGCAGGTCAATGGCTTTCTCCATGGCGAAAAATGTTTTGCAGATGAAGAAAAAAGTGCATTGCACAGGAGGTTTTATTCCTGTTCAGAGTTCTATGCTATAGAATACTATGCGCAGTGGGGATAGGAGATTTCCCAAAACGTCACTTGACATTCCCAGGCATAATCCTGGAATCTGTGTCTGGCTGAGCATATTACTGGGAAAAACACGAAAAATACACTCAGACTGAGGCTTAAATGTTCATCCATAGAAGAGAGAATAAAAGAAGAGAGACAATGGGAGACGAAGGTCAGAAACAGGTGAGAAGGGCCAGTTAAAGCAGATGGGGCAGGTACAGGATGCTAGAAATTGCGAGGGACAGTGTGAAAGAAGGGTTGCAGCAGAAAGGAAAACGGGCACAGAATTGATACAAGCCCACAACGCACCTGTGATCACAACCATCCCTGAAAAGAAGTCTGAAAACAAGCCGGATTCCCAACAGAAAAGTCCAGAATAAGCGGCACACCGTGTATGTGAAATGGGAACCGACATTTTATGACACACTGCATGCTGAGAGCTCCAGTATAACTATTAGTTGATAATGCAATTTGTAACAAATAGCATCATTTCAAAGTAATGCTTGTAAAAAGTATGCTCTCAATAAATATGTAAATGCAATATAAAGGTTGTTAGGTGCATTTCATTTGGTTAGAGCAATCTTAAAGCAGTTTGCCTTTTTTAATCCCAATCTGTTGCTTTTAGCGTGTGTGTTCCTTCACAGATGGCTTTGTATTCAACAAATAGTCCTAAAAACAATGCACATCAAGATGTGAATAGAGCAATGGACACAAAGAGCGCGTAAAAATAAATAAATTACTCAATCCCCTTTCTGCACATATTTTCAAACCAAAAGATTTCAATAAATCTAGAATGAACTTGCATTTTTTTAAAGTATTGTAATAAATCGTTCTGATAATTTAGTTTAATATGTCTAAGGGGGTGTTTTACTGACATTATTATGATGTTTTTTAACTTTGGTCTTAACCCTGAATTGTCTAATGAATTGATACATGTGATATTACAAATATGTAGGTAGGAAACTTATTTATTTTTGTTTTAAAAGCTTTATTTGAAAATAACAAGAAATGCAAAAGACCATCAATACAGATAAAAGCATATTAAAAAGAGAAATATAATGAGCAAATGACTAGTGCAAGAACCAAAAAGAAAGCTGTTTAAATTTTTAAGGGAAGGGAAGGAGAAAGGAGGGGAGAGAGAAAAAAAGGGGGCCGGGAGGAACCTCTTACAAATTGGTATAATGAGATAAAGCATATCTACAAAGTAGTGTGAATGATAATTATAATATAATCAATCAGTACAATAAGCCAACAAAGGTAGATAGAAAAAGAACAGAGAAGATAAACGTTCATGGAGGTTTAACATTTTCAGAAATTAAATGAGAGTTATCTGTTAACGCTAGTTTATCTAAATAAGTAGTAATTGGCAACCAGAAATGATCTCTATTAACCATTGGTTTACAGGAGGAGGTGAAAGCAATATCTAGTATATGAAAATGGCAGAGACTATTCCACCAGTGTTGAATAGAACATTTTGTAAGAGTTTACCAATTGAGAGTTATGTGCTGAAAAGCTAAAGCTAACATGAGATCAAAAAGACCATGTTGGTGAGAGGGAATATCTAAGGAATCAGACAGACTACCAGAGAAAAGAAGAGGAGTAGAGTAAGGAATGGAAATATTAAACATGTGAGAAATATAGGACCAAATTTTCCCCAAAAGTTAGTGACCGAAGAACAGAGGAAGGGAAGATGTAGAAAATCAGCATAAGAAGAGCCACAGGTCCAAAAATTTGTAATCGTAGAGTGGGAAAACCGAGCTATAGAGATAGGGGGAAAATAGAGTCCATGGTAGAGAAAAAGCATAGATTAGGTGAGAGAAGTAGATCAAGAGATTTTGAGAGAACGGACCATAGTTTGTCCCAGAAAGTAATGGACCATTCACACCCCAGGTCAGATTCCCATGAAAGTTCCAATTTAGTTTTGGTACGTTCTGGGTCAGGAGCTGAACAATGTTTATAAATGAGAGAAGCTTTGGGTTAAGAGAGAAGAATCCTGAGAAGAGAATTTTGAACAGAGGGAAGAGGAGAAGAAGGAAGAGAATAGAAAGTATCAAGAACAACCGTCATTAGAACAGTGAATTTCTGTAGGAAAGAGCAGGGACCAAGAAAGGTAGCTTGAAATTGGGGTAATGAGCATAGAGTAAAGCCGTCAAATAGGTTGTTAACCCAAATATATCCTTTAATCTCCAGGATTTCCAAAAAATGGTTCTGTTATTAATAGTAATAAGGGCGTTATGCCAAATTGGAGAGCTTAAAAAGGATTCCCTAGAGACAGATTTTGGATGACTCAACTTCTTCAATAGAGAACAAGTGTGTTTAAAGAAGGGGAGAGAAGTATGAGGGGATTTGGCAGAGAAGGCTAGAACTTCCTTTAAAAGAGAAGGGTAATAGTAGAGCTCGTTCAATGGAGAGCCTTAAGGGAGTGAAAGGGGAAAGCTCAGAAAGAAGCAATTTCGAGGTATGACGGAGGGAGAATGATTTATGATATAGGCTGCAGTCAACAAATTTCATACCCCGTTAGATTTTGGCTTGCAAACAAAAGATAAGGAAATCCTAGCCTTTTTGTTTTTCCAAAGAATTTTAGAGAGACGAGAGTCAATCTTTTGAAAATAACAGGCAGGAATATGGGCAGAAACCTTGGAAAGAGCATAAATTAAAATAGGGGTAACCATCAGTTAAATGGAATCCAATCGGCCGCACCAGGAAAGAAAGAGGGGGTTCCATGAAGAGAGTAATTTGTCAATCAGAGATAGGGCCACAGTCATATTTAGTTTAACAGAAGAGGCAATGGAATTAGAGAACCACATACGTAAGTATTTGATTTTAGAGCTTTTTCAATGCAAAGCCAGTAGAAGAAAAGGAATGAGGAGACAGAATTTTGTAAGAGGTAAAATTTCTGTTTTATCTGAATTGATTTTATAACCAGAAAACAAGGGAGAAAGAAGTAAATTCATGTAATAAAGAAGGAATAGAGACATCGGGATCAAAGAATGTAATCCGCGTAGGTCTTTAAATGTTGTGCGCCATAAGAAACGCCAGATATGGAATCAATATTGCATTTTGAGGATAAAAAGGTTTCAAGAAGTAACATAAAGAGAAGGGGTGAAAGAGGGAATCCTTGACGGACTCCATGCTGCAAATCAAAAGGGCCAATCTACTCTATCAAATGCTTTTTCAGCATGAACAGAAATGGCCACTACGGATGTGGAAAGGGAAGGAATCTAGGTTTAAAACGTTAAAAAAGAGACGAGAATTATATGAAGTTAATCTAACCTTAACAAATCTGCATTGCTCCTTACCAACCAAATGAGGCATAAGAGGGTCTAAACGCAAAGCAAGTGTTTTAGCAAATAGTATATAATCTACATTGACCAGGGAAATTGGCCCGTTGTTTATACAGAGCATAGGATCTCAGCCTTCTTTATGAATGAGGCATATTGTGGCTTCCTGAAAAGTACCCTCAGTCCTACCGGAGAGAAAGAATGAGAGGAAAAGATCTAAGACTCTAGGTAGTAGTAAGTTAGAAAAATGCAAATAAAATTCAACTGAAAAACCATCTGGATCGGGAGTTTTCCCTTTCTTTAAAATGCTTAAAGCAGTGGATAATTTGTTGAGGGATATGTCTGTTTCAAGATCAGAAAGATTGAGGTAAGAATTAGATGGAGTTGGAAGATTATTGAAATAAGACTGAATAATGCAACTGGAAGGAGGAGATTCTGGGGTGTACAAATCTTTGTAAAAAACAGCTTACACTCATTGAGAATGTCCTGATCTTTGTGAATAAGAGAGCCATCTGAAGAATAAATAAAGTTGACCATAGTGCAGTCTTTACGGGTTTTGAGATAGTATGCTAGAAGTTTTCCTACTTTATTATGACCCCCGTAATAGCGAGCGCTACTACGGAGACGTATTGAAGATGCATTGTCTGTCGTAGTTTAGTTAAAAGGTTACTTTGGCATGGATCAGATACGGTAAGTCTAGGTGCGCCGAAGAAGTATAAAACGTATGTTGTAAGGCTTTAATATATGCTAGGGTAGCTTTATGTTGTTGAAGAAAGCGTTTCTTTTTTTGGGAAACAAAATCTACAATAAAACCCCTCACTGCAGCCTTGAAGGAATCCCATAATACATGAAGGGAGGAGGCTGGGTCACTCTTCAGGTCAAAGAATTCATTAGTGAAAGTGATGAAAGAGGAAGAGAAAAGAGGGTCAAGGAGAAGAGAATTATTAAAATGCCCCCGGGAGGACCTGGGATGTGGATGGGGCTATTCAAGGTCAGTTATGATTGGGGCATGATCAGAGATGACAATAGGTTCAATAGAGGAAGGGACTATCTAAGGAATGAGACAGACTACTAAAGAGAAGAAGAGGAGTAGAGTAAGGAATAGAAATATTAAACATGTGAGAAATATTGGACCAGATTTTCCCAAAAAGTTAGAGACAGCAGAACAGCGGAAGAGAAGGTGTAGAAAATCAGCATTAGAATAACCACAGGTCCAGCAATTTGTAATCGTAGAGTGGGAAAACCTAGCTATAGTGGTAGGGGTAAAATAGAATCTATGGTAGAGAAAAAGAATAGATTGGGTGAGGTAAATATATCAAGAGATTTTGAGAGAACAGGACCATAGTTCGTCCCAGAAAGTGATGGGCCATTCACACCCCAGGTCATATTCGAATGAAAGTTCCAATTTAGTTTTAGTACGTTCTGGATCAGGAGCTGAGAAATGTTTACAAATGAGAGAAGGTTTGGGTAGAGAGAGAAGTATCTTGAGAAGAGAATTTTGAACAGAGGGTAGAGGAGAAGGACGAGAATAGAAAGTATCAAGAAAAACCAACATTAGAATAGTGAATTTCTGTAGGAAAGAGCGGGGACAATGAAAGGTAGCTTGAAATTGGGGAAATGAGCATGGAGAAAAGCCATCAAATGGGTTGTTAACCCTAATTATATCCTTTAATAACCAGGATTTCAAAAAATGGTGCTGTTATTAATAGTAATAAGGGAGTTATGCCAAACTGGAGAGTTTAAAAACTATTCCTTTGAGACAGATTTTGGACGAGTCAAAGGCTTCAATAGAGAACAAGTGTGTTTAAACAAGGGGAGAGAGGTATGAGGGGATTTGGCTGAGAAGGCTAGAATTTCCTTTCAAAAGAAGGGTAACAGTAAAGCTCATTCAATGGAGAGCATTAAGGGAGTGAAAGAGGAAAGCTCAGAAAGCAGCCCTTTCGAGGCATGACGGACAAAGAATGATCTAAGATATAGGCTGAAGTCAGGAAAGTTCACACCCCATTAGATTGTGGCTTGCGAAGAAAAGTTAAGGAAATCCTAGCCTTTTTGATTTTCCAAAGAAATTCAGAGAGCCGTGAGACGAGAATCAATCCTTTGAAAATAACAGTCAGGAATATGAGCAGGAAGCTTGGAAAGAGCATAAATTAAAATAGGGGTAACCATCAGTTAAATGGAATCTAATCGACCCCACCATGAAACAAAGAGGGTGTTCATTGAAGAGAGTAATTTGTCAATCAGAGATAGGTCTGCAGTCATATTTAATTTAACAGAAGGGGCGATGGAATTAGAGAACTACGTACCTAAGTATTTGATTTTAGAGCTATTCCATGCAAAGCCGGTAGAAGAAAAGGAATGTGGAAGACAGAATTTTATATGAAGGATAATTTCTAATTTATCTGAATTGATTTTATAAGCAGAAACAAGGGAGAAAGAAGTACATTTATGTAATAAAGAAGGAATAGAGACTTCGGGTTCAAAGATAAAAAGTAGAATGTCCTGCGCGTACACTTAAATCTTTAAATGTAGCTCGCAATAAGAAAAGCCAGATATAGAATCATGATTGCGAATTGAGGATAAAAAGATTTCAAGAAATAAGATAAACAGAAGGGGTGAAAGAGGGCATCCTTGTCGGACTCCAAGCTGAAGGGGAAACTAGGATGAGACACGGCCATTAAGTAACACCGAGGCCCTGGTAGCAGAATATAATAAATAAATAAGTGAAATTAACTTAGGACTAAACCATGCCACTTTAAAGATGCAAATAAAAAGGACTGTTCTGATCTATAAAATGCTTTTTCAGCATCAACAGAAATGGCCGTTAAGGATGTGGAAAGGGAAGAAATCTTGTTTAAAACTTTAAAAAATGGGAGAAGGGAATTTTCCTAACTTAATCTAACCTTAACAAATTCGCATTGCTCTTTACCAACCAAATGAGGCATAAGAGGGTCTAATCACAAAGCAAGTTTTTTAGCAAAGAGTTTATAGTCTACATTGACCAGGCACATTGGCCTGTAGTTTATACAGAAGAAAGTATTTCGGCCTTCTTTATGAATGAGGCATATCTTCCTGAAAATTCCCCTCAGTTCTACCAGAGAGAAAGAATGAGTGGAAAATATCTAAGAGCCTAGGAAGTAGTAAGTTAGAAAAATGCAAATAAAAATCAACTAAAAAACCCTCTAGACCGCGAGTTTTCCCTTTCTTCAAAACACGAAAAGCAGTGGATAATTCATTGAGGGATAAGTCTGTTTTGAGATCAGAAAGATTGAGGTAAGAATTAGACGGAATAGGAATATTATTGAAATAGGACTGAATGAGGGAACTGGAGGGGGATATGCTGGGGTGTACAAATCTTTGTGAAAAAGCTTAAACTTATTGAGAATGTCCTGATCTTTCTGAATAAGAGAGCCATCTGGAGAATAAAGAGAGTTGATCAGAGTGTGGTCTTTACGGGTTTTGAGATAGTTTGTTAGACATGTTCCTACTTTATTACGGCCTAGTAATAGGGAGCGCTACTATGGAGAAGTATTAAGATGTATTGTCAGTCGTAGTTTTGTTAAAGGTTAATTTGGTACGGATCAAATCCGGTAAGTCTGAGTCCACCAAAGAAGTATAAAACTTATGTTCAAAGGCTTTAACATACGCTAGGGTATCTTTATGTTGTTGAAGAAAGCGTTTCTTTTTTTTTTAAACAAAATCTATAATAAAACACCTTGCTGCAGCTTTGAAGGAATACCATAATATATGAAGGGAAGAGGTTGGGTCACTCTTCATGTCAAAGTAACCATTAGCGAAAGTGATGAAAGAGGAAGACAAAAGAGGGTCAAGAGGAAGAGAATTATTAAAATGCCAGCGGGAGGACCTGGGATGTGGAGCAAGCAAGTCAAGGTCAGTTATGATTGGGGCATGATCAGAGATGACAATAGGTTGAATAGATGAAGATAACACGTTCTTAGAGAGAGTTTGAGAGAGAGAAAAGCATAATCTAAACAAGAGAGAGACTTGTGAGGAGGAGAGAAAAAGGATAAGTCTAGAGTATTGGGTGAGAAAGTCTCCAAGAGTCAAGGAGTGACTGGGATATAGTATCAAGAAAGTGTTTATGAGTTTTATGGGGAATGAAGCAAACCTGAGATTTACGGTCAAGAAAGGGATCATCAACTTGATTGCAGTCACCTCCTAGTATAAAGTAATCATCTCTAAACTGCCCACATTTCTGCGTAATCACAGGCCAAAAGGAACAATAAGGATGCGTAGGGTCATAAACAATGAATACGGTTAAAGAAATGTTATCAATTAACAGCTTAGCTAACAACCATCTTCCTTCTGCATCAGTCTTTTGCAAAATAATTTTGTGACATAAAATTATAACATTGTTTCTCTTATTAGAAGAAGGGGGATAACACTGAACCTACCTAACCTTTTTTTAGTTGTAACGCCTCCGATTCTGTAAGGTGGGTCTTTTGTAAAAGGAGCAAATCAGGGTTATAAGAGGCAAGATGAGATAGTATTCTCTGTCTCTTAATTGGGTAATCAATCCTTTCACATTCCAGGAAATAACTCTGAATGCAAAATCATCAACAAAACATAAAGCACAAAATATGCAATAACAAAAAGATGAAGTAAGAGATAAAGATAGAGAAAGGGTAGAAAATAGAAGAACCAGTGAGATTTTAGGATGATAGAAAATGATGCATGGAGTGGAAAAGAGAAAAAACAGATGAAAAAGAAGGCAAATAAAAAAAAGGAAGCAATACCATTAAAAGGGAAAGGGAAAAGGATAAAATAGGGAGAGAGAAAAAAAGAGGGAAAAGAGAGTACAAATGAGAGAAGACAGTACATGTCAAAAATGACGACTGTGATACGTACCTTAGGAGCAACAAAGGGATGGATGAGAGGTGGCATGGGCAACGAAAATAGCACACCCAACAACGGGCAAAACATCACATCCGTACATCAGCTAGATATAAACAGGAACAGGAACAATACTGAGAACATAGTATAATTAAATGGACCTGTAAAAGAAGAGGAATAAACCATGGAAATGAGAACAAAAAGAGCAATGGAAATAATGAAGATAGGTAGTAAAACACTACAGTTTTATGCAATGAATAATACTACAGAAGAAACAGCAAAGTCAAGTTATCGGCAGAGGACCAGCAATCTCCATGGAAGAGGTGGAGCGTGACTGGATAAATCTTCGAAGGTCAACCGGACCCTCAAAGTTGTTGTTGAGAAAAGGTGACTTTAAAGAGACATGGATGGAATAATCCATAGCGTGTCGTCCTTCTCAATTGGAAAACCTCTTTCTCCAAATTCTGGAGGAAGAGTCTAGTACAACTTCAAGCTGCTGTTCCACCACCGTGAGGCGAGATTCCATTGAGGACCAATTGTTATCCATGGTCTGAAGGCAAATATTTGTTTCCTCAATGAAAGGTCTGAGAGCGCAGATTTCCTCCAGAACAGTATCCAGAGAGACCAGAGAGACAGCTTTAGGAGAAGAAGGAGGGTCCTGTTTAAGTCTCTTGCCATTGACAGAAGGGGATAGAGAATTAGCTGCCATGGTCACTAGAGCTGTGCGGGAGGAGCGTGTTCCAAACATAACCGTAGATATTGAGGAAGCAATGGGAGCTGAGGAAGTAGCACAATCAGGTACTGTAACGTTGGACGCCTGCGTCTTAGCGGAGTGAAGTAGAAATTTGCTCCCACACATTAAACAGAATACAAAACAACCATGTGGAGGGTAATAAGAAAGGCATCATAGAAATTACAAGAAAAAGTACCTCATATGAACATCCAACTCAGTAGTTTTCAAGGTGTCCCTTGCTGATAAAAACTCCAGTAAAGAAAAAGGTGAAACAAGTGAAGGAATGTGGGGAAAAAAAATTCTGCGCAACTTGAGGAGAAAGTGCTGAGATAATCAAAATGGCGGCCAAAAAATGAGAGTAAAAATTCTCCTACATATTTCTGCAGGGAATCTGGCAAGCAAAGGGTGGAAAAGGCAGACTTCTGTCTGGGAGGTGTTCCTGTTCAATAATCTGCCGGCATGACAAATGTAGAAGCGCAGAAACTGCTCCTATATCAGGTGGCCATCTTGGGTCATAGTGCACGCGACTCCCTATGAAACTGATTTTTATTATCCATTTATAACTGTTATGTGTGTTTGTATTATGAATGTACATGCTGTCTTTATGTACTGAGCTGGAGTGCACTGGCCTTGGACGCACTGTTCGCTAATTGCAGAGATGCAGAGAGGACACTTCTACATACAGGCTCCAACACATGGATAGAGGCTGTGTGCACAAGAAGGTCTGACTGAGTAGGCATGGCAAATGTTGTCCAGGGCGGTTTCACCCTCCCACCATGTATTTAAAAAAGTAGAGGTTGCTCTCACATTACGTGCATTAATGCTGATGATGTCAGTCCTTCATAAACATAGTTTGTGTGTTCCTTTTCCTTGACAGACCATAAATGTTCCTTTTATAGAATTTTTTACGATTTCATGCCTTCACTTAATTTAGGGATGATAAAGTGATATCCAGCATGCTTTCCAAAATTGCTGGTGTACAGGGATACATTGCAAGTGGATCACAATCTGCCTGGTGGTCTGGACAATTAGCCATAACCTCATCAGGGTGACTGTTTCAGGAAACCTAGAATTCATCACACACTTGGATAAGTGGTAGGAATATGCCCTTGAGAAGCTATGACCTTCTCGGGAGGTAAAAGCAAAAGTGTATGAAATGCCCTGGCTGGATGAACACTTCAGAGGATTGAAGAAAATCAGAAATATGGAATCCAATAGAGGAATTATTTAGGAGCAAGGTGTCAGGATCAGAAAGTGGTGGAAGTGTGGAAACAAGTGAAAGATCTCAACTTTGTTGCAACACATCCTCCAACCAGACTGAAGCCCATATATAGTAAAGTAATGGGCCAAGGAAATAACACCGGACATCACACAACAGTCAACAGAAAGGATAGGGAAAATCAGAAAGGAATCAAGAAAAAAACAGCATGAAGAAAAAGGCAAAAAAGCATGAAAGAAAACTTGAACCAGAGCAGATGCAGAGCAGTTTTAAAATGCAGGTAGGAGTATGAAGGAAGTCAGCACAGGTGAGGGATACCTGCAGCCCACAGCTGTGGTCTTCATGAGGCATTTCCTGACATCCAGGACCGTGGGCCAGTGCAAGGTACTGGTTCTCAGACATCCAAGCTGCAACAGTGGTCTGCATTGAGGCTCTTATTGGGTCAGTCTAGACGTAGAACAAAGCTCATAGATGTTATTTAGGATTCACTCACCAGGGGTCTCAGATGTGACCTTAGCTTACCCTTTGAGACACCTGGCACTGCCTTATGACCAGTAGCCTTAGAGGCAGCAAAAGCAGTACCAAGCACAGAAAGTGAATAGTGTTACGATGAGCACCGTATACTTTCTGAAGCTCCCTTTAAGAGATTACACTTTCAGTTACAAATAATGCAATGCGCACTGTTTAAAGTGCACAATAAAAGTAAACAAATTAGAAAACATTCATGTTTTGTTAAAGTTATTTTAAAGTTGTTGCGACAGTCTATTACTGTGAATACATGAAAAATTATGTGTTTAAGCAAACCCTCAAATATTATTAACAATGATAGGGAGTAAGTCAAGCAAATAACATACTTCATATGTAATATATGTTCCACAGTAATCAGTACGATGGACCTGACCACTATTTTTTTGTGTCTCCCTGTGATCCAAAATTTTCTCTTTGAGGTATACACTAGGTATAAACTAGTCTTCAGTGGCATCAATTATTGGTATGCTAACAAGCTCTAACATTTGTGTTGCAGTGGCGGCTACAACTTTGAAAATATGGTGAGGTGTGACGGCGCCATGTTTACTGCTCCCCTGTTGCAGCTCTTCTCTCCCCATACGAGCAGGAAAAGAAAGGACTTCCTTCCTGCTCAGGGGAACACCAACAACCAATCCTGGAGCTGCTCTCAGTATCCACGATTGGCGGGAGCCGGCTAACCCAGTCCTCATTTTGAGGCTGAGGGCCTGTGCCAGCAAACCCCAGCTGTTTCATAGCAATGGGATTGCTGGGTGTGCACTGTGCATGTCGGGCTGGCCATAGCAAACCAGCTGGCCAACCCGACATGCGCACTGCAGGGGCAGCTGTAATCCTGCAATCACAGGATTCAGCCCAGCCCCCTGCACTCACACTATGCTTGTAAGTAAAGCGGCATTGACATGCCATTTTACTCATTTGTGCGTGCCTGCTGCACTTGCAGCAGGCGGGGCAATTCTACTCTGGTCTCGAGGAAGAGACACCTTGACTTGTGGCATTTTTCCTGGTCATAAGATGTCATTTTCTGTGATGTCATTGAGGTAAAATGGTGCATGAAAATAGAAAGTGCAGAAACTTTGGCACTTTTTATTAATGCAGGATGCACTGGCTGCTTCACCAGCCACATTTCTTCCTATGCCACCATGCACACGTTTTTGCTGTTGGTCACCCTACTTTTGCTCAATGTTCTTGCGAGTAACCGCAGTTTCATTCATGCAGATGAAGTCACAAATTAAGAATGTACCAGTGGACTTGCAATTTTATTTTTTATTTTCATTAATGCCTTTTTCAAAAACTTTGCATGTGCAAATTTGGAAGTAAAGCTTTTGGAATCACACCCAATAATAAGTTAGTGGCATACTGTTCACATTTGAATTGTCTTTCTGGTTCCTTTATTATGAAATGGGTGCATTTTTCATGAGTCATTTTTTAACCCAGCCCCTACTGAGGAATGCTGCAGCATCTGCAGTAGACGGAATAGCAACGCTGGTGCACAATTCAACAAAAATAATATATCTCTTTGAGGTGTTAATGAATAATTACCGTCCTTTCTTTTACCAAACCGCTAACATGTATGTACGCCATATCTGTTCATTACTAAGCAATAACAACAAAATAAACACACAAAAACACGCTACTATAATTATCTGAAAATATATTATACATCAACAGTTGTCACAACTTGTTTTCAATTACCGTTCTGCCTTGATGCCTTGGGTGCAACACCTAATTTAAAAAGTCAGCGGTTTAATTAGACTAATCATTTTAGCTCCTTATTTCAATATAATTTCTTAAGGCATATTTCAGATGCTGTGCCAGTTTTCCTGGAAGCGTAATGCTTGCTTTAGGAGAATGTGAAATACAGCACTTTAATCTGACAGACTGCAGACCTTTAAAATTACACAGTAGAGTTAACACTGGCCTTCTGTAAAGGATTGCAGGAAACAGGGAGACCGATTTTCTTCAGCAAAGTTTTTTCCATTCATTTTGCACATCGAGCTCTGACAAATGATATCTTTCACAGCTTCCATGAAAAACATAACAATTCACCTTGAATTTTGAGGTCTTGTTTTTTAAGAAAATACATTGCACAAACATTAGCATACATTCTGTATATTACAAACTTGGAAAATTAGGTCTGGGAATCTTCAACAACCTAAACTGAAAAGTGTACTGAACATCCGCCTTCTCTAGTCTCTAAAAAAGCATGTAGAGAAAACAAAATGTGAAGTTTCCTCCACTAATAGGCATACTGTCCCTATTTTTAATTGAAGGCAGGGCTTCAGCTATGAATCACAATGAAAACAACTTATATTCTAGTTAGTAATTTAAAATGGTGACAATCGCAGGTACAGGAGTGGAGGGTCAAACCAGAGTGGTATTCAGTAGGATGACGCTCTACTTTGCTCTTCTGAGTGGCTTCAACAACCGCGGCTATGTAATTTCTGGGGGGAGTACGGATGGTGAATGAGCCCAAGAGAACCCATGAAGAGAGAGGTTCTTCTGCCTACTAATCACTGAGAGGTAAGTTGTCATCCCTATGCAGCCTTGATAGTGCTGTCCAGGTCCCTGTGTATGCGCTCTGACGACTTAAACATATAGAAATTGACAAATCCCTCATTGGCATATCTAACTTACCTGTAACCCATAGTATATGGTGTAGAAACTACACACATGACTTGGAAAGCTAAATCTCAGCTGGGGGCTGCATCTATTATGTCATTCATTAGTGTGACAGAGAAAGCATGGCTTCAGGCAAACCAGTGTAGGTTGACGCCTGTAGTTGAAACCTGCAGTCTGACCTGTCAAAACAACCCTTTTTGACACTTTTGAATGTTTGGTATGTCACCCCTACATGGGCTCTGTAGCCCACAGGATAGGGTGCATGTTATTTAAAACTGGGGCATTATACATTTAATGTTATCATGCCTCTGCAGTGACAAGGTCCCAAAAGCTATTTTCACGTTGGCAGGCTCTGGCTGCCTTGTGAGAAAACATGACTTCAGATTAAAATACTAATTCTGCCATCTCAGATTTGGGATCAACTGGAAACGTTATTTGACCACTAATTTTAACATTTATTTAAAATTCTATCTAACGGAAAATGTCTTTTCTTAATAAATGTGTAAGAAAAGTAACTTTTAAAAAGTAACCCTGCTTAAAGCTCCTGGAGGTTCATTTGTATTAGCTCTCCAGCAGCTGCCTGGGCAGTGCTTGACTTTAATGAGGTGTTAAAACAGGTCACAGAGCAGAGACAATAGCCTAATGGAGTTGTTTTTCTTCTCATTGCCAGAAAACCAGCAATAGTGGTCCAATGAACTTCATTAGCCTCAGAGGGGTCTGCCCTTTCACAAGTAAATGTAGGATGACACCTGAAGAAGGAAACCATTTGTTCCCCGAGCCAGGCTGGCTTCAAATACAGGGGAATGGGAGCTAATGCAGAACCAGTTTTGAGTGACATCAGAGAGGACTGCTCATTTCCGGGCTACACGTCTGGGTGAGCGGACAAACTCTTTATAATGGACCCAATTTTGTTTTTTGGGAGTAAGGTGCACTGTGGGGTTGCTTTCAGTAGAACGAGTTGGAACTGCTGCAAAAGTGTGTAGGGTTGCCCCAGGGAACGTTTGCACCATTGGATAGACAGAAGGAACCCCCACTCACTAGGTAGTTACAACTAGCTGGTGCTCATGTAAAGTGCACTGGTACATTTGAGTTGAGTTTGCGCTATATAAAACTTCAAAATAAACATAAATGTGGCACCCCCAAGACAAAACTATAGTCAGAACACTTTCTGGACCTGTTGACATGTGGATGAACAGAAGAAGAATTTCTCATACTGCTTGAGACCCGTGTAGATACCTGAAGGGCCGGACCTGTTCTCACTTGTACCAAGGATCAGTTGGTTGATATCCTTTGTGGCTATAGGGACACAACAAGCTGCAAGAGGCTGTTTCCATTAGGTGTTGGCCTGACCAGTTGCAACTGGAACTGGAATGGACACTGCTGGTGCCCTCTTCTTAAGTTAGTCCTGTTTCCCAAGTGCTGTCCTTGAAGCCCTGGGATGGCCTGCAACCTTGTTGTACTGGAGTTTACATGGCTTCTAAAAAGGGATTATGTTTGAAAGAAGAAATCTTGACCGGGCAAATGCACCTAAAGTATCCAGGCAACAAGAGGACTTGTCTCATGGGTGTGAAATGTTAACTTTTCCCACTCAGAACTTTTCCTGCCAAAACCAGTGGCTTCAGTGGGACCTTATTCAATGACTATCTGACATTCAGAGGAATTCTTAGATACATCATGTTGCCTTGTCCCTCAACTGACCTAGTTACCAGTCAGCAGCAACCATAGACTATCAGAGGAGTATATTTATTTTTTGCACTTTTAACTTAAATATTCGAAAATTCATATCACTGGTTTCCCGTATTGGATTTTGGTCTTTTTTATGTCATTTATGTTTATTAAAGTTTATTTTTTTCGAAATTGGAGTGGGATTTTTATTGTGTTGTTCTTTTGTCTACGTCAGCCACCACAACAAATTATTGTCCTGTTGAACTGTGTTTATTTTCTGGGGAAACTCAAAGAAAACCTCATGAGAAACATCCTCATCATTTCACATTGTATCGTGCTTAGAACTTAGGAGTTTACCATGGACAAGGTCAAATGTAGCCTAGTGTTATGTACACAGAAAGAAGTATCTTGTTTGGGCTTGTGCCATGGACCAAATGTCAATGCACGAACATCAGATTTGCTCTGTATTAATGCCCCTAAAATGTCCCTTGTCTGAGTGGCTGGCACTTCTTTGGTCTTCCACTATTTCCAGGTAACTTAATCTTTCACATTTCAAATGTGGTTTAAAAAAACACCCACACACCAGCAGATCTGTTGTTGGAACATGTTTCAAATCTCGCCATCCAGCTTGACATTTCCCCCCTACTAAGGAGGGATACAACCCAGAGCACAATATGTCTGTCCTATCGCTATCTTAGAACACACCCTACACTCTTGTCATGGCAGTACATCCTCTGTATTGCTGGCCCACTCCAACCATCTAGACTTAGCAGCAGTACAGTCACCTATGCCATATCTGATGTGAGCATGAACAAAGTTGTCACAGGAGTAGAATGGCTTCTGTGAAGATACAGTAATTCCTCAAAGCACACACAATTACCAGAACTGTCCTTATATCTATTTTGACCCTCAAGGCGTTCATACCTTTTGGCATGTTCTGGAGATAAGTGCTCACTGAAATACTTCCCTTTTACCAGGTCAGGTTCCCCCGCCCCTTGGAAACAAGCAAGAGTTAAAGCCCTCTTGAAAAAGAGCAATTTCGATCTGGAGGATTGGGCCAATTATCTTCCCATCTCTTTATTGCCAGGAATCAGTAAAATAACAGAAGAATATGTGAATTCCTTATTGGCAGCCCACCGTGAGGAAAATAACTATCTCCATCCCCCTCAGACCGGCTTTAGGGGTCATCAAGGCACGGAGACCACCCTTCTTGCTGTGGTAGAAGAGTCAAGAAAGATTGTGGAGGACGGAGGCTGCGCTGCTATTATTTTATTAGATCTCAGCGCAGCCTTCGATACTGTGAATCATCATATCCTGATCCAAAGACTCAGGGAGGTGGGAGTAGCAGGCATTGCTCTAAAATGGCTGCAGTTTTTTATTGCAGACAGATCCTTCGCTGTCTTTGAAGAAGGAGCACTCTCGAAGCAGATGCCTATGCAGTATGTAGTTGCCCAGGGATCGTCAATGAGTCCCACCATGTTTAACATCTACATGAGGCCTTTGGCGGAAGTGGTACTTCCCTGGGGAATCCATATTGTTACCTTTGCTGATGACACCCAATTGGTGGTGTCTCTTAGTCAGCATGATAAATTTGAGCCGGGCTTAGCTGCTTGCCTTACAAGGTATCTGAATGGATGGATTTGTCCTTTCTTAAGCTAAATAGTGCCAAGACAGAAATTATGATCTTGGGCCATGCAGCCCCTAATAATTTAGATCCGATGTGGCCCAGCTGTTTTGGCTCTCTGCCTGTCCCAAGGGAACAAATTAAGAGTCTGGGCGTTTGGCTAGATCACAACCTGAACTTCACTGTTCAAGCATGTAAGGTTGTTGGTGTCTGTTATGGCCTTCTTAGGTGGATACGTAAGATTCTTCCCTTGCTCCCATTTGATGCCAGGCGGATATTGGTTCAAACCCTCATTTTGTCTCGACTGGACTATGCAAATTCAGTCTACTTGGGTGCGCCACAGGGAACTATTAAAAAATTACAGATTGCCCAGAATTTCAAGGCCCATCTTTTGTAGAATATCCCGAAACGTAAGTTTTTATTTATTTATTTTATTTATTTATGCAATTTTATATAGCGCGGACTTTACCCGAAGGTGTCAGAGCGCTTCACAATAGGAACAGAAATGATACAAACTGAGAACATTACACGAGCAACAGATTGCAGAGGCATACGTTACGTTACATACGGTAAAGTGATAATTGTGAGCAAACAAGAATACATGAGGTAGTAAAAATTGTGAGAAACCAAAATTACATGAGGTAGACAAGGTAATTGTGACACTTGTGAGCAAACAAAATACATGAGGTAGTAAAAATGTGGGCTACCAAAAATACATGAGGTAGTAAAAAGTGCACAGGAGGAAAAAGTGACAAGTGTGCAGGCTACAGGAGAAAATAGAGTATAATTTGCGGTATAATACTGCAATATATGTTAGACACTCAAGCACAAGAACAAACGATTACGAAGGCAAAAGTGGCACTTGTGCAAGTATCAAAGGTAAAAAACATGTGAGAGGAAGCAAACCGTGTGTTACAGGGGCAAAGTGGTGAGTGCAAGTTGCAAGAGGGTACCAAACACAAGTACATGGATAATACTGCAATAAAAGGCAAACACTCTAACCGCAAGAACACACTGGGAAGGCACTTCCATGGACATGAGAAGTAGAAATTATCAGTAGTGGGAGATCTTCCTTCAGATAAAAGAGAGTTACTTTTGGAGGTGTCTCTGGAGGAGGAGAGCTTTGAGGTCCCTTTTAAAGGCCTGGGAGGAGGCGGTGGTCCGGAGCTGAGGCGAGAATGAGTTCCAGATTCTCACTGCGTTGCCTGAAAAGGATTGGGCCATCGTTCTTTCCTTCTTGAAAGTGGGAGGTTCAAGCAGTAGATTGTCCGTTAAGCTGGCAGTCCATTAAGCTGGCGCTTGGTCGGCTGCACGGGCTTCCAGTTCAGGAAAGAATCAGGTTCAAGGCCATGTGCATTGTCCATAAGTCTATCTCTGGTATTGGTCCTGCCCTGATTCAGTCCACGGTGAAATTATTTTGCGCTAAGAGGACTTTAAGATCTAATAATAAGCGATTGCTTGCAGTTCCCAGGATCAAACGGGCACGGAGTGGTGGCCGGCTGTTTTCTTATAACATAGCCAAATTTTGGAATCAGCTCCCAGACTTTTTTCGTCTTGAATCTGACCATCTTAGATTCAGGAAGCAGTTGAAGACTTTTCTCTTTCCTTGATCAGTGGGTTTTGATTGGTGCTCACAGGAAGCGCTGGGATACCCTTGTGGTAGCCATGCACTATACGTTCATACAGTGCACAGATAAAAGGAAATATAATAAGTGGATATGTGATATTCACTGTTGTGTCTTGAACCATACTCATCCAATTATAGTAGATACTGGATTTCAATACCAACTACAAACTACTTTTCCAATCTGATTAATTCGGGCATCAAGATTCCTTTTCTATTGATGTACCATGGATCACTGACAGAATTTCGACCTCAAAAATATCGACCTACAGAAATATTGAGTCAACAATATCGAAGGCAAGAATATCGACATCCTATCTACAACATGGTAAGTACAAAAATATCGAAAAAATAATATAGATGTAAAAAATATCGATGTCAAAAATATCGATTTTTTTTCTTTTAATATATAAATGTAAAATAAAGTATATAACACTAATAAATTAAATCTACATATTTAAAAGTATCTAATAATGTTTTAAATAAATAAATAATACATATATATTAATAATATATTAATGAAATATATACAGTAAATATATAATATATATGTACTGAACAATAAGTATTAATAATTATTTTACTAATTTATAAAATAATTAAATATATTCTAAATTACTAATACATTTACAAACATAAAAAAATAACATAAATAAAATGTAACTAATATACAAAATAAAATAAACTTTTAATTTTTTTACAATTAATTATAAAAAACGTTGGATAGCGTAAGGGTAAAAATTACTATTCCCACTCCAGAGAGTACAACAGTAGGGAAAGCGTTGGATAGCGTACGGGTAAAAATTACTATTCCCACTCCAGAGAGTGCAACAGTAGGGAAAGCATTGGATAGCGTAGGGGCAAAAATTACTATTCCCACTCCAGAGAGTGCAACAGTAGGGAAAGCGTTGGATAGCGTAGGAGTAAAAATTACTATTCCCACTCCAGAGAGTGCAACAGTAGGGAAAGCGTTGGATAGCGTACGGGTAAAAATTACTATTCCCACTCCAGAGAGTGCAACAGTAGGGAAAGCGTTGGATAGCGTAGGGGTAAAAATTACTATTCCCACTCCAGAGAGTGCAACAGTAGGGAAAGCGTTGGATAGCGTACGGGTAAAAATTACTATTCCCACTCCAGAGAGTGCAACAGTAGGGAAAGCGTTGGATAGCGTAGGGGTAAAAATTACTATTCCCACTCCAGAGAGTGCAACAGTAGGGAAAGCGTTGGATAGCGTAGGAGTAAAAATTACTATTCCCACTCCAGAGAGTGCAACAGTAGGGAAAGCGTTGGATAGCGTACGGGTAAAAATTACTATTCCCACTCCAGAGAGTGCAACAGTAGGGAAAGCGTTGGATAGCGTACGGGTAAAAATTACTATTCCCACTCCAGAGAGTGCAACAGTAGGGAAAGCGTTGGATAGCGTACGGGTAAAAATTACTATTCCCACTCCAGAGAGTGCAACAGTAGGGAAAGCGTTGGATAGCGTAGGGGTAAAAATTAATATTCCCACTCCAGAGAGTTCAACAGTAGGGAAAGCGTTGGATAGCGTACGGGTAAAAATTACTATTCCCAATCCAGAGAGTGCAACAGTAGGGAAAGCATTGGATAGCGTAGGGGTAAAAATTACTATTCCCACTTCAGAGAAAGCAACAGTAGGGAAAGCGTTGGATAGCGTAGGAGTAAAAATTACTATTCCCACTCCAGAGAGTGCAACAGTAGGGAAAGCGTTGGATAGCGTAGAAGTAAAAATTACTATTCCCACTCCAGAGAGTGCAACAGTAGGGAAAGCGTTGGATAGCGTAGGAGTAAAAATTACTATTCCCACTCCAGAGAGTGCAACAGTAGGGAAAGCGTTGGATAGCGTAGGGGTAAAAATTACTATTCCCACTCCAGAGAGTGCAACAGTAGGGAAAGCATTGGATAGCGTAGGGGTATAAATTACTATTCCCACTCCAGAGAGTGCAACAGTAGGGAAAGGGTTGGATAGCGTACAGTAAAAATTACTATTCCCACTCCAGAGAGTGCAACAGTAGGGAAAGCGCTGGATAGCGTAGGGGTATAAATTACTATTCCCACTCCAGAGAGTGCAACAGTAGGGAAAGCGTTGGATAGCGTACGGGTAAAAATTACTATTCCCACTCCAGAGAGTGCAACAGTAGGGAAAGCGTTGGATAGCGTAGGGGTAAAAATTACTATTCCCACTCCAGAGAATGCAACATTAGGGAAAGTTTTTGGATATTGTACGGGTAAAAATTACTATTCCCACTCCAGAGAGTGCAACAGTAGGGAAAGCGTTGGATAGCGTAGGGGTAAAAATTACTATTCCCACTCCAGAGAGTGCAACAATTGGGAAAGCGTTGGATAGCGTAGGGGTAAAAAATACTATTCCAACTCCAAAGAGTGCTACAGTAGGGAAAGTGTTGGATAGTATAAGGGTTAAAAAACCATACTTATAAATGAACGATTTTTCTAATTATAAAAAATAAACAAATAAATAAATATAAACTATATACAATACCTATACATAAATATGAAATACATGCTTAGCTAAATGTATTTAACCTACAATTTTTTTTAATTAATACCATTTAATAATATTCAATTGCCAAATAATAATTAATTAACAATTAAGTTATTAACAATAAAATAAGTTTTAATACATTATTAATTATTTAAATTTACATTACTTCCCACCATATTTCCCTATAAAACCACTACCCACAACATAACACATTTATCCATTTATGAATTAAAGAAAAATAATTAGCAAATTATTAAAATTAATTAACTATTAATTAAAATTAATTAACTATTAATTAAAATTAATTACCAATTAATTAAATTTATTTTATAATTCCTACTAATTAATAACTAATTAACCATAATTAAATTACTTCCCACCCTATTCCCCTATAAACACACATCCCGCTACAGAACATATATGTCAATTATTCAATTAATTAAAAAAAATTCAAATTAATTAATAATAATTAGCAATTAATTATAATTAATTAATTAATCCTACTATTTATTAATCTACTTACCATAATTAAATTACTTCCCACCCTATTCCCCTATAAACCCACAACCCGCTACAGAACATATATATCAATTAATAAATTAATTAAAATTATTTTCCAATTATTGACAATTAATTACCAATTAATTATAATTTATTAATAAATCCTACTAATTAATAACTAATGTACCATAATTAAATTACTTCCCACCCTATTCCCCTATAAACCCACAACCCGCTCCGGTACTAAAATATAATTTTTTTTTATAAATTAATGTATTTAATATATAAAATTAATACACATATAATAGTAATTATTTCAAATACTTAAGTTAAACATATAACACATACATAATAAAAAACTATAAAATAATACAAATATCGATATTAGTGTCATCGAAATTAGTAACATCGATATATGCTATCGATATTACTAACTTCGATATTACTTACATCGATATTAAGAATTTCAATATTACTTACCTTAGGGTCGATATTCTGTCCAACGATATTCTTGCCTTCGATATTATGCTCCTTCGATATTTCAGACTCGATATTATGGTAGGTCGATATTTCCAACTCGATATTTTGTCTGTGTACCATGTACCATACCTGGCACCTTCAAAAAATATTTCACTTTGTGAGGTGGGAGCAGGGACTTGCACTGAGAACTACTGAAGAGGTACTCCTGCCCCGCCTCCAACACCCTCCTCCCCAAAAAGAAAATGCTGAGGCTAAGGCTGGTGCTAATGTCTTGTGATGTCTTCACAGCCCCTGGACCTGCATTTCTACATCCCAGAACCTAAGTACTCTCCAAGGAATTGTTGGATTGCCTCCTAATCCTGAAGTCTCAAGAATATCAAAGACTTCACTTTCATCTTCAACTCAGCACCAGACCGTAACTTGTTATAAGTCTTGCTCTGCCAAGTGATGCCAACCCAATCCAGGGCCCTTGGAAGGGAGATTAAAGTGCTGCATCTGCCAGAACCCGGATGAGTCAGTCAGAACCGACACATCTCCTGCTGCGAGATCAGAATTAATGCATCACCGATGTTGCAGGGAATAGAAGCTGTGCATCAATGCCGTTGAGCTGATTGGAACCAATGCATCTCCTGCTACAAGATCAGGATCGACGTATCACAGCTGTTGCGTGGACTGGGCTAACACATTGCACTCGGAACGCATCGCCTTCGGCACTACTTCCTCTGAACCAATGCATTGCCACCATTGCTTGGAGAAGATCGACGCATCACCCCTCCAGTGTGGATTAACTTGGCGCATAAACATTCTAAATTGCTGCACTCGATTAAACCGCCGCATCGCCGCAGTTATGTGTAGAAACCCGACACAATATCCCAAATGCATGGGTATCATCTACGCATCTCGTGCTGCAATAAATAGTAAGGTACTCTCACTCAGTGGACCTTTCATGGGTCCTGTAACCACCTGCAATCAATTGTGGCGGGACTAAAGCCTTGACTATGTCCTAGTCAAGGGTGACCAATTTAATTCTTTGAGTGCTATTTGCTTCTATGCACTATTTTTGCATTTAATTAATATCTCAACTTTGACTGATTGGATTTTTGTCGTTTTGGTTGTGTTCTATGTATAAAATTATTCTCTATCTTTCTAAACTGGTGGAGTGTGTCATTGGCCTCCTTGGCTTAATGACACTCTCCGCCACTTCAGAATCGCAAGGCTGCACCATATTTACAAGAATGTGGTGCAGCCTTGTGTTTCCCTCTGAGATGGTGCTAAGATTAACAATTTAGCGCCAATGCAGGCACCCTTGCACCAGAGTGCAAGAGTGTCTGCGTGCAGGGCAGGACTTTTTATGTGTAGGAAGGTGCCCCTTCCTGCACATAAACAATCACAAAATGAAATTATGTTACTTTCATGTGCTCTGCTTCATGCAGCACACATTAAAGTGACATCATTGTATTTTTTTAAAAGGTTTGTTTATGTACAGGAAGGGACACCTTCTATAAACATACCATGGCATTTTGCTTTTTCCATGTGTGCTGCACAAGGCAGCTCACATGAATAAAGCAAAATCGAGGAGAAATAATACATTTCTCCTCATTTCTCCAAGCTAAGACTAGGGTTTTCCTGAACTTAAATTTGGCGCTGCCTACTATGTACGCCACCCTTGTACATAAGAGGCAGCGCCAAATGTAATGGGTTCTGCGGTGGAACGCCCTCCGCAACACCCACAGCACGCCCCTTTCAAGCTAACCATAGCATAAAAGGGTGCCTTATGCACAAGGCAGCATTAAGTCCATAAAAGTGACGTTGTGGTGGCGATAGGGGCTTGTACATATGCCCCCCAATTTCTAACACAAACTGTAATAATGTTTTAACATTCCAGTTATAAGAATCCATGATTTAAAAACCAGATTTTTTCAATGTAAGCTTGCAATTCTATACTTACAGACTCTCATATCATATTTAAAAAACAAACTATGTTTATCTTCAGCTGCTGATACCTTTGGCTGGGCACCAGAGCAACTGGTTAATCATGAAAAACGTATTGGCCATAAACGTGGCACACAGTAAAACCTTGTGCATCAAATTAATAGATAACTGTCAAAGGTTTGTGCCATTCAATGTAACTAGTCTCTATTCCATATTGCTATCATTTGTTTCATTTTCCCTATTTCCACTTGAATTAAAAACATATACCATGCCCCAGTTTCTTTTTTTAAGGTTGGTTTCAAGTTTAGTGCTTTCATAACATCCTCAATGGAAGATGGCAATATGTTTTATTTCTAATACCTCTGTCCAACTCGCAACTGAAGATATTTTACTTTTGACAAACTGCCCCAGTGTATACCAACAAGTTATCCAAGTTCATCAATAGGATAATAGCATTATGCTAACCTGGATTTGTTGAGGTAAATCAATCTGCCCTGACTAATTGAGGAACAGTAGGAGTGGTGGTATACAGAGATTAGCAAAGCAGAGGTGGAGGAATTAGCCACAAATATGACATAAAGGAAACATAGAGGAGGCAAGGGATTTACAGCTCAACTTTTGTTGCAGAAAGAAGTTACACATTCTATCTCAGATTATTTACTTTTCTAGTTGTGGGTGGATTATCCCACATGTTATAAAGAATTCTAAAAAATAAACAACTTTATTATGATTGAAATACATTTTAGGTGATATTTTTTCAATTAGTCAGGAATCCCTGATGACAGATTTAACATTATTTTTTACTATTTTTCCTTGGGATAAAACCAGTCACTAGACTGCTTGGAACTTCTCTCAAATTTTATTTGGGTAATATGTGTCTTGCATGTATGGCAGGGCTTTCATGTAATAGTAATGAATGTTACATACAAGATAGGACTGATTGTATGTAACATGACTGCATTTAATTAATATATGAGAATTTGTGTTTTAGACATTGATCCTTGAAAGCAGACCCAGTGACTGATTTAATGTTTGATGGACAGTAAAGACTTATAACTATGCCATCAGGGAGGCGAGAGTCAATTACGTTGCCTCAAAGATTGACAATGCTGCTAATTCCTCCAAAGAGCTGTTCAATCTGGTGAGCACTCTTATGAACCCCTTAAAAAATACACCCAGCCACCCTCCCTCAGATTCATGATGCAATTTGCTAGCCAACCTCTTTTTGGAGAAGGTCAACAGTATCCTCCTTACACTTGGAGGGGTGGAAGAATCAGTCATCTCACCCAAATGGTGGCATGAACAATTAAGCGTGTTCCCAGAAATAACCCAAGAAGATACCTTGGAGAGCCTCAATCCTTAAAATCAGGTTCTCCACCAGATATGCTCCCCTGACATTAGGTTTAAAGGTGGAAAAGTAGTTATAACTCTGCAAACAGGTATGTTTCACCTCCCACTCAAATCCAGAACGGTCCCCTCAGCCTAGAAACATGCCATTGCCAAGTCATTGCTCAAAAAGTCATTGGCAGACCTTCTAAAGTGTGAAAATTATAGCTCGATTTCTCTCCTATCAGGTCCTAGCAAAATTCTAGAAAAGTTTGTAAACAGAAACCTCTTGCGACATCTAGAGACAAATAACATATTCGATCTATCTTAGACAGGATTTAGACCAAGTAACAGCACGGAAACAGCTCGACAGAACTCAGAGCCATCCTGGATGAAGGAGGGATAGCTCCCCTGATCCCATTGGAAGTCTCACACCCAGCGCTAGTGAAAAAGTTGGAAGAGGCGAGGATAGCCGCAACAGCACTAAAATGGCTCTCATCCTTCCTCCATAATACAAGCTTCAATATCTGTGAGGAAACTCCATTTTTAGAAAGTTACTCCCTAGGATGTGGAGTACCACAGAAGCCCTCATTTAGCCCGAGGTTGTTCAAACTGTATGTAATTTCACTGACGGAGATCATAAAGGCCCCTCACTATCCTACGTGGATGATTACCAGAGGATATTCTCCCTCTCTCACCAAATGGACAGATCTTCCAACCAGCTCAATAACTACCTAAAAATGTTGTAGACTGGAGGTCATCCAACAGTCACAAGCTAAAAAGGGAGAAAACTTTGGTCATGGTGGTGAGCAATAACCTTGCCAGATGGATGGAGCTCAATTGGCCAATTTTCATGGGTGAACAACGTGTATACAAAGTGGAGGCCAAGAGTCTAGGCTTTTGGTTAGACAACAAGCTCTCAATGGTAACAAACTAGTCGCAACATGTTTCGGTTGGTTAAGGGCTCTGAGAAAGCTACAAAGATGGCTTCCGGATCCATTCCACAGAATGGTAGTACAAGGGTTGATCCTCTCATGATTGGATTATGGGAACTCCTTATTCTTGGAAAGCCCCAAGATAGTCATAAAAATGTTACAAGTCACACAGAATGCTGCAGCCTGTATATTATGGAAAATTCCCAAACACCAGTCAGTTGCCAAAGCTCTGGCAAACTTGAACTGGCTCCCAATACACAAAAGAATTCACTTTAAGACTCTTTGCATTATTGTTTTACTCATTTGTTAGGGGCAGCGAATCATCCCATTGTAGCCTTGTTTATTCTCCGCGTACAGAGCAAATTGCGATTACTGGATCTTAACTGATGCATGGGTCGATACAGGGCCAGTTTCTTTTTGAAGTATGTAGGGCTTTTCCCCTGAAGAGACTTGAAGGCCATACATTCATCTTGAAGATGGCTCATTTTTTAATAGGAAGCCAATTTAGTTGGCGTAGGAGAGATAAAGAAGGGGTGTGCACGGGTTTGTTGAGGGTGCGGCTGGCTGCTGTGTTTGGCACCACCTGTAATTTTGATATTAGATCTTCCCTTACTCCAACCAGCAAAGACTTGCCATAATCCATTCTACTGATCAAGAGTGACTGAATGAGGGGTTTTCTTGCTGAAAGTGGGATCCAAGGGTTCCGAAACAGGTGCCTGACTGTGTCTTCACCTGATCCTCCATTGATAACTTATTATTAAACCTGATGCCTAGATTCTCGCCCCAGTTTTTTGGGGAAGGTGCTAAAAGCCACCAGTCGGGGGTCCATAATTCCTCAGCCTTCCCAAACAGCAGCATCTGTATTTTAGTGGAATTAAGTTGTAGGAAGTTCTTCCTCATCCATATCGCAATATTGGACATGCAGTTTTTAAACTTTGATTTAGTTTCTGCAATGTCATCCTCTATGGAGACAATCAACTGCGTGTCGTCAGCGTAGGATATGGTCTCGACCCACAGCCTCTGATGATTTCAGCCAAGGGGGCCTCACATACATTAAACAAGGTGAGACTTAGAGTGGATCCCTGTGGGACACTCCTATCCACCAATGTGGTCTGTGACACGAAGGAGTCCAGCTGAGCACATTGTGATCTGTTTGATAGATAGCTTTGTATCCATTTGAAGGCCATGCCTCTGACACCAATTGCTTGCAGCCTATCCAACAGGAATTTATGAGAGATGGTGTCAAAAGCTGACTACAGATCAAAGAGGACTAGCATCACTGGTAAGCATGGGCGAATTTTGCGAATCTGGCGTTCGCGAATTTGCGTATTTGCGAACTCGCAATCTGCAAAATCCGCGAATTCTCGCGAATTTGCGGATTTTTTTGTTTTTATAGTGTTCGCAAGGGTTTCTGCCAGTTCGCGAGGATTTTGTACCAGTTCGCAATTGCGAACTTACTTGTCGGCATGCAACGGTTGCGACTATGTTGTTTCTACGTCTGGTTCATCATCACAGGTTCACAGCACCCTCTGTTTCAACACTGCCACCCTCTGTTTCACCCATGCCACCCTCTGGTACATCAATGCCACCCTCTGGTTCATCATCATCACTGTAGATTATGGGGGGAAAAAGCAAGCACACCTGCCCTGCTTCAACTGACATGAATTAATTTGGGTTGATTTATTAATGTGTCACTGTTTTAAAATTCCAGTCTGGCACCTGCTTCCTTATCTGTAATTTGCTTTCTGTTACAGTGCAATTTTTTTTCCAGGACCTTTGTGGCCTACTTGTAGCTATTCTATGATCCGGCTGTGAGGGTCAGAGCAGGGTCATACAATTGTTGCAACTAGCAACTGAACTCTGGAGGGGCCCCAGTCAGGAAGCACTACAGGGAATGGTTATTGAATTTGAACTTTTGCACCTGCTGAGTGCTTTCAGATTAGCAAAACTCGTTTTTCTGCAGAACAGCAAATGTAATGCCCCAAACAAACCTACTTGTGAAAGTTGATTTCTAATCCAAAAGTGATCCAAAGAAAGTCAAAAGGCCTCAAATCCAAAAAAGGGCAGGCAAATGTCAACCTGAGGAGTTATTCTGATAAAAATCATCATTTTCAGAAGGTCTATGCTGCTTGCTAGTGGATTTCTTGAGAAGAATTGCAAATTTAGCAATTTTGCGAGTGCGAGATTGTTGCTGCCCGCCGCACCTACATTTTCGCAATTGCGAACTTACGCCGCAAAATTGTATCACCAAGAAAAAAAAATCCGCTGCGTGCAAATTTGCGGATTTTTGGTAAATTCGCGAGCGTTCGCGGATCGCGAATTTACCGAAAATCCGCAAAATCCTCGAGCGGAACGCATTTTCCACCCATGCTTAATCACTGGGGTCCGTCTGTCCAATGACAGCCTTATGGAATCTGTAACCTTCAGCAGTGCTGCCTCAGTGCTATAAGAGGCACGGAAGCCAGACTGGGATGAGTCCAATAAATTATTTTGTTCCAGGTAGCAGGAAAGATGCTGATTTCTTAGTGTTTCTTAGTGTTTCCATTATCTTTGCGCAGCACGAGAGGAGAGATATCAGCCTATTGTTTTGTAAATTGGTAGGGTCAGCTAGCACCTTCTTGAGCAATGGTTTAATGCGTGTGCTTTTCCACTTACGGGGAAACCTGGCAGTGTCTAACGAGATGTTGCAAACTTCAGTAATCGCATCAGCTAAGAACGGGCTGCGTTCTGACAAAACGGCAAGCGTTACAGGGTCTAGTGGGGATCTTGATTTCATGTGCCTTAGTAAACAGCCCACTTGTTCACCCGTAATATCAGAGAAGGATTCTAGGTTAAAAGGGAACTGAATTTCCTGAGGAGGGGCTGCCGGATGGTCTGACTCCTCCGGCCTGAAAGAGCGAAAAATTATGTTGATCTTGTGAGCAAAATGAGTGGCTAGATCCTCACATAGCTCCTGGGTAGAATGCGGCAGCAGGTTGCTGGCCTTGGGGTTAGTAAATTCCTTCAGAATCTTGAAAAGCTCTTTCAAGGAGTTTTTTGCCTCCATAATACAGGAGCCTAGATGTGCTTTTCTGGCTACATTACAACTATTAAGATATGATCTATGAGCCCTTCAATAGAGCGATTCATCTAGCTCCGACTTAGATTTCCCCCGTTTCCTTTCCTTGACACCGCAAATGGCCTGTTCCACTTGAGAGTATCTGAATACCAGGGGGCTGGGGCTGCCCTAACCTAAATTTGTACCCTCTTAAGTGGGTTCCATTACTCATCAAGCCATGTATAAGAAGGGCCTGGTGCTGAACCAAAGACTACTAATGGCCTCTGATCCAATAAGAACACAACGCTCCACTAGCCAGCAACTGCTTGCTATACCAGGGATAAGGAGAGCAAGGAGGGGAGGATACTCGTTTCTGGCCCAAAATCTCTGGAATTCCCTCCCACAGCATGTAAGAAAAACAGACACAGAACTCATATTTAGAAAACTGTTAAAAACTGCTGTTTTCAATTAAAATGGCAAACCAGAGCCTTATCTGCAGGCTTTCTCAGCACTGGGAGGCCCGGATGGGTAACAATGCACTCTAAAAATACCCATGAATAGGACAGAATTCTGTCCGTCAGGGTGGTGGAGTCCTACCGTCCATCAAATTTAGAAATGACCACTGGCCCAGCAGTCAACTCCGAATGGAACCATTGTCACTGTGGTACCTTTCAATGTACAAAAGGTTTGTTTGACACCCACTGTCATTTTGCTGGCTGTTCACCAAACTTTTTCTAAGGTTTTTGTTTTTTTTGGCAGCACACTCCTGAATTGGGAGTGGGTTTCTGAAAAAGAAAAAAATCTAATTCCTGAGATTTTTCCCAGGCTAGAGAGTTCATTATTTTATTTATATGAATCACCACTGGTTTCTCCTGGTGGTGACATACAGGTCAAAAAAGATATTACACCATTTACCCTAAAAAGAGTGAGCATTGTAATGGCCTTCCTTCAATAGTCCCTACTCCGTCGGGCTGTTGGAGAAAGTTTTCAATTCATGGAGCCAATGAGGATTCCATCAACAGATATCTTAAGGTTTTCCTGTCTCTAAATGAGGTGGGCAGACCGAGGGTTTGGGGAGAGGGTACTCTGTCACCATTGCTTCAGAGTACCCTGTGCACCATACTTTAATTGAGGCTTTCACCGTTAAAATGGTAATGATAAGAAATGAGTGCTCAATCACAATGTTTTTTTTCTTTAGAATCTCCATATTTTCTGATACCAATACCAATCTGTTCCATTACCTTTTTTAAATAAAAGGGCAGAGGAGGAAGAGTTTACATTTCTCTGGTGAGTGTGTTTCCTTGCACGTCTGCAAAGAAAGAAGATCTTGTAGAGCTCTGTCGTGAAAGGAAGGAGGAAACAATAGCAGTTGCTTCTGTAGCTTCTGCAAAGGAGCATTGTTAGAATGTTTTTGTAGCAAAAAGGGAGCTCTCATCTCTCCATAAGAATTGGCAAAGAAGATAGCTAAAGTGCTTATGCAGGGGTGGAGTTAGATACACAGCTCAGTTGCTGAAGCAGATGTGGAATAACCATAGCTGACCCGATTCCAAGATAATGTACATGGTCAAAGTATACATCATTTGGCATGATATAAAAGAAATAAATCAATAAAGCCATATAAATTAGCTGGCAACATTTTATACCCTTTGGGTAGGGAATAGATTAACAGGTTAGTAATGTGTGATGAAATATGATTGGGGATTAGCCAACATTCTGCATGATGTGCTTATTATCTGCTGATTTATGTATAATGGTTATGATTGTTCTAATACACATATTTAGTTGACAAACATTGCATAATAAATAGACAAATGAATGAAAACTATAAACTCACTGTGTGTGCAAATTGATGTATGAGGTACTATGGTGAGACTCCATTTCATCATCACCTGCAGACAAATGATTCTCTTGACATGCTAGTCTGACACCTAACACTCTTACTCTAATAGCTCATTGGAAGAGGAGTGGGTAGCACCCCGCCCCCAGTTTCCTTTCCCTTGAAATTGGTTCATTTTCTTTTGGAGCTAAAGGTATCTATTGGATGTGACCTCAATAACATTTGAGTTAACATGACAGCCTATAATCATGTTCCCCATAATAATGTGATCCAGCCAATGCAGCATTTTCCACTTTATTTTGGCTTTGACATATGTTATGTTATGTTATGTTAGTTATGGTATGCTTTGTTATGGTATGTTGTTATATTATCCAAGTTCACCATAAAATGCCAGATTAACGCAGTCTCCTCCGCCTGCTTCCACACTGTCTGCATGCTCAGAAAGATCTTCAGCCTGTTCCCCGCCTGCACCAGGGAAACTTCCACTTAAGCTCTAGTCATCAGCCGGCTGGACTATGGCAATGTGCTCTAAACAGGAATCACCACCCAACTCCTGAAGAGACTCCGGACAATATAGAACTCAGCTGCTAGACTCATCCTTGACTTCCCCAAATGGCACACGTCACACGCATTTCAGAAAACTCCACTGGCTCCCATCTACCAGAAAAAATGGGGATTGAAGATGCTGACACACACTGACAAAGCCCACCACGTCCAAGGACCAGAATACATCAACCATCGACTGAACTTCCACCAACCTTCCAGACACCTACATTTCACATCTCTTGCCCTAGCACACACTTCCCGCATACCTGAAGCTACAGTGGAATATGCAGTTGGTGAAGTTGGTTCTGGTGGTTCTCATTCTATCAGAGAGATAATGAGTTGGGTGTTGTCGGACTAGGAGATGATGGTGATGTTTTGGGATCAGGTGATGTTGGTGAGAGGTGTCATGCAGACATTGAACAGGATGAGGCAAAAGGATGACAGATGGGGGACTCCGCAGATCAGGTTCTTGGACTCTGACATGAAGGGTTGCAATCTTACTTTTTGGGTTCTTCCCATGAGGACGAAGCGATCCAGCTAAGTGCAGATCCTTAGATGCCAATCTCGTGGAGTCTTCTGATGAGAGTGTTGTGGCAAACTGTCAAAAGCTGTGGAGAGGTCAAGCAGGATGAGGGCTGCTGTTTCTCCTCAGTCTAGGATGGTTTGGACATCATTGGTGGCCACGATTATGGCTGTTTCAGTGCTGTTGTTCTTTTAGGATCCAGATTGAGTGTAGTCCAGCCATTGGTGCATCTTGAGATGGGTCAAGAGTTGCTTGTTGATGACCTGCTCCATCACATTGGCTGGGTAGGAGATCAGGGAGAAAAGTCGGAAGTTGCTCAGTTTAACTGGGTCTGCTGATGGTTTTTTGAGGAAGGAGTTAACTTAGGCATGTTTCCAGACATCCAGCAATATTACAGACGTGAAGGAGGTGTTGATGATGTGGGAGAGGTCAGAGCTAATTAGTGGTGATCCCTGGTTATAGATGTGGTGCGGGCATGGATCCATTAGGGCTCCTGAGAGGATTGTTTGCATGATTGTTACTGTGTCTTCTCTGATAAGGGGTGTTCATTCTGTCAGGTGGTTCTCTTTGCTGGTGATGGATAGGCTGAAGATAAGGTTGCTGGAGTACGGTTGGCATGCAAAGTTGCTGCAGGTGTTTGTGATTTTGCTGTTGAAGTGGATAGATAGGTTGTCACAGAGTTTTTGGCAAAGGGTGATGCTGACGGAGGTTGAGGGTGTGGTGAAGTCCTTGATGACTGAGAAGATTTCTGTGCAGCTGTTTGAGCTTCCTTCATTGAGGTCAAAAGCGCTCTTTTCTTGGTGTCTTTTAGATGTTGGGGGTAGAGTCTGATATCAACCTTGTTGGCGGCTCTGTCAGTTTTTTTGTGGCTTGATCTTCCTTTTCTCTCTAGCTGTGTACAATGCCATTTGGTGCTTTGAAGTTCCCCTGTGTACCAGCTAGCTTGTTTTTTGGATCTTCTTTGCTTTTTAATTTGATGGGTTTGAGGGTTGTTAAAGTTGGTGAGGCACTTGATGAGGTTGTCTGTGGAGTTGTGTTGTTTTCCTTCATAAGCTACAATCTGCTGCATGATTTGCAATGGTAGATGCTTTGCAAAGGTAATCAGGCAACTTTCAGGTGCTAATTTCTGTGTTCAGGTGTTAAACTGGTAAAGGTAAATCTTGTACTCATACAGTATTAATGTGTGTGTTAAAATGGCATTAAAAAAAATCCTTGCCCCGCATAATTCTAACAAAAAATACTTACATACCTACATGCATATAGGGGTTTGAGTCATTCCTTTGCATCCACTGCTTTGTTCAACTGCCATTCACAGTTGTTTCCAACAACCACATTACACAGTCTTTATTATTATTATTCATTGTCCACTTCAGAGTGAAGTAGTGTGGCTCACTGGTTAGAGGCGGCAGACCCGAGAGCAGAGGACTGCCCGGGACCAGGGTTCGATTCCCGGTGCGGCAGGTTTCTGGACCAGGGTCAGCGGACTCGATAATTCTCTCGCCTCGGTGCCCACTCTGATCAGCGATCACACTCGGCAACTCTGGGCATTAGCTTGCCTCATCTTCACTAACGGCCCCACCAGACCGCCGGGGATGCCTGGTCTCACCCTGGAGATACCCATTAAGGGACCATCTCTCAGGGTAGCCAGGAAGGGTTTCGCAGCGGTCGAAGCGCCTTGGGACCCTACGGGTAAGTAGTGCGCTATATAAATGCCAATACATTTACATTTACATACATTCAATCATCACAATCATGGGAAATAAAGACAACAGGTTTCATAAAACAGAGGTATTAAATGGTCCACTAATAACGGAAAAGATTGCCCTAGTTGTCAGGCCCTTGTGGAAATGAAATGAAAGAGGATTTGTAAAGCGCATGGCTGCCCGGGAGCGTCACAGCACTGAAGGTGCAATGGAAAACTGAGGAGGACAAGGGGGGTGAGAGGCATAAATTTTAGTTATTATTGTGGGAAAAAATATGTCTTCAGAAGTTTGCGAAACTTCATATGGTTCGGTTCAATTCGCATCAGGGCTGGCAGGGAGTTCCAAAGGGTGGCTGCCGTAACTGAGAACCGTCGCCCTCCAGTGCGGGCCTTTTTGACTCTATGAACAGTGGCCAAGTTGCCTTGGGATGAGCGCAGGGACCTAATAGTTTTATAGGGATAGAGTATTGTCCCTAGCATTGGGGGTCCTTTACCCTGCAAGGATCTGTGGGTGATACACAGAGCCTTAAATTTGATCCTTTCTCGGACAGACAACCAGTGGAGGATTCTGAGTGATGGTTTTTCTGATGCTCTCCGGGTGGTGCCTGTTAACAGCCTTGCTGCTGCGTTTTAGGTGCGCTGAAGGATATTAATAGTAGATTCAGGCGCAGCCAAAAACAGGGCGTTGCTGTAGTCCAATCTGGACAAGATGAGACCTTGAATGAGCAGCTTTTGGGAATGTTTCGGGAGTAGGGGGAGAATCTTCCGGGCTGAGCGAAGTAGGCCCACACAGGTGCCAGCCGTTTTTTTGGCCTGTGTATTCATGGAGAGGTCTTGCTCCAGGCTTAAAGCCTTTTTTGAGAAACAGGGTCAACCTAAAGAGTGCGAAGTTGAGAACGAGAGTGGACTAAGATTGAAATCAACCTTTATGCCACCTCCACATACAACACCAGTGGAAATAGTGACTTTTGAACAAGCTGTCTACAATGATGTTGAGAAGATGGAAACAACAACCCATTTTCAGAACCTCAGCAACGCAGAAAGAATGGCACTGAAAGAACTACGTGCTTGTGAAACAATAATCATAAAACCTGCCGATAAAGGCGGTGGGCTAGTAATCATGGACACTACCGCCTATCGTGAAGAGTGTGTCCGACTTCTGAATGACAGAAATCACTATCAAGTTTTGAGCACTGACCCAACAAGTGATCTGAAGGCTGAAATATGTCAACTGATTGAGATAGCTGAATCCAATGGTGCAATATCAAAACAGGAAGCGGACTATCTGTGTACCACCGAAGGGAAGACCCCTTACTTCTACATCTTACCAAAGATGCATAAGGGCAGACTTCCCCCTCCAGGACGCCCAATAGTTTCTGGCATCGGCTCCTTATTGGAGCCTCTCTCTAGGTTCTGTGATTTTTTCCTGAAAACGATTGTACAGAAGTCAACTACCTACCTGCAGGACACAAAAAGTCTACTGAACTTACTACAAAATTTGGAGGTTGATGAAAACACTGTGTTATTGAGCTTTGATATCGAAAGCTTATACACAAGCATACCCCAAGACGATACCATTCACGTACTGGGGATTACCTTAGAAAATGCAGACTGGCCTTTTCGTACTCCCAAGGCCTTCATTCTGGAATGCGTAACGCTGGCCCTCAAACGCAACTACTTCGAGTTTGAAGGAACCCTTTTCTTACAAACCGGGGGGACCTCAATGGGCAGTGTTTTTGCTCCCAGCATAGCTGGTATGTATGTGTATGATTTTGAGAACAGGTTCATTCTGAACGATGTGAACCCATACCGCGAGCATCTGACCTTCTGGAGGCGGTACATTGATGACGTCCTTGCTATTTGGCAAGGACCAACTGAGCTCCTGGAACAATTTGTCGCTTGGATAAACACCTGCGACAGGAACCTTAAATTTACGAGCAGCTATGACAAAAGAGAAATTGTTTTCCTTGATGTAGTGATTAACAAAGTAGGCAATCACCTGGAAACTAAAACCCATTACAAACCTACTGCGAAAAACAATCTTTTGAGGTTTGAGAGTTTCCACCCTCGACCACTCAGGGAAAACCTACCCTACGGACAATTCTTGAGACTTCGCAGGAATTGTAGTAAATTAACTGACTACAAAGAACAAGCGAATGATCTTTCTGAAAAACTGGATAACCGGGGGTATCCTAAGAAAATAATAAACAAATGCCAGAAGAGGGCTAGAAACCAGCCCAGAGAAGTACTCCTTGAAGAAAAGACCAGAATTGACACGGAAGTACCACTGACATGTGTGACCACTTTCAATTCGGTTTCCAACCAAGTAACCAAAAGCATAAAAAAACATTGGAATATTATAAACACTGGCAATTTGCATTGGGAAAAACCACTTTTCTCTTTCAAGAAGTCTAACAGCCTGAAAGACACCCTTGTCAACACCAGACCAAAAGCAAAGCTGGCTCCGAGCACCCCTTCAATCACCAGAGCATGGGGCCTTCCGGATGTGACTGGACACTATCGCTGCGGAGATTGCAGTGTATGCCATTTAACCAAGAACACTAAGTCCCTTGACCTAGAGGCTGGAAAAACCTGGAGGCAAGTTGCACATACCAACTGCAACAGTGAAAATGTAGTTTATCTCATTGAGTGCACTTGCAAAAAAAGATACATTGGGATGACAACCCGGAAGGTTAAGCAGAGAATCTGCGAACATCGCAGCACCATACGCTGCAAGAAAAATGCAACCCGATTGACGGACCATTTTCTTGAGAAAGGTCATACTACGAATGATATGTTTTGGACCGTCATTGAGCAGGTTTCCCCAGGACCAAACATACAGAAACGCTTGTACGAAAAAGAACAAAGATGGGTATATAGGCTATCTACAAACAAAAATGGCCTTAATGATAATATCCCCTGGGCGTCTGTCCTCTCATAGACTCCCGGTCTTTTAACATCCACAGCAAACAGCCCATCCTTCTGTAACTCTGTGCCATATGCCAAGCTGAGGTACTGATGGGCAAATCTCCTAATGAGTATGCCGAAATCACTGACGGTCACATGTATGCCTCCTTTTTTCCTAAGCAATGGATTATTCAGACTCCAGACATAGAGTTCTGAATATAAAACTCAAGCCAGGGGTAACGCACTTCCATATATAGTCTATCCCCTACTTACAGCAAATAGCGCGCTATGTTTAATACCCCCTTTGGTTACCTGCTCATAAAACTTGCTCGAGTATGCTGAATCTCCAGTTTTGACCAAATTAGACTCCATGTATAGATAGCAAATAGCGCGCCAGGCCAAGACCCCACTTAACTAATTGTTCATCGCCGAAATCAACTTGCTCGAATATGCTCAAATTATGCATCCCTTTCCCCACAGACGGAGTTCAAGCGTTACGCTGCCTTTGTTTACATCAACTGTCCCCGATCACGGAGACTCCCTCTGTCTCCAGTCGCGGAGATTGTTGTTTTTGCCCATTCGCTATGGCAACAAGACGCGCGTATGACGATCACGCACGCACGTGACG
Source organism: Lissotriton vulgaris (assembly GCF_964263255.1). Lineage (NCBI taxonomy): Eukaryota > Metazoa > Chordata > Amphibia > Caudata > Salamandridae > Lissotriton > Lissotriton vulgaris. The sequence goes on along the minus strand of NC_141690.1, from coordinate 143,831,886 downwards.
TCATCGCGCGCTACTGGACCGGCCACGCCCTCCCCGCCCACAATGGCGGCTCCCTTTAACTACAGACGCCGATTCTTTCTCCAGTGCGGGTGCACGGAGGGAGAGAAGTAGGTTATCGGCCAATTTCTGACCAGAGAAACTGTAAGTAGAATCTGCTCAAAAAGGAATACCTCGGTTTTCGAACCTCTTTTTAACTACCGAGGAGGGAAATAAAAGGTACTGGATACTCTCCTTTAAAACCCCTCTCCATGTTCCCTTATCTTTCTTACGCAGAATACGTTTCTGAACTCTGTAACTTCCCCTCAAATCCCCGTGAGGCAAACCTTCCTCCATTGAGGAGTAAGTGTTGTTTGTTTTTTTCTAAACAATGTATGTGTTTTGTGGTGTTTTGTTATATGTTATTTGTGGTTCTGGATCAAGTTGGCATTTTCACACGTCGGTAATTCCTGACACAAAAGAGATAGAATTATGACTGGGGCACGCACAATCAAGTTTGTGACAGAAGTGGTTTAAAATATAGAACTACGCATGCGTGCTCACTCACACCCATATTGATAGGTGTGCCATACCAATGAACACTTGGTTCTAAATATAGGAAACTATGCTGACACACCGCTCCATGGTTTATTCGCATAAATGAGTGTGGATTGAGTCACAGACAGAACGGACTACGTCACTCCACTACGTTACAGGCACGTAAATTAACCTTTATAAGTGATAATTTTTTCTCTTTTACAGGTTTGTTCCTTTTTTGTGTAACCACTTCTGGGTTACCATTATTTTTACCCATTTAGCAAATCGCTATTTTTGGGTTTGAAAGGGTTGCAGGTATGGCAGGGTGTTAGTGTACCCTGACCACCCAACTCCTTTACATCATTTTTGGTCCTGATGAAAAACCGGTAAATCCCATATGGTTTGAAACATGTAGAGCCAGCACATATCACAGATACACTAGGTCTCATTAAAGCCTTTATTGTATCATCACTGTTTTTAATATTGTCCAGTAGCTTTAGAATAAATTATATTTGGTGAAAGTTATACCAGGACAACTTTTAACTCACTGACTTTTTTTCACATTCATCACTCACATACCCGCTCCACTGTATTCAGGTGTTGTAGCACACCTTGGCGGCACTCGGCTGTCGAGGTGGCCCCGATGATGAAGCATGTCACCGACCAGGTCGGTGAGTGAGGGGTTCCTTAAAAACAAAGGAGGACTTCTTCTTTTACACTAGTGTCTCATCCCACCAATATTGGCTGTTTTCAGCCTTATCTTTGGTGGTACTCCTTCGTATTGTTATATAGCTACCTGTCTAGGGGACCGGGAGTACCCTTCCATCCACAACAGTGGATATAATCCCTTAACTCTCCCATCTTGTTAAATAGAGGTCTTGCTCCAGCCAGAACCCTAGGCTCTTGAGTTCTTTCTTAGGATGTGGAAGAGCTCCTAGACACAGTGGCCATTAGAGATGGGGAGGGATGTTATTCGATGACCTAGAAGAATAAGCTCTGTTTTTGTGCCATTTAGTTTGAGTCGCGAGTCGCTCATCCAGATATAAATTCCTGCAAGGCAGTCATGCAGTTTTCTGATTTTGTCTTTTTCCAGTGAGAGTGAGACAACCATTTGGGTGTCGTCAGCGTATGTGATGGCTTTGATCCCAAAGGGAGTGACAACATCCTCCAGGGGGGCCATGTAGACATTAAATAAGGTAGGGCTCAATAAAGAGCCCTGAGGAACCCCACACTGGAGGGGGAAAGACTTGGAACGTACATTTCCTTCACAGACCTGGAAGGTTCTGTCCTTTAGGAAGGATGTGAGCCATCACAGTGCGGTGCCTCTCACCCCTAGATTAAGGAGACGTTGGATCAGGATATCATGGTCCACAGTGTCGAAAGCAGCGCTTAGATCCAGGAGGATCAGTAAAGCAGATCCTCCCGAATCTAAGATGCACCTTGCTTCTTCGACGACTGTGAGAAAGGCGGTCTCAGTCCCCTGACCCGGGCGAAACCCTGTTTGCGAGGGGCGGAGCAGATTATTTGTTTCTAGGAAGGCCGAGAGTTGTTGATTTACGGCCTTCTCTGCAATCTTACAAAGGCCCGGAAGCAGAGAGATTGGTCGAAGGTGTGTGAAATCTTGGGTGTCAAGTCCTGGTTTCTTCTGCAGTACTTTAACCACTGCATGTTTCCAGCTAGGGCGAACCACTCCTTGGTCAAATGAGGCATTGATAAGGTCAGTGGCTAGAGGCGAGATGGTAGGTCCCACTTGCTGAAGAATGTGAATAGGGGCTGGGTCATTCGGAGATCCACTTTTCATGGCTGTTAGAGCATTTAAGAAGTCTTCATTGGATATCTGATTAAAGAGGTCCAAAGTAGGGCCTCTGGTTGTGGCAGTAGGACCCACAGGGGCATCACTGACAGATTTTGGCGGGAGGGATTGCAAGATGTTTGTTATTTTGCTCTCAAAGAAAGCTTCTACTTGGTTGCATCTGGTGACCGTGGGTACCTGCATTGAAGGGGGATTAGGTATTTTAAGTAACTCTCTTACTATCTTGTAGGTCTCTCGAGATGAGTTGGTGGCGGATCTAATTTTCTCTTCGAAGAAAGAGGCTTGGGCTGTTTTTCGTGCCGACTTATAGGTTCTCATGGCTGTTTTGTATTTCTCTTTGTTGAGGGGGTCCAAGTCTTTTCTCCATCTCCGTTCCAGAGTTTTGCAGATTTGACTTAGGTTTTTCAATTCTTGGGAGTACCAAGGGGAATTAAAGATTTGACTTTTTTTCTTCACATTTTTCTTGGGTGCTACTGAGTCAAGGGTGGTGGTTAGCCACTTAGTAGGATTCGTGTCGGCTTTCAGGGGGTCAGGGACGGCGAGAGGAGCAGATTGTTCTAATGCTCGAGTCCAGTTCTCAAAGGATAGTTTGGACTAAGGTCAGCTGCAATTTTATCATCAAGATCACCGAGATGAAGATTTAGATCTCCTAGTAAAATAAAATTGGGTGTCACGGTACATGAAGTAATTGTGGTCTCTAACAATGAACCTATGAATTCTCCTAGGCTACCGGGTGGGCGGTATATAAAAATACCTGATAGAGATTTGTTTGGCGTAATTTGAAGGTAGAAATGGATGCTTTCGCAATCCGCAATTCCTCCTTCTTGTATCCGGCATGTAAGATTATCCCTGTAAACTATGGCTAAGCCACCTCCTTTTCCCTGGGTTCTGTTTTGGAACTGTATTAAAAAACCATGAGGTAACATGCTAACAATATCTGCCTCTGAGTTAGGGGTCAGCCATGTTTCCGTGAGGAATAGTATGTCCAGGTCTGTGTCTCGGATCATCAAGTTAATTTCTATACAATGTTTAGGTATAGATCTGCAGTTAAGCAGGGCCAGGCTTACATGTTTCGGTGTATGGCGGTGATCTTTCCGGGTAGGGTCACCCTGGGAGTTGGTAGTGGTGAAGGAGAGGTGATTTTAGTTCCAATTTGAAGGAGTTCATCTCGTGAGTAATTAATTCGAGGATTAGGAGAAATGGGCATAGTATCTTGCCCTGAGCCCGGTCTGGCCCGGACAGGCCCAGACGGGCTTGCCTCTGGCGCGCCTCCGGCGCGCCATCGGCGCGCCCGCTGCGCCCGCCCGCTGCGCGTACGGGAAAGGGTGTTCACTTTATAGGTAGTGGGCCCAAATCGCCCAACCACTAAAACGCTGTCCAGTGCCTCTCCCAAGATGGCACCCGAAGTCTGCGCCTCGAGGGGGGTGGATGTAGGGTAGATAGGGGAGCCCTGAAATCGGCTGCCGCTATGCTCTTAATTACGCTCGAAATGCAGTGCAATCCGGTCACAGAATGCTATTTCCGATTCTGCTGACAGTCAGGTAATTTTAAAATTCGAACAAGTACAGATGCCTTAAATGCGGTATTTTAAAAAGAAGGTTTAAAACAATTTACAGTTCACACTCTACTCCCGGCTTCCGCCTCAGGAGTCCACGCATACAGCACTGATTAGGAGGTAAAGGCTCTTTTATAGGTAGTGGGCCCAAATCGCCCAACCACTAGAGCGCTGACCAGTGCCTCTCCCAAGATGGCGCCCGAAGTCTGCGCCTCGAGGGGGGTGGATGTAGGATTGACCGGGGAGCCCTGAAATCGGCTGCCGCTATGCTCTGAATTCCGCTCGAAATGCAGTGCAATCCGGTCACAGAATGCTATTTCCGATTCTGCTGACAGTCAGGTAATTTTAAAATTCGAACAAGTACAGATGCCTTAAATGCGGTATTTTAAAAAGAAGGTTTAAAACAATTGCATTGGATTGCATTGCACACATCCTATTTGCCTGTCTAGCATACAAACTGCAGTGGGTAAAATGGTTGAGCCCGCTTTGCTGGCAGTTTGGAACACGGGATCACCATGCTGCACTTCGTATTCTTAAAACTGACACCAGACCTCTTATAGCTTAATGTATGGCAAAGTATTTGGGCCAAGCGTGGCTGATACAAAGAAAAGCACTTGCAAAGAAGATGTAGTAGTTTTAACTCCTCAGCCAGCAGCCAAATCTATAAATATTTAACGTCACTGCTGGAAACACTATCACGCACAAGCACTTCATTTCTTCTTTTTAAACATTGGCAACCTTCCAAGTATCTTGAAACTTTTTGTATGCATTCTAAAGCTATGAATTATTATTAGTTTTAACTCGAGATCATTGTATTTATGTCACTGTAATTTCTTGTGTTATTCTTGTTTTTATGTTGCTTTTATGACTCTTGCGTCGAAACAAAGCTTGTGATGATGATGAGTTATTACATAAGTTCATTACAAATATTGTGGTAGAAATAACATACCATAAAAAACTGAACAACTAAAAGTGCATAAAATTTCATAAAACAATATTTCATTCATATCCTAATACGAAAATTTCATATCATTATTGATCACCATGTCTCTATATATTGATAAAGCCATCATACAATCAATCAATCTATACTCCTTTTCACTGGCTCCCATCGATTGGTAATTATGATATTTTTTCCTGTTCAGGTGTGTGCATTTGCCTACAAAGAACTGCGTTGCCTGGCTGATGGGCCAATACATTACTTTACCAATGATTTTTTTTTCTTTCAATTCTTTTAAATTTTATTTAGTCGTCCTGGTTTGTTTATAATATGCCTCTATGTTGCAGTGATTCAAAACCAGTAGGACTTTGTTTTGTGCTAATAAGAATAATGTTTTACTTTGATGTGCATTAAAAGCAGAAAGGGTTTCTCTCCCTTTTCTAAGTAAACTACATATGAAGCCACTGTACTGTTGGATTGGTAATATTTGTATGAAAAAGTTTACTTCAAGCATATGGCCACCACACTTAGGCCCTGGCATGTTATTGTTATTTTATATTTTTGTGGAATATGCTTGCAATGAAAACGCAAAAATAAAACATTTAAATATACCAGACTACCAAAAGCATAGCTATTGGCATTACCAATGTCTGTTTAAAATTGACACATAGCACCTGTAACCCCCCCTCATTAAATACATCTACGATTTCAAGAACAGAGTTATTTTTTTAGCAGCACCTGTTTGCTCTTTGATTTTATTGGGTAGACAGATTACAAAACAATCTTTAACAACAGTAAATGTCTGTTCTGGTTTCCATTACAGATAGTATTTTCTTTTTTTTATTTGCCCGTAGCAGTTGTAATTCTTTTTTATTATTATTTTACTATTGTGACCTTCTCGATAATCAACTACATGGAACATCTAAGCTATGTGTAACTGTGCAAACAACTTGATTTAAAAAATCTACACTTTATTCTTTTACTAGCTGCTTTGCATTTAAGTGTGCATTAAGAAGCCGATTCTGATCTCGCTCGGAAGGGCACCAAATGCAATCCGGATGGAAAAAGTACGAGGCGTACGCATGTTTTCCGCCCAACTCGAACAGCTGTACGAGCAAGCAAGTATGATGCGAGTAACACAAAATTCTCCAACCGAGTCGTTTCTGGGTCCGAACTGCTCCGTATGTCTCGTCCGTAAGCAAACCGTGCCGTTCAATGGATTCAATTTACGACTGAGCCAGTATGATGCACATGTCGGACAGCCGGTGTGAGACGAAGTTTCCGGCTAGAAAAACGTCCAGGAAGTTGTTTTGGGGGTCCACGTCAGCTCCCCTGTCAACCACAGCCTTATGACTCAGACACAGGGGGAGACCCAACGCGAACCCACTGTAAGGGGCTCCCTTGTGCGAGACATAGTCATTCAGTCAATGGGAGCCCATGTACGCTCGGTCGACTGGCTCACATTGACTTCTATGGGAGTACGACCGAACCGAGTCCGGCAGCATGCAGCCGCATTGTACTCGCTCGGTCGAACTGCAGGACTCCGGCTCGGTCGGAAAACACTCCCGATCCGGCTCGGTCAGATCGAAATTGGCCCCTTAGTGTGTTCCCTCTCGGAGGCGTGGCTGGGTGCCTATGAAGTAGGATATGACCTGCAGTGCTGCTGGTCAGACTGCGAATGCGAGAAGGGCATTGCCTTCCCTATTGCTGGCTGCCCTGGTCGCCTTGATCTACAGGGGAGAGCGGATCCGAGAAGGAGGCCTCCCAGGAAACCAGGCATTACGACATTGTTGTGCCCCTTCTGGGGTGGCAGACAGGGATAGGGTCGGTGCCAATGGGACCCACGGCTAATGAGAGGAGCAGGAATAATGCTGCCAGAGATGTAGCTGAAGGACCGCTGCACGGGAAGTAGTGCCCTGAATTTCCAATGTACCTAGAAAACGGACTCCCCAGAATGCACTGAAGAACTAGTGAGAACTGGCAAGCTGCCTGGCACCCCTGGCCGCAGCAGAGGAAGCATGCTCAGAGGCCTCATTACCGGAACTAGCAGAGACAGCCCACAGCACCCCTGCCTTTACCAAGTGACCCTGACTTACAGTCTGATCTCTCTCAGGGGCCGAATATTCTGCGGCGGAGCCCTTTAATCATGGCAGGCCCCCTATTGGGCAGTGGGCCCTGCTGGGTGAGGTACCGCTTTTACCTGCATCACCTTGGGGAGCAGAGAGATGTTGCTTAAAACCCATGGCGGAAACAGCAGTAAGCCACAGAGTTTAGGCAGTGTCCCAACTGCATGTTCTGACTAAACCAGAACTCCAGTAAATTAGCAGCTAATTGCCATATTGGTGCTATGCCACTCCCCTTTGATTGAATAGGATGTTGGACGAGAGCCGGACAGCACGCCCATTTTTTGCCATGTGTGCACGGCCTGCTGGGGGCACTGAGGGAGCGTGGCATGACAGCCCCCGAGGGAGATGTGAAATCCAGGGAGCATGTTGGCACCCTGCAACATGCACTGCACCCACAGGAGGATACTGCAACAGTGTGCTAGACGAACTGTTGGGGGAACCCTGCCAGAGGGCCCTCTAATTTACCTTGCTGGTGCCTCGGGGGATGCCCTTGTGTTGTGGGTGCTGGCTGACACTGGGGACTTAGTTGACATGAACCCGGGGCCCACCCCTCCTGTGTTGCACCCTGCATGGAGAAGACACTTAGGACCTGGAACTCTACTCAATGGCTACATGGGGTGAGGCGTGATAGCTCTCAGCACCTTGAGATATCCCGCACAGATCTGAAACACTGATTGGACCCAGCCATGATCTGGGTGCTTGCCTGCCCTGGGGAGCCCCCTGTGGCTTGCCTCTACCCGCTCTTTCTTATGCACAGCTTCTTGGCATTGAGGACCTTTCTTGCTCCCCCCCATTTTCCCCTTCTTACTGACTGAGACTACAGCACAAAGGCATATGGAGATACCCCTGAGCTGAGACCTACTGAAAAACACAGCCAGAGGCCTGCAGTTGGCCCTAAAATGGTATGGGTGATCACATTGAGTGGCAACATGCACACCTGGACTGAAAACGCTCCCTGTGATATGTCAAACTAACAAGTGAGCTTGAGTATATGCTAGTGCTCCACTGCCTGAGATGCACTGAATCCCAGGCAGTGCCTCATTCTTGCATAGACTGAGTGACACTGGGGCCGGTGCTGTAAAGAACTCCCCCTCGATCTTCCCGCCCCTTACATCATGCTGCTGGATGCTAAATTGTGTTAAAACTAACGGCACTAGCTGAAACATCGATCCCCGTGCTACATCTGTATCTCACCCTCCCTGGCAGCTACATTAGTGAGCTAAAATGGGTACTCATATAAAAGTAAACGAGTGACTGCTGCCCCTCACAGTAGCCAAATCCCACTAACATGATGGAAGATGCCTCAGATGCTGGACCTCCATCCGGGGGGCATCACGGAGCAACTTTGGACACTGTATTACAGGCCATCTCCGCTTCTGAATAGGCACTTGAACTTAAAATAGGTGATGGACTTGGGACTATTGAGGGATGACTATCAGAAACTTGCAGAGAGGGTCACCATCGCAGAGCGAACCTTAGAGGATATCACCCGCATAATGGCATCCATGCATGAATGGGTGTTGCTCAAGGAAAGCAAGTTCAAGACCTTAGAAATATGGGTGGAAGAAGCTGAAAACAGGGCCAGGCATAATCTTCGGATTATTGGACTACTGGAGTGTATAGAGGGTCCTAATTTCCACATGACTGACTTCCTAGAACAATGGCTCCGTGATGAGGTGGCCCGGAAGGTCTCACCCCATTCTGTGCACTAGAACTTGCACACAGACCGGTGATGCCTACACTTCAAGGACAGTGATCATTTCTTAAGCCGAGCCCGACTCAATGGAGACATAATGGTGGAAAATCACAGAGTCATAATCTTTCCAGGCTTCACCAGAGAAATAGAGTGCCTCATTTTTGGATTCCAAAAAACATCTCAGGAAATGTGAGATATCAGATGCTTTGTTGCACCATGCAAGACTACAAGTAACTCCCCAGTCCTTGCTGTTGGATTAGATAGAGCGCCTCCCCCGGCAAGGAGAAGGTTTGGCTGCTGGTGACCATTGGAAAACCCTGAGACCCCTGAAGAAGCGAGCAAAGAGTGTATCTGGCGCAGTCTCTTCTCGCGCCCAAGCACTGCATGAACATCAGAGGGTAGAGGAAGTAGAAGTGGCTATAAGTGAAGCGGGCGCTGGCCCACCTTCAGTAATTGCCAATGAAGAAATGAACGTCCCTGACTTTGACCATACATCTGTCTCCGTATATAATTCAGAGGACTCTCTGGCACTGTTAACACCTGGTTCTTCAGACTACATTTTTCGACTATGTTGCAGTTGGTGAGGTGATGCGGTGCTGTATCACAAGCATGACTGTGAATGTAAACAATATGAACCCCACTGTTTCCTTGCTCCTGCGTTAAATGTGGGCTAGCTTATCCTGCTTGCTTGCTTACTGGGTTGTGTGGTATGAAACTGGAAGGTGTCCAGACTGGCGCCCCCACTGGATTGAAGTTGTGCATATGATGCTGACACGTCTGCTAAATGCTTGTTAAATGATTTGGATGGGGAGGTGTTTTCTTCTTGTCCTGGGCCTGGGGTATTGGGGAACTGTTCTTTGTTTTATGGAGTTTGTGTTGGACCCCCTGTGCCTGTCCCATGGGAATTTTCGCGCAGTAGTTCGGGATCCATCGCCTGCATGAGAGCTGGAGTCCCCTGATCAGTGACCCACAGTGCTACGTCAACCCCCCATATGGTGTCCACCTTGACCTATAATTTTATCAGCAAAGATGGGGTGGCCTAATATATGCAAGGTCACACTCAGCCGTTGCCAAAGGTGTCTTAACATAGATCCGACCAGGAGTGCCGTTCCAGAAAAGGTGCGAACTGATATATCCTAACGGGAGGTATATGTTGGTGTCGGGCCGTCTTGGGGGTCGAGACTTGACTACTGGGATGTATGCCCTTAACACAGATCAGGGTGGGTTCTTTACCGAATTGTCCCAAATACTAGCCCTGTACGTGACTCGAAACATTCTGTTAGGCGGGAATTATAATAGCATTGCTGACCTGATTCTGCACCAACCCATTACCCGTTATCCAGTTATGGGTCTAGCACAGATATTTTTAGATTTGCAGAAGCGGTGGGGATTAGTAGATTCTTCGATGTGCTTACATCCTGGGAACAGGGACTACTCATTCTACTCAGGAATGCATAAACTGCATGTGTGTCTTAATGCTTTTCTTTGTTCACCAGGGGTCCACAGGGCAGCCTGGGATGCAGAATAACTGTCAAACGGTTTCGTTCCACAACCCGATACTACTCTACCTCGATTGGCACAAACAGCGCACTCACAACTTTATATGCCCCTCCCCCAGACTTACCCCACCCAGGTTCAAGACAAATTTTTGACACCAGTGGAACTACGGCTACTTGTACGGGATGAGGCTGATGACTTGGGAGGTAATAGTGCGAGCTGCAATCAAATCTGCAGTGGGAGGCAAGAACCCAGGAGCAGATGGCTTGCCAGTAGAATTTTCGTCTGCATATGCTGAAGAACTGGCACTGAAACTTGTTGATCTCTATGCTGCTGCCCAAGAGGCTGGCAGCTTGCCAGTCTCTACCAATGAAGCTCTACTGATCTCCTTAATGAAACAGGGCAACCTTCCTCATGATGTCTGAGCATTCTGCCCATTATCCATGCTCAACATGAATTATACAATTTTCAGCTGAATACTGGCTACCCGCCAGATGCCGTACATGTCTAAATTGATCAAGGTTGACCAAGCTTGGTTCACCCCAGAGCGTAACACAGCGCTAAATATCCATTGGCTTTTCTTTATCCCAGAAACGGAATTCCAGGATTAGTGATATTGACGATTGACATCAAAAAAGCCTTCAATAACTTACGGTGGGACTATTTGTATCAGGTGAGGGACCTGAATTCATCCAGTTGACTAAACTACTTTATTCTGCACCCACAGCAAGAGTTCTAACTGGTAAAATTATTTCCAATTCATATATCATGGGACGGGGAACTAGGAAGGGATGTCCACTCTCCCCACTATTGTTCACAATCACAGTCAAACCATTTGCTAGCAGCGCACGCTCGGATGCATTTTATTGGGGATTAGAGTTGCGGGGCATTTCCCACTATATCACCCTCTATGCAGACAATATGCTCCTGTTCCTACGCGAGTGGATGTGGACCTGCCGGAAGAGATATCACACCTAGAGTATTTATGTAGTACGTCAGACCTCCGCATTACTTGGCCGAAACCTAATTTATTCTCTCTATAGAAAAGTGCCTCAACCTTGAGAGACCTGCAGGGCCATACCTGGGAGGGGACTTGTGTAAAATACCTGGAAGTCAAAATTAATCATGCCTCTCATGACCTATTGGAGGTGATATTGGTGCGACCATCAGAGCACTCCGAACTAGCGTAAACTTCTGGAAGTCCATGCCACTTTCTGTGGCAGGAAGAATCGCGTCGGCAAAAATGTTGACACTCCCTCGACTGCTATATAATTCTTTTCCACTCTACCCATCAATTTTCCCGCCGGATGTTACAGGAACTGGATTCACTGATTATTGAGCTTGGATGAGGGACAGGTAGGTGCAGAGTGCCAATGTCTAAACTGCGCCATCCAATAATGGAGGGGGGACTGGCAGCACCATATCTTGAGGCCTGCTTTCTAGCTGCACAGCTCCGTTGGTTCAACCAGTAGATGCATTCACAGATGATCCCCAGCCGCGACGAGAAGTAGGCTCAGTGCCGAGCCTTGTTTCAGGCACTCCTGCCTCCCAGACGACCACTCATAGAGGGTCCCATGGATTTACGGGTTATCCAGTGCTGCTGGCAGTGCTGCCTGCAAGGGAAACACAGTTCCACTTGTCTTATTCACAAGACCTCTCACTGCAGGGTTGCAGCCCATAACTAGAGGAGGTACACTGAGGGAACTAGCGGAACTAGCGGAGGGTCTGTGTAACTCGAGTAGATGACCTCCACAGAGATGAGGAGCTTCTAACATTTGACAACCTTTCAGATATTTTTGAAATTTCATAGGGACCGTTCCTGTTGCCCAGGGTAGTGGTGGTGACACTGCAAGACCACTGGGGACTTGCGCGTCTGAACCCTCGGTACATCAGTGCTGTTGGGTTATCTGCATAATGAGGGGCTGAATCAAAGCAGCTATGTATCTATATCAAGTGGGTTGCAGCTTCATTGATAAGGCTCTGGCGTAGGACCACCTAGACACCCCTGACAGCTCCCTACTATCTGTAAAACGAATTAAAAGAGGAACAGTTCTAGAAATATTTGATTGGCAGGCATCGTGGGTTATACGGATCGCTGGTTTGGGGGATAACCTAGCTAACCACTGAGTGGGTGTGACACACCATGACTTACAGAATAACTGGGGCAGAGGCAGGAGTTGGGTATGGTGGGTGTGTGGTGGGGATTATCATTATGGATGTACGGGGCTGATTTCTTATTCTCGCATTTCGTACATTCAATTGTTATACTCAACGGTGTCAAATGCAATTGTACATGAATTATTGTACAGCCTAGAGTGCTATGCATGGTCCTTGGATATTATGCCCAGAGCTGTGTCGTTCATAGTGACGAAAAATGTAATTGACATTCTGTTAAAAAAAAAATGGGTGACCCACACCCCACTTTCCTAAGATGACTTTGTGATGCAGTGAAAATGAAAGTGGAAGGAGCCAGGAATCTAAGAACTGCTTTTGATTGAATGTTAGTGATTTAAAAAGTAAAACAGTCTCTAGGATGAAATTTGTAACAATATGATTTAAAAATGTTGCACTTGCCTGTCTGACTTCCAGTTGGGTGTGTCCCGCTTCATGCTCTCTTCACGGAGTAAGCCGTTGCTTGGAAGCCTTCTAGACGTGCTGAAGCCAGTAAAATGAAAGGAGGAGGAGCCCGAACTCTAAGAAGTTCATTCAAAAGGAAAACTGACTGGCAGATGACTTTGTCTCATTACCCTCTCTCTGCAAGAAGTCTACTTTCGCTTGAAAGTCTTCATGACGTTGTGGAGATGGTAAGAGGAGAAGCATTTACAAGAAAATGCCAGAGAGTAGTGTTACACCAAATTTGGCAACGCCGTGCTCTGACATTTTCAGAAGCAAAAATACGGTGCACCCCTGCATTTCGCTTGCACTAGAGCTAAAGAAGCTGCCAGTGCAGGCACCTTGCTGCCATGTTGCATGGGCAATTCTTTATGAGCAGGAAGGCACACCTTCCGTCACATAAACAATAAATAATAGCAGTTTGTTCTTTCTATGTCTGCTGCACAATGCTGCACACGGTGCACAGACATAATATCGACTCAAAAATATCGACTGGACATAATATCGACTTTTAAATATAGACTGGACAAAATATCGACAGGACAGAATATAGATGACCAAAATATCGTTTTTAAGGTAAGTGATATAATATCGACTGTTAAAAATATAGATAGTTAAAAATATCGATTTTATAACAATATCTAATTTTTTATAGTGGATTTTTATGGTATAATATGTGTGAAAAGTGTGTATTTATGTTATAATAAATTTTTAATAATGATTTTTGTTTTTATAATCATTGCGTAATTTAATTCTGTAGCGGGTAGTGGGTTTATAGGGGAACAGGGTGGGAAGTATTTTAATTATAAATAATAAAATAATTACATTTATTTATTGAAAGTAATTTTAAATTAATAATGAATTAATTTATAATAGTTAATTAATTAAATATTAATTGGTAATTATTTTTAATTAATTGATTAATTGGTAATTATGTAAATTTAACTAAATTATTTTTGTAGTGGGTTGTGAGTTTATAGGGGAATTGGGTGGGAAGTGATTAAAATATAAATAATTAATTATTTACAATTATTTATAATTTTTTAATTTCAAATAATAGATAAATACTTTATTATTATTGAATAATTAATAGTAATTATTTTTATTAATTAGTATTAATAGGTGATCAATAGAAATAATTATTGTTAATTAGTAAATATAATATATTAATTAATTAATTTTATACAAATATTAATTATGTTTAATTAATTATTAATAGATATTCAATATTATATTATATAATTATTTAAGAAGTATTTACTTTCCCTAATGTTGTATTCTCTGGAGTGGGAATAGTAATTTTAACCCCTACGCTATCCAACTTTTTCCCTACTGTTGCACCAACTGCAGTGGGAATAGTAATTTTAACCCCTACGCTATCCAACGCTTTCCCTACTGTTGCACCCACTGGAGTGGGAATAGTAATTTTTACCCCTACGCTATCCAACGCTTACCCTACTGTTGCACCCACTGGAGTGGGATTAGTAATTTTAACCCCTACGCTATCCAACGCTTTCCCTTCTGTTGCACCCACTGGAGTGGGAATAGTAATTTTTACCCCTACGTTATCCAACGCTTTCCCTACTGTTGCACCCACTGGAGTGGGAATAGTCATTTTAACTCCTATGCTATCCAACACTTTCCCTACTGTTGCACCCACTGGAGTGGGAATAGTAATTTTTACCCCTACGCTATCCAACGCTTTCCCTACTGTTGCACCCACTGGAATGGGAATAGTAATTTTAACCCCTACGCTATCCAACACTTTCCCTACTGTTGCACCCACTGGAGTTGGAATAGTAATTTTTACCCCTACGCCATCCAACGCTTTCCCTACTGTTGCACCCACTGGAGTGGGAATAGTAATTTTAACCCCTACGCTATCCAATGCTTTCCCTACGCTTGCACTCTTTGGAGTGGAAATAGTATTTTTTACACTTCTGCTATTGTATGGTAATATAATAGTATCTTATTTAGTTATAGTATGTTACTATATATATATTTTTAACAAATATGATTGTAAAATTTTATTTATATTAATTTTATTTAATAATTAATTATTATAAGTTAATTTAAGTATTTGTAAGTATATTTTATTAATTAAATTTCAATATTAATATAATTTAAAAAAAGGGGTGGGGTCGCACACTACTCACACACCGGCTGAAGTTGCCCCTAAGGACTCTGGTCATTGTAGTAGAGTGTTCGCGATGCATCATCTTTCGATCTTGCTATCTTCGCTGTCTTCGCCATCCCTGGACACGTGTTTCGGGTTATCAACCCTCGTCAGCAGGGATAGGTAGTGTTCTGGGGTCGCCGATGGCTGCCAATATCTGCCAGGTATAGTACCACTCCGGCGCATAGGTGCGGGATCCCAGGCTCGTCAGCCCGCTGTTCAAGGGAGCTTTAAGTTACAAAAAGGGGTGGGGTCGCACACTACTCACACACCGGCGGAAGTTGCCCCTAAGGACTCTGGTCATTGTAGTAGAGTGTTCGCGATGCATCATCTTTCGATCTTGCTATCTTCGCTGTCTTCGCCATCCCTGGACACGTGTTTCGGGTTATCAACCCTCGTCAGCAGGGATAGGCAGTGTTCTGGGGTCGCCGATGGCTGCCAATATCTGCCAGATATAGTACCACTCCGGCGCGTAGGTGCGGGATCCCAGGCTCGTCAGCCCGCTGCTCAAGGGAGCTTTAAGTTACCAAAATGGGTGGGGTCGCACACTACTCACACACCGGCGGAAGTTGCCCCTAAGGACTCTGGTCATTGTAGTAGAGTGTTCGAGATGCATCATCTTTCGATCTTGCTATCTTCGCTGTCTTCGCCATCCCTGGACACGTGTTTTGGGTTATCAACCCTCGTCAGCAGGGATAGGCAGTGTTCTGGGGTCGCCGATGGCTGCCAATATCTGCCAGGTATAGTACCACTCCGGCGCGTAGGTGCGGGATCCCAGGCTCGTCAGCCCGCTGCTCAAGGGAGCTTTAAGTTACAAAAAGGGGTGGGGTCGCACACTACTCACACACCGGCGGAAGTTGCCCCTAAGGACTCTGGTCATTGTAGTAGAGTGTTCGCGATGCATCATCTTTCGATCTTGCTATCTTCGCTGTCTTCGCCATTCCTGGACATGTGTTTCGGGTTATCAACCCTCATCAGCAGGGATAGGCAGTGTTCCGGGGTCGCCGATGGCTGCCAATATCTGCCAGGTATAGTACCACTCCGGCGCGTAGGTGCGGGATCCCAGGCTCGTCAGCCCGCTGCTCAAGGGAGCTTTAAGTTACAAAAAGGGGTGGGGTCGAACACTACTCACACACCGGCGGAAGTTGCCCCTAAGGACTCTGGTCATTGTAGTAGAGTGTTCGCGATGCATCATCTTTCGATCTTGCTATCTTCGCTGTCTTCGCCATCCCTGGACACGTGTTTCGGGTTATCAACCCTCGTCAGCAGGGATAGGCAGTGTTCTGGGGTCGCCGATGGCTGCCAATATCTGCCAGGTATAGTACCACTCCGGCGCGTAGGTGCGGGATCCCAGGCTCGTCAGCCCGCTGCTCAAGGGAGCTTTAAGTTACAAAAAGGGGTGTGGTCGCACACTACTCACACACCGCCGGAAGTTGCCCCTAAGGACTCTGGTCATTGTAGTAGAGTGTTCGCGATGCATCATCTTTCGATCTTGCTATCCTCGCTGTCTTCGCCATCCCTGGACACGTGTTTCGGGTTATCAACCCTCGTCAGCAGGGATAGGCAGTGTTCTGGGGTCGCCGATGGCTGCCAATATCTGCCAGGTATAGTACCACTCCGGCGCGTAGGTGCGGGATCCCAGGCTCGTCAGCCCGCTGCTCAAGGGAGCTTTAAGTTACAAAAAGGGGTGGGGTCGCACACTACTCACACACCGGCGGAAGTTGCCCCTAAGGACTCTGGTCATTGTAGTAGAGTGTTCGCGATGCATCATCTTTCGATCTTGCTATCTTCGCTGTCATCGCCATCCCTGGACACGTGTTTCGGGTTATCAACCCTCGTCAGCAGGGATAGGCAGTGTTCTGGGGTCGCCGATGGCTGCCAATATCTGCCAGGTATAGTACCACTCCGGCGCGTAGGTGCGGGATCCCAGGCTCGTCAGCCCGCTGCTCAAGGGAGCTTTAAGTTACAAAAAGGGGTGGGGTCGCACACTACTCACACACCGGCGGAAGTTGCCCCTAAGGACTCTGGTCATTGTAGTAGAGTGTTCGCGATGCATCATCTTTCGATCTTGCTATCTTCGCTGTCATCGCCATCCCTGGACACGTGTTTCGGGTTATCAACCCTCGTCAGCAGGGATAGGCAGTGTTCTGGGGTCGCCGATGGCTGCCAATATCTGCCAGGTATAGTACCACTCCGGCGCGTAGGTGCGGGATCCCAGGCTCGTCAGCCCGCTGCTCAAGGGAGCTTTAAGTTACAAAAAGGGGTGGGGTCGCACACTACTCACACACCGGCGGAAGTTGCCCCAAAGGACTCTGGTCATTGTAGTAGAGTGTTCGCAATGCATCATCTTTCGATCTTGCTATCTTCGCTGTCTTCGCCATCCCTGGACACGTGTTTCGGGTTATCAACCCTCGTCAGCAGGGATAGGCAGTGTTCTGGGGTCTCCGATGGCTGCCAATATCTGCCAGGTATAGTACTGGCAGCCATCAGCAACCCCAGTAATTGGCCTATCCCTGCTGATGAGGGGTAATACCCCGAAACACGTGTCCAGGGATGGCGAAGACAGCGAAGATAGCAGAAGATCGAAAGATGATGCATCGCGAACACTTTACTACATTGACCAGAGTCCTTAGGGACGACACCGCCGGTGTGTGAGTAGTGTGCGACCCCACCCCCATTTGCAACTTTAAAGCTCCCTTGAGCAGCGGGCTGACGAGCCTGGGATCCCGCACCTACGCGCCTGAGTGGTACTATACCTGGCAGATATTGGCAGCCATCGGCAACCCCAGTACATGGCCTATCCCTGCTGATGAGGGGTAATACCCCGAAACACGTGTCCAGGGATGGCGAAGACAGCGAAGACAGCAGAAGATCGAAAGATGATGCATCGCGAACACTTTACTACATTGACCAGAGTCCTTAGGGGCGACACCGCCGGTGTGTGAGTAGTGTGCGACCCCACCCCCATTTGTAACTTTAAAGCTCCCTTGAGCAGCGGGCTGACGAGCCTGGGATCCCGCACCTACGCGCCTGAGTGGTACTATACCTGGCAGATATTGGCAGCCATCGGCAACCCCAGTACATGGCCTATCCCTGCTGATGAGGGGTAATACCCCGAAACACGTGTCCAGGGATGGCGAAGACAGCGAAGATAGCAGAAGATCGAAAGATGATGCATCCCGAACACTTTACTACATTGACCAGAGTCCTTAGGGGCGACACCGCCGGTGTGTGAGGAGTGTGCGAAACCACCCCCATTTGTAACTTTAAAGCTCCCTTGAGCAGCGGGCTGACGAGCCTGGGATCCCGCACCTACGCGCCTGAGTGGTACTATACCTGGCAGATATTGGCAGCCATCGGCAACCCCAGTACATGGCCTATCCCTGCTGATAAGGGATAATACCCCGAAACACGTGTCCAGGGATGGCGAAGACAGCGAAGATAGCAGAAGATCGAAAGATGATACATCGCGAACACTTTACTACATTGACCAGAGTCCTTAGGGGCGACACCGCCGGTGTGTGAGTAGTGTGCGACCCCACCCCCATTTGTAACTTTAAAGCTCCCTTGAGCAGCGGGCTGACGAGCCTGGGATCCCGCACCTACGTGCCTGAGTGGTACTCTACCTGGCAGATATTTGCAGCCATCGGCAACCCCAGTACATGGCCTATCCCTGCTGATGAGGGGTAATACCCCGAAACACGTGTCCAGGGATGGCGAAGACAGCGAAGATAGCAGAAGATCGAAAGATGATGAATTGCGAACACTTTACTACATTGACCAGAGTCCTTATGGGCAACACCGCCAGTGTGTGAGTAGTGTGCGACCCCACCCCCATTAATATAATTTAACACTGTTTTTAATAAAGTCGATATTTTTTAAAACTATATTATTGTAAACGATATTTTGTACTCGATATTTTTGTACTTACCTGTTTGTAGATACAAACTCGATATTTTGTCTGTCGATATTTTGTCCACGATATTTTTGCAAGTCGATATTTTCTTCCTCGATATTATTTCAGTCATCCGCTGCACACATGGAAAGAGCAAAAAAAAAGTAGGAATTAATTCATTTCTCCTTGCTTCCTAAGACCAGGTATTACCTGGCCTTAGTTTTTAGTGCTGCACCATCCTTGCAAATCTGGGGCAGCATCAAAAAGAAATGGATGCCATGGTGGAACACCCACAGCAGCACCCATTGCCTGCCCCTTTGCCACAGCCGAGTGCAGCGGAAAGGGGCATATTTACAAGTAGGAGTTAAGCCACGTTAAGTGGCTTAGTACCACCTTACAAATATAGTGAATGGTGCAACGCCACCGGAGTGTCACAAAAAGTGACGCTCCATTGGCGTCATGGGCTTTTTAAATATGCCCCCAGGACTCTGCAAAGAGCTGCTTATTAGATGGCAGTGATTTTAAAGTAAAATAGACTGACTTGCAGATAAGTGTGTTCTACTCCCTACTCACACCAAGAAGTCTTTGGAAAGTGAAACATGGAGAGAAGAAAAAAGGGGAGATGCTATGACTTTAAGAAGTGCTACTGATTGGGTGGTGGTAATTTAATATTAAAACAGCCTTCAAGGGGCATTTGCCATATTGTGATTTAAAAAAAAAACACTTTTACCTGTCCGATTTCCAAATAAATGTGTGTTCTGCTTTCAACTCTCTTCAAGAAGGTCACTGCTGCTTGAAAGCTTTTGAGATGCGGCGAAGATGAGAGGAAATGGGAAGGGACCTGGTCTCTGAAAAGCACTTCTGGTTGGACCTTTGTGATTTAAAAGCGAAACAGGCTTTGTACAGCATGACGGAGGTGCACAAACATATCCAGTGATCTGGGACTGATACATTTTCACAGACAAGGCCCAAATTCATTACCCAAACAAGAACCATCCACAAACATCACACAACCTGATTCTGAGAATGGTGTATCTTTAATATCAGGCCTTGGTGTGGTACACAACTCTGTCACATCCAAACGATCATAATCTGCTTTATCCATTACTTCTTCACAACTTGTACTCAGCAACAAAGTTGCTGGATTCAGTGTTGTGCATCTTGTTAATGTTACATTCTCAGCACCCAATATCACTCTCTCATATCTAGTCAAGCGACTACTCGTGAGATGCTGCATTCTCGTCCAGGTCAACAAAATTTAAACAGAATGTGGCACATACACATTCACTGGATGTTCCTTCACAATTGATTCACTCTACTCCAGACTTACACAAGTAGCCAGCCACTGCTTTCAAACAACCTGGCAATGCTGCAGCCACTGAGTCCAAAGCAGCAGAGAAATATGCCACTGGACAACGGGCGATTCCATGTGTCTGCATCAAATCTGAAAGTGCATATCCATCTTTCTCACAACAGAACAATGCAAAATCTTTACAGTAATCTGGCATTACTAATGCAGGTCATCTACAAAAACTGACTCATAACTCAATAAAAGCCTTCATGCTTTCATCGGTCAATTGGATTGGATCTTTGTGACACTTTATACCCACCTACTGCCAAATGGTTCAATAGAGCAATTGTATCCGTCACAGATGCCTCTCGTGTCCTAGATGCCACCAATAGGTCATCAATGTATTGCACAAATACTGAGTCTTCTGGCATGACTCCAGACACTTTTTCAAAATCTGATTGAAAATTGAAGGACTCTCTGTGTATCCTAGAGGAACTCGGCACCATGCCAAAACACAGTCTCTGAACCTGAAAGCAAAAAGATACTGGCTATCCGGATGTAAAGGTATTGAGAAAAATGCTTGGCACAAATCAATCACTGTGAACCATTCGGCATCACAAGGAATTTGATAAAGAATCACTGCTGGGTTTGGCACTATCAGACAACAGGGTACTACAATCTTGTTCACTTTTCTCAGGTCTTGCACAATCCTATATTTTCCACTCAGTTTCTTAATTCCCATAATAGGTAAATTACAAGGACTTCCTGACATCTCTTTCAAAATACCTTGTTCGATCAATGGCTCAATTACAGGTGTAACTCGGGACCCACTTTATACTGTATTGCTTTTGGAAACTCTGCTCTTTGTTTGACTGAAATTGGAATAGGATCAACTCACTTCATCAATCCAATGTATTTCCCTGTAAAATCCCACACATCAGTAATCACTGTATCTCTCAATTCAACAGACAAATCCTTCGCTGTAAAGAAAGGATATAAATCATTCACTTCTGTCCCATATTTTGCTAACATCACCTTGAAATCAACATCCTCATCTGGCGTTTGAAAAGCAATGCAATCCGGTGTACAGTAGATGGTGCAATTCATTTTATGCAACAACTCTCTACCTAAAAGTTTGACCGGACTTGAGTCACACACCACAAACTGATGCAAATCTCTAAACTCTCTAAAGTGAACCACCATTGGTTTGGTCACCTGAGTTTTAATAAGCTTATTTGAGACTCCTACAACTTCTGCATCTGTGGAAATTTTCAACCATTCCATATTTCCTAAAAAGAACTTACACTCGTTCTTCCAATGTCCTTCTGCACGCAGGACAAGGATATTTATTTTTCATCTCTTCTCTATTATTTTTACCTTTGCCTTTTTCCAGAATCTACACTTGAAAACCACCCTGCAAGCATGACAAGGATATTTCTTTTTCATCTCTTCTCTATTATTTTTACCTTTGCCTTTTCCCGGTATCTGCACTTGAACACCACCATTTTGGTACAACATTCATATTAGGCACCTGACCATTTCGAAAATTCTGATTCTGCCCTTTCACTTGAAAACCTGATTGGAAGTAATCAATAACATTTCCATTCTTCTGCTGTGGTGCTTTCACCTGTGCCCACATCATTTCTCTTTCAATTTCTTATGTCTTGATTCAATATTGTCACTACAATATTTTGCATATCTCAGAACTTCATCTATTTTCTTGTTTTGCCAACAAATCAGATGCTGCTGAATCATATTACTAACTCTGGTTTTAATCCAAACACAAACTTATACAAAAAATGCCCCATATCTTTGTCAGTTATGCTCTCAAAGCCACTATACTGTTTAAACACCTGTAAAAGTCTCTCATAATAAGCATGCACTGATTCTTTTAACTCCTGTCATTGTCCTGTCAATCTTAACCCAATCTGTTTCTTTTGGGGAAATCTTACTCTTCAAGTAAGTAATGACTTGATTATATTTCTTCATCACCTTTTCCAAAGGTGCTCCAATTTTAACATCTTGAGGATATTCCGCTTTTGGCCAATCGACTGCAATCTTACACTCGGTCCATAAATCGGCTGGAACCACAATGTCAAACAAACCATCCAAATCTTTCAACAAAACCTTTGAAACCTTTACAAATCTCTCTACCTGCTTATATCACTCAGTAGTCTTTTCTCTCAATCTGGGAATCTCATTCTTAAAAAACAATATATCCTTTCTTGACCAAGGAATGTGAACATATCCACCACCTGGAACTTCTCTCATTGGATAGATCATTTCAGCAGACTCTGTCTCTGTTAATGGAAGCAAAGGAGATGCAGTCATACCTTTATTTGCAAGCATTTCTTCTTTTTTGCCCATCTGCCTTTCCATCGTTCCGATCCCCCCATCTTTTCAGAGCATTAATCAACTATTTTATCTGTAATCGTTTAACAGATGCATTCAAACTCCCTAGATCCTTATCACTAAAGTCCAACCTACATGTCCTTTCTAAAGCTTTTGATTTCTTAATATTCACTCCATATGCCCGTGCAGCTTCTCCAATGCAGATTTTTCGCTCTCAATGTAATATTCTTACACAAGAATAACAACTCATCTTCCTGATATTTACTCAATCTCTCTGGACTTAGTGTGCCAATAATCATCTCTTCCACATCTACTCTTAGTCTACCTACATCCATACTCGGTTTAGACTTACTAGGCGCCATTCCTCTAATCCAATCATCCAACTCCTCTGGTGAAGCCCCACTGAACACCTTGTTACTGAAGGTGTTTCACTCACATTCTAAATTAATCCACTAGAATCTATTTGCACACTCCTCTTTGGTGTTTCTATCACATTCCGACTCTCTGAAATGTAAATCAGTGACGCTCCCAACTCATTTGATTCTGGTCCACTACCATTCCTAGCACTATTCACTGGAACTGTCAATGCATGCACCCTCGAAATATTTTTACCTTCGCTAAACAAAGGGACTATAGGACCAATTGTCACCGGAACTGACAAAGCCTCTTCATTTAAACACATCTGATTAATTTTCTGTGTAAATTCTTCCTTTGCTTTATTAAGCACATCGATCTCTCTTGCCTGTGAAACTCATGTAGCCTGTGAAGACTGTAAAGCTAACGGAACTCATGGAGCTTGTGAAATCTGTGGAGCTTCTACCTCAATTAATGGTGCACTCAGAGTAATCCTTTCCGGACTCTCTTGATATGACGGTCGTTTCTTCAGTAACATCTCATCTAGTAACTCATAAATTTCATTCGGATCTATATCTGTTTCTGTACCTTCCATATTATTCTTTTTCTCTTTGCACTTCCCACCAGTCTGATCTTCAGCAACCATCACTGGATATAACCCCTCTGTGATTACATCTCTCCTCCATCTTTTCATCTGCACATCCCATTTAGCCTCTGAATACCATCTAATTGTATTCCTGTATTTTATCCCGTTCCTATCTTTCTCTCTCCTATACACCTAATGTTCCCATTCTTCAAGCCCCTCATACTGCATGGGTCTAGGATTTGGTCTCAACTAATTAATTAGTCTCCTCAAGTTTTCCAAAATCCTTATATTAAAGGTACCATGCATAGGGAAAGCTAAGACTCCATCACCTTTCGTATACTTCACCCAATTCTCCAACCATGTACACAAATGATATCCATGCTCTAACAACATATAAGAAGCAGGCGACCTAGGAGGAGTTATAGGAACCCCCTCTCTAGTAACTATTGGCTGAGCTCTTCTAAAGAAAGCCTGTACCATCTTTACCAACTTCATTTTCAACTCTCTCTTTTCGCTAGCTATTTCAGGATTCAAGGAAATCCTTCCATAATTCCGCTCATGCTATTCGCTCACATTCGTCCAATAACAGCGTGACTCACACCAACCAACCAATCACAGCACAATACTCTTTGATTACGCACCTTCTATCTGACTAATGCCAGTGCAGCTTTTTGTGACGCCAGTATAACTCCAACAACTGACCCTCCCTTTCAAAAAATAATACGCCAATGAACTACAAAGTCTTTCTAAATATATTTTTAATAGAAATGACATAAAACACTGCTACTTTGTCTGTTTCACTACGTAAAGAGATAGTTCATCCACTCAAGGAGATTCTTTTACAACCAGTAAAATAACGACCAGCGTCACTCTACTCTCAATCAAGTGAAAAGAGGTATTTGTACTACTTCAGGTGTACTTTCTTAAGTTCCTCAAGAGGACTTTCACCATTACAACCAGCTTACTCACTTACTTAAAAATAAGTTCCTTAGATAGTATAAACAACCTTTCGTTGTACAACAACAGACAAAGTACTTCTCTAGTGAGTTACTTTCCACGTTCTTCCTCTGCCTCTGGGGCTAAAACAACATACTGGGATCTTAGACAACTCCATACCTTTACTTCCAGAATACATATACCAAGACGCTAACGTTCCATATTGGTACCCAAAATCATTAATTCAACCATTAATTTGCCAAAATAATCAATTAAAACCATCAAGCTGCTACCAAAACTGATCCAGCGATCTGGGACTGATTCATTTTCAGAGACAAGGCCCAAAATTCATTACCCAAAGAAGTCCATTCATGCTGGGTGAGTTAAATACCAAAATTACCAAATTCCAATTTGTATTATCGTCTCAGCATAGAATTTGTGGCAATGAAATCTTTATTTATGTTAACAGGGTTTGACAAATTAATACCTGATTCTATTATACTCATAAATCAAAAATAAGCACCTCTAATAAAGTCAATTTCATTTGTATATTTATAATATTTTACCTGAAATGCTCATCAATATCAAATACAGTATGACTCATAGACCATCACGAGAAACAAAAATAGAGATATAACACTAGATCGCATCTCAATAACTGTGCATAAAGGAGTGGAAAGGTGAAGAAACAAAAGATTCAGAGACAAAATACATTTGCAAATGATTATGCAAATACAGTTTTCTATCTATACTAACCCAGTAGGAAATAGGAAAACTACTCTCTGGCCACGAGAGCAGTAAGGACCCTAAAGAAGATTTGAAGAGGCAAAGACTAAGTCAGGAATCAGCAGACACAGACAGTCAGCTCAAAAATAGAAGACAGCAACACAGGCCTCTCCTCACACATGTATGAATCACGCAACTCCCTCTTCTAAACTTTCCCACCGGGAGCTTAAATTATACCCTAAAACCAAAAAGACCAACCCACAATTGTGTCTGAATAGACAATTTCTCCTCATTCGATTGGTTAAGGAAAGGGGTGTACTGTCACACCACTCTCGTCATGTCACTTTAGCTCAGGGACTTCATTATTCGTTTATTCATCTTATCAACTTCCAGCCCAGAAAATACAAATTTGAGCCGCTGTCATAGTACACATTTAACCCATCCCATTCATGTAACAACTTTCGTGCCTCGATAGTTCATGTGTGCTGCTTCTCTATGGAAATGTTCTTTCTCTCGTAGATTATTTTGTTTCTTCATGCAAACTCTTCGCAGGCACATAGGACTCATGAAGGACAATTGTCTTCCACCTTCCCTTTCTTTCTCAGAATTAAACCACATTTCTTTCTTTCATTAACCAAATCTTTCCTGCAGAGCAGAAAACCATACTTCTACTGAAAACAAACACAGGCATTATTAATCACTTATAATGCTTTCCATTACGCACCCACCCTGTGTTGTATCTACCCATGCGCAACCCGAGTTAATATTATTTTCCTAGCAAATGTTAAAAAGTGCATTAAAACAGCATTTGTCCTTTTACCTTACATTAGTCAGAAGCATTTGTGGCCTACTCCAGTGTTTTAGTTCATGCATGTGCAGTAGCATTTTCCCTCATGTTAGGCCCCTTTTCACATAAGTTTTTCGCTGCACACAGTTGATGAGTATTACTGAGGGTTCGATTCGAGCAGGTTTCATTTCGCGAAAACCCTGCTCCATCACATGGTACGTAAAGTGTGCTAAGTATGATACTATCATACAATTTGGCTGCAAGGAAAGAAGACAGGGGGCAGGTTATGCTGTCTGTATCAGGTCACCTTTCTTGGAAGGTGTCAGACATGGTGTTCCTTTTTTCACACTTGCCCAGCCATGAAAAAAACAAAAACAATCTCTTCTGCCTAATCAAGTAAACTACATTTGCAAGAGATCGCTCAAACTACACAATCTACATTTCAGGAAAACACAAAACCAGTAAGAGCATAAATCCAAGTCCATCAAGTCTCCTACTAAGTAGATTAACCAGCATAATTCCTCTAGCATTGCATTACAGGAGTGCACTGCTAGAGGACTAAGCCCTACTTTAGGGCTTGTAGTTCAAGTTCCTAATGTTGAAAAAGCTAAGGAGCAAACTTCGATAACTGACATCTCATCTTTTAGCCAGTCATCTTCATTAGGACATTGGAATGCTAAAGGATATGGAATGAGGAGCTTTATCTGCAATAGCTTGACCAACAGCTCTTAAATGGGGATGAAAACTTAGGAACCCCTCCTCTGTACCTTAAACAACTTTGGGGCTTATTTTCAAGCCCCTCTCACCACTGGTGCGTTATTTTCTAATATGGGGAAAAGTCACATTCCAGCGGCACAAGAGGTTTGTACATAAGCCCCTTTGTTCTTAACAAGGAGGGATCCGTCCAACCTAAATGATACTGCTCTAGGATTCCTTGATTCTACACCAACCACGGCTGCAAAAGCAGTGAACTGTTATTTCCATAAACTAGCGATACTGATCACTTATTGTGTGTCTAGGATGGATAAGAAACTAGCAACTTTACAGAGTAGAATCATCTGCCCCCGCTAATTCATTTTTAAACTGTGGCTTTTCACCCAATTGTTGAGAAACCCTACATGCTTCCTGGGCTGTTAAGGTTGTTAATCTTATATCTTCAAGTAGAATTGCTTTCCCACATTAAGGTATGAAAGCACACCACCCAAAAGAACAAATAGACTACCATCTAACGAATGCTCAATCACCCAGTGAGAACACAAATGAGACAGAAAATACAAGGAACAATGACCTTGTTGACTATTACTCAGAGGATATTGATTCCAACTTACTAAAAAAGAGCATTGGCTCAAAACTAATTAGTCGAAAAGACAAGAAAAAAGCAAAAGAAAAACAAGAAACTGTTCATAAAGGCATTTGACAACTCAAAACATTAAGGTACAAATAAGATGTTCCCATTATTTGTAAGAAACCCCACAGTTAGTTAAAAGATCATAAAGCCAAGGAAGATACCCAGCCTTCTATCTGGTCTAGTTCACCTGCCAGACCAGACTAGATGAATCTAGGAGAAAAACCACAAGAAAAGCATTATCTTGTAACTATAAGTAAAGCCATGCAATAGTCAGATGTGAAACCATGCACAAAGTATAAAGAACAAACTCAACCTAACGTGAAGTCACTAGAGGAGGTGAAGCTAGAGAAAATCTAGCTGAAGTTTATGATAACTATTTCTAACAATCCTTCTACCTCCTGTGAACTTCAGAACGCAATACATTGGGAATGGTCTAGTCCAGGGGTCTTTAAACTGTGAGGTGCCAACCCAATGGGGGCTGTGGACTGATAGAAAGGGGGTCGCACATTCCCGGTCACACTTCTGCCTATTATTATTATTTCCATTTGTAGTGCACTACTGTTACCAAAAGTTGTCCTGTGGCTAATCAGCTGCCTGAAATGGCAAATGAGTAACACACAGAAGGGACAGGAGAACTAGCCAAATGGGGCAACCTACAGAGTGTAGAGCCAGGTTTTTATAGCTTCCTAAAGTATAATAGATTCTTGGTGGAGCGAAACGAAGGAGAATGCAAATTCCATACAGTGCAGCCTGCATCAAAACAGCGAGACCGACAATTCATGCCTTCCTGAATTAGGGAACAATAAGCAGATTGGCACAGACCGAGAGGATCATACAGGTCGGTTTATAATATAAACCGACCTGTTATGCTCGGTGAGGAGAGATGAGAGGATGAGAGGAGACGGGATGAGAGAGAACAGCAAGGGAGTGAGAGAATTTGATATAAGAGGTCAGGGATGAGGAGGGATGTAAAGTGCCGAAGAAAGTGCAGAAACGCAAGATGAGAGGGGAGTGTGAGCGAAAGGTGAGGGCACAGAGAACGACAACTGTAAAACTGTGAGAGGAGATTGCTGAGAGATGATATGTGGCATAAAAAGAGAATTTGATGCAACATGGGTGAGGGTCACCAGTGATAGGGGAAGAGAGGGAGTACTTAGGTGGATGCTGAGGTAACGGGGAGAGGGTTGTTGTTTTACGAAGATGTAGAATAACAAAGGGGGATGTGAAAGATTAATGGGGGAACTGGAGAGGTGTTAGATACAAATAGACAGAAATTTGAAGGGAGAGACTTGAGGTGAATGAGAAGTGCTGAGGGGCGAGATAGGTGATGGGGTCAGAACGGCCATGAGATAAATGTGAAAGACAGTTACAGATGAGGGCTGTGTAAAGATAGAATGGCAAGAGGTGATTAAAGGTGAAGTGAGAGGTTGAATGGGAAGAATTCAGAAGTTGTGAAAAGGGGTGAAAGAAAATGGCCTGCAAAGTGAGAGAGAGATTCGGGGTTGGAATAGGAGAAAGGGATGGAAGGGAGGGGGTGAGAGGAAAGAGGCAAGGGTAAACTGCTTAACTCTTCACAATACTGCCAGGTTTCTAAGGGACCCCTGCTGCTCCTGGGCAGGGCAGGTGATCTTCAAATGTGGCAACATGTATTCCTGTGGAGTGGAAGGCCCTTCACAAAGGTTGACTAGACATCTTTCTGTCATTTATTGCTGTACTTTGATTATAAGCAGGTACTGTTGAGGTGAAATCTTTCCTCAGGGTTACTGTGTGTAAAAAAATTTCAAAATAATGAAGCACTACTATCCCAAAGTATGCAGCATCACATAGCATTATTTAACTTTTCTTACCACACAATTTAGTCGAGCCTGATGTGTAATTTGGTCCGCTCCTGCCTCATAATTCAAGTAGCCCTGCCTATTGGTTTAGAATTTTTGGTCAGAAGCAGGTCCTCACGCCTGAAAATGTTGACAGGGGGGTCTCGGCTACCAAAGGTTTGAAGACCTCTGGCTTAGACAGAATGTATAACAGGTAAACAAAATACAAATTTTTTCTTAAATGCCTAGCAACACCAACAAAATTAATAGAGGCACACATACCGAGTGGTAAAGTCTTGACTCAGGGCATTGGTTTCAAGAGTCATTCTAGAGGAAAAAATATTGGTCAGGGTTTGGAGCAAGTAGAGAATCTGGCTTCTGCCAATAACCATTCCTTTCTAAGATATACACATAGTGGTAACAATGTCAATGTTTATACTCTGCCCTCAATCAATAAATCAACATTGCTAATAGAGAAATAATGCCTACAAATGTACAATGTACAAATTCAGACGATAACCCCTGGCAATTTGAACTGGTTTGTTCCTTCTGCAGATTTGCACATGGCTCGGTCCAAACTGAAATGGCATAGTGAGCAAATGAGCAATGGGTGTAGATGCTACCCAAGCTATTGCCAGTGGTTAGATAAATTGAAAGAATTTCTCTCATCACCTTTTATGTGTATAAAGGCAGACAAAACGTACTAAGCAGTCAACTTTGTGTGGTTAATGTAATTTATGCTTTTTTTCCCGCTATTACATCTGAATGTATCCCGTGCATTTAAAAATATTAAAGCATTATTAATTGTGAACGGACCTAAATAACATGAAGTTCCAGGGACTTTGTGCTGCAAAATATATCTTTCTCAATGCTGTATTAACATTTTTTTTAAAGATGGGTAAAGGTATTAACCCATCCTCAACTAAGTCCAAAATGTCATCCAAGGGGGGAGTGCGGCACCTCAGAAATGATGGGGCCAAAATTGCATTACTAAAAGAAGCATGGGGTATATCCTAGCCCCATTGAAGCTAGAGAAGTCTCTTACAAATTTCACTTGGATTTCACATAAGATCACTATTTAGCATCAGCCCCACAATGGAACCAGAGGAAGAGGAGGCCAGGAGGCCTGGTATGCCCTGTCTCTATTAGGACTCCAAAACACCACTCCTAACCAATCTACTAGGAAGTACCTAATGAACCCACACCAACCTAATCCTATCTGTACAATACTATCCTAGAACGCTGGAGGTGTAGATAATTTAGTTCAGAATAAAGGTCTAAAACATTTCTTGCTAAATGGTATATGTGAGGACTCAACCAAGAGGGCAAACTTAGACAGATTCTGAAGATATCCCACCAATCTACCTCCCTGTGATGGAAGACAAGTGAAAACTTAAATAAAGGCTCACCAACAGGACCATGTTAGGGGGTAAAAAGGGAATGGGACAAGGGATTCTCAAGAGCAAGTAGACAAAACACAGCTGTGTTACCTCTTCTACTGGACTCAGAATGGAATGTAACAACTCACAGTAGGAGTTTTTTGAGGGAGATGTACCAAACAATCACGCAACACAGCGCAGCCCCCCCCCCCCCCATGGCTGCTCTGTATAGTGTGACAGGGATGGAATGGGAGAGCACCATGTCTTCAGAGATATGGCTCTCTCCTCCCCTTCCCTTGCACCAGCGCTGATTTCAGCATCTTGCACCATGCATACACCTTAGCGCCATAGCGCTAGGGTGTGTGCATGAGTCTAGCATAGGTTTTGTACATAAAGGGTTCCCTTCTTGTACAAAATACTATGTCTAGACATGATGGAAATCATTTCCCACATTGTATGCGTGCCGCACAGTACAGCACACATGCGAAGTCGGAAAAGCACGGAGAAATGAAAGCATTTCTCCTGTTAGGACCTCCTTCGAAGGGGCATTCTTTTTTGACGCAAAACCATGTCCACAAATCTTTGTAAATATGTTTTTTGCTTCAAAAGGGATGGGTGGTTGCGTGGGAACACCCATGTTTTAAACTGCTTTGCGCTACTTTTTATGGGTGCTTTTCTGTGCAAAATAAATTTTAAGCTGAAAAGTAAATAGCAAAAAAACATTTTGCGCTAGTTAGCATCACTTCTGTGATGCTAGCTCAGCACAAAATGTTTGTAAATCTCCCCCAGAGTCTTTGATAAAAGAGAACACACATACGTATATGAAAAAACCTTGTGAAGCGAATTTTATGTGCTGACAAAATGGTTTTATTAATATTGTGCAAAGTAAAGGTTACGTTTAAGTGAAACATGCTAAATGCACAAATTACAATTGTTCCAGAAGCCTTCTGTTAGCTAATGAATAGGATTTCGTTTTGTATTAGATAACTGATAGTGAGTTCTCACCTAAAGGAGAACAGGAAGACAAGTCATGAGAAACACAGTCTGGACCACAAAGTACCAACAATGTATATTTTTAAGTACTAATGTCTGAAAGTCTATTGTACCAGCATGTGAACATGGTGAGTTTGCTTATTCCCAGGAGATTGCTTATATTCTATTGGAGTACTCAGAAGAAGAAAGAAAATACGTTTTCAACATAGAATATAGTATGTTTATATTAGTGTTAGTTCCTAGAGTAACTAGCTAGATTCTGGATTCCATTCCCTACATACCGGGTGGAGACTCATCTCTGAGTTCTTAGACTTCTCTCCGTGAGAGGCTACTTATGCCATTTCTTCCAATTTATGACAGTGAATATTTTCCAGACTGATGTGTAAAGGTTTTATGTTGGTGCATTGATTCTCTCATCAGAACTCTTTATTGAGTATCGGAACTGACACCTTTATCTTATATTGTTCCAACTTAATTTAGAACAGAGAATTTCCTTTATGAATACTCTTGCTGAATTATAACAATAACTACTATTATTCTGAGTAATGTATTATATTTCATCTTATATTGAAATATCAAGTATTTCTAACGCCAATACCACAAAGATTAATCCTTACTGAATAAAATTGAGATACCTGAGAAATTGAAAATAAAACTTCTAAACTCAAAACTAAATCTCTTTCTTGGCTGTACTAAAAATCTTTAATGATTCACTGCTATGTAGATGATTGCTCATTATTTCTCTGTCCATGAACAAAGGTCCTTCAAACCAGGCGGGGGTTATTTAATGATTATACCCAGAGATTGAGAAATAGAAATCCCCGCTCCCTCAAGCTCATAACGAATATTCAGAGCAATTGTAAAATTATAGCTGCTTTTGAATTCCAAGGTTTTGAACTTAACAGAATATAAAAATAAGCACTCAGATTTGGTAATGGAATCATATAACATTTTAACGATGCAAAATATGCAGGCACAAAATTAACTGCATTCAGTTTATGCTATTTCCCATACGTGAGATCAGAGGCAGATGGAGTAAATATGGCAATAAGTATATTAAGGGCAGATTTTGTGGCTGCAAAATGAATGCGTTGCGAAATGACTAGTGCTGTTGACCAGACCAGCTAAGGAAAGACGAATGCTTTTAAAACATATATTTTGACCTGATGATATTAAAACTCTAAGGATACACTCAGATATTGCCTACACTATAGTAACATTTTAGAATGTATCTCTGGGTTTCTTTTTCTCATTTAGCATTCACAAAGTTATTTGAATTTGTGTATGTATATTTTCTCCTTGACCATCAGTTAGTGATCTGGCATGGATTAGTTATTGTTAGATATACATGATAGAATTTAACTCTACAAAATTATCCTGAATTCAAGTATAGGAATTTTGCACCTGGAAAACATTTGTGTGTTAAATAATTCACAAGGCGATACCACATTCAAACCTGCAACAGGCAAGGGGGAGTTCAACCATGGTTGATTAACCTTTTTTGGTACTGACAGGGACAAGTGCAAAGTGGTATTGAGAGATATGTTTTAGGAATTGCTGAAATTATTTCTTGCAGTACACTAATTATTTTTGCTTGGGAAGTCAGTGTCGTACTTTGTGAATCTGATAGAAATGGTGCATTTACTTACTTATATCTTGTGTAGAGCGCTCTAACTGCAAATAGTTTGTCTGAGTTCTGGGAGAGGGGAATGAGTGGAAAAACTGCTGTGGAATAGTATGTACACAATGAAGTAATATTACATAGTGAAGATTAAATCCCATAAAGGATAATGACTCAGAATAAGGCATCTAAGTAAATTTTTACAGGTTTAAATCAGGGACCACATTTACTATGATTTTGCGTCAGGTGGCACCACTTTTGTTGCACAGCTGTGATGCAAAATCATTTTTGCCATATACTAAGAGCCTGATTTAGAGTTTGTCAGACGTGTTAGTCACAAATGTGAAGGATATCTTGTCTGTCGTATTACAATCACCATATAAAGAGATCATAATATGGGAGGCGCGATATCCGCTTTGTGATTGAGTAACCCCCTCCAACAAACTCTAAATCAGGCCTAAGTCAATTAACGCGGTTTAGTAAATACAAAGTAACAAAATACAGTGCATAGTGCTGCCTTGCATTACTTGGCATTGGATAAGCGTTACATATTATTAAGCATGGGATTTGCTGTGCATCCACCTGTGTATTCTGATGCAAATCCAGATTTACAAAGGCTTGCAAACCTGAATTTTCACCAAAGTGGTACATCTACCTGACAGAGGTGTAACAAGGAGAAATATCTTCATTCCTCCTTGTTACTTTCAATTTAAAAGTGTGCTACAGATAGAAAGAGGAATTCGCCCTTAAGGATGTAAGGCCCGTATGTTTTGCCTGTTCACATGTATAACGTTGACAGGTATAAGTGAATATTTGTATATGCATGATATTCACTTATACTGACTTACATCCCTTTTCCTAATCATGCTAATTAACATTCTTTGACTTGCATCATTATGCTTTCCTAAGGTTAGGACTATTGTGAAAACCTCAAAATAAAAAATGCAATTTTTTCTTCTAGGATTGTTTTTCTTTTTAATATTTTTGCTTATGAATTATAATATGGACACTGTTCACACAGGGTATTGTGGAGTGCTTTTATCTACTTCCTGACATTGCTTCTATTGTCTATATCACATAAACCTGGAGCACTGAAGTATAACTTAGTTGGTTAGATAATCCAGTAAAAATCATTGCATTTTATTGCACATTCACATGTTTGAGTGGAGCCAAGTTAGAGTGGGGCGGTAATCGAAACGAAATCAATTCCAGAAGGATACATTAATGCCCGTGGTGGAAGTTTCTCGACTACACCGAATTAAGATATAGAAAATTCAGTGGTGGACTTCACTTCATCTCCTGAGTCTAAAAGGCACCCTGTATGCATAATGCACATATGAGTCCATGTAACATGATGCACTTGAATGTCGTACCAAATACAAAACCAGGTTTTTCTCCTATTCCAGGCTTTTTAATCGTGCTAATGCATGCCTATGGTGCAACTCTCACTTGTTCCTGTAAAACTTGGTGGTTTTGGTCGTAATCCTTCAGACTTTGTGAATCATAAATAACAAATACATGTATGTGTTGCTAGTATACGTCCGACATACAGCTGGAAAAGCTATATGAACATGAATTGAGGCATTAAAGTATGATACAATTTCTGAAATATTTAGTTCAACAGAAGAATATTTTAGAACTATGACAAATTACTCAGCAACACTTAACTGACGTCCAAGCATGGGACTGGCAGTCAATGCATTGTTTTCAATGGAATTCAATGAAAACTACAATTGTATCAATCTCACAATGAATTCAATCGGTTCAATCAGATTACGAAGTATCTAAGAGCCTGTATGATGTATGGATGAATGAGGGATGGAATCTGCACTTTTAACCCCTTCGATGCGTGTGACAAGGTCAACTCGTCATGGGCGTTACCTGCGCTTTGCGTGTGACGAGTTGACCTTGTCACGTAACGCAGGATTTTCAAAATCGCAGCGCTCAGCAAGAAAACCGCTAGCGCGCATGCGGTTAAATAGTGTACTACAACAGGGAGAGTACTTTTAGTGTACTTATAACTGAGAGAGGGAACAGTTGCAAATTTATACTGGGTGAATTCGACCGGAAGGTTTTAGAGTACTTTACACAAGCACCAGTCCCATTAACACGTGTATATATATATATATATATATATATATATATATATATATATATATATATATATATATATATATATATATATATATATATATATATATATATATCCGGTAAACCGCGTCTCCAACCAGTAACAATCTCCTACACCGCGATAGAAATAGCACGGACACGAACCAAGTAAGTGCTGAAGATTTTATTTGTGCAAATTCAGCCGCATGACGTTTCGGCTCCGAGGAGCCTTGCTCACATGACAACATTCTAGGATAGAGAACGCTCATTTAAAGTGCCAGCAATTAGTTAAAACAATGTCACCTGATCGGGCTGATAATAGACATAGACAAAATACTGGAGTTAGGATGACATAGCAGAGGTATTGCATGAGTCAGTATCGTTTTTTTACAGAGGATAATCCAATGTAAAATCAATTGCGGTTAAATACCGTGATCTCAATCTCTGCATTAATAAAGCCAAATATTGTGGATTTAAAAGCAATAATATGGGCAATTTTCCAAACAAAAAAATCACGGTCAAATACCCCATCATATATGTATCATTTGATTCAATTAGAGAAACGCTGTTTGACGTGTATTTTTATATACAATTATATCTATTTGGTTGGCAGTACAGTGAAATTATATTGCTACATTTTAGGCTGAGTGCAAATTACGCAATAGTGCAAATTTCATATCCTCAGATAATGGTCTCTTCGGATTTCTGTGCAAAATACGCAGCTGTGCAAATAGCTTGTTCTAATCATATGAACATATAAAGTGCATATAGTAATAAATATGTGCAAAAAATGCAAATTTCACTTGTTACTGCAATTGTACTACCAAGTTTTCCAATGGATAAAAAATACATTAGAAACGGCCACAATTCTTTATCTAAATATTGATAAAACATCATAAAATCATTGTTTTATCACAATTCTAAGTTTAAAAAAGCCCATATGCATGAAATCCACAAATATGTCATTATAAATAACCTCTTCGATTGTCCTATAAGTGAAAAAAATTCCTTAGTGTGAATAAAAATATAAATATGATCATCTTATTGTAGACTAATAGGGCTTGAGGACCCTTTATGGTCTAAAAGATGATATTAGCCCTTCTTTTGGGAAACACAATTCATATAAACAGCAGCAACTAAAGTACTTAATAGATCTACTTCAAATCATCACAGAATATTGAAAGCATATATTCAATCAGCATAATGCTATATCCCCAATTTAGATCTAATACTACTATTTTCCCAGACGGAAAAAATAGTAGGAACCAGGCTCATGATATTGATAACTTTGAAGGGTCCAAAACAGAACAGTTAGGTGGCTTGAGTTATGGGAGGCATGTATACATATCTTCAGTGACATTCAATCCTCCAGGGACCTTAGTGTCGAGTAGGAGGATATAGCGGGTTTCCAATCTTCGTAATTTGGCTTCTCTGTCTCCGCCACGTCTAGTGGCCTTGACCGCGTCAATGACAAAATATTTCAATGAAGTGTTTACACTTTGATGAAACTCACGGAAGTGCCTAGCTACCGGATACGTATTATCTCCATTGGTGATGGCCTTCAAATGTTGGAGGATACGTTGTGTACTGGTAGATTGGTACTTCCCACATATTTTAGTGAGCAGGGGCATTGCAATACATATATTGCAAACTCAGTTTTGCATGTTAAAACCTGAGATATAGGGTGTTGTAAGCCACTGAACCCATCTGTGTATGATTTGACATTTACACCGTGGTTACAAGCCTTACAGGTTTTACACCTGAAGAATCCCTTGTTATTCTGCCACCACGTAGTTTTTTCAATTGGCTCAGGGTTAGTGTCAACTAATTGGTCTTTAAGAGAGGGTGCCCTGCTGAATGTTAATGGCACCCTCTTAGGTAAATTTGCTGCTCCAATAATTGGATCACTTATTACAATAGGCCAATTTTTATTTACAATTTTGTAAATCTCTCTGTGTTGTTTGCTGTAGCCAGTGATTATTCTAAAGGTTTTTTCTTTTTCAGTTTGTCTAATACCCTCAGCTGGCTCAACATCACTCTGAACCCTGTTGCCATTTTTTGTTAGCAGATCCTCTCTAGTCTTTATCAAAGATTTGATTCTGGCCCCCTCAATTGACTGTTCTGTGTAACCCATTTCTAGAATACGAGCTTTGCTTTCCTGTTGAGCCTTCTCTAGGTCAATGGGATTGCTGCACACCCTTCTCATGCGCAGCATCTCCCCATAGGGGATACTGGAAACAAGGTGTGCGGGGTGTGCACTGGCCGCATGTAAAATGCTGTTACCTGCAGTGGTTTTGCGGTGTACTTTGGTTTCAAGTCGTCCATTTGCTATATATAGTTCAGTGTCCAAAATATATATATTGGACAGGATCACCTCATTAGGAAGTAACCGGAGAGACACAGTGGAGACTCAGCAAGTCCATTTAGTTAGACTGCGGCATGACGCGTTTCGGCACAATTGACTTTATCAAATGCCATCAACTGCCGGAAATCAGCCCCTACCTGCTTTTGAAAAGACTGCTGTTCTCCCATTGGTAGGAGCCCAGCTGACCCCAGTTCATTGGTGAGTTTCACTGCAGCGCTGAGTCTTGGACTACAGATCCCAGCAGGTATCACAGCTGGGTAAATATCTCCTACGGGTCCCACTTGGTCTCGTAGTGAGCGCTGGTATTCCTGCCAAAAGTTGGTTGTTTGTAAATTAAAAACTCCCGGTATCATTATTGTCATGGAGCTTTCCTGAGTCCATGCACCCTGCCTCAAGCACACATCCCAGCATGACCGTAGGATGCCGTTATAGTGAATGCGCCCCTCCGTGAAGTCATGGTCTGCCAATGGCAGCAGGTCCTTGCTATCTCTGGTTGGGGGGGTCACGGAGTAACCATTCCCTTGGTACAAACCCCACTTTGCCAATATTTCTCTGAACACTTGTAGGGCGGGTCACCCCCAGCGCCCCACTGGCCGGCACGCAAAACATCACAAACAGGATCACCTCATTAGGAAGTAACCAGAGGGACACAGCAGGGACATCAGCAAGTCCATTTATTAAGACGGTGGCATGAGGCGTTTTGACACAATTGCCTTTCTCAAATGCCATCAACTGCCAGAAATCAACGCCAACCCGCTTTTTAACATACTGTGGTTCTCCCATTGGTGGGAGCCCAGCTGACCCCAGTTCATTGGTGAGTTTCACTGCAGTGCTGAATCTTGGACTACAGTTAGCAGCAGGCATCTCAGCTGGGCAAATATCTCCTACGGGTCCCACTTGTTCTCATAGTGAGCGCTGGTATTCCTGCCAAAAGTTGGTTGTGGGTAAATTGAAAACTCCAGGTATCATTATTGTCATGGAGCTTTCCTGAGTTCCCATACACCCTTCCTCAAGCACACATCCAAGCATAACCATAGGACGTTGTTACAGTGAACGCGGCCCTCCGAGAAGTCACGGTCTGCCAATGGCAGCAGGTCCTTGCTGTCTCTGGTTGGGGAGGTCACGGAGTAATCCAATCTCTTGGTACAAACATCTCACTTTACCAAAATTTCTCTGGACACTTGCAGGGCGGATCACTCCCAGCGTGCCACTGTGTGTGTGTGTGTATATATATATATATATATATATATATATATATATATATATATATATATATATATATATATATATATATATATATATATATATATATATATATATATATATAC
The DNA here is from genome assembly GCF_964263255.1 of Lissotriton vulgaris. Classification (NCBI taxonomy): domain Eukaryota; kingdom Metazoa; phylum Chordata; class Amphibia; order Caudata; family Salamandridae; genus Lissotriton; species Lissotriton vulgaris. The sequence continues at coordinate 143,793,073 of NC_141690.1, read as the reverse complement.
ATATATATACATATACATATACATACATATACATACATATACATACATATATATATATATATATATATATATATATATATATATATATAAATATATGTATATATATTTACACACACAAAACAAAGATGCCCTGAGGCTGTAACCAACTGAGCACTCGATGTTAAGTACATGTAATAGCATGCCTACAAAAATCGGAACTCACCTGGGAAGCCCACAGAAGGCCGTACTTATTAAATGTGCATGCAATCAATGGTGCTTGCAAGTAGTTCAGTTGTACTAGCCGTCATCCTCTGATTAAGGAGCCTCTGAGGTCTGAAACGCGTAAGGAGATTGTTAAAGCCGGAGCTGAATCGCCGGTTTTGCAATAAAAGGCCTTAAAAGCACTCTGCTGTTGGAGGCGTCCTTGCCTCAGGGCATCTTTTTTTTGTATATATATATATATATATATATATATATATATATATATATACATATATATATATATACATATATATATCTATATATATATATACATATATATATATATATATATGTATATATATATATTTTTTATTATTTTTTTTTGCCACAAAGTGATCCTGCGTGTGCTCGGCTCAGGGGTCGGATCCTGACCCAATTAGAGTTTATGTCACAAAGGGAGCGGCACACCAAATTTCTTTTTGAAGCCTTTTAATCAGAGCTTCACCCTACCAACGCGTTTCAGCCTCACAGGGCTTTGTTCACGGTCAGTAAGTCTTTCTACTATTTTCTTTTTTATATTAGCCCATACTAGCCTTAGGTGGCATTATGGGAGTTGTAGTTTGAAAACAGTATTTACACAAAATTCACATTTTAAAAGAAAGACTGGTGTGTCATTAATTTCAAACACATTTCTTAACATGTTAAATCACATGAGCTGAATTAATTTCATATTTGTGATTGGAATAGTTCCAGTTATTACAGTCAGTTTGTAGTTGGGTATAGTACCCTATCAAATTGAAAGTCTATTTAGCTGGTACTATCAAGATCACTCCAGATGTATATGGAGGTCTTCCCCAAAGTTCATGCCTCTCGGTGTGTTCGTTCATAATCGAATGATTAAGCGAGATTCCATTTGTCGCAATTTCGACGAGGAACAGCAATGCAAACACAATCAACCCCCTCGCCAGCACCCGAAAAACCCGCAGATCCAAGCGGCACAAGAAGACAATATCCCCTCCGCAACAGGAAATAGTGAATTTGATTATCAATCTTTCCAAGTATCAATTAACAGAAAAAGAAAAAATGGTACTTAACAAAGGACTGTCGTTCTGTCCGGAGTCTCACTTTGACTATACCCAGACTAAAATTGACGTTTACAAGTTTGTCAGGAAATTAAAACTTGCCAAAATACATGCTAACAAACCCACCATGAATGATGATCAAGCCATCAACATTGAAAAAAGCGAGACAATAACCACTATTGAACAGCTACCTGATTTGAGGAGAACTTTTGAAATGCTATATGAACAAGGTGAAAATAATCTCTCAGACATCCAAATGTTGGCACAAATTGATATTAGAACCAATGAAAAACCAAACACAGGATTAAAAAGGAAATCCCGGTTCTATCCTATTCTGTCACCCGGCAATAAAATTGATCTCTTCTCGGATGCTCTTAATGAAGAGCTAGATAAATTAACAAAGGCAAGAAAGAACAGCAGAGAAAACTTAACATTGGATGAGAGAAAGGCAATAAAATCTTTGATGGAAAATGAAAATATTACAATAAAACCCGCGGATAAAGGGGGAAATATTGTAATAATGGAAACGACGGATTATGTTGCAGAAGCGATGAAACAACTGAATGTACAACAGAACTATACTAAGCTTACATATATTCCAATTGCCAAAATGACAAAAGAACTGAAACAACATCTAAAAGAGTGGCATGAAAGAAAACTGTTAAGTGATGATGAAAAGAAATTTTTAGACACAGACTTTCCAAAAATGCCCTGCATATATTTCTTGCCAAAAATTCACAAGACTTTGAGAAATCAACCGGGGAGACCCATTGTTTCTTCATGTAGCTCCCTATATGAGAACATTTCTAAATATGTGGACACGTTTCTTGAACCTATTGCTCAAAGCATGCCCTCCTACATTAAGGACACAGGAGAATTTTTAAGAACACTCCTTAATGTTACCTGGAATGAGGAATTCCTCCTAGCCACTATTGATGTGGTATCTCTCTACACATCAATTAGACATAATGTGGGGATAGAGGCATGCCATTACTTTCTAAAACAACGCAGCATCACCACATTGGAACACACCAACATGCGTTTACAAATGATCAACATATGTTTAACAAATAATGTATTTCTATTCAACAAAGAATTGTACAAACAGGAATGTGGCACCGCCATGGGCATCTCATTTTCACCGAACTATGCAAATACCACCATGGGATGGTGGGAAAAGACCATTGCATGGAACAACATCAATCAGAGAGATGTAGATCGCATTATTTTATGGGTGAGATATATAGACGATTTGTTTTTAATTTGGCATGGATCTGATATGGAGTTCCAAGATTATTTCTCAAAATTGAATACAAATGATGTAGGACTGCAATTCACCTGCACAACAAGTAAAGAAACAAATCGAATTTCTTGACACCAAAATCTATATATCTGATGGAAAACTAAAATCAACACTGTTTCGTAAAAAAACAGCCACCAATAGTGTGCTACACGGGACAAGTTTTCATCCTAAGTCACTGTTGAAAAGCATTCCATACGGTGAATACATAAGGTTAAAAAGGAATTGTTCTGAACCTGAAGATGCTGAAACCAAAATCCAAGAGAGTAAATTAAGATTCAAATCAAGAGGATATGATGAACGCATTTTAAAGAACTGCAAACATAAGGCTGATCAAAAAACACGAGCAGAAATCCTGATTGAAAAACCAAAAAAATCAATAGAAAAGGGTCCACCAAGATTTGTGACCACATACAGTAAGGAAAGTGGAATCATCGCCAATAAAATGAAAAAATACTGGCATCTCATATCAGGAGATCCGGACATTGGAGAACTAGTGGGCAAACAACCTGCAATAACCTGCAATCACCTACAAAAAAAAAATATCTCACTTCATGATCTCCTGGTGAAAAGCTATTTTGAAAAAACACCGAAAAAGAATTGGCTACAAACCCAACGGAAAGGTTTCCAACCATGCTCATCATGCAAAGCATGTAAAATAGGAACCAGTAAAAAAAGCTATGCGGAACCGAATGGCAACATCATGTACATTGACCAACAGATAACATGTATGTCTAAGAATGTGGTATACATCATTGAGTGCAGATGTGGCAGCAAATATGTGGGTAGTACCACCTGCATGCTGAAAAAGAGGATGTTAGAACACATCAGGGCGGCTAAAAACAAAAACATGCTCTATGCAACTGCCAAACACATTAATGCCTGCCAAGAAGGAGACTGGAGAACTATGAGATTTTATGGGGTGAAAATGCTCACCAAAATGGAAAGAGGAGGCGACACCGTTCGGAAATTGCGACAAATGGAATCTCGCTTAATCATTCGATTACGAACGAAAACACCGAGAGGCATGAACTTTGGGGAAGACCTCCATATCTGGAGTGATCTTGATAGTACCAGCTAAATAGACTTTCAATTTGATAGGGTACTATACCCAACTACAAACTGACTGTAATAACTGGAACTATTCCAATCACAAATATGAAATTAATTCAGCTCATGTGATTTAGCATGTTAAGAAATGTGTTTGAAATTAATGACACACCAGTCTTTCTTTTAAAATGTGAATTTTGTGTAAATACTGTTTTCAAACTACAACTCCCATAATGCCACCTAAGGCTAGTATGGGCTAGTATTAAAAAGAAAATAGTAGAAGGACTTACTGACCATGAACAAAGCCCTGTGAGGCTGAAACGCGTTGGTGGGGTGAAGCTCTGATTAAAAGGCTTCAAAAAGAAATTTGGTGTGCCGCTCCCTTTGTGACATAAAATATATATATATATATATATATATATATATATATATATATATATATATATATATATATATATATATATATATATATATATATATATATATATATATATATAAATATTCACTGAAAAAACACAGGTTTTCGGGGTGTTATAGTTAGCTGGACATTTCACTCATACAAAACCATTGAAATTCCTCCATTATAGTTAGTTGTCGCACCCTCAATCCACTGGTGATGATGTCACATATTACATCATTCATGACATGGTCAGTGACTTCACTGATGACATCACTGATGACATCTCAAATGACATCACTGATGACATCTTCCAGTGAATGTAATTTGGTTCCATATTAAAATTTGTATTATATACATAGCACTCTGCATTAAAGAATGAGTGGATGTATAAGTGTCTGGATGGACGATTTAGTAGCAGTGTGATTGACAGTTTACTTGACTAATTTATAGTGTTTATAGTGTCTCACTAAATATATTGAATAGTGACTAAACTGTGTGAATATATGTATTACTTTGCTGCACCATTTGGTTACTAGTTACGTGAAAGTCTATATTCGTTATTGATTAGTTCACTGATTATTTGTATGGGAGAGTGAATATGTGTGTGGTTCGGTGGGGGGGGTGTGACTGACCAAAGATGTGTCAATATTTGATTCAATAAGTATATGACGTTAAGACTACATGTTATAATAGTTGTTTGGGTGAGTGAATATGTATATAGATGTGCTGATGAGCAAATCTGTATGGATAACTGTATACTTGTAATAGTGTTTTTATAACACACTAAGTATGAGTTACTATCTATATGAATATATGAAGTGGTGTTTGTATAAGTGTGTAGCTGAGTAAATATAAGTATGATCCATTATTTGCATAAGTTAGTAGGATAACTGCATAAGTAAATAGGATGTGTGCTGGTATGTAATGTCAATATAGGTGTTAAAGTATATTTGATATTGTTCTATTGATCATTGACAGCATGTATGAGTGAATTTATAGGTAATTGATTAGAAGTGTGTGTAGATCGAGGAATCACTGAGTGGGTTTTTAGATACTTGTATTGGTGTGTCAATGGATTGAAATATGATACTCTGTATTTTACAGTGAGTGATGAAAGATTATAGTAGTGTATGATGAGGTGTATCTGATTGTCACTTGTATGATGTCATCAGTGATGTCATCAGTCATGTCATTTGAGATGTAATCAGTGATGTCACTGACCATGTCATGAATGATGTAATATGTGACATCATCACCAGTGGATTGTGGGCGCGAGAGTTACAGTTAGTACGACTAACTATAATGGAGGCATTTCAATGGTTTTGTATTAGTGAAATGTCAAGCTAACTATAACACCCCTAAAACCTATGTATTTTTTCAGTGAATTTCTAAGGTTTTTTAAATGATCATTCCTAGCTATAACCTGTTTGAAACTTATGTTTTTTTTCAATGAATTTCAATGTTTTTTAAAAGACAATTCCAAAGTAAAACCTGCCTGAAACCCAAGGTTTTTCAGTGATTTGGAAACATTTATTTAATAACAATTTTTTAATCTATTATTTTTTTTTATCTCCTTGATACTGATTTACAAATTTATTTTAAATATATTTATTTTTAGATGTTATTTTTTACATTAAATTACACATTTTTAATATAGATATATTTTTTAAATGTAAAATGTATATATCTATTTTAATAATTTTAAAATATTTTGTGTTTTCTTTTTTTTACAATTTTTTGAACATTCCTGCACTCAAAGCGCACCTCTCTCAATTGCTGCGCAGAGCGTAGACGCCATTTTACAATAGTTCTGTAGGATGCATGTAGAGTGTGCGATGGGTGCGTATTTTCATTCGCGATTGCTATGCGACCCATACGTGACTTCAAGCGCATACACAACATATGCGTATAACACCACACCTCGCGTGCGCGTTTCCGCATGATGTCATGTACGTGTTCAAAGCGGTGGCCGCACGACTTCCGCTAAATTTTTCGATATAAAAAAGATATATATATGTATATGTACTTAATATAAATATTAAGGGGGGAAAACATAATATTCTTTTAGTTTTAATAAACTTTTATTACTTTTAAATGCAATTTTGAGAAGTCGTACTAGATGCGTGCTGCATGTACGCACCCATTGCGGATCCCATGTGACCAAAAATAAGAGATTTCATTGGTTTATAACACCTACTGTTCTAACTATTGAAGAACCCCACCCATTTTGGTTTCTCTTCTTAGACCTTCCTTACGAGAAGAACTATTCTGAAAAGAACGTCACTTTTTGTTCATTGGAAACCTGAAGTTCTTTTTTGGAATCAAAAATGGCTATACCACTGCAACAATCATCTGATTCTGATGATTTTGTTCCTGAACAATTTCTACCAGAACCTCACCCTCCCAAAAGATACACATCCATTGTATGGAAATAGTTAGACCTGGCATCATTGGCGTGAGTCTCCCTTCCATTTTTGACGGATTGCCTCCTGTGTTTTGATATGTTTTTGCTAGATTTATGCTTTGGGCACTGTGCCCCTGCTAATCAGTGCCACAGTGCAGGTGCTCTCCATGTTAAATTGATATACTGATTGGATTCCATTATTGGGTTACTTGATTTATCTGTCAGCCCCAAGTACAGTGCACCATGTGTGCCCCGGGCTTGTAAATCAAAAGCTGCTAGTGGGCTTGTAGCACTGGTTGTGCCACCCACAGAAGCAGCTTGTAAAGTGTGTCTCAGGCTTGCCATTGCAAGGCCTGTGTGCATTCTAGCACTGCCATGTCGGCTTGGCCAAGTGCACCCACTTACCAGTCCCTAAACCTTCCCATTGCTTCATATGAAACACCCCTATGGTAGGCCCACAGGCAGGGTGCATTGCAAGTATAAGGTAGGACATGCCCTGATGTGTGTAGCATGTTCTAATAGTGAATTACAGCCATTTTCGTTTCTCACTATTGAAGGCTACCTGTTCTCATAGGTTAGAATGGGCAGTTAGATTATTACATTCTGACTCAGGGAACATGGTAGGAACTCGAATTTAGTATGCCTGAACTCAGAATGATAAAATAAATATTTTAGTAAAGTTTATTTTAATATTCTGTGTTTTCAAATACCACTTTTAGAAAGCAGGTATTTGCTTGCCTCACCATTTGAGTCTGCTCTGCTGGGTTGTGTATTCCTTGTCAGGGTTTGTGTGTGACAGGGCTGGGGAATTCCAGGAGACAGGTTGGGACAGCCTAGTGGTGAATAGAGAGATTTACATCTAGATGGTAGGGGGGAGTTTCACCTGGGACCTGAATAGGGCTGGGACCCCCCTCTACAATGCTGGTCCCAACCCCTGTGGCTTGTCTGAAATCTCTGCAATGAAAGGAGAGGAGGAATCATGTCAACAGAGTGCTCCAGAGCTGTATCTTCCCTCCCCTGTGCTGGCTCCACCTTCTGTGGGGCGTCTGATGTCTCTGCCCTGCACAGTGAAAGGAAGAGGAGAGTCATATAAACAAAGTGCTCAGGAACTGGTTTGGACTAGGCAGAGGCCTCTCTGCCTTCAGAGAACAAGATTTTGGGGTATAAATATTGGGACCCTGCTCCCAAGAAATTAGATCACTTCAGGAACAAGAAACCTTTCTGCCAAGGAGAAGAACCAAGGAAGCTGCAGGTGTTTGGACTGCCCCTCTGTCAGTGTGCTGTTTACTGGGTTGGCCTGCAGTGGTTGCTTCATTGCCAAGGGAAAGGAGAAGGAACTTTGTAAGGACTTTCATCTACAGAATATTCTCCAAGGGCTTGAACTGTGCGTGCCTCCTGCTGAAGTCTCAGGGACAAAAGACTTCACCTCCAGCTCCCTCCTGAATTTCCTTGCTGTGAATTCTGACTCCAGTCACTTGTGTGCCGCTGGGAGACCGAAGCGTGACGCATCGAGAAGAAGCGTGTCGCCGTTGCAGCTGAAATCATCGCAACGCCGGAGAAGCGAGCCTTCGCTGCATCTCCCTGGAAGCGTGTGTTCATCGAAGCTGTCTGCTGTCGCATCACTGGAGCAGCATGACGCCATCATGAAAGTCGCCATCGCATCACCTGAGAAGCGTGTCGTAGGGCCTGTCGTGGCTCCAAAGTACAGAGTCGTCGCAAGGCTGCCATGGCATCATCGCATCGGCATCGGATTGCCACATTAAGGGTGCCATCTACTCGCATTGCACCCAGATCATCGCATTGCATCAAGGCACCATCTTGCGCACTGCAACGGGCCCGCAGGCCGAGAATCTACGCATCAACTCCGCACCAGTAAGGCTCACGACAAGTCCCCTACTTTGCGCAAGCATTAAGGAAGGACGCAACCGTTCCCTCGGGTCACGGAACCGACGCATCTCCCCTTTTGGTTGCCTTTTTTTCACTTTGCATTACTCATCCAGGTACTTTGTTGAGAACTTTGTCGCATTTACCAACAACTTGAACTAAGAGACTTTAATCATCTTTTAAGCAACCTTAAGTGTAGTATTGTGGATTTTTGTCGTTTATGGTCTTGTGTTTAAGTCTATATAAAAAATACTTATTTTTTATAAAACCTGTGTTGTGTTCATCTGTAGTGTTATCACTGTATTACTGTGTATATTCACAAATGCTTAACACACTGCCTCTGAGATAAGCCTGTCTGCTTCTGTCAAGCTACCAAGGGGTTGAGCAGGGGTTATTAAGGAGTGTAATCCCCTTATCCTGACTTAGAAGTAAGGGTCCCTATTTGGACAAAGGTGATAACCATTGCCAACTAGAGACCCCCAGATCTACCAGAATTTTTTTTACTTTTCAGAGGGGCAAAATAAATGTAATGCCACCAAAGTAACAAGCAACATTTGCCAGGCAGTACTGTCCAGAGGAGATCCAAACAAGAAATACTCCTGTGGCACTGCTAGTATGCGCAAGCACCTCCAATCCATGCATCCTGTCAACTATGCTCACAAAGAATGTAGAAGACTGCGCCAAAATGTACCTCCACCACCGGCAATACCAAGTACCACTGGGGCATCACCTTCAACATCGCCACCAGACATACATCCCCAATTTGGGAAAGTTAGAATGCACTGCGTGAATTGCAATCGTTTAATTTGTTATGGGGAGCAATCAGTAGACCTAGTTTGCAGAGCAATTGTTAATAGTCAATGCTATTTTTTTTCTATTCCCTCAAAGTTCATGGTTTTGTTCATCCTGTTGACTTTTTTCTTTTAAAAAAAACAAATAAAAACAAAAAAGGTTTTAAAAATAAAAAAATTTATCAAAGTACAAAAAACTAAAAAAAAATTATTTTCAGAACTAACTACTCTGGTTAAAGAAAGAGCTAAATGTATATGGTAGTGTGTGAAAGTTTACAGAAATGTATACATACTGTATAATTGACTAAAGAATGTATTTGTCATATATGGTGAATGTATAACTGCAGAACTATAAAGAAATGCTGTAGCATGATACTGTAAGCTCTTTAGCTACTGCGTGCTGAGCTACTTTTAAAGCACAGTGATGCAACATATGTATATAAATATAATGGAAGTCTGTCCTTCCCTCTGCACTGCTGCTTAAACTGCAGGCATGTGGTGATACAGGCACCCTTGCACTATGGTGTAAGAATATCTGTGTCGTGTGGAGTTTATTTTTGTACAGGAAGACACACCTTCCTGCACAAAAACAATCAGTGAAGGCATTTTTCTCCTACAATGTATGCTGTGCATTGTAGCATATATCGAATGAGAAAAAATGAGCAGAAGTGAAAACAATTCTTCTAGGTACTGCATTGGTCTTTGTTTAGAGTAGGGGGTCATGTTGGTGGTAGATTTAGTGTTTAGGGTAGTACACTGGTGTTTGTGTAGTGTAGGGGGTCGTGCTGAGGGTAGTGTTTTTAGGTTTAGGATAGTGCAGTGGTGTTCGTCTACTGTAGGAGGCAGTGTTTTAGGGTTTAAAGTGGTGCAGTGGTGTTTATGTAGTATAGAAGGTCATGCTGCGGGTAGTGTTTTAGGGTTTAGGGTAGTGTAGTGGTGTTTGTGAAGTGTAGGGGTTCTGCTGTGGCTATGTATTAACATTACACTATGACCACCCTAAGCACATTTATCAGTAGTAACCACCAACAAATTCCAGGTGAAGTTATCAGCAGAATGCTAGGAAAACGTTTATCAATATTAAATTCTTCTAATCAAGTAAAATTCAAATCATCCCATGCAGTGTGCCATAAATGGTATTACCAACTTAGATTTAAAGTGGATAAATGTTTCATATGACAGGCCCATACACCAACACTGCAGCTTCGACATGCTTCAACACCCGCCACATACTCAGCAAGACCTTCAAATAGACCCACCCCCGAATCAAGGAAGACCATCACTCAAGCACTCATAAACCAGCAGGCTGGTCTACGGGAACACCCTCAATGCCGGAATCAATAAATCTCTACTCCATAAACTTCAGACTGTCCAAAACACAGCAGCCAGACTCATCCTCAGCATCCCACGACAAGACCACATTACCCAGCATAAACGAGCTCTCCACTTGCTTCCCGTAGAAAAAAGAGTGACCTTCAAGCTGCTCACACACACCTATAAAGCCCTCCACAACACCGGACTCCAATACCTCAATCTCTTTCTAAACCCCCAAAAGAAACCTCCACTTCGCTGACCAGGCCTTGGCCAAAATCCTCTGTATCCACAGAACCAGACAGGAGGCACGCCCTTCTCCTACAGCATGGCCAAGAACTGAAATGAACTCCCCTTCAGCATCAGATGAACCCCCACACTAAAAGCATTAAGGAACAGTCAGAAGACCTGGCTTTCGAATCACCAAAGCTGCAAAAAATCCCCCACTTATACTCCCCAGCGCCTGGATACCCTCACAGGTGAGTACTGCGCTCTATACATCCCTAATTGATTAATTTATAAGCCGCCACAGTGTGTGTTTGAGTGTTATCAACAGCCCCTGCCAATGGTTTGGCTGTCTGTAACTCTTAAGGGTAGTGAAATGAGCAGTACTACCCACTTTAATATAGACAGAATCTCTGACATTGGCTTGGTTTGGCTTCACCTCTGAGAGCTACTTTCAGGGTGCTGGTGAGCTACCAGTAGCTCCGGAGCTACTATTTGGAGACCCCTGGTATGTATAGTGAGTGGGGAATTGCAGTCCTGAAGCACAAATGTGAAGGTTATTACACCACTACATGCATAATACTTAGCACTTTGAATCACTCCATTACCTAAAGCCTGGCTCACAGCATGAGTACATGCTTACTGACTGAATGATTGCATTAATATAAGTAAAGACACTGGGTGAATTCTTAATTGGTTGACTTTTACTTTAATGAATGAATTACTACATAGTACTGAAAGACTCATGTTGAAATTGCAACAGCAGTCACGCTGTGTTTGCTAGAGTATAAAGATAGTGACTGGGGAATTGTAGGCCTGAAGCACAAGTGTGAAAGTGGTTACACCACTACATGCATTATGCATAGTAATTTGAAGCACTGGTTACCCTAAAGCCTGGCTTACTGCAAGAGTATATTTACTTATGTAACTGCAAATACATCAACCAACCAAATCATTCTCTCTCAATTTTGCCAAATGAGCACTGATTCACAGTGTGATTCTAGACAAATAACAGTATCCCTTGCAGTGTATAAAGAAAGATTAGAAATATTAGATTAATAAATGCAATAAAACTCAGAGTAATTGAATTTAAAAAATGAATAGCCGGTTATATATTAGAATACTCAAAGTTTAATGGAGAGTATCTCCTGCACGGGATGCATGGAAAATAGGGGTTTAGGGTAATGAAGAATAATAAAAAAAAGTTTTACAATCAAAGGGAAGTTACTAGAATGATAAGTCGGATAAAAAAAGGGGAATGAATGTTAATACTTATATTAAAAAAAATAGCCTTTAGAAATGCTTTAATAAGAAAAATGAATTTAAATAAAGCATTTTAGAAATTATATGAAAGTTAAAAAGTATGGAAATAGGCACGTTTGCATAAACACATGACGTACTAAAGCAGTGGAAATGAGAACACCTGTCAACTTAAAAACGTGACTTAAAAGTGGGAGGAGCAATAAATTAATCCCATAGAGTTTTAAGTAACCAAAAAGTATATAAACCACACCCGTGGGATAATTAGTTTCGTTTCAGAGAATCAATACGGGCGAAGAAACTACGAGCAAGGTAATGATTCGGGGCTGCGGAAGCATCTTGAGAATATCTTTCATTTCCTCAGAGGGAACACAATGTTAATGCATATTTAAAAATACATTAAACATTATCTTCCTTCCAGAGGAGTTGGATGAATTTCGACGGAGGAAGGAAGGAATATCGAAGAGAGGTAAATTATCTGAATGGGTAAATGTTTGATATTTTTTTTAAAAGAAACCAAAATTATTTAAATGACCATAGAATGTGGTATGATTAACTTTAAATGGAAAACAATAACAAGTTGACGAAAGAACCATTACAAGAAATATAAGTTAATTAAGGAATTACTACGTGCAAAGTAATAATTAGGATCGATGCCATCATTTTGACTTTATCTTTCATTTCCACAGCGGGATCATATTGTTAATGTTTATTTTAATGTATATATAACTTTATGATCCTTCAATTGGAGTTGGAGGACTTTCAACGGATATCGACAAAAAACGAAATACTTTGGAATAAAAGAGAATGCTCTTTATCTTCTAGAGTGAAAATGGGCTAAAAGTATTTATATTGAGTAGTGCTTCCACCAATTTTCACTTGTGAAGAACAGGAGGATTATCTTCGCAAGCAATTTTGGGAAAAAAAATATATAATTGTGGCTTCAAATGTTAATTATTCTTTCCATTTTTAAAAATTATTGTTCAATGTAATATTGAAATGAAATGTACATAAAAATGAAAGATGAAGTAGTGAGCGAGTGTTTGTCGTAGCACTTCTATTCTACTTTATCTGAAAGTAAAAAAAACCCAAACATTTAAATAAAAATGACGGGGCAACACTTATATAATGTAAACATAAGGAATGAGCGCTCATGATAAAATAAAATAAATCTGGTCCAACGCATGATACCTATGAATGAAAAACAGATTTTGCATTTCACCCATGTGATGAATACAAAAGTCTCAATAAAAATATTTTAAAAACTTGTGCATTTTTCTTTCAAGGATGGTTTGAAGAATTATACATTTAATGAAAGGACAAAGTACTCCACGCTAAAGGAGAAAAGTCAGCACAATTATGATAGAATAGAAAATATAATAATATTTTTAAATACCTTGACAGTCAACAAACTCGTAAGCACAGTAGACAGTTTAAATTATAAACACCCTACCACAACTGGGAGCATATTATCAAGAAGGGTTTGAAACGTATTGTAAAATAAAGTGCATCACGAAATGGGCTACATACATGGTGAGAGTATCGTAACGTACATAGAAAAAGCAAGCCAATCAACATTAGGATCAGGAAGTTAGAGTTAACCACACAACCGCCAATCAAATGTTTTTCAAAATCTGTGCAAGGAAAGGGATTGGCCGGTAATACGTCTTCTTTCAATGCTTCACAACCAATGAAAAAGAGGTGTAGAAAGTTTCTGTTTTTAACATTCGAGCAAATCAGATGACCTTGCAAGTACACGCAGCGAGAGGCAATTATTAAAGATGACTTGCTTTCGAAAGAATAAGTACGCACTGATCTGCCAGACCCCATTTAATGATTAACCAGGCTCTCAAGCTTAAACACATCGGAAATCATCTCTCGTCGCTTTCTCTTCTTCCAGGTTCACTGTGAAAGTGTGTGTCTCATTATCCTTAAATCCTTTCTTTTTTATAGTAATTGTTACTCATACACTATCCAACAAATACCCCACAGATGCAACCCCCTGGATTTGCAATAGTAATTGTTACTCATACAGTATCCAGCACATACCCTACAGATGCACCCTCCTGGAGTTAGAATAGTAATTGTTACCCCCACACTAACCTGCACTTACCCTACAGATGCACCCTGCTCTCTCTTTCAAAATCCAAACCAGATTTACAACACCCTTGCACCACTTTTGCGTCACTTGTCCCATCTTAAAAATAATGCAATAGTAACGCAATGAACTTGTAAACCTGCCCCTATCCACATTACGAGAAAAGCAAGTACACAACTCATTCACTTCTTTATCGATCACAATTAGACAGTGTTGTTTCCCGATTCACAATGAACTTCAATAAATACTTTGTGCATATTTAAATGGAAGACAAGAATGTCGACATTACAAAACTTAGTGGCATATTTACAAAGACAGAGTTAAAATTACTGTTGCTTTAACGCCTGCAAAGTACAACAAAAACACTGAAAATGGACTTCAAAATCCTTTGTTATCGTACCGAAAGATTTTCTCAACATTGCTGTTTCCTATACAAGACTGAGAGCCACCCCCCGGGGCTATAAAACAAATAGTTGTGGGGGGCTCCAAGCTCAACCCCTGCAAACTTAGAAGTGTAGGGACCTCAACCACCCCCCTCAAGCCCCAGGAACCACCACCCCTGGGATTTTGTGTATTGTGGGAGGCAGACTGCGTGGCCCCTGCCTGGAGCCCTCGAGGGCCCTTGGGACCACCACGCCCCAGGGCCGGCTTCTGCACTCTCCCGGGGTGCCTACCCCCAGGACACTATTGTTTGCTATGAGAGGGCGGGAATGTCGCTGCTCCCGCCCTCCCATACCAAACTTACTTTGGATTAGACACAGCAGTGAAATCTATTCTCACTTTCAAAATCCAAACCAGATTGCTTTTCTATATGCTACTTAGCATCTCCCCATATGGAAAAGCAATACCGGCTCCCGAAGGACGCGAGGAGCCGGCGGGACCATGGGGACATTGTGGCTCCCCCCACGGTCCCCAATATTTTTTATAAGACCCGGGGGATAGGCTCCCCAGGGATATTAGAAATCACTGATTGGGGCTATTTTTTACGGTAAAATTAAAAGTCGCGCACCCAGTGCAGTGCTCAGTGCGGCCCACTGGTGTACACATGCTGGATTCATGACTCATAATCTATTGGGTGCACGACTCCAGCGCCTTTGGTGCACAACTTCTGCGCATTTGGGAGCCAGCATTGCTTTTCCACATAGGGAGCTACTAACATGCAGCTCCCTATGTGAAAAAGCAATCTCATTTACATTTTGAAAGAGAGAACACATTTCCTTGCTATGGGAGAGCGGAATGGACACCCCGGGACACTGCAGGTACCAGCCCTCCCACAATACATAAAGCCCCGGGGAATGGTGTCCCCGAGGATTTGGAGACCTTGCACACCCCCAACCATTTTTTTTTGTAGCCCCACGGGGTAACGGGGCCTCGAGTGCTCCAGGAGGGGGGCCACGCAGTCCCCCTCCCACAATACATAAACGGCCACATGCATCATCCCTGGAGTTTGCGAATTCTAAATTGCGAAAAATAGCGATTCGCAATTTAGAATTCGCAAAACAGGATGCATGATTATTTTCGGTAAATTTATGCGATTCTGTAAAAATCACAATTTTTACCGAATCGCATAAATTACCGAAATACAATTTGCGAATTCGCTATTCCCATTGGTTCCTATGGGCGAAAAGGCCCATAGGAAGCAATGGGAAGGCATTAGCAAATTGCGATTTTCACTTTGAAAATCGCAATTTGTTAATGCATTTCATGGGTGCAGGGGGTGATCCAAAGGACCCCCCTATGCACCCCTGAAATGTATTTTTCGCATCATGTTGCACACACACATGTCCTAAGGACATGTGTGTCCGTGACATGAATGTTTTAAAAATGCATTTTCTGCGTTGTTTACACTTTTTGCAAATTTACCGAGTGGTTCAACCACTCGGTAAATTTATCCCTCTAATTGCGAATTCGCATTTTAAAAAGTAATCATGCATTGCTTTTAAGAAATCGCAAATTTGCGATTTCTTAAAAACAATCGCAATTTTAGAAATCGCAAAAATGTTGCAATTTCTAAAATTGCTTGATGCATCCAAAAAAGCATTTTTAGAATCGCAAACGGCCGATTTTAAGGAATCGCACCGTTTGCGACTCCAAAAATGCTTGATGCATGTGGGGGAAAGCTCCGTGGGATGGTGATCCGCACGGCTTTAGGGACCTTAGACCTCTCCCCCACTATTTCTTTTTTTTATTTTTTAGGCCCGGGGGGTGACGATCCCCAGGGCTGGGGGCCCCTCTGGGCCTCCCTTAAAATTTAATAATTTTGCCCCCGGTATTTACCCCCTGGGGGCTAATAATAAAGGCCCTCCATAAAACGTAATCATTTTGCCCTGGTATTTAACCCCCGGGGGCTAAATATAAAACAAACTCTGTTTTATTTTCTTTCTATACAGCAGAGTCTGCGCACCCTACACGCACCTGCCGGGTTTTAAAAAAACAATTGTGGGTCCTGGGGGTCATTGTGGGATCCCTTAAACAGGTCTAGAGGGTAAAATTATTTCTATCCTGCCCCCATTCTTCGTTTTGCACACATATTTCACTAACTTCCTCAGCGTCACTTCTACCGAGGCACAAAATGGCTGCCAACAGTTCCTGGTTTCGAATCTTGACAACCAGTTGACAGCCAATTAGCATTCAGCGAGTGATCAAAAGGGTGCGCTTATGGTACAATTACAATCCTCATACACTCTGAGGATCCAACGCACCCATAGATATATAAATGATTTTAACTGTCATTTTCTCAGGAACTACTAAACAGATTGACGCCATATAAGCAAAAGGCACAAGTCTGAACAGAGGGCTACCTCTTTGCCAAATTTGGTGTAATTCCATTCAGCTGTTCGGGCTGTAGCTGTGGCTAAAGGTCCTAAGGGAAATTGCATGAGGAAACCATGTTTTGGGACCCCCCTTTTTTCAGCCCCCACTTGAGGAATCACCCCAAAACTTTCAGGGGGGCAACTAGCCTACCAGGAACCTCCAGTATAAGCCAGAAGGCTGCGTTGCAGAGTAGTGTTCTGAGGCCATGCCCCTTTTTACACCTCTCTGCAACACAGCTCTGTGGCACTTACTAGAGGTAGCTGGTGGGCTAGTTGCACCCCAGGCACCCTCAGGATTCAAGGGGAGTTAATCCCCCAACTTAAAATGCACCAAGGGGAGCGTTTGCACAGTTGTGAAGGTAGGGGTTGGGGCCTGAGTTCACCTGTGTGCAAACACGCCTTGTGGCGCGGTTTAAGTTGTGGAATTAATTCCTTGTCAATCCTGAGGGTCCCTGGGGGCCAAATAGCCCACCAGGTACTTTCAGTATGCGCCAACGGGCCTCTCACCTCCTCTCACTGTAACATAACCTTTGATACGCACATTCAAAAACAGAAGCTAATTTTTTTTTAAAATGTTATGATATGATATGATAGGGATTTTATAAAGCGCAGGCTACACTCCATGGAGCATCTTTGCGCTATGAAAGAGATTCAAGATATTCCAGGTGAATAAGGTGGGGAAAGGGGGGAGGACCTAGACTAGGTTTTTACCCTGTTCTTCAGGCAGAGTAAAAATCCAGGTCTTGAGGGCTTTTCTGAAAGTTGCTTCTGTGGGGATTTGACGGAGATGAAGGGGGAGGGAGTTCCAGGCTTTGGACCCTAGTACCGCAAGGGATTTTCCTCCTTTAGTCTTGAGTCTGAATTTGGGAATAGTGAAAAGATTGGACCCTTGAGATCGGAGGCATCGTGTGGGGCTGTAGTGTTTGAACATTTTTAGTATGTAGTTGGGTCCCTTTCCATTGAAAGCCCTGAAAGTGATCAGTAGGATTTTAAAGAGGATCCTTTTGTAGATGGGCAGCCAGTGTAGGGTGTTCATTGCTGCTGTGGCCGAGGTTCTCTTTTTCCATCCTAACAGTAATCTTGCTGCAGCGTGCTGTACCATCTGTAATTTGTGGCAGACTTCTCTATTGGTCCCTGCGTATAGACTATTACAGTAGTCGATGCGGGAGGTGATGAGGGCTACTGTGACCGTTTTCCTTGCGGAGATGGGGATTAGGTCGAAAAATTTCCTGAGCCCTTTTATTAGTCCGAAACAGGTCCCTGCTACGGCTGTGGCTTGTTGTTTAAAACTCAGGGAGGGATCAAATTTGATCCCTAGGTTGCGGACTGAGGAGGCAATACTTGGTGGGGCAATGGCGTCCTCTGGCCACCAAGATGTGGGGTTAAAGGTATTTCCTTTGCCGAAGGGTAAAATTTCCGTTTTCCCAGTATTGCACTTGAGATGGTTTAAGTACATCCATTTGAATGTGGCCGTAAGGCAGTTTTGCAGCTTTGTTTCGGCTTCACAGGTGTCATTCTCCATAACTAGAATGAGCTGTGTATCATCTGCGTATGCAATGGTATCTATCCCAAAAGATGAAATAAGGGTGATTAGTGGGGCCATATATACATTGAAGAGTGTTGGGCTCAAACATGAGCCCTGGGGGACTCCTGAGCCCACTAACTTTTCTTCCGACCTGTATTGTCCTAAGACCACCACTTGTCTCCTATTTGCAAGGAAGCTTTTTATCCAGCTCAGTACAGTTCCGGCAATTACTGCCACGGCTAGACGATCCAACAGAATGGTATGGGACACCGTGTCAAACGCCGCGGACAGATCTAAAAGAACCAGTACTGCTTTCTTTCCCTGATCTAATGCTGCACGAAGGGTTTCAGAGGAGAAAATCAGGGCCGATTCGGTCGAATGTTGGGGTCTGAAACCTGCTTGATTGGGATGCCAGATGTTGTTGGCTTCCAAAAAAGCGGTAAGTTGTTTATTGACAGCCTTCTCTGTAAGTTTGCAGAAGGCTGGAAGTAGGGAGATGGGACGGAGATTTGTAAGGGTAGTGGGGTCTGGTAGTGATTTTTTTTGCAAAGGTTTAACTGCTGCGAGTTTCCATTCATCGGGGACTAGACCATGGTTAAGTGAAGAATTAATAATATTGTTAATGAATGGGTTGGCAGTCTCTATAAGTGTGTGAAGAACCAGCGGTGGGCATGGATCAAAAGGGGAGCCTGATTTAATTTTGAGGATTTCTCTCTGAGATTCCTCTTGACTGACAGGCTGGAAAGAGGTCAGGGTAGGTGATTTTACGCTGGGAATGTTAGCCGTATTCTCCTCATAGTTGTTGGGTTGCGGAAAGTCTTTAGTCAACGTTAGGATTTTATTCTGAAAGAAATCTGCAATAGTATTGCAGAGGGTCTGAGAGGGGGGAATGTCTTTTTGCATGGTTTTGGGGTTGATAAAGGTGTTTACAATGTTGAAAATTTCTTTTTGTTTGTTATTGCTTTTATTAATAGTTTCGGTATAGTATTCTCTTTTGGCTGTCTTTATTAGAGCATGATATTGGCGACGGGCGATTTTATACATGTCTTGGTCAGGATCTGCATAAAATGGAGATACCAGTTACAACAACCTATTCAGTAATTCCAACATGTACATACAAATCCACTCATTCACCAACAGTTCTATATAGTCACTCATACATGTACTCACTCATCATATGTAATCGTACACCTATACATCCTGTTACACACCGACACTCATCCATAGCGTAAAATCCGTTTCGCGGGCGAATTTGCGGATTTTCCGCGATTTCGCGATCCGCGAATCTCGCGAAATCGCGGTAAAATCCGTGAATCAGCGGGGACGAATTTTCAGCCAAGCAAGGGTTACAGCAGCAGGTGCAAAAGTTGAACCGAATTTCTTTGTAACCTTTTACAAAAGGGTTACAAACAAATTAACTTCAACTTGGACACCAGCTGCTAATTGCTTCCTGGCGCCTCGTTGCCTACTTGCAACTATTCTCTGACCCTGCTCTGACCGTTGAAGCAGGGTCAGAGAATAGTTACAAGTAGGCAACGAGGCACCTGTCCAAGGAATTAAACCTCATCAGGAAGCACTTACAGATATAAAAAACAGGAAGAAGGGAGAGAATGGCAAATACACCCATTTTGAGTTGTCAGGAGGGGTTAAACTAAAAGAGACCTTTACAGCACAATTTTCATATGCATTTTGCTAAAAATAAAAAGCTGTATGTTCTGTAGGGGCAACTCAGGAATCTGGCCCTTCGGAGATCCGGCCTCTCTTTCTTTCTCTCGTTTTCTCTCTCCCTCTCTCTTTCCCTCTCTTTCTCTCTCTTTCTATCTATCTATCTATCTATCTATCTATCTATCTATCTATCTATCTATCTCTCTCTCCCTCTCCCATAAACGACTGCATGGGTAACTTCGCTACACAAGCGGCTCGCGAAGACGCAAAAAGCCCTGCGAACACGCAAAAACCCCGCGAACACGCAAAAAACCCCGCAAACACGCAAAAAAACAAAAATCCGCGAATTCGCACAAATTCGCGAATTTTGCGGATCGCGAATTTGCAAATCCGCAAATTCGCGGATAGGGAATTTGTAAAATTCGCCCATGCTTACTAGTAACCCATATAGACACTCATGTAGCTACTCCCCAACCCATGCAGCCACTTATAGATAAAGTAAGACACTGATACAGGTATTTACATATTCAAACATTACTGGCTAATACATGTATTCACTAAGATACACTTAATAAGTCAGTTATACAATCATTTTTACAAAAAAACATCCATTTAGACACCTATTGACCCATTTATTCTTCCATCGACCTTTAGATATACATATATAAAATTTATTTATTTTTCAGAAAGACACACATTCACTGGATGATGTCATCAGTGATGTCATTTGAGATGTCATCAGTGATGTCATGAGTGATGTCACAGACCTAACTATAACGGGGGAATTTCAATGGTTTTGTATGAGTGAAATGTTCAGCTAACTATAACATGTGTGAAACCTATGGTTTTTTCAGTGAATATATATATATATATATATATAAATATATATATACAAATAATTCCACAAGGGTGGACAATCCAGGTCGACCAGAAAACAAGAAAGCACTAACGGGAATTCAATAAAGTGATGATTTAATGTGCAGAACCTCCCCCGCACTAACAGACGCGTTTCCGCCTTTTTTGATGTCAGTGAGTATTTTGAAAAAAAACATTATAAAGTGAATTTGTGATGACGTACAAAACATTTCATTCCCAGCAAAGATATATATATATTTATTTTTTTTTTGGGGGGGGGAGGCACAGGGATATTAAGTGATTGGCCCCGAATAACAGGATGTTGACCCGACACTCTAGCCTGATTCCCCAGTTCCAAAGTCAGCAGCTCTGGCCATATTGCCACATTCTATCCAGCCATTAGTTGAAACCTTTGTCTGCAGGCTTAAAGCCTACAAATATCAAGAAGTATGTATGCTATTTCTCCAATGTCGCTAAAGTAATATATACTAATGATTAAGCATCAAACATCCTTGCCACACCCTTTGGCACGCTACTGCACAGTAGTGAAATGTTTCTCACCTCGTAGTTAATCTAATACTACCAATATTAATACATTAAAAGAGTGGACTGTCAGTAGTATTGCTAATCAGTAGGAATGCAAATTTTTTATTTGGGTTGTCCATATATGCAGAGAAGTCTATAGCATGGCCAATACAGTTTTCAAGCTTCATAACTAACTAGTCTTAAAGTGTAAAAGAAGGTATACATAACTTCAGAACCATTGATAAGTAGTCTAAAATAGGAAAGCATCTGTATATTAAATAATACATACCGAGATATAACATTCAAACCTGCACTATGCAAGGGGGAACCCCATGTTGGCTGCACTGCTATAAGACTGTTAGGGGATCCAGTGAAATAATTCACAAACTCACATCTTGAGTATTCTAGAATGCCACAGCGGCACATCGTATTTTGCAAAATAGTCTATGCCTAAGAAAAGGCTAACTCACAGGACTTCCTTCCACCTACTTTGAGTGATGATATACTAATTTCACTTCTTAAACCAGATAAACCACCCTCACAATGCAATTCAGACAGTCCTCTGTCTCTCACCAACACAGACAATAACATTTTAGCTAGGAATCCTAGCAAACATAATAATTCTAAATCTACTGGGACTAGTTCTTCCTGGCAAATCTGTTTTTTATAGTAGACCAATTCATGTCCCATAATCTGAGTATAATATGTTCTCTTGTTGACCAAATGCAGCCAGCATTGGATGCAATGTTACACCAACAGAGAGACTTACCAGAGCGACCTGGCTCTGAGGGAGCAGTGGTGTAGTCATCTGTTTCAGTATTGGCAGACAGGACAGCATTGCACTTTGTATGCATGAAGGATTCATCACCAGCTTCACCCATGGCTCCCGGCTGGCGTTGCATTGCTTATGGCCGTGGCATCCCCGAAGATTTTCCACTTGGGGCCAGTGTTTAGGTAGGCTGTTCAGGAGGATGCTGGACTGAGATATCAGAGGAAAGAGTATGTGGTACAGAAGATCAGAGATGCTAACTTTATCAAGCACAGAATTTCGGGCATTCTGGTCATTCGCTGTCCATTTTTGCATCTTCAGTACATGGACAAAGCCATTGCCTCAGAGGTTGGTGTGATCAGGGTTATAGTCATCCCTAACCAAGATGTTCATCTTCCAAGTTTGTGTTGCTCGAGCTTGTCTCATAATATTGTTCAAATATTTTTGCTATGAAGCAATTTTCTTTTCTATTCATAAAGGAGCTTGGAGCTGAGAAGGATGCGTTACAACACTTATGATACCGCTATTTTTCATTGAGTTCATTGCTCACTATAGATACATTTTGTCCCAGAGTTTTGCTCCTTTTTTCTACAACTGTCTTTTCCTGTTGGATTCTTCAATCTGGAAGATTATACTAGACTGTTTCTCTACTCAGTCCCAGGGAAGTTTAGCATCTTGCTTTCCAAATCTTTTAACACTCTTCATCTTCAGCCAAGAGCGATCTATGTTGTAAAGGAGGATTACTCCTCCCTTTGTGCTACTCCCCTCTAACTCATGAACTTCTTCACATGTATGTAAAGTGCTGGGTGGCACCATGGCTATTCGGGGGAACTGCTCTTTCTTTGCGCAATCATAGAGGAAAAATGTTTATGTTATTGATGTTTTGTAACATTTGTTAATTTCCCTTGTATACTCTTTGGAATTCTCATTATATTGTAATGAATTTAAGTAATTGTACAATAAAGGTATTCTTGGGAAAAAGGGAACAAAAGAAGCACAAGAGATTTTCAGTGCCCCTCGTACTTGTCAGATTAAGGCTCCTATTACTTTGTAGATCTGCTTTAATCACGAATCCTGCTAACTTTGTTGCAGCCTAGCTTAGTTCTTCAGAGATCACTGTTGCAAGCATCAAACATGAGAAGCAGATAGCATAAGCCTCAGCCATATTGTCTGCTGCCTTTTATGGTAGGGATTCATCCAGCAGTCATGATGGGTCTAGTCCCTCTGCCGGGACTTCCCGTTTGTGGGCCACACAACCTTAGGGTGACCAAGTGTCCCAATTTTTCCGGGACAATCCTGGTTTTTCAACAGCTATCCAGGCCGATTTTGAGAAATGTAGCTCATGTCTTGCTTTTTTTTTTTTAGGTAAGATCGACTGAAAACAGAGGGAGGCTGGTTTTTTTATATGCTCAAAAGCAGGATGAGTAAATAGCACTTATCAGAGCACAATTTAAATAACACCCATGAGGCTGGGTTAAGAAGTTGTTTTTAATTAGGTCTTGCCTACGCAGCACTCATGTGCTGAATAGGAAGAGACTTCTTGGAATTGATTAGCTTTTTCAGGCAAAAACGTGCACGTGTTGCATTGCTTTCAATGGCAACGTGTGCACTTTTGGTGATTCCCTTGCGGGAACGAGCTTTGGCAACATATGTTTGTAATTATCTGGTGCCCCTGCTTGCAAGGAAAATGCTGTCTGTACATGTGCGTGCGTGATCCACTACGTGCCTACGCCCAGCCTTATCTTTTTTTTATAATACAAACCCCGCCTTAACGCTTGTTTGCGCAGTGCTCACACAACAGATATAGTGCAGAATTTAGAGAATCCAGTAATTATCAGATGCGGAGGAGTCTGCAGCTGGATACATTTGGCACAAAATACCAGCTGAAGTTTAACTTTAGGGAAATATGCCTGGTATTTACTGAGACCAGCAGATTTTGATACAGAAAGCACAAAATCTGCATGATAGGCCACATTTGAGCGGTAAAACTTGTAACGGGTGCTGTTTAGAACACCCCGTACCTTTTAAACCCCGGGGGTTAGTTTTTATTGTATTTTATGAAAACAGCAACCCCATCCCGGGCATTCGCAGTAAAGGCTGAAGCCTCGGAAGCAATATTTCCATAGCCAAGGCGCTCATAAAGTGTTGACGAAGAGAGGGACATATTGAGAATGCGGAGAAGCCAAGGCGCTCATAAAGTGTTGACAAAGAGAGGGACATATTGAGAATGCGTAGAAGACCGTATATGAGCTCTGGGAGTTACAGGCTTGTAGACTGAAGCACTGTGTCTGTAAATCGATGCTTTCCCCCCCAGTAATGCAGTCTGAACACTAACACACTAAACCCAGACTTGGATCACATTTATTTCAGAGCTATATACTGATTGCCTGTCTCCTTGCGCCGGTTTTAGGCAGCAATTGCCTCTAGCCTTCTTACATTGATGTTTTCCGAATTCTCCGTTGGCCCCTCCAATTCTGCAGCAAATCATGCATTTCATATTTACCTTCTTTCCCTTGGTGTGATGCCAACAGATGCTGTAAGCCTTCGGTGACGCACCTCTCTAATATGCTGATTTCTTGCAGTGGCTGTTGCCTCGGTCTGCTTCAAACAACGGCCACCTTCTCTTTCCCTTTATCTCTCCAGACCAGGCTTCAGCCACCAGCTGGTGACCCCTATAGACATATCCACGGCCACTGCAATATGCAATTCTGCGGCTGTGACGTCTTCTGCAAATATGGATTTGCCACATAATCCATCATCTGGAGATGTTACTCAAAAAATGGTTCCTAGCTCAATCGGTTCAAAAGTTACTAAAACATGTTGACAAGTGAAAGCACGCAGTAGAAGGTGGTTCATAATGTTTGACTAGTTGTCTTTCCGTTGCTTATTGCTGTATTTGGTATTAAACTGGTGCTAATAAGGTGAACCATTTGCCAAAAAAGTGTTACCATGTGAAGAAATGACAAAATAAGTAATATCACATAATGTGCTGCATTACACTGCATAATTTCCCTTTTGTCACATATTTTTGTCATCCCTGCCATATAATTTGAACTTCCCCTGCTGCATATTTCAAGTGGTACAGCATACATCAAAAGACATCCATACCATGTTAACTGTAAAAGGTGTACGCGCAGTTAGCCTGCAGCAAGAAAATATCAAAATCCTATTGGGCTGTGCCATCAATGACCAGTGGCATAATACAAAATTGTGGGTGCCCCCTGCAGAAGGTGGTGAGAGGTCCCAGAGCACCTCATACATCACTGATATTAATAGAACTGAGGATAAACGTGGGAACTCTGAAGGGTGCAACCCCTCCAAATACACCGCAGGGGCTTAATTACCCCCCTGGCATGCTCGTCGTGAAATTTTAATTCCATGCAGGCAAGTCAAGTCAAGTCATGAAGCTTTATTCAGTGCATAAAAAATGACCATAAAAGCACAAAACAAATACATGGTATAATAATTACAGTGATTTACAGGATGGGGAGACTACCAAAATATAACAGACACAATGGTTTAAAAACACATACTTTTCCTGGCCTTAATAGATTGAATTAAAAACGTAGCAGTTAAAAAACAGACATCGACATGTCGCAGGTTAAAAATAAGACTCATAGCCTGAATGACTGTGCGTACACCATATTTTTTAAATAGGTTGTACGGAAATTCATATTCAGTTTACAGATCAAAAGAAAGTGCAAAGTGCTTTGTTTGGATACACCATCACACATACATGGCCCCTGCGGATATTTCTTAAGAGTTGGCAGAACTACTAAGTGATGTGCTACACCAAACCTCAGCCTGGTTAGCACAAACTTGTGTGATGGCCTTGTCACCCATATTAAATAAATTGGAAAACCTTCAACAATAGTGTAACTATTGTAAAATGTGACAGTAGATAAAGATCCGTTAGCAACAGCTCGCTTTCTCACAGAGAAGGCCACAAATTTGGATTTCAGCTCAGATTTTGAAATTAAGGCTCAACCAAGACATTTAAATTAAAAATCTCAGAAAAACAGCTGATGACATATTTTAACCAGGGTATATTAGAATATTATCCAACGAGAGACAGCACTGCATGATCGATCTGGTAAAAGATTTTTCCTCCTGGAGCCAGATTGACCGCCAAGTCATAAGTGGCCTCAGGGATAATTGATCGATCAGGAAATGAGTGTCCATTTCCCGATGGATTAACTCGGTAGAAGCAGAAGTTGGCAACGACAGGAGCTTTTTTAAAAAGGAATTTTCCTCCTGCTGCAACTTATGGTCACGTCTATGTCCCCAGACACCAGCCCCATAGAGTGAGATACTGACGCACCTGGCTTGATAGATCTTAAGCATGTCTCTGATACGTCGGTCCCCGACCTTGTTAGCAAATCTAAAAACACCGTAGGCATTTTTTGCCATTTTAATACGGATGTTTTTTATTTGTTGGACCATGATCTATCTTTGGAGAAGGTTATACCAAGATAACAAAATGTATCCACTTGATGCACCTTATCTTTATCAATAAAAAAAGAGTTTGAAGCTTTACTTTTAGCCCCACAGGTCATGGTAAACGTTTTCCCTTTGTTAATAATTAATTTTCTATCACTGATAAAGGTAGAAAATCTATTAATCAGGCGCTGTAATCCTAACGGTGTTCTAGAGAGCAGGACAGCGTCATCGGCGTATAATAACACCGGCACAGGAGCTCCATTTATCTGGGGGGCATCTGCTTTAACACTTTTTAAAATTTCATCGATTTCGTTAATAAATAAAATGAAAAGGAGGGGGGCCAGTACACAGCCCTGTTTAATCCCTCTTTTAACTCCAAATTTTGGGGTGCATTCACCATTGGTGCCAAAACGCACACAAGTTTTTAATTTCCTGTACAGCCTAGCCAGAAAGTAGATTATACCCTCTGGTGCAGAGGTAAATTGAGCCAGATTTTGCTTCAGTCTATTTCCCGATCAATAAATCAAGGTTTAAACACTGATCGAGTGTACCCCGGCCCTTTCTAAATCCATACCGACTATTGGCAAGAATACCCTCTTGCTCGGCCCATTCCTCTAACCTCGCTAACATAACTCTACTCATATTCTTGACTGAGGAGTCAAGAAGAGAGATCGGAGGGTAATTTTTCACCTCAGACCTACTGCCCTTTTTATGTATCGGGATAATAATTGATTCCCCCCATGTTTTCAGGGGCCTCGGTACATACTGTAGCATTAAAAACAATAGCCAAAAGAGGGCTCCACATCTCCGGCGCTACTTATAGACGTCGATGGGCACTCCATCGGGTCCCTGGGTTTTCCCCCCCTTACTTGCCCGTATGCCAAGTTCCACCTCACTAACTGTGATATCCAGGGGTAGAACTTTCCACCTTCTTTGGTCGGTATCCAAACAGCTGTTGGATTCAAAAATATTTGAAAAATGGGCTCTCCAACCATCGCTCGGGACATTAGAAGTTAACTCTGGCAGATTTTCATCCTTAAGAAAAGGAGAGTTCACAGTAGTCCAAAACAGAGTACTATTGGAGCACTCGGCCGCCTGGTGGAGAGAATCCCACGCCAACCACTGTTGCTCACTCTTCCTCTGTTTTAAGGCACACTTATCTTCTCGTCTTGATTTTATTACAGAGTCAGTGTCCCTGGGTTTTTCGACCAGGGCATGTTTTAATTCAGTTAAAAGCCTAGTACATGAGTGGTCAAACCAGGCCGGTTAATTTTTACGCTGACCCCCTTTAGGTTTAGTGAACCTGGCATCAATAGATTTATTAATATCATTAAAAGCAGATAAAACCTGTTTATGGTCGGCACTGTTGTCAAGTATGAGAGTAATATCTCCCATACAATCCCTGACAATAGAGCCAATTGATTCAGTAGCTTTTTCCCCTACCCATCTTAAACGGACTCCGTTTGGTCTATGGGGTTCCAGATTAGAAACTGTAGTACTCACGGTAATAAAACGTTCACCCCAGAAAGTAGTTTCCAAGATAATACAATTGTAGTCACTTAGGGTAGATGATTCAATCCTAGGGGGAGCACAACAGGATGTAATATTAGAAGAAACAATCACATGATCAATAACTGAACTGGTGTACCGGTTCTTAAAAGTAGGGATAATT
Organism: Lissotriton vulgaris; assembly: GCF_964263255.1. Taxonomy (NCBI): domain Eukaryota; kingdom Metazoa; phylum Chordata; class Amphibia; order Caudata; family Salamandridae; genus Lissotriton; species Lissotriton vulgaris. The sequence continues at coordinate 143,764,827 of NC_141690.1, read as the reverse complement.
TGACCATTTTCATCTTTTGGAACCCCCAAAATTTCCAGATCATAACATCCCAAGAAATTATTTAGAGCCTCTCCATATCGGTTATGTCCGAAATGTAGATCATCCAAACCGGTATCATTAATAGACCCACACACTTTCCCCGTTGGCAGTTCACATAATGGGGTATTAAAGTCACCAACCCAGATAAAATCAAATGAAACATTTACATCTGGGATTAGATTTTCGACAGTGCTAGCCAGGTCATCAACAACTACTGCCCTGGAGCTATCGAAAATATTATTGTAATAATTTACCAGAAGAATATTATGGTCTCGCCCCTCTAGTAACCAGAGAATCTGGGTATGTGCTCCTACAGTTATATACTTTTTTCTGTAATCGGGGCAGTGGATAGATACTAAAATCAGGAGACCACCTTTGGCTCTTCCTGGCCCAGTACCCTGCGCCGGCCAATTATAAGAAACAAACCCCTCTTAATTAACTTCGTCCCTACACCATGTTTCCTGGAAACAGTGGATGTCATAGATATTAATAAAATTCAACCAGCCCAGGACATTCCCCTTAGATTTCAGTCCTGCAACGTTCCAACTAGTAATAATTATAACATTACCCCCTGTACTAGCCCTATCCGATGGCAAGGTTACATTGGGTCTATCTATTTTCCCTAGATTTCCAATAGGCAGGCCCTCACAATCATTTATCTGGTTGGCATTCTCCAGCCTAGTTACCGTAGAGACTGTAGGACTCTCGATGATTCCAGTTACCGGGGTATTAATATCCTCACACTATCCAAGATAAGTCAATCATTAGAATCCAAGCTATTTAAAGCATGAAAACGATTGTGTAGTGGAATGGTTAAACCTGGCCTAGAAAAAGGTGGGAATGGCTTCGGCTGGTTAATATCTTTAGGTGGTGCATTACAGAGGTGGCTATAAAAAAAGCAGAGCGGGTGTGCACACACACTGTTGTCAGTAAACGGTAGGGAAGCTACTCTAAGCAAAACTGTAGCAACGTGTTGGGGTGCTTAAAATTGATAATGACACAGTCCCCCATACTGTTCTTTCTAGAGTTACCAATCCAGTTAACCCTTTTGGTAGTTAATATATCATTGGAGTAAGCAATTGGGAACCCACAATGTTTGTGCAACCAAGAAACTGATTTATTTTTCAGAGAGTCATGAGATTCTTGCTGAAACTGGGTTGGGTGGGTGTCAACCAGGGGAACATTAGTTAGAACAACCACATAGGGGGCGCAGTCTGGGGGGAGATTAATAAAGCGTCTCCTCCTCACTTCCGTCCACCCCAATTTGTTCTCAACTACTGCGGATACTAGGTTTCCCTGGCTCACTTGGGTTCCCTTGCTCGCTGTGGGTGGTTGATCTGGTATAACTGTTTGGTTAAACCTAGTCCCCCCTCAGGTGGAATTACTACTTTCTTACTTACATTATTCTCCACCTTTGTGACCTTATTGGTTTCGGCCAGGCCAATATGAGTCTTCAACAGGCCACCCAATCTAGTTACTTCATTAGAAACCTGATCTAATTTGGCTACTAGGGGTTTGATAATCATTTCAAATTTAGCTTCAATAATGCTAACCAACAAGTCAAATTGTTCAGGGTTCAATGTAGTCATCCCATCCTTTTCTAAGGCGTCATTTTCCCCCACTAGATTGTTTGGGGGTATATCCACTCTTTTAGTTTTCCTATTGCCCCCCATTTGTTGGGTAACTTTCTACAGGCCCTTACTACTCTACGTACAGGGAAGGTTGTTGTGAGGTGTCGGAGAGATCATCCAACACAACCTGACTTTGTATTGGGGATACTATTATGTTATGGTATGTTTTATATAGCGCTCGGCTACTCCGAGGAGTGTCCCGGCGCTTTTAACCCAAAACGAACAGGGGACAGAGACAAGGAGGGGAAGAACCTACTGAACGAACAACCAGGATTTCAAGTCCTTCCTAAAGGCCAACAGGTTAGGGTTCCTTCGAAGAGTGACCGGCAGAGTGTTCCACAGCTGAGGCGCTAAGCGCCTGAAAGACCGGCCGCCAACCCGCACTCTTCTTATGACCGGGACCGAGGCCAGAGCCAACGACTCTGACCTCAGTGATCTGGCAGGCTGGTAAAAAGCCAGCCGCCTTTGGATGTATTTGGCTCCGGTCACATGAAGAGCTTTAAAGGCCAAGGTGAGAGCCTTGAAAACAATACGTTTTCGGATGGGCAGCCAGTGCAGAGTCTGAAAAAGATTGGAAACTCTGGTGCGCCGATGGAGTCCAAAGATGGCACGCGCAGCCTGGCTACCTTGATTACAGCTATTGTCTAGCGCTGGTATATCTAGAGAGGTAGACAGATTAGAGGGGGAAGCGGGGGGACTACCCCGACTTAATGAAAGTCACCGGTCATTATTAATCTTATTTACTACTTTAACTAGGTAGTTATCCATCATGACTGTCGCTGAGGGAGTTTTCGCAGATCGAAGTTTAGACATAATTAAAGCTTAGGATAGAACCCGCAAAACAAGTATTTAAAACACCATAGCTCTCATGAATCACTCACATTAAAATTAAAATACGAATATGGCAATACAAAATCCTTAAAACATAGCATAGTAGGCTCACAATAATGTGAGTAAGTCTTATCCGCAGCTACCAGGGTCCGTGGCCCAGCCCAGCCTTGTTCAGCCCCGGACTGCCACAGACTGATTCGCCCTTGTCCCGGGCTTCTCCCGGGACGCTCCCGTGCGCTCCCGCAACGCCGGTAGAGAGGCTGTGACTTATGCGCCTCCTGGCGCTCTTTTGCGGTAGGCGGCTTCCGACCGCGATGAGACCTGGGAACTGTAGTCCCCACCAGTCCAAGCTCTCCTCCACACAGCGGCCGCACAGGTCTGATGAAATGCGGCGGCGGGAGGTGAGCAAGGGCAAGGACGAGGTAGCAGGACCACAGAGGAAAAAGGGGAACAGGCGCAAGTTTGTAAATGCCCCCACAGGTATGCAGGCAGCTCCGGTAAGCGTCCCCCGCTCCACCGAGAGAGAGGCTGTGATTTATGCGCCCCCTGGCGCTCTCTCGCGATAGGCGGCTTCCGGCTGCGATGAGAGTTGGGAACTGTAGTCCCCACCAGTCCAAGCTCTCCTCCACACAGCGGCCACACAGGTCTGATGAAATGCGGCGGCGGGAGGTGAGCAAGGGCAAGGACGAGGCAGCAGGACCACGGAGGAAAAAGGGGAACAGGCGCAAGTTTGTAAATGCCCCCACAGGTATGCAGACAGCTCCGGTAAGCGTCCCCCACAGAAAGTGATTATCAACAGTCTCAGCAGTTTACTCAAAATAAAAGGAGAGAACTTTCTTTAGAAAACTGCAGTTCAGGAAATAAAATGCCAAATAACACCACGAGAAATATGTCGCCCCGAATGCTGAAAGTTGGGTAGGTTGTTAAACGATGAAATGCGTTGTGCTCAGGGTACGAAGGCGATGGAGGCGATGGAGCGCACGGTGAAGATGCAGGCGCGTTACCCGAGGTCATGCCCCTGCGGTTAGTGAAAAGGTGAAAGGGTTACACCGAAATCGATACTGGTGAGCCTGGCATCAAACTAATGTCTCTAGCGGGGGGTGTCCAGCGAAAGTCCAGGACAGCCGGAAATCCATGCAGGCATTTGCTGAATTTATCAAACATCTACTATCACATGCACGTAGATGACACTTAATTGTATTTAGAAATCTCATCCTCTGAAGATATTAGGTCTCTAAACTCAACCCTACAAAAACAAGCATTGGTATAGCCAATAGGTCTTGCCTTTGGGACCTTATAAGTGTTTAGCTATGCAACAGTTGATGTTGTTACACCAAGGATATTGTGCTGAATAACTAAACACTTATAAGGTCCCAAAGACGAGACCTTTTGGCTATGCCAAAGCTTGTTGAATTCCTTAGTGCCTCGTTGTCTGTGGTATTATGTTGATGCCACTGTCATTTAAGTCATTTTTTCCCCCTTGGGTGATGTAAAAGTGTCGTCCTTCTTCTATGTTTGCTATTTGTCTTGAGTTTTGGCATTTCAAATTCTGGTCATCCTGCACATACTGCCCTAAATACTCCAGCCCCTGAGAAGCAGGCAAGCGGACCCAGTGCGCCATCAGGGTGAGCATGGAGCAGCACTCGAATTGGTATCATTGGTGATACATCAAGCCGAAGCCAAAATAGCAAATTTATTAGTTCATTTAAAGATAAAGTTCCACCTCATCATGTTTATAAAATAAAAAATCATCAAGTAATCACCCATGGTGCATATTATGCTTGTATAGATAAATGTGGATTTATGTGAGAAACTAATTAAAAAGCATTGGAGTGCTATGCAAAAGGTGGGTAGATTCAAGGGAGGGACAAGGCAGGGATCTGAGGGAGGGTGGCAATGAAGATGAGAAGCGGGAGGGTGGGTGAAGCCCACAGCCACGCATTAAGTTACATTCTGGTTATTTTCTCTATTAGTAGTTCTTGGGTGTGGTTTCATGAGAATAGCAAGTGTGAGCACCAAAATACGTATTTATTTAATGTTTGTGGTAGTAATAAAATAAATCTCATTAGCGATCCAAGTTTCTATTTACCTGAACATTTTTAACTCCACTCCCATTTTCTGGAACCTTGACAACCTCAATCCAAATATCCTGATTTTGTTATTTGCCTAAAATAGTATTCTAAATTTGGGTAAATAAGAGGTAATGTAAAATAGGATTCCATCAATTCCTTCAAATGTGGCTTGACGTTCTTATGATACCTGCCCACAGGAATGACATAAAGCACTATCTGTGTCAAAATAATATATCATGAACAGATTTTTAGAGAGAAATTCTGCCTCGGAGAGCTACGTAAAGTGATATTGCAAACTGGGATGGCCAAGCACTTTATACATGTTTGCTAACACAACACCGAACACAACACAACTCAACATACAGAGTGGCCAACATTTACAAAGATTTTGCAGCGGGTTTCTGTTACTTTTTAACGCAGACCCAATGCAAAATTCAGCTTCGTATCTACAAATCAACACAAGTGGTGATTTGAGATGGTGTGTAACCAAACGCTACACAACGCAGTGTAATGCACTGCCTGGTGTTACTTTTAACTCAGTTCTGTATGGGAGATGCTGGGGGCAGGCCCATCCACAGGAGCCCTCTGACACACCCAATGCATATATAAAAGTGGAAGATGGCCAGTTTGTGTTTTTAATGTTTCACATCTGCCTACAGCCACATATTTTGTCTAATCGTGTCCCACTTGTATAATGCAATCACTTGCAGTACTGAATGTGTTTGTATGGAAGGGACGTTAAAGGGGAAAGCATCAGCACTTCTCAGCAGTGGCGGATTGCCTATAATGGGAGAGTACGGGCACTTCTCAGTAGCAAAAGGTACTTGCAGATAGTGAGTAACTTCACTTTTATATTGCCAATACCTGTAAAACATGATGGGCCTCTACTGCAGCTCAGGATCGTAGAAGTGAAGGCACATTGTTGCTCCAAGTTAAACCTATATCAAGCTTTCTATATTTGCAAACATGCATGGAGCACTCTGAGTGGCCCCGCTGTCTGTGTCCCGCATTACATTCTACAGTGACACTAAATGCATTCCATGCCCCCCACATCTCCCAAACTTGAGTTAAATTGACTGGACATCAAGCTGTTGGCTATATACAAAATAAACATGATCCGTGCACTTCAACCAGGACAGCAGTACACCCTTATTGTTCTCCTAAGAGTAAAGGGGCCTCAATATTTGATGGCTGAGGCAAACAATATTTCTAATCTCAGACCTTGCATTTCCTTTTAGAATAGGCATCAGGGTGTTACCCCAGTTGGTATAATTGACTCAAACGTCAATGTCTTCCCAAACAGAAAACCTTTTTTGTAGCCTTGCCTGTTCCTTTAAGGCCCGTTGATTACTTGTAACTAAAAGCTCCCATTTAGGGATAAAAACTCAGGGATGGTGGTCTGCTCTTCCTGCAGGCCACTGTATTTGCTTGTTGGCCACCTTCCCTGTGTTTGTGGTTAATTGCAGGGAGTCACAAAAAGCAACCTGCCTGATACTCAAAAGGCCGATCATTCTGCCTGTACACGACTGTGAATACCGATTTTTGATGCAACATATTGCACACAAAGTTCACGACACAAAACCATAGACATGTCACACTGCCCACCCAGGCTTCTTCACAGCCCTCCCAGAGACAGAATCTTGGAGCCTGGTCTGGTGCCAGGGAGCCAAACATGGATTTTGGCACAAATCCATAGGTTCAAAGAATTACACCAAATGTGTGCGCCTCCCTGAGGCTGATGTAAATAGGAGAAATATTTGTATTTGTTCTAGTTTTTTTTCCTCTTCCCATGGGAACTGCATACAAAGAGGAAATTGCCTTAAGACGTAGATTTTATGCAAAAAAGGTTGCCTTCCTGCACAAAACTATGCTGCCCACAACACAGACACCATTGCACTGTGCCAAAAGGGTGTCTGCATTGCCACATGGGGGCTGAAAGTGCACCAGTGCAAGAACAGAGCAGAAATGTGCCACTTCTTTATAGATAATATGCAATTCAGATTTTTCCAGTTTACACACAACACAGTGCACCACAGCAACTTTGCTTGCTGTCCTGCATCAGCTCTTTGTAACTTTGGATTTGTATGTATAAACCTGCTTTAGAGACTGGAAAATATGTTACGTTTAATCAGCCTGCAGCATGTCTCTAGCTGCATGCCTGCCAATAATTAGTCTGATCTCTTGCTGCATTAGTCTGACACTGACAGGTGCAGTGTCGTAGAGTGCATTGGTGTAGTGTCAAGGAGTGCCGAGTACAGTGGTGTTGAGTGCACTGGCAAAGTGTAGAGTGGTGCAGAGTAGAGCAGAGAGGTGTACAGTAAAGTTGCAGAGTGCAGCGTCATAGAGTGCAGTTGTGCACAGTAGATTATAGTGGCATGGAGTGGATTGGTGTAGAGTGTAGGGCATAGTGTATGGTGACATAGAGTGCATTGGCATAGAGTGCATTGACATAGAGTACAGTAGAATGGCATATGGTAGAGTGGTGCATATTAGAGTGCAGTGGTGTACAGTTGAGTGACGTAGAGTTGAGTGGCAGAGAGTGCAGTGTTTCAGAGTAGAGTGTCATAGAGTTCAATGGTGTAGAGTGCAGTGGCATAGAGCGTACGGGTTTTGAATGAAGTGGCAGCGAGTGCAGCAGCATAGAGTAGATTGTTGCAGAGTAGAGTAGAGTGGCATAAAGTGCAGTGGACCATAGTAGATCGGCATACAGTGTAGTGGCATGGAGTGTATTGGTTTTGAATGCATTGGCATAGAGTGCAGTGGCATAGATTAGAGCGGTGTAGAGTGCATTGGGGTAGAGTGGAGTGGAATGCAGCAGGGTAGATTGCATTGGAGAGGGATAGAGTAGAATGGAACAGATTGGAATAGAGAAGCATAGAGTAGATTATTTCTGAGTAGAGTGAAGTGGTGTGGAGTGCAGAGGCATAGAGTAGAGTGTTGTAGAGTACAGTGTCATAGAGTGTAGTGGTGCAGAGTAGATTAGAGTGGCTTAGAGTGTTTTGGAATAGAGTGCAGTGGCAAAGAATGCAGTAGTGCATAGTAGAGTATCATGAAGTACAGTGGTGTAGAGTAAAAAGGTGTCGAGTGAAGTGGCATTGAGTGGTGCAGACTAGAGAGCAGTGTCGTGGAGTGGAGCAGAGTAGAGCGTCATGGGGTTAAGCGGACTATGCATGGTGTGGTAGCATACTGCCATTATAGACAACATGTCTTCAATTGAAATGGCCATTACATTTGCACAAAAATACAGTTTTACAAAAAAAAAGTATACAGCGCACAAATGATAATGGTTGGAAATATCATCACCTTGTGTATTGATTTGGTGTTTTTAAAATATTTGTTTCCACCACACTTCAGAATTAACAAAAAATTAGCTTAATTTGTGCTTTTCATATTCTGAAATAGCTACACAGTTCATTTACAGACATTTAAATGTGATTTTGTGCTATAAAACAAAACAATATCGTACAACATACCCAGAATATTCAGCTACAAAAAATAACATCCTATAGCCTTTCTATCTCACATGGGTACCAAGCAGGCTTGTCACATAAATCCTCCCACTCTGAAGTCAGAGAAAGAAAAGCTCCCTGAAAGACAGATCCCAACATTTGATCTCTGCCTTTAAGGGTGCAAATGTGACAAGATAAGAACAAGAGTTAAAATCCTGTTAATAGAAAACAAGTTTGTGGAATAATACCGTAAACATGGTTTTGGCGATGGGCGGGACAAAATGAACCTATAGAGCCTAAAGCAAAGGCAGACAGCAAATAGAAAGCCAGAAAATGTGACTTACAAACCACAAAGCCAATGGTATTCAACAGGCGAATGCATTCTTAGGTCAACTTTCTGAACGTCCCTAAAATGTCTTTAATAAATGCAGTCAGCTGGGCTGTCTGGTAGGATGCGACCTAAAAAGGACCTGTCCACTGCTACTGATCACTACATGATATGCTGCCACCACTGCACTTGTGCTGCTTTATTCGTGGTGAAGGTATTATACTTCTTCTACTATGAGGATAGCATGAGTGCCCCTTCTGGTCCAACAAGAACACAATCCGTGACACAGTCCTATGTCATGGTGCACATGCATGATCTGTGTTTGTCTATGGCAACAAAAAAATGCTGCCTGAAACCACATCGAGAAGAAGAACTGCCCTGCTGGAACCCTGGTCTGCACCTGAAAGGATTACATTCTGAAGGACTGCTCATGCTGCACATTTGGAACTACAGCCCGGAGGACTTTGCCTTGCTTAATAAAGGATTAGCAAGGTGAACACCCTCAAAGCAACAGGCTAACAGAGATCACCTGCACCATCTCCCCCATGAAATGTCCCAAGGCTGGAGTGCATTCATTAGACTTGTAATGATTTGGCCAAGTGCGTTGTGGGAATTGTAGTCCCAAAATTTTGAGGACCATCTCACAGCTTCTAGATCCTTAGATTTATGTTTTGAACACTTTGAACCCTCAAGAGGAACTTCAGGCACAAGTTCCAGATGTTTGCAGAAGTTTGGAGCAACTTTTGGAAAAAGCACCATAAGGTGAATGAGCCGTCGACGAAAGACAGGCCACTGATGTCGAACCGCAACCCGGCCTGGATTTCGGGCTTGTCCCACTGAAAGCTGGATAGTGAATCACTTCTAGGATTTCACCGAGGTCATGCTGAGCCAAGCTGCCATCGTCGACTCGAATCCCGGCTTGAAAAGGAGCATTGCTCCTCTACAATGAGAGAAAATCCTCCAGAAAACTTTCTAAGTCCAAAGGTAAAATTTTGGCCAGGCCTCCTGCTTAGTGTATCTGAGCAGGGCTTATTCGTGGGCAGCCTCAAACTTTGACTTTGTCCCGGTTAAGCGTGACCAGATTTCTCAAGTTGGTGACATATGCTTTTAAGCACTAAAAATTGTATATTCTTAAAAAATTCTTAACTCCGGTTCCCTATACTGGACTATTGTTGTTTTGGTGTCATTTAATCATACAATTAGTTCCTACTGGTAAAAATTGGTTGTGTATTTTTATTGTGTTTTGTGTCCAACTTTCACACACCTGCCTCCTAAGTTAAGCCTCCCTGTTCATTGGCAGCTACCAAAGGTCGAGCAAGGAAATAATTTTCGGAGAAATTGTCTGGCTCCTATATTGCGTTGGTGGCCTTATTGCTAGTGGTAGGGGCATACTCACCCGTACCAATAATCCACTTTCCAATAGATAGTGTACTGCCATTACAGACAACACATCTTCAATTGAAATGGCAATTACATTTTCAGTTTCAGTTTCAGTTTATAAACTTTATTTCGATTTGTTAAAAAAATCACAAAAATTAAAACAACGTGAACATAGAGGCCGGATAAACTATACCACATGATTCTAAAACAGGAGACTTATTAATTGAATAGGTGTAAAGCTAACACCCTGGATGTCCTACGTAAAACAATAAATAGATTTAAAAAGTTTAAAACAAACCCATTGTTTGGGAAACTGATTAAAAAAATTTACGTTAACATTCGAATTTATATGTATGGGGGAGTGAAACCACGATACAAGAAAGTGCATAGTGCAATAGTAGAAATACGGGGTTATAAAACAACATAGACAGTTGCAAACATCTCGTATTATTCCATCTTATCACCCACACCCAGCCCAGGAACTTTGCTGTAGCAACCACAATCTGGCCTTCCACAGATTTGTTAAAAAAATCACAAAAATTAAAACAACGTGAACATAGAGGCCGGATAAACTATACCACATGATTCTAAAACAGGAGACTTATTAATTGAATAGGTGTAAAGCTAACACCCTGGATGTCCTACGTAAAACAATAAATAGATTTTAAAAGTTTAAAACAAACCCATTGTTTGGGAAACTGATTAAAAAAATTTACGTTAACATTCGAATTTATATGTATGGGGGAGTGGAACCACGATACAAGAAAGTGCATAGTGCAATAGTAGAAATACGGGGTTATAAAACAACATAGACAGTTGCAAACATCTCGTATTATTCCATCTTATCACCCACACCCAGCCCAGGAACTTTGCTGTAGCAACCACAATCTGGCCTTCCACAGAGGTTTTTAGAATTCTGAAGGCCTCGCTACTGGATCTAGTGCCCAGACTAGAGCAAACAGGTTTCAGCCAAGTGCGTCTGGGTTTGATGTATGCTTGACTAACAAAAAGAATATGAGCCAGCGAATCAATCATATCTGGACAAAAGGGACAAATGCTTGTGTTGCTTCATTTAGAGATAAAAGTATGTATGGGCAAAGATCCCACCCTATACTGGTGGAATAATTTCCTGCCTCGTGTAGGAGTAATTAGGTCCCAATTCCCCTCAAATTTGGGCTCGTGTTTTATTTCAAGAAAAGCTTTAGACAGAGTGTGGCTGGAACAAGATGCAAATCGTTTCATGTTAATCAAGTTCCAACAGGCTGCCTTTAGATCGGGTTTTCTAGGAAAAACACTTCCGGCTGGGGCGGTCCACAACAGCTCATCCCTAACTCACATAATACCTTTTTAACAGAACTAAACCACACAATGTTTTGGTTAACATCTAAATCTCTCACTTCTAAGAGGACCTGAGCATAATGTGCAAGCTCAGGAGTCACCCAAAGCTGCCTCTAATATGCTAAAAGCCTGTAGTGTGCCACATCCCTTATTGAATGGCATCCCAAATCCATAAAAAGAGGTACTAATGGAGTGGATTGGGGGAGATCAATTAGGGACCTTAAGAATTTATTCTGGTCCACCACTAAGGTATTCAAATTAGCATGTCCCCACAACTCCACCCCATATAGGATTGAGGCGCCAATTTTGGCATTATAAATCTGTAGCACAGGAGCTATTGGTTTAGTATGTGAGTGTCTATGCTCCTTAAGAAGGGCGCCAGAAAGTTGGGCATGTTTACAGAGAGGCAGTCTAATTGTGGCTTCCAGCTCAATTTTCTGTCAATTAATACCCCCAAATAGGAAAAAGTCTCTCTCTGATCCAAAGACCCTTCCTTCATTGTAACGACGCCGATGACTTTTTTTTAAAAATTGTGCAAGACCATGTACTTCGTTTTGTCGACATTTACAATAAGGTCGTGGTCTGCGCAAAATTTTTCAAATCTTGTAAGGGCACATTGGAGTCCCTGTCTTGTCTTTGAAAGAATGAGTGTCGTCGGCGAACATTAGTAACGGAGCATCTGTGGGGTAATCTTTAAAATACTTCACTACCCCATTGATGTACATGGAGAAGAGGGTAGGTGCAAGGACGCATCCCTGTCTTACCCCCTTCTCAACCGGGAATTTTTCAGTGGTACCACCTGCCATGTCCGATCTGACCCGAGCGAAATTATCTGTATGAAATTTGACCACAAGTGCCAAGAGCTCAAGCGGCATATCCAGTTTCAGCAGGGTGTGCCACAACTTGGGTCGCGGGACCAGGTCAAATGCTGACTTCAGGTCTACGAAAGCAGCATAGATAGTACCTCTCCCCAGGGTTACAGTACGCCAGTATATAAGAATAAACTTTAAAACCTGGTCCACAGTACTAATGCATTGCAGAAACCCCGCTTGTAGATCAGAAAGGATATGACAATCCTCCATCCATGCCTGAATTCTGCATAGCACCACCCTAGCTGAGACTTTTCTGGATGCAGTCAATCAGGTTTATGGGCCTATAATTACCCGGTATTGAACGGTCCCCTTTTTTGTGAATAGGAAGAATTACTGCTCCTGTACAAGACCTGGGCAACGATACTCCTTTAGCGATGGCGTTCAGTAACAGTTGAATATACAGGAATCGAGATCTTGAAGAAACAGGTCCGCAGGGATACAGTCTAGCCTGGGAGCCCTACCTTTCAGAACCAGGAGGAGGGCATTTTCCACTTCTTTTTTAGTTATATATATAGCAGGAATAAAAGACGGCATTACAAAATTATCTTGGACTAGTGAGCCACATGCAAACTGGCCTTTATATTCGAGAACCCACTGGTCGGGCGCCACATAGTTCGTTGGAATTATACTTTGGTCCTCACTCCCCCACTTCACCAAATGCCAGAATGAAGTTATTTCTCTCCCGGTACAAGCTTTAAGCAGGTCAACCCAGTGTACTTCATCCCAGTCCCATTTGGCCTGGGATTGAGCTGGCTTGTAAGCCGACCTTTTCTCTCTAATTAAGCCACCATCTTTACTCCTGATGGCCGCTAAAGATTTATACGCAATGCGGCAAGAAGAGTTATACCAGACAGCAGCCTTCTGACAAGAGGGTTTGGCCAATTTTTTGGGTTTGGCAATAAAAAAACGTTTAAGATTATTAAAAAGTTGCTCATGAACCTGTACGGCTTTAGAGGTGGATACATCTTGCACAGCATCAACCTGGAGAGTAACTATGCCGTTGGCTTACAGTGTACTCATTTGATTCAAATGGTCTGCCTTATTTACCACATTAGACCATTTGAGACGTCGTGCATCATTTGTCAAAAAAGATTCTACAAAGTCGACACGTGGTATCAGAACTTCTCAATGATTTGGGTCCCGATTCCGCAAGGAAAGGAGGAAAGGATTATGGTCACTTTCTGTGCGAGAGTGGACCTTCATGTCTAACAGATAGGTCCAAAACTCCCTATTAAGAATAAAATAGTCAAGTTTATCAAGTTTATTTATTTATGATGACGGAACTCTTAAGAGATCCACATAACAGTTTATCAAAAAAGAAAAACGGCTATAATTACATAAATGAATGTAAATATTAATACAATGTTAAAAAACATTTAAAGAAAGAAAACAATTTAAGACAAAACATTTCATTTGGGGGATCAAACATGGCTACAATAAAATCATACGCGGTGAAAATTCCCAACTGAAAACACAAAGGTTTTAACCATTTGCGCCTGTATACCATAAGGGCTGGACAAACAAAAACAACATGGTATAAATCCTGGGAATTTAGTTTACAAAAATCACAAATATCAATACCGCCATGCCATTTTGACAAAAGGCAGTTCAATGGAAGTAAATCATATCTTAACAAAAGAATAAATCGCCTAACTGCATGGGGAAGATTCCAACCTAAGTATGGCTGAAGTTTTTTAATTTCACACAAGTTGCCATAAGGAAACATTCCTCGCTTGTCTTTACGGGTCCTACTATCTACTCTAAAGCTCAACTCCCAAGACGTGGTCTTTAAGGATAACTTTAATTGGGCAGTTGATGATGAGAAAAAACTTTGTTCATCTAACTGTAATAGAATGATTGCCTGTCTGAAGTTCCTTACGATGGAGGAATGGACATTATAGGTGCCCAGTAACTCATTCTTTATTTGGAACCTCAGAGTGCCTGGCTTTCCTTCAGCTATATTAAAAACCCAACGCGCCACACTCGCGACTGCCTGAGACCATGCACTGCGCAGGCCAAATTCTTGTCTTAACGAAGACGTAGAGCTTGCAGTATTTACTGAGGCTAAATTACGTAAAATGCTTCCCTCAATAGAATCTAAAAATTTCCAGCACGCCATATCCACTATTTCCAATCCGTATATTAGGGATGCGAGAATTTTTGCCCGATAAACCTCGAGCAATATAGAGAAGTGCCTCCTACCTGTTGCTTTATATAAAGAGATGAGACTCTTCCCTAGTGCAAGAGCTTTCCTACTACTGTTCTCAATGTGGGATTTTTCGGATAGATTGCTCGTGACTATCTTCCCGAGAAAGGGATAGGATTTAACTACTTCTAGTCTTTCACCCCCAACGGACCAGTAATAATCATCGTATTTAGGTTTTCTCCTTCCACAGAAGCACATTATTTTGCTTTTTGAACTATTAATTTTTAAAAAATGAGATTCTGAGTAGGAGTTCAAAGCTTTTAGATGATGTTTCAATCCCTTTGGGGTGAGATCCAGAATTAAGATATCATCAGCGTACATTAAGCATGCGATGGGTGATCCCCCTAATAAAGGTGCAATACCATTGCTAATGGATAATATGGCTTTGGGAAGATCAGCAATGTATAAGGAGAATAAAAGGGGCGCCAATAGGCAGCCCTGTTTAAGCCCATTATTTGTAGGTATTATCCTAGAAAGTCCTCTCTCACCACCCATTAAAACTCTGCACCAGGTGTCTGTGTGAAGTGCGATAACTAATTTCAGTAAGCTGGGGGGCATCCCTAACTTTGTTAACTTACTCCAAAGCAAAACTCTGTCCACTTTGTCAAAGGCCGTAGAGAAGTCGATAAAAGCTCCATAAATACCTCCTCTACGGACTGTGACGTATTTTTCAACCAAAATTTGTAGAGCGGTAAGATTATCCAGGGTACCGTGTTGTTTTCTGAAACCGGTCTGCTCTAGTGGGAGAATTGCGAACATAGTCACCCAGTCATTTATGGAATTCAATAAACATTTGGTGAAAACCTTGCCTATGGCATCTAGGAGTGCTATTTGTCTGTAATTTTGGGGTAAATCCCTAACGCCCTTTTTGTAAATAGGGATTAACAAACTCCCTTTCCAAGAATATGGGACGATGCCATTGGTATAGCAAGCTTTAAAGACTGGATATAAAATTTTTCCCCATAGGGTACTATGGGCTTTCAGTACTGAAATTGGTATTTCATCTGGTCCTAATGCACCAGATGAGCGAAGAGTTTTAATTGCATCGGCAATTTCTAATTCAGAAGGAGGATCGTAAGGGAGTAAGTCTTCCTGCAATTTATTATAGTCAAACTCCTCACCATTACTGCTGTATAAACTCTGAACAAAATCTACCCAGGTTTGCTCATTTATTGATATAGGGGAAGGTCTGGATCTTACCCCACATCCCTCCCCGATCAGTGACCAAAAGGTCTTAGATTGGCCACTCTTAACTGCTTCACGAAGTTTACACCAAAGCGCATCTTCTTTCTCACGTTTTAGTCTAACCTTCAACCTATTTCTTCTTCGCCTCAGAAGTAAAATTCTTTGTCTACGGTCTAAAGTGGGGAAAAGATATTGGGCCCTGACCAGTTTGTTTATTTCTCTATTTAGATTACGAAGATCAAAGGGAATTTTGGGCGTTTTCTTAACAGAAAAAGGCTTTCGGGCTTTTAGTTTTAAGGTTTGCAGGAATGACGTAAAGCAACGTAGCTCTCTGCCTTCCCATACGGTTATGTTATCTACCGTATGTTCTAATAACTTGGTCAGGTTTTTAATAAAATAGTCTCTTTTCACTCACATACAGTTTTACTGATAAAAGTAAACAGCGCACAACCGATAATGTGTGGAAATGTCATCATCCAATGTATTGATTTTATCATCAGCACGGTTCATTTATAAAGATTTTTGTTTTGTTGGGTGCTACTAAAAAATAACATCTGTACAGCAGTCCTCAAGCAGACCCCACTAGCCAGCAGGATTGTCACAAAAGTCTTCTCACTTTGAAGTCGATAAAGAAAAATAAACACCAAGCTTCCTGGAAGACACAATCTGACATTTGACTTCTGTCTTTGAATGCACAGCAATTGCAACTAGATAGGATCAGGATTCAAATGCCCGTTTGCAGAAAGCAAGTTGGTGGAAGAACACGGATTTGGGCAACGGCGGGATGAACTCAGCGTGGACAGCCGATCAATCAATCAATCAAACAGAACATTTGTAAAGCGCACTACTCACCTGTGAGGGTCTCAAGGCACTGGGGGGGGAGGGAGAAGGGGTGCCGCTACTGCTCGAAAAGCCAGGTCTTGAGTCGCCTCCTTAAGGTTAGTAGGTCCTGGGTTTCCCGTTGGAGGATGGGGAGGGTGTTCCAGGTTTTGGCAGCGAGGTGGGAGAACGATCTGCCGCCGGTGGTTGCTCTTCGGATGCGGGGGACGTGGCTAGAGCGAGGATGGTGTAGCGGAGCTGGCGGTTCGGGGTGTAGAAGGTGAGTCATCTGTTGAGGTATGCTAGACCGGTGTTGTGGAGTGCCTTGTATGCATGGGTGAGGATCTTGAAGGTGATCCTCTTTTTGACGGGAAGCCAGTGCTGGTCTCTGAGGTGGGGTATGATGTGGCTTTGGCAAGGGATGTCAAGGATCAGGAATGCAGAGTCGTTCTGTATCCGTTGTAGTCATTTCAAGAGTTTGGCCAAGGCTCCTGCAAAGAGGGCATTTTCATAGTCCAGCCTGCTACTGACGAGGGCCTGGGTGACCGTTCTTTAGGTTTCGGTGGGGATCCACTTGTAGATCTTGTGGAGCATGCGGAGGGTGTTGAATCAGGGAGACGAGACGGCGTTGACTTGCTTGGTCATGGAGAGTGTTGAGTCGAGGATGAACCCCAGGTTGCGTGCGTGGTCGCTGGGTGTAGGTGCTGCTCCCAGTGCGGTCGGCCACCAGGAGTCATCCTAGTCCAAGGGGGTGGAACCAAGGATGAGGACTTCCGTCTTGTCCGAGTTCAGCTTCAGACGGATTTTTTTCATTCACTCGGCGGCGGCTTTCATTCCTTTGTGAAGGTTGGTTTTGGCAGTGAGAGGGTCCTTGGTGAGGGAGAGGATCAGCTGGGTGTCATCAGCGTAGGAGATGATGTTGAGGTTGTGCAGTCGGGCGACATGAGCGAGCGGTGCCATGTAGACATTGAACAATGTCGGGCTGAGGGATGATCCTTGGGGCATGCCGCTGATGATCTCGGTGGCTTCGGATCGGAAAGGGGGGAGGCAGACGCTCTGGGTTCTGCCAGAGAGGAAGGAGGTGGTCCATTCCAGAGCCTTGTCTCGGATCCCAGCGTTGTGGAGGCATGTGCGAAGGGTGCGGTGGCAGTCCGTGTCGAAGGTGGTTGATAGGTCTAGGAGGGCTGTGGTTTCACCGTTGACCAGCAGGGCCCTGATGTCATCGGTGGCAGCAATGAGGACAGTTTCGGTACTGTGGTTGGTCCGGAACCCGGACTGGGACGGGTGCATGATGCTGTTCTCCTTGAGGTAGCGGGTCAGTTGTATGTTGGCGGTTTTCTGGGTGACCTTCACTGGGAACGGGAGCAGGAAGATGAGTCAGAAGTTCCTAAGATCCTTCAGATCAGTCTTGGATTTTTTGAGTAGGGCGTTGATCTCGGCGTGCTTCCAGATCTCCGGGAAGGTCGCAGTCTCGAAGGAGATGTTGATGGCCCTGTGGAGATGTGGTGCAATGGTGTTGCTGGCTTTGTTGAAGATGTGGTGTGGGCATGGGTCTGACAGAGAGCCGGAGTGGACGGTGTTCATGATTTTGATGGTGTTGTTGTTGTTTATGTTGGTCCAGGTGAGATGGGAATTGATGTGGGTGGTTGCCGTGAGGTTAGAGGTCTTGGTGGCAGTCGTGGTGGTCAGGTTGTTGAAGCCGTCGTGGATGTCTGCGATCTTGCAATGGAAGAAGGTGGCAAGGGAGACGCACAGGTCTTGTGATGGTGGAATGTCGTTGGTGTTGGAGCTGGGGTTGGAGAGTTCATTCATGATTTTGAAGAGCTCTTTGCTGTTGTTCGCATTGTTGTCTAGGCGGTCTTTGAAGGAGGCCCTTTTGGCAGCTCTGATGAGGTGATGGTGTCTGTGGATGGCGTTCTTATGGGCTGCCTGGATGTCCGGTGTCTGTTCGCGGTGCCATTTCTTCTCTATGGGTGACTTATATGTATTAAAAAAGGAAGGTTTTGGGCCTTGCAAAACGTTTCTTTTGCCAGTCAAAATGGCAGCTTAAAGCTCCACATACAGGCTGCAATGGCAGCCCTGAGACATGTTTAAAAGGCTGCTTAGGTGTGTGGCACAATCAGGACTGCAGGACCACTAGTAGCATTTAATTTATAGGCCTTGGGCACATGAAATACTTTTCAGGGACCTATCAGTAAATTAAATATGCTAATTGGGTATAGGCCAATGTTACCTGTTTAGAGGACAGAACACATGCACTTTGTCACCGCTTAGTAGTGGTAAAGTGCATAGAGTCCTGCCGTCAACATATACAAATTGAGCAAAAATAGGAGCAGTGAAGCAAAAAGTTTGGGGATGGAAATTAGTTCTTGATAAGCATAGGTTCATGACTTCTCCTATGGTAAATACTTGATTAAATATCTGGAGGCGCCAGAACGAGATTTGTGGGTCAAAGATCAAGTTTATTCCACAATTAAATGGCACTTGGAATACTGATACAATACCTTTGACATATGAGGATCGCTTCACTTAATTGTCAATGGGGCATATTCTCTAGGAGTTATCGCCAAGTTAGCGGCAGGTTATCGCAGCCAAAGTTGCGATAAATGTATCACCTCATTCACAAGCTGGTGTTAACAGCCCATAGCACCAGTTTACCTGGGATAGCACCTGCAAAAAACATCGCCACAGATGACCCCGGCCACTATCGCTAATGAGATGCAACATAGACGTTCCTGTGTAAAAAGCCGCAAAAACACCACTCCGCAGCATTCTCAACGACCAGCCAGATCGGCGATACTTACACAAAACATTTGATAAGGCATGTTAGCAGCAGAAAAGTAACACCTGCTCTGACCTGGTGCAAAGTCGGATGGCAGCCGGCATCAGAAAAGGGAGCCCAGCCCCGAGCCACACCGGAAGAACCACAGATGCCATAGAGCTACTGATCATGCAGCTCGGCGCACCAACAGGCCCACAACACCCACCACCACCACTACCCCCTGGACCGTCACCAGCCCCCGGACCACCACAGAGGCTGCACAGACACAGACGGTGGACCTTCAGAAAACGCACCAGCCTCACAGACTTAACACCAGAGAATGTCATTGCCTACTACAGGCTCAAATGGACAACCATCCTCCGCATCCTGAACATCATTGCCCACAGGCTGACAATACCCACACAGCGGTCAACCAACATACCACCTCAGACAAAGCTGCTGTGCTGCACCTGTTGGCCTCTGGTACCTTCCAAACAACAACCACCAGAGTTGGAGGAGGCTCACAGCCAGCCCTATCAAAGTTTCTCCAACCTGTCCTGGATGCCATCATCAGCTTGGTACCCCAGTACCTGTACTTCCCCCACACTGCGCAGGAGCACCTGGAGACCAAGCAACGCTGCTACGCCATAGCTGGATTCCCACATGTTTTGGGGGCAATAGACTGCACACATGTCCTACTTGTGCTCCCTGTCAACACTGCACACAATTTCCGCAACAGAAATTCCACGAATGTGCAGGCAATAGTGGACCACCGGGGACTCTTCACCAATGTTGTCGCCGACTACCCAGGCAGTGTGCATGATTCCTTCATCTTCTGACAGTCCATCATGAACCGGCGCTTCCAGGATGGCACCTACGCAAATGCTGTGCTCGTTGGTAAGTACCAAAAGAACACACCACACACCTCAACTTCACAATCATGCAACTCCGCCGCTCGCGGATTTGCAAATTCTCGGTAAATTCGCGGGAGTTCGCGGATCGCGAATTTACCGAAAATTCGCAAAATCCGCGAGTGGAACGGATTTTCCGCTCATACTTACTCCTCGGACCATCACGGCCTCCATGACACAGGCCAGCTGAACCCCATTCTCGTTGATGTACTCCACCGGCAAACACAGTGGACAAGTAGGACACATATTTGGAACTGAGGGGCATATTACCAAGCAATAGTGATAATTATCGCTATTGCTTGGTTAGAGACAAAAATGTATCACCGAGCTGCTCCGATTTTTACCGCAGATAAACCTAGGTATTACCAAGGTTTATCGCAAATGCGATAAAAATCGGCCGCAATGCATGAATACCGCTGAAAAGTCAGCGATATTCATGCATTACCGAGCTAATGCTCTTAGCCATGTTATCCACCTCCCATTGGATAACATAGCTAAGAACTGCTCAGGGCAGGTGTTGGCTTTTGGAGATATTCGTGCTTAGCGCGAATATCTCCAAAAGTTGGTAATAGGAGATAGCGATGTTAGCGACTGTTTCCAGTCGCTAACATCTTGGCACGCCCACTTTTCATGTCATTAGTGATAAATTTCTCTGACATGCAAAGTGGGGCCCAAGATGGTCGTTATCTCCTACTAGCTGTCGCTAACTGGTGTTAGCGACAGCTAGGTAATAGGGAGATCATTTTATCTCCACTTTCTTGGCTTTTAAAGCCAAAAAAGCGGAGATAAACCCCCTTGATAATATACCCCTGAGTCTTGATTACACAATGGCAGAATACATTATTTAAGGCTGAGGTTATGTCACTATACCCCCTTTAATGTGGTGCCACCAAGGCTGTGCATAGGACTCAAACCAAACTTGTCAGTAGGCACTTGCTGACTGCGGCCTTCGGCCTACACTGTAGTCCTGCAGGCCTCACACCAATCCAATGCAGTCCGTCACAGGCAGAGCACGGCATCATCGCTGGTTAAACACCTGCTCAGCTCTGTTGCCACTACCTATGTCACCCACAAATCTAACACAAATGCAATTCCGATGTCGTGTGTTAGAGATCCGGCAGGAGATTGCTGAACAGCGGTTATCCTGCGCTGAGAGCAGCCTCCGTCCGACACTGCAGCCAACTAGGTCGCATTTTTGGAACTGAGTCTTGATATTTTCATGGCAGTGTACATGTCACACTACACAAGGTGATGAGAAAGGGGAAGACGTGCTCTAGTCAGGAGAAGAAAAGGCTCACCTTTACGGAGGTGATGGGACACTACCAACAACTGTACTGGTGTCACTGACTGTGCAGCGCATGCCTACCACACGTGGCTCTGGGCCCCTGATGACCGCTGGCTCCGGCACACACTGTGGTGGAGTAGGTCACACATTGTGAACTGAGTCTTGCCCTCTACATGCCTGAGTCAATGTCATTGTACAGGCCTTATCGCAGACTGCACCCCCTTCCAACTCTGGTGCCCCCGAGTGTGTGCCCTGAAATTCATGGTTGATCTCTGTTTGTACACCAGTGGCGTCTGGGCTCATGTGCAGGAGATTGTCTTCCTCTACATGTAGCTGATACTGATAAGGTGGAAAAGTGGAGTCTGTAGCATTCAACTCCGCCATTTTCCTGTTGCTTGCTTCTGCCCTCTGCATCAAGCCCTGGAGGTACATCTTCCACTGTCCTCCGCATTCCTCCACGACAATCTCAGAGATTGTGAAGGAGGTGCTGGACACTGGAGGCAGGGTGATGTTAGTTATGTTAGACTTGTCGGCGGCGTTTGACACCATTCCCCATGAGGATCTCCTCACAAGACTACATGCCATCGGTCTAGGGGGGACGGTGCGAAACTGGTTTTGTTCCTTCTTAGCCAACCGCCGACAAACGGTCTGGGCCTCTTCTGGATCTGCCGAAATGCCGCCATTGGGAGTTGGAGTACCCCAGGGCTCAGTATTGAGCCCTACTCTTTTTAACATCCTTATGACCCCTCTGGCGACATTGGTGGAGTCCTACGGGGCCCAGATCGTCTCATATGCTGACGACACCCAGCTTCTTTTCACCTGCCGCAAGAGCGAAGATTTCGATGGGGAAAGTATCCGAGAGTGCCTTGGGGCTGTTTTTAACTGGTTCCAACGGAACAGCCTCAAGTGTAACTCGGATAAATCCGAGATACTTTTTTTCGGATGCCCATCAGAACCGGACTGGCATGGTTGGTGGCCTGCTGACATGTTCCCTCCAGCCTAGTCTTCTAAATGGGCTAAGAACCTGGGAATTAAAATTGACAACGGGCTTACGCTCAAATCCCAGGTGTCCACCCTCACAGGGACGTGTTTCGGCATCCTCAGGATGCTTCGAAAGTTTTTTCCTTTGCTTTCTGAGGAACATCGGAGAATAACTGAACAGGCCCTCGTCGGATCCAGATTGGATTATGCTAACATTCTGTATCTGGGTCTTCCAGAATATCTCTTACAGCGAATGCAGGTGACCCAGAATGCTGCAGCCCGAGCTATTTTTGGTCTGCATCGTCGAGCCAGTGCTTCAAACCTGCTGCAGTCTCTCCATTGGCTCCCGATACGGAAGAGGATAATGTTTAAGACTTTGACATTAGCCCACAAAGCCCTCCACGCCACTGGTGCAAA
The DNA here is from genome assembly GCF_964263255.1 of Lissotriton vulgaris. NCBI lineage: Eukaryota > Metazoa > Chordata > Amphibia > Caudata > Salamandridae > Lissotriton > Lissotriton vulgaris. Next base: position 143,742,322 of record NC_141690.1, on the reverse strand, counting down.
ATACCTACAGAAGAGGCTGGATTTTTACCGGCCGACACAGTCGTTAAGATCAGAGTCATTGGCACTTGCTGTAGTTGTCCGTATCAAGAAGGCCTGTGTAGGCGGTCGGTCCTTCAGATTCCTGGCCCCTCAATTGTGGAATTCTCTACCGCTGTTTTTACGGTCCACATCCAATCTGCTTGCCTTTAGGAAGGGTTTAAAGACTTGGCTATTCTCTGGTTAGAGCGCCTCTATCCCTATTCTCTGTTTCCTTTGTTATGTTTTACAGTCTCTTTTCTGGGTCTGGAGCTCAAAGCGCCGGGACACTCCTTTGGAGTAGCCGTTGCGCTATACAAGACCCATAAATAACATAACATGACATAACATAACATTACCCTTGGACATTGAAGAGTATATGCTCAGCTCACGTGGCCCTCCCTTAGTGCACCGCAAGTCCCAACACCATGGCGATGTGCCTATGCTGGCTGCTGTCCATCGGGGGCCACAGACTCCGTGCTGCTCAAGTCAGGACTAATGATATCCTTACCTTATACTGCTGATTGTCTGCTCACTGTTGTGGTTTTTGCCAGCACCACCCAACCCCTGAGTGGTGGCTTACACTACCCAACACCCATTCAGCACAGGCGTCACTGGATGTGTGACCCTGGCAATAAAAGGGTCTGGGCGCACGTGCCTGTAGCCAGTCCCACAATCTTACTCAGTGTGTCCATGTGGTCATTATGTATGCATGTGGGACAAGGGCCATTCCACATTACATTGTGCTGTGTGCAGCGTGCGCAACCATGTCACCGCAGGCAGTGGTGTAGACCTGGGACTTGTAATCTTGTTGTATCTTCATGTGAGCGTAACCGGGGTGGACAGGCGTATGACAGTACTGCGTAGGAGTGTGGCTCCTCCACACGTGGATCTGGGTGTGGTTCAGTGTGGGCCTTGCCAAGGATGTGGCTGATGCAAAAACAACAGTTGATGACAGAATGCAGAAAAATGTCATACATTCACCCCAGTACAAAGACCTGGGCCTAAATCCATTGTTTTTTTTGCTCACCACACCACCCCAGTTCAGACATGGATGTGGCTGATGCGTGTGTCTCTGTTGTAGTGTCTGCACCACCCGTCCCGCAACCGACAATCTTGCTGTGTGGCATGCCCCCGGTGTGCATGGTCGGCCAAAGGGGTACATGGGGGAGGGCATTCCCACTCTGGGTTAGGGATCACACATGCTAAATAGTTGTGTGTGTCGCTATTAGTGCTGCATGAGCCAAAGATGTACCCTCAACTGCATGTCGAGTTCACCCAGCCAGGTGCTCCACATCTGTGTCAGACTGAAATGAAATGAAAATTGCACTTGTATAGCGCTAACTACCCGAAGGCCTCGCAGCGCTTGTGACTGAATGCTTAACGCGAGCTCAGGGTAGTTCAACAGGTTTTAGCATACAAGTGTGTTTTCAGAGCTTTCCTGAAAGACAGATGGTTACTATTTCCTCGAAGAGATAGAGGGAGGGTATTCCAAAGTTTTGCCGCAGTGTGGGAGAAGGAGCGGCCTCCCCAGCGGGCTTTCTTGACTTTGATGGAAGTAGCCAGCTGGAGGGTGCAGGAATGAAGGGAGCGGGACGGGACATAGGGTGTAGCTATGGGATGTAAAATTGCGGGACCTGTTCGGTAAAAGGATTTGTGTAAAATACACATGGCCTTGAATTGTACTCTTGCCGCTACTGGGAGCCAGTGAAGCTCCTTTAGGGCGTTCCTTGCTGACTGCCAGCGGGGAAGGTTGTAGAGTAGGCGGGCCGCACTGTTTTGTGTGACTTGGAGCTTCTGAGTGACGGAAATCGTAGCTCCCATATAAAGAGCATTCCCATAGTCCAGGAGGGAGAGTATAAGGGCCTGTACCAAGACTCTCCTTGCCTGGAATGGGAGCAGAGGGAACACCTTCCACAACATCCTCATTAGCCCAAAACAAGTAGCGGCTGTCTTAGTAGCTTGGACCGAAAAGTCCAAAGCTTTGTCGAACCAGATCCCGAGACTCTTTATTTGGGGCTTAGGGACGGGGGGCGGGCCTAAACATGGTGGCCAGATGGATGCAAGGGCAGAGGGAGAGGGGTTGCCCAATAAGATGATGTCTGTTTTCTCCCCATTGAGTTTCAGACAGGAAGATTGGATCCAACTGGCGACAGCCTCTAGACAGGGGCCTAAGGTGGAGGACGATCCCTCAGAGTGGTCTAAAGAGACCACCAGTTGGGTATCGTCCGGGTAGGTGACGATACGCACACCGAAGGGATGGACTATCCTGTCTAGAGGTTCCATGTAGGCATTAAAAAGGGTGGGACTTAGGGAGGAGCCCTGAGGGACCCCACACCTAAGTGAGTGTTTAGGAGACACCGTCTCACCCTCAAAGACCTGGAAGAAACGTTCAGCCAGGAAAGATGTCAGCCACTCCAGGGCCGCGCCCGACACGCCCATGCCCGCCAGACATTGTAATAGCGTGGCATGGTTGACCGTGTCGAACGCGGCGCTGAGGTCTAATAGAATAATGGTGACTTTTCCACCCCGGTCCAACACAGCTCTCGCCTCATCCTTTACCGCTAGAAGGGCGGTTTCGGTTCCGTGCTGAGGGCGGAACCCTGTCTGAGAGGCACGCAGCAGGCTGTTGGACTCCAAGTAGTCCACTAGGGTGTTATTAACGTACCTCTCAAGCAGTTTGCTCGGCCACGGAAGTAAGGAGATGGGGCGGTAGTTTGCCAAATTATTCTGGTCAAGGTTGTGCTTTTTCAATAGAGCCCTCACCATCGCACACTTCCATGGAAGTGGGACAGATTTGGAGGTGATGGAAGTATTGAGAACGTCCAATATGACCGGACGAATAACGTCCATGACCTTAGTGAGGGTCTGAGGGGGTGCTGGGACGTTGGGAGAACCAGAAGTGATCTTGGGGATCAGTCTATCTAGGCTAGGGATGTCCAGGAGAGGAATTTTATCAAGCGGACAGGAGGCAAGAGAGTCAGCAGTTGTAGGCACAGGGGATTCCATATCCTCCTTAACGTCACTGAATGAGGAGTTTATGGCCTGGATCTTTTGGGAAAAGAAGGTGGCCAAATCATTGCAGCGATTTTGGGCGCCTTCAGCAGAGGGACGCTCAACGAGGGGTGAGATAAGGGATTTAACAATTTTAAAAATTTCCTTGGAGGCGTTCGCGGCCGCATTGATTTTCCCTTCGTAAAAAGAAGCTTGTGCCGCCTTTATCTCCTTTTTATAGAGCTTTATAGCAGCCCTGTACTCGGCCTTTCTAAGTAGAGAGTGGTCCTGTCTCCAGGCTCTCTCAAGTTTACGGCAAGCTAATTTCATGATTCTGAGGGCGGGTGTGTACCATGGGGTGACTTTGGGTCTTTTAATGGATTTGCAAGAGTGTTTGGGAAGAACCAGGTCAAGGGTACTAGAGATCCAATTATCGAAATTGTTGGTGGCCGTGTTGGGATTCGTTGCCTTCCTAGGTGGGTTTCTTGCAAGAGCAGCTTCCCACGCGGGGAGGGGAAGTGAGGGCCACTTCTTTCCTCGATGCCTAGCGAGGTCCTCAATGGGCCTACACACTTGTGGCTGGCCACATTCTGCGCAACATCATTACTGTGTCATACTCAGGCTTGTAGACATACGCAGACAGGCATGTCAATGGTGTGCAGTAGGGGTGCATGTGATGTAATCGCGCAGCGCACACTAGTGAATGTGTCCCAGGATTGCAGAAGTGAGTCTACTTAGTACACAGTGATGCAGCTCATGTGCAACACACAGTACATGTCATACAGGAATCACTAAGTCACACATGTCACACACCAATGAACCAGTGAGCCTGCCAACACATCATGCAGTACGTAGTCGTGACTCATGTCTCTCTGCACTGTCAGAGGTGACCAAGGATATGCACTCTGCGCTTGGATGATGACACCCCTCCGAGCTCCGAAAACACAGGCCCAGAGGCAGTACAATGTGGCCCACAAACACACCAGGGGCATCATGGAGCACACATTTGGTGTGTTGAAGTCACGTTTCAGGTGCATGGACGTCACAGGAGGTAATCTCCTGTACAGCCCAGATATCATGTGCAAGATGATCGTTGCATGTTGTGTGTTGCACAACATATGTGTACGCAGCAAGGCCCCATGGATACGAGTGCCAGATGCACCGGACGATGATGATGAAGATAAGGCAGGTGGCCCACACCCCACTGCAGCCGCCACAGGAATAGCCCGTAGGGACTACATTCTTGACAATTTCTTTTCTGGTTGACATCAAATTGTGTGGGTCCTTAGCAGTAATGGCACAGTACGTTGCCTGACCACAGGCACTGCATGTGCAAATAAAAGCTTCCAATACACATTCACTGTGTGCATGTTAGTCATCTGTACAGGCACTTCACTCAGACATGTTGTGCTGTCAATTCAGGGATTTGTTAATGCATGGTGGGTGTGTCACCTCTTTGCAGTGAGGCTGTTTATGGTGTCACATATTCGAACTGCCAGTTCTGTGTGTCACAGGTGTTAATGTATCCCACTCTTCGGCATTTCACGTGTCCCAATTCATTCCATTTTGGATGTCATTTCATTTCATAAAGCTTTATTCGGAACATTTAAAAAACATGTCCATAAAAGCACAAATAATACAGACAATTCATACAATTCTTAGAGGCAAACATAATATACATATAAATCAACTAACGATCAAAGAAAAACAAAATACACATATTGCAAAATATCCAGAGGGGGATGGAATAAATATTTAAAATGTACAGAAATTTTAATTTAAAAACACATACTTTTCCTGGCGCTAATCGCTTTATATAAAAAAGATGCAGTAAAAAAACAAATGTCCGCATGATTCAGATTAAAAATCAATTTCATAGCCTCTGTTGTGTCTCTCACTCCAAATCTAATGAATAGTGGCTTCAGATAGAATTTCCTTAACTCAGTGTACAAATCACAAGTTAACAAAAAGTGCTTAGTGCATTGTTTGGACTTATTGTCACATTTACAGGGACCAACAGGGCTTGGATGTCATTTGTGTCCTACAAGTGACAACAAGGGTTTTTTGTGCTCTGATATGTGCTGCCATGATGCAGGGATGAACCCTGCGCCTCAAGTCCCAAGACATGGGCAACATGTACGTAAAGGGCTGTCACTGCCCCTACATTAGTCAGTGCTTTCATTCTTGTTTGATCGTGGACATGGCACGTCGATGTGCAGGGGTTGTAGTTTATCCCTCTGCAATGTGAGGGGGTGATGCGGTTTCACAGTGTGTACCATGTTTGTTTCTGCATCGGCGCAGGTTACATACTGAATGCATGTCGATGTACATTGTGGCTGTTTGTGGGGAATTGCCTTTCTAAATTGGACAGTGGTCATTTGTTCTGTGTCACCGCTGTGGGGTTGTGCTCACACATTGTCATCTCACCGTTTATTTACTCTGCATTTATGGTGCATTTTTGCGTCAGACGCGTGGGATTTGCAGGCTGGTCACTGGTTTTAGCTGCTTTTTGTACCACGATTGGCCTCATCGCAAGATGTTTTGCGTTTGTGTGTTGCATTTTTGCAGAGTGGCGTTGATTTTAATGCGGACATTTGACGCGTTATCTGGAGACTATCACATTGTACCACTGTGTTGAGAATGCTTTTTTAATACAGCGCAATTTTCCCGCGATAGACTGCTATGTTGGAAGTTGCGTTAAGTTACTTTTGAGATGGTTTCACACGTTCTTGAGACTATGCCCCATGAGTCTTCTTAACTAAGTCGAAATTTACTCTTGGTTCTTTCTTATATGCTATGTTCTTGCATGCGATTAAACCTTTTGCAACTTCTGTAATGTATGAGCAGGGGTTACTTTGGAGGTCTAATTGAGGTTTTGAAAGTCTGACATTTTGTTCACGAACAGTTTATGTATCAGTTTTTTTCTTTGTAAATTGCTAGATCTTGTTGTCTGCATCTGAATGCTTCAATGTTCTTGGACCAGAGCTATCAGTTACAATTCAATGTGAACATTCACTCAGCTTTTGGTGTGAGGTCCTAGGTAGTGACAAATGCTCCCTAGTTCCTTTGTGCTATTATAGGTGGGAATTGCTGTCTTAACTTTTGTGAAATTAGATGATTTGCCTACTCTGAGACTTCCCTTTCTAAAACGTGTTGAGTTTTGGAAAGTGTTTCTAATATTTGTAGACTGACAATATTTTTAATAATTGTCTCCAGTTGAGAGGGAAAAGGATCTGATGACTGAACTTTCTGTCTATGCTGCGTTTCACCTAAATTCTCATATGTTCCAGGGGATTTATATATTTGCTCTTGGGCCGGACATTTGCTTCTGGTGGGTACTTGGACTAGGACATTTAAGAGAGTGGATGTTTGACTCTGAGAGATAGATTTATAAGCAAAACCTTTTGTGAGACCCAATGACTTTGTGTATGTGATGGACTTTCAAATGTCAGCATCTTATGAAGGGCTTCAGTCATAAAAATTATTTGGCTCTGGGAAAGAAGTCATTCATGAATTTATGTTTTTTGCATTAAGCTACAACAAAAAATGTTCTATAAATGTATTTATTACAGAGTAGACGGTTATGTTCCACATACTGTTGTAGTTTTCTTTTCATATCTTTCTGCATCATTTTGCCAAAGAAAGTGATGATGAAGGTAAGCCAGTGCTTGGCCAGAACCTTTGGGTCTGTAGAACTTTTGTTTTCGAAGTAAAGTGATAATACTTTGCTTCAAAAGTTCATGTACTGTACTAAGAGAAGGGAGGCATTAATCAACCTAGTAGTTTGCTGTGAGAAGGTGAAGAGTTACTTAAGGCATGAGGCAGTGCAAGGATCCATGGGAGATTTGGGTGTTTTTGTTTTGTCATCAATGATAAGAAGCACCACATTTTCCATTGCTGCAAAGCAGGTGAAGTAGGAATGTAGCAGAAGAAGTAAAAACTAGGTTAAAGATGTGCTTCAAGGATGTTGAAGATGAATTGGTATATTTTGGCAATTTTAGATTTAAAGAAATTGAGAAGGTCTTTGCAGTGTTGCTGGATACACATTATTAATGAACAGTGTAATAAATTGGATAATTGATTGAAGGGAGTGGAAGCCTTAGAGAGACAACCACCACAATCCTTGTCAGGGTGAACCACAAACGGTCACTAAATTACCCATTGCTTAAACCTGGAACCTTGACACAAAGCAGTCAGGCTTAACTTAGAGGTAATGAGTGAAGTATTTATGCAGCAACAATTTTAAAGAAAGTGAAAAAACAACACACGAAAAACCCTAAATCAACATAAATAAAATTATACCTGAACGACAAAAATACAATTAGTAGAACCAGAGATATTTAATTGAGCATGTTTTAAGGAAACATAGCACCATAAGCACAACTTGTGGTTATCTGGTCTAGCTAGACCGGGGGAAAGTTAAAAGTTCAGGCTAACCGCAATAGAGTTCAAGTCAGATATAGGGACCAGGTTAGTCCTGCCAAAAGAGTTATCTTCTCAAAGTCCTGCATAAAGAGTTACGTTCTTGGTAGAGGGGCGCACAGCGAGAAGGGAGTGCATCGGGGATAGTTGTCGCTATAGCTCAAAGAGTAGTCTGGGCGGTGCAGCCTGTCATCGCTGTAGCACGAAGAGCCAGTCCTGCTTTGCAGACTGTCGTTGCTGGAGCTTCACATTGGCAGTCAATGCATGCTGATGCTCTAGCACGAAGTGCAGATCTCGCATTGCCGGTCATTGCTGGCAGCTGCTGTAGAGCGAAGAGCAGGTCCTCACAGGAGCTTCATGTTGGTGGTTGGCACAGGCCACAGAGTCTCACCGTGCAAGGGCCCATTCATCCTAAACTCAGGATTTCACAATTTCTTCTTGGAAGTAGGCCTGGGTGTAAAATTCCGCTCTGCTTGTGGAGTTTGTGGAATTTGGCAACTCCTTGTTCCCCGGAGAACACGGAGTCACCATTAAACTCTACACTCCTCAAATGAGTGGCACTTTTTTTCCTTTGCACTTGTGAAGTCTTTGCGTGTGCATGGGGAGTGGAATGAGACTTGACAGGTGGTCAGGAGCAGCCGGGCAACCCTCAGCAGTCAAGGGGACTTTATGCAGGCGCGCAACACCCATTGGGCTCACAGGGCTTCACCCCCGTCGTGTGTGTCAGCCCGGGCGGAGACAGCTTCGCGGGCTGGCAAGCATCTAATTGCAGCTGCACCCGAGTACTTAACAGGTCTTTATATTACCATTTACTTGTAAATGAGGCTTTTGTTATGTGTTCACCTCTTCTTACAGCCAATCTGTCTATGGTTGGAAGAATTAGCCCCCTCCAAAATATTTTTCAGCCCCCCCCCCCGAAATTTTGGCTCTAGTTGCCCGCCTGACTTCATGCCCCAACCACTTTGCAGAGTGGTTGAGAAATGGGGTATGGCTTTCGACGATGTCTCAGCAATCCCGCTGTGGGGGACTTACGTGTGGCAACAATACAGATTCTTGGCCCCACTGACACTCAGCAGCCAAGGGGCCAACCAGTAGTGGGCCAGGACGCCGTATGTAGAGTGGTTAGGAAAGGGGACGAGGCCTCAGACAATGTCTCAGCAATCCCACTGTGAGCCCCCAATGACCCTCAGCACCCAAAGGTACTTCATTAGTGGTGGCCACGTAATACTCCGCCCGCTCACAGAACTCCGTGGAATTTGGAAGAGTTTTTAGCAACTCAGCAGAATTCCATGGAGTTAAACTCCACAAGCTCTGCCCAGGCCTACTTGGGAGGAACTTAAACAGAAGCAAGCTAAGGACCACGGCCCTGGGGGAGGGGCACCTCTTGGGGATAAGGAATTCACTCCTGCAGAGGCCAGCAGTGCTCAGACAGGTTCAGTTGCAACTCCAGGCAGGTCCAGTTGCAGTAGGTCAGCTGGGTAGTTTCAGGGAGGCTTATGGAGCTTGTTATATCCCTGTAGCTCAAACGGGAGGTCAGCCAACTGACTCCTGGAGTCACTCAGATAAGCCTCGGATAAAGGTAAGCATGTGGAGTCTTCCCTTTCAAACAGCAAGGCAGGCCTCAAGCAGCAGGCAGTCCTCTGGCATCAGGCCAGACTTTCTTCTGTAATAATGTCAACAGGTCCAGGAGTATTATGAAGGGTTGGTCTGAGGGTCAAATACATATACCTAGTGCCAGCATTTGTGTGTGGGGGTGGACACCCTGTTCTACCTCCACATCTGGTTCTGAAAAGGTCTTCCCTTCCCTTGGCAAGGCTCCATACTGTCTGGGGTGGCAATAGGCTGGCACCTGTTCCCTTTGTGTATGCTGGAGGCAAGCTCTTGGAAATGCAAGTAGAGAAGGGCACATCTCCACCCCAGCCAGTCTGCCTAATACCTAGTCTCCTTTGTGTCACTGTCTGAGAGGAATACACAAACCTCAACAGTGCCTTTCATAGTTATGTGAGCCTGTACACTGGCAGAAGGCACAAATGGTGAGGACAAGAAAATGCAAACTTTCTTAAAGTTTTTTAGAACAAAGGGAGTTTGGCCCATGCGGACAGAAGTGGGGTAAGGGCCCAAAATGCTTTATGAAAAGGAGGAACCCACACTTCGATAATTTTCACACCATTTGACTTTAGGATGAAAGAAGATAAACAAAGCTTAATATGTTTATCTGGGCGATTAGTTGCGCCATTTTATTTATCAATTTTATCAAAAAGTAGAAGTCACTTCAGTCTAGAGAAATCACAATGTCTTGAACGTACTCACCATGAGCGTACGACAAGAAACTTAAATCAAAAAGTGCATCGTAACACAACAATTTAACGCAACATACAAAACAGATTGTAGAGACATACCACTAATGAAAAATACAATGTACAAAAAACATGTGATATTGTTTCACAAAGGAAGGGGGGGAAAAAATTATAACCATATATTTTTTCATGACATTATTGAAGAATTGTTAAATTTGACCAGTAAGGAGCCTATTAGTGGGTCTCCAAAAAGAACAAAACGACCTCTCGGTAGAAATGTTAGCAGGCTTGTAGTTCCTAGCAATCTAAACTGTTTATCAGAACTGAGGACTTGATCCTGTCCGCCTACGCGTTTCGAGTTTGTGAGGTTTCTTCTCAAACTCTCCTCAGGGCCAAATGAATTCTTTTCCCCGTTTGTTAAACCTATTAATAAAGACACAAAAAGTTTTTGGGACACTCGTTACCAATTGCTCCCCTCAACCTGCTCTCGCTTTCTCATATATACAATTTTAAAATGACACATACCTCTGGGGAATTGAGGTGATTCTGTTCATCCAACCCACTTGTAAAGATTTGTAGGGTCTGTGCGTTTTTCTAAAAAACCGGGGGGGATTTTTAGTTGCCGATCATATACATTGGTTTTGTAATTGACAGGGACGGTAAAAACGCCAAGTTTCTCATACCTGGATGTCGGTGCAAGGAGAATCAATGGTTTGCTGCAATTTTCAGATACGGGTTGTTCACTTTCCACATAGTTAACTGCAAGTAAAGTAGGCATATTACTCGCTGTTTTCAATGTGGATACCAATACACTCCCAGATATTGTATTATGTTGACAAATAATCACTTACTATGTTATATTCAGCTCCTCGAAATTCAGGGTTGCCTTAGTTCTAGGAAGAGACCGGGGGTTGTGCCGGTAGCCCTTCTGAAGCGCCCAGTGCCGTGGTTCTGTTTGAAAAAAGCACGGGCGGCAATTAGAGATCACTCGGGAGCAACATTGTCAGTTACAGGGGCACGGAGCGCGCGCTGAGTGTTTTTAAACGAGCCACGCTGTGAAAATGCCCGGGTCGACTTTACTAACAAAGATATGAAAGCCGGTACCCTATGTGAAGTTATTTACATCTTGTACGGACATCGCATTGTCGAGCGCTGCCAGTTAACTGAATGTTAAACGGTTGTCATACCTTGCAGCTTAGCAGCGTTCTTCACTTCCTCATTCCTTCACACAAAGTGAATGCGGATTCGGTTCCCTCAATGCTTCAAAGAGGTGAACTCCTCCTAAATGAGCCAATCAGAAGTGAGATGTTTTGCATTCTCATACTGGTGCATTGTGGGGCCTGGAGTCCGTTCATTAGTGAAGCCGAATTACAATCTAGAAACTTCACTCATAGAGTTCAGACCGGTATTAATAGTATTAAACCGGAGTATCAAGTAGGCTTCTTTTCGTAGTAGCGCTTTCTCCACATCAGGTGATCGGTGCTGTGGGTCTATACCGGCTAGGACTGTCCATGTAAAGTCTGTTTCATTATGATTTGCAGACATAAAATGTTCAACCATTGGGGCATTTTGCACTTTTTTCTTTAGCCGAGAGCGATGTTGGGTTATTCTGACGTTCACTTGCTGGCATGTTTTGCCTATGTATAATTTGTCGTAGGCGCACAGGATCCCATAAATCACATTTTTACTTTTGCAGTTTGTGTGTAAACTGTGTCTCCATCTAATGCCATTATGACAAAATTCATCTCCCTCTACAACATTTGTACAGGCCACACACGTACCACATTTATGGTGGCCTGTGATGGGTTTGAGGTTCCATTTAGAAATTAGGTCACTTTTGGGTTTTGCTAAAAAGCTATCCGCTCTAATGATTTGTTGACCGATACTTGGGTTTTTCCTCATCGCGAAAATCGGTTTTTGCAGGGGGAAATCTAATCCCTCCAACAAATGCCAATTCCGCAGGATAATCTGTCTGAATTTATTCGTGTGAGCTCCATAGGTAGTGACTCACACGAGTTTGTCCAACTCTTTTTTGGTTTTTATTTTGAGCAGTTCCTCTCGGGGGGTGTAGCGTGCTCTTTTTTTAGAGTGCTTAAGGAGTTTTTTAGGGTAACCCCTTTTACTCAGCTCATCACAAAAGGTCTCCGCATGTACATTAAATTCGTCAAGGTCCGAACAGTTACGCCTAATCCTAAGTAGTTGACCGTAGGGTAGGTTCTGTTTCAACCCTTGCGGGTGGAAGCTCTTATAATGTAAGATTGTGTTTTTATCTGTGGCCTTTTTAAACAAAGTGGTGGTGAACTTGCCCCCTTCGGTGCCAACAGCCACATCAAGGAATGTCATACGCTGGTTACTGCAATCAATAGAGAATTTAATGTCTGGGTGTTTCAGATTTAGCCATTCATGGAAGGCCATGAGCTCCGTCTGGCTCCCCTGTCACAGGAGCCAGACATCGTCAATGTACCTTAACCATTGAATGATGTTCGCATCATAGGGGTTGTCCTTATAGATGAATTTTTCTTCGTACTGTGACATGTACAGTACCGCCATCTCTGGAGCGTAAGGACAACCCATGGCTGTGCCCTTGATTTGTACGAAGAACTCATTTTCAAATTTAAAGTAATTGCTTTTTAGCGTGATTTGGGCCAAGGCCAGAATAAAAGAAGTTGGAACTCTGTGTGGTCTTTCGCGCTGGTCTAGATAAATTTCCATTACCTCAAGAGCCTCATCTTGGGGAATTTGTGTATACAGTGAGGTAACGTCTAGCGTTACCATCAACTGTGTGTCAGAATCAAACGTCATTTCTTGAAGTTTATTGATAAAGTCAATAGTGTCCCTTAGGTACGATCTGACCCCATTCAAAAAAAGTTTCAAGAAAAAATCGATATATTTCGAAGCTGGTTCAAGGGCCGAATCACATCCGGAGACAATTGGTCTCCCCGGCGGTGTCGTGCTGTTTTTGTGGATCTTCGGTAGGAAGTAGAGAACAGGTGTTCTCGGTGACTTCTTGTTTAAAAATTCGAATTCTTTTGGACCCAAGAAGCCATTCTCTAATGCATCTTTGGTGATACCCAGGATTTTATTCTGAATTTCAACCACAGGGTCATTCTTGACCGCTCGGTACCATTCTAAGTTGTCTACATGTGTCCTTCCTTCCAGCAAATACATTGGGCGAAGCCACACTACCACCACACCACCCTTGTCAGCCTGTTTGATTATAATAGAAGGGTCTGATTTCAACTCTTTTATGGCTGTGAGTTGTCCCTTGCTTATATTATGGTTGACAAATGATTTGTCAGAATAACCCAACATCGCTCTCGGCTAAAGAAAAAAGTGCAAAATGCCCCAATGGTTGAACATTTTATGTCTGCAAATCATAATGAAACAGACTTTACATGGACAGTCCTAGCCGGTATAGACCCACAGCACCGATCACCTGATGTGGAGAAAGCGCTACTACGAAAAGAAGCCTACTTGATACTCCGGTTTAATACTAATAATACCGGTCTGAACTCTATGAGTGAAGTTTCTAGATTGTAATTCGGCTTCACTAATGAACGGACTCCAGGCCCCACAATGCACCAGTATGAGAATGCAAAACATCTCACTTCTGATTGGCTCATTTAGGAGGAGTTCACCTCTTTGAAGCATTGAGGGAACCGAATCCGCATTCACTTTGTGTGAAGGAATGAGGAAGTGAAGAACGCTGCTAAGCTGCAAGGTATGACAACCGTTTAACATTCAGTTAACTGGCAGCGCTCGACAATGCGATGTCCGTACAAGATGTAAATAACTTCACATAGGGTACCGGCTTTCATATCTTTGTTAGTAAAGTCGACCCGGGCATTTTCACAGCGTGGCTCGTTTAAAAACACTCAGCGCGCGCTCCGTGCCCCTGTAACTGACAATGTTGCTCCCGAGTGATCTCTAATTGCCGCCCATGCTTTTTTCAAACAGAACCACGGCACTGGGCGCTTCAGAAGGGCTACCGGCACAACCCCCGGTCTCTTCCTAGAACTAAGGCAACCCTGAATTTCGAGGAGCTGAATATAACATAGTAAGTGATTATTTGTCAACATAATACAATATCTGGGAGTGTATTGGTATCCACATTGAAAACAGCGAGTAATATGCCTACTTTACTTGCAGTTAACTATGTGGAAAGTGAACAACCCGTATCTGAAAATTGCAGCAAACCATTGATTCTCCTTGCACCATACATCCAGGTATGAGAAACTTGGCTTTTTTACCGTCCCTGTCAATTACAAAACCAATGTATATGATCGGCAACTAAAAATCGCCCCCGTTTTTTTAGAAAAACGCACAGACCCTACAAATCTTTACAAGTGGGTTGGATGAACAGAATCACCTCAATTCCCCAGAGGTATGTGTCATTTTAAAGTTGTATATATGAGAAAGCGAGAGCAGGTTGAGGGGAGCAATTGGTAACGAGTGTCCCAAAAACTTTTTGTGTCTTTATTAATAGGTTTAACAAACGGGGAAAAGAATTCATTTGGCCCTGAGGAGAGTTTGAGAAGAAACCTCACAAACTCGAAACGCGTAGGCGGACAGGATCAAGTCCTCAGTTCTGATAAACAGTTTAGATTGCTAGGAACTACAAGCCTGCTAACATTTCTACCGAGAGGTCGTTTTGTTCTTTTTGGAGACCCACTAATAGGCTCCTTACTGGTCAAATTTAACAATTCTTCAATAATGTCATGAAAAAATATATGGTTATAATTTTTCCCCCCCCTTCCTTTGTGAAACAATATCACATGTTTTTTGTACATTGTATTTTTCATTAGTGGTATGTCTCTACAATCTGTTTTGTATGTTGCGTTAAATTGTTGTGTTACGATGCACTTTTTGATTTAAGTTTCTTGTCGTACGCTTATGGTGAGTACGTTCAAGACATTGTGATTTCTCTAGACTGAAGTGACTTCTACTTTTTGATAAAATTGATAAATAAAACGGCGCAACTAATCGCCCAGATAAACATATTAAGCTTTGTTTATCTTCTTTCATCCTAAAGTCAAATGGTGTGAAAATTATCGAAGTGTGGGTTCCTCCTTTTCATAAAACTTTCTTAAAGTGGCACTTTCAGAGTTGTGACTTAAATTCGGACTTTACTAATAAAGGGGATTTTAAATTCCAATTTTTGAGTCTAAACAGCATATGTCTATCTGTTCCCAACCCAAAGTTAGCACCTAATAAATGTAATAAGGTTTCCTAGTGTAACAAATGGGAGAGGTAGGCCTTACAGTGGTGAAAACGGCTTTAGGTGTTTTTGCACTATCAGGACATGTAAAACTTAAACCCACATGTCCTACTTTTAAAATACAATGCACCCTGCCCTCTGGGCCTTATGGACTTCCATAAGAGTGACGTATGTGTAATAAAAACGAAGGTTTAGGGCTGGCAAGGAGTTTATTTTTGCCAGGTTAAAATGACAGTTTAAAACTGCATTACAGTTTGCAGTGGCAGGCCTCAGACAAGTATTCAAAGTGCTACTTTATTGGGGGGTAAAAGCAGTGGTGCTAGCCCATTAGTAGTATTTTATGTACAGGCCCTGGGTACATGCAGTACCATATACTTGAGACTTAAAACTCAATGAAACCCGCCAATCCGGTGTCAGCCAACATTTCCTTATTTTAGGAAGAGAGCAAATGCTCTGGCTAGCAGTGATGAAGTGCACAGAGTTCTAATTCCAAAAAAACAAACACAGAAAACAGGAGGGGGTGAAGGAAAAGAGTCTGAGGGAATACAGCGCTAACGATGTCAGGTCCAACTGGCACTTACCCTCACAAATAAGATTTTTCAATTTTGACATTCTGACAGTGTAGTGGAATTTCTGCATTTCACCAACAATTGAAGATCACATTTGCATTCTTGGAACAACCAGATTTACTCTAGTCATGGGCAAGAGTAAGTGCATTTCAAATGTGGAAATTGAGAAAAAACCCTACATAGATGGGATTATTAGACTAGAGTTTCTTTATAGGAAAACTAAGGAGAAAAAAATAAAAATCTATATACAAATGCTTCCACATTGTGTACTACTGGAATTCTGTGCATTTTTCCGATTTCCATGTCTACTTAATTGAGAGATAATCTGTAAACAATCAAAATTCAAAAAAATCTAAATCTTGTTAGAAATGTAAAAGGAACACTCCAGGAATAAATATAACACTTTATGCTTTGACCTTGTATGTACTGAGCTGAGTGTTTGAACCCTAAGTAGTAAACTTTATTTTTTCTTAATAGAGATAGTTACTCGTACCTTTAGAACTGTTTCTTAAAGTACAGGATGACAAATTGTACATTCACTATTGGAAAATGTAATTTAAATGAAATGGTTAACCTCTTTATGCAAAAAATAAAATATAGCCCCACTTGTATGATAACAGTGATAAAAATATGTTTTGTAAGCCATTCTTCCATTTGCTTAAAAATGAACCCCAGAGGCACAATATTATAGGAGTTGGTTCAAAAGAAGTTTTGCACAATTAAATTGCAAAAACTTCCATTTTATGCATGGACAGTCTCAAATTTAATATACACATTGCAGGAAAACTGAGAAAAATTCTAACTTTAAGACTTTCGGTATTCACAGAAGGCATTTAGGAGTCCAAAAGTTAGGAGTCCTAACTTTACTACTCCTAAACTGAGAAAAATCCTAACTTTAAGACTTTTGGTATTCACAGAAGGCATTTAGGAGTCCTAAACTTAGGAGTCCTAACTTCTGTGAATACCGAAATGAGTAAGTGCCTTCTACGAATACCAAAAATGAGTAGGTGCCTTCTGTGAATACCAAAATGGTAGTAAGTTTTGGATTTTGTCTTAAGTTAGTTCTGTGAATCCTCCTGAACAAAGCTGTGGTAGTAAATATCTGACTTGCTTTCCTTGTCTTTTGTGTACTGGGCGCAGCAATAGGGGCAGCTGCAACTGTTATGTTTCTTCATTTTTCTTTATTAAAATATCTGAAATATTTCTTACATATATGTAACAAGCAACTGCCACTGTCCATATATCAAAATTCAGATTGTGGAACGCCAAAGACTGATGAAGCCTGAGACCCGAGTGCATTCAGTTCCCTCATTCATTTTTTTTCCTGTAGGGGGCACCAACAGAACAGTTAAATAAAATGTGTTTGATCACCATGGTAAAAAAACTGAAATGACGCCGAGAGCTGCTTTTAAAACCAAGGGGGAGGGGAAGAAACGACTGTTGCAGATAATGATTTTACACATTATTTCCTACAATGTATTTATTACACCAGAAGCGGTGCTCAATGTGAAGAAGGTGATATCACAACTCTAGGCACGCTTATGAAATGTATTCGGGCACGCTATTTTAAGCATGTGGTAAAGGATTTCGGTCACCAAGAAGAGAGAAACACTTCACAGACAGTATTTCTCATTGTACCTGAAGCATTGCAAATACAAGAGATGCTGCTGTACTTATTGTAAAGTAAGATTAGTATTTCCTAGAATGAACAAAATCCACGTAGTCGGAGGCTTCCAAGGAGCGGAGTTCAATCCTCAACATATTACATTCAATTCAAGTCGGATGTAATGAGTGAATGACGAACGATCTTTCCCGCCTTCTCTATACCTTCCTAGTTCCCCACCCTTCCAAGCAGAATGCAAAAGTCAGTATAATACCAAGAGCATTATTTAATAATTGCATCTTATAATGACAGCACGACCACTACGTAACACATTCTTACATTTAGTGGTCAGCGCGTGTTTTGCAACGTTGTTACTAACAACGCTGCAAAACATGCGATATACACACGCTGTCGCATAAGGTGAACATGTAACAGTTATAGTGATATAGTGGACGTGGTCTAGTTGAGAAATTATGATTTAAAGAAGGACAATTGGCAATCTGATTGGAACAGTAAACTTTGGGTTTTTTACACATTTACATGAAGCCTGTTTAGGTCACACAATTACTTACATTATGTCGTGAGTCGATGAGTTGATATGCTCAGGATCACACATTGTGCCGAAGCTGACAGAACTGTTATCTTTCATCCTAGGTTAGGAAATAAGACACTGGTCCACTAAAGAGCAACTTCTTACCCTAACTCCAATACAAGTTAAAAAAAATACCACTAATAAAGCTAGAGACATCCTATTGCCGCAAATCTCTTAATCGGCAGTTCACAAATAAAAGCGCCCCCGAGAGAGTGGCGACCAGCCTAGATTTCAAAATAGAAGTGCATTTGGGCGCAAATCTGCAACCTAATCGGATTCATCCAAAAACAAACAGCAATGAAACATATAGAGGGACAACTCATAATGTATATATTGTTGATATAATGGATTCATAGAAAACACACATTTGCACAGGCATCACGCTTGACTTTTATTTCGTAAATTCACACATTTAAGCCCAGATGACACATTGATGCACATATACAAACAGACAACACATACATAAATCCGAAAACACAGAGAAACACATGTGCAGACATCCGTGCACACGCAGACCGAGATACTTACGGACAGCTCAACACACCGACCACCAGACATCTCGGTACCTATGCACACATACACGCACTTCCGGCACCCAGTACACCACAGATCACCACGAGTCACCCGTACTCAGGGATTAATAGTTATACAAGTATCCGTGCACCCTGGCCAGCATACAAGGGCTCACACGAAGAGAACAACAAACATACAGATACGCACACATTACTATACAGCACACATGGAGTTGAGATCACAGAATGGGATATCAACTCAACTTAAATATAGGGTGAGATGTAGAATGCAGTGTCAAGGCCAAATCTTGGCATTTCTATGGATAATGGAATACTTAAGATTTCATGCCAGTTCAGAGATGAAGTGTTAAATAGTAGTAAGGTAGTAGAACAAAGAGCAACACATAGTTACAGAGATGTGGCTGGTGGGGAGAGGCTCTGGGATACCACCAGACCTTGCTCCCAGGAGAAGGTGGCAGTACAGTCTCACAGTAGGAGTAGCAGAGCAAAGAGCAAGTGAGTATTACTTCAAAAAGTGTATGTGCAACAAAATATGGGAAAAAAAATCATGAAAAGCGAAAGTAAATCATGAGATCTTACAAGACCTTAGCTCTGTGAACAGAAAAAAATAGGGTGGCCAGTTGGGACTAATGGTATTGAAATTGAATTATTTACACACATGCTTCCATACAGACATATAGGATGAATAGTATTAAGTTAATACCATTGATTCAAAAAGTGTCATAAAAGTTCATGGTAATAATGCAACTGAAAAAGTAAAAAGCACATCAAAAGAATATGTTGAACTGGTGTTTCATGAACAGGCAGGAAATAAGGAGTCTGAATGCAAATAGTTGCCAATAAATTGCATAATTTTGAGAAGTGCCCTCATAAAGGAGCATGTGAATAATAGTACTGACAAAGCAAATGCCATCTCAAGTCCAGTAGGACCTCTGTGTTATGAAAACGCTCAAAATGGGCACACTTGATACTAGCAGGTTTGAGCTGCTGGCACATATTATACTCCTAGGAGTAATCCATCGCCACTACAAGCTCTTGGGAAAGGAAATATGTCATTATAAAATATTATGCCCTATGGACAAATGTACGGATGGATGACAGGTTGATGCTGGTGGGACTCAGGCTTGTATCCACTCAATGGTTAACCCCATGCAGAGGAATTTATATTTGAGGTAGAAAACAGTGTGGCAGCAATGCACAGGAAATCCATCTTTGAAAAGATGGCATGTAGATAACAGTATAGTAAACTCTGCATGCCGGTTGCATCTTTGGCATTTTTAATACAGTGAAGTCTGCCTGCCCTTTCCATTCTCGGTTTCTTTTCTCTAATCAGATATGGGTAGCTCGTCACTCCTGTACCTCTGCATGTCTAGGAATAACATATGCTGTATATAGGCAAGTGGTAGGTGCTCTTTGTGCAATAAGCAACATGTATTCTGTCCTGTCCTTTTCTTTTGCAAATCATTTTTTACAAACTTATTAAAACAATTTGGGCATATGAAGCAAATAGCAAATACAGCGCAGTGCCAGAAACATTGGACCCTATCCCATAAAGTGAGCACTTGAAGCGCTAAATTATGACACGCTTTGCCATAGGTTTGGGTTGCTTAGTGTCATATGCATTTTAAGAAGTGGAGCAGTGCATTTTTACCACCTTAAATGTGGGTGTAAACGGTCACAAAATTTGCATTGCAATAATGCACCACAAATACACGGCAGCACAAAAACAATAGAACGCATCACTACGATAATAGGCAACACGACAACTATGCCTAAACATTCTTATCTTCTAGTCACACATTATCACCTTTAGAATTCAGTTTTCAGAATACAGTGGTAAAAAGTGTTTGGGGTAAGCACTGCCTTACAGGGACATTAAATAGCACCAGTCAAATATTTTTGTGATCCATCCAGTTGTGTTTATTATATTGATACATCTAGCAGTTTAAATTAGTACAGTAGGTTTTAATGCAATAACTCTGGTAGTTGTATTTATACGCTACATTTACATTTAATTATTATTTGGGTACATTCTCATGCATTTTGAAGGAATAAATTCATTTTTAAACAAAGTCATACATTCTTGGACATCCTTTAAACAGTATCACAAGCCTGTGTTCATTTACATTCACACGATTTAAATAAATGTGTTTATCAGCAATACATCCTTGACATTTCTTAAATGGGAAACAACGAATTAAGGAAAAGAGCATTGCAGTGCACAATGCCAAGGTACATTCATACTCCTTAAAGAAAAATCATGGATTATACCAGTGCATATCAAATAAACCCGACCAAATAAAGTACCAGAAGCTATGCAAAGAATATAGTGTAGAAACAATACCCCTTTCTTGAAGCATTGATCTAACATACCCCTCTTGTTCAACCAGTAGCCAAGCCATAAATCCACCTGGCATGCTGCAATCCATATTACCTCCATTACACTTTGGCATGAAAAGAAAGAAAGCTTTAAACTGTATTCCTATAGAACACATACATAATATACTGAGATGGGAAGTTATTCCAAGGTAGAAAAGCAATGATGGTAACTGAAAACAAAATGGCCATATGTGCCACTTAACCAAAACCTAATAAACAATTATTTGTAGTAATCTTTTGTTAAGGTTTAGGATTAATGGCATTCAATTTTGAATAACAAAATAACATCTGTACGACTTTTGTTTTATTGAATACAAAAATGGCAATTCTTAGCAATCTCAAGTTCAGTAACAAGTCATTTGAATTTTAACTTTTAAATAAGGAATCTAATCCTACTGCTTTAGAAATTTAATGGGAGCATCAATGATATGCATTATCCTGGGCAACAAGTTCAAGGCTGCAGTGATCACCCATGTTTAAGAATATGAATGTTATTTTCCTCCAGGACGTAATTTGTTAATAACATGCAATGTTTATTATATTCAGAGTAGTGCATTTGGAACAAGATTCTAAATAAAACATTTTTCCATTTTAAGTGGCTTTCCATGGCTGAGAGAAAGAAAGGCAAAAGCTTTACCCTGCATATGACTCACAGGATGGCACATGGGAGAAGTATTTTTGTTCATGTGAGATTTACCAAAAGTCTACAAACTTCATTATTTTTCCCTTCATGAAATTTGCAAAGATTCCAGGCTTAATATTGCCTTCACCAGTGTACTGTTTTTCAATGCATTGTGTGATAATTTTCACTCCATTGTGAGATCATGTTTAGTCTGATTTAACCACATCATGATAGAAAACGTACACATTCTATCTCTGCTGACTTTAGCACCCTGGGCAATATATTCAGAAATGTTCTTTTCAAGTGTATCTTTTGTAGCATAAATGTTATAACATTTTACGGTCTTCACACAAGTGTGACGAACCTTTGTGAATTAAAATGCTTTCCATAAAACCATGTGAATTGTTGCAGAAAATGATGTGCAACTGTGCATACGCCATGGGGAAGTATTTTATTAATTAAAAAGTCATGCAAAATATCCTTTTATTTTTGCAGTTTTTTCTAAGAAACACATATATGGCCACCATTTTGTGTTCATCAGCAATCTAAGTAGTATCAACATCTCTTTGTGGGATTTTACCTCTACACTAAGGTACGTTTACAATTTCTTTTCATAATAGCCTCCACAGCTGACTGTTGCAGATTTACTTTAGTATATTGTCATCTCTTGCTTCAATTTCTTGACTTGCTATGCACCAGAGGTTTATCTAAAAATAATTTTCTCTACTTATTGCTTACTGAAACCAGTTTATTTCTCATATCTGCTTGCTAGTTACCAGTTTATTGGAAGAATACATCATTTGAAACCTTTACATATAACGGCCTCAGGGACAGCCAAATACAATTGTTTCTCGCATAGCTCAAGTATTTACAACAAATCTTTACTAATGGTAGAGGCTACTGGGGTAATTTCTAAACGTCAAGCGCCAATAAAAAATTTACCATCCTCGTCGTATAAAAAACCAATAAAAGAACCTCAATCTCCAGTCAATTCTCCTTTACCTATCTCAGTGCAACGAATATAAGAGCAAATAAGAGCAAATAAGAGCATTGAAGCCATTATGAAGACACTTATAAAACCCTACATAATTTGGAAGATAAATTGTTTTTCATGGCTCAGAGAGTGACAGACTTAGAACAAAGAGTAAGTAACATTCAAGATACTGCCATCAAAATTGAAAAAGTCCAATTGGAAATAAAAGAGTTAAGGAAACACACAGAAGGCCTTGAAAATAGAAATTACAGAAACAACATCAAAATGTATGGTTTACCAAAAAATGTGGAAGGCTCTGGCCCTTTCAAGTTTTCAAAGAATTTGTTGTAAAGATCTTGGACCTTTCTTCTTCTACAGCCTTAAATATTCAACGTGCACATAGACTTGGCCAATAATCTACTTCTGAAACTAGAGGTGTTAGTCTCTTGTTTCAGGAACACAATGATTTCCTTACATTCCTTAGTGCCATTAAAGTAAAGAAGCAAATTGTGTAGTGATCACATAAACTTTATTTTCTGAAGATGTAGCGAGCGTTACAGCAGATAGAGGTAAATAGATTTTAGAACTACGACCTTAACTGAGATCTATAAAAGCTTAATTTTGTCTCCTTCATCCCTGCAGGTTCAAAGTGACTTACAAGGACAGAACAAGGACATATGATGATCCTGCAAAACTTATTCTTCAATTTAGAAAAGAGATGACAGAATTAGAAATGCCATAAATGATATTTCATGTGTTCTGTAGTTGTCTCAGTTTGTACTAAATCTACATTTTTAAGCCTCAACCAATATATCAATTTTTTTCAGCTTTTTTCCTCACCTCTCCGTGTATTCTTTGGGGCATAGTTACAATGAAGTCACAGAGTGCGGTGTTAGCCTTCTTGGCTTAACACACAGAAGGCCTTGAAAATAGAAATTAAAGAAACAACATAAACATTTAAGGTTTACCAAAAAATGGGGAAGGCTCTGGCCCTTTCAAGTTTTGAAAGAATTTGTTGTAAAGATCTTGGACCTTCCTTCTTCTACACCCTTAAATATTCAATGTGAACATAGACTGGGCCAATAATCTACTTCTAAAACTAGAGGTGTTAGTCTCTTGTTTCAGGAACACAATGATTTCCTTACATTCCTTAGTGCCATTAAAGTAAAGAAGCAAATTGTGTAGTGATCACATAAACTTAATTTTCTGAAGATGTAGCAAAAGGTACAGTAGGTAGAGGTAAATAGAGTTTTGGAACTACAACCTCAACTGAGAACTATAAAAGCTCAATTTTGTCTCCTTCATCCTTGCAGATTCAAAGTGACTTACAAGGACAGAACAAGAACATATGATGATCCTGCAAAACTCCTTCTTCAATGTAGAAAAGAGACAATGGAATTAGCAATGCCATAAATTATATTTCATGTGTTTTGCAGTTGTTTC
Source organism: Lissotriton vulgaris (assembly GCF_964263255.1). NCBI lineage: Eukaryota > Metazoa > Chordata > Amphibia > Caudata > Salamandridae > Lissotriton > Lissotriton vulgaris. Next base: position 143,718,662 of record NC_141690.1, on the reverse strand, counting down.
AGTTTGCACTAAAGCTACATTTTTAAGCCTCAACCAATATATCAATTTTTTCTGCTGTTTTCCTCACCTCTCCGTGTATTCTTTGGGGTATATTTACAATGAAGTGACGCAGTGTGGATTAAACCCAGATCTATGACTGGGGGTGAATGTTTTGCCATTGTGCAACATTCTGTCCATCAATTGTTGTTTTTTCAGAGTGGAATTAGCCTTCTTGGCTTAACGCCGTACTCCACCACTTCAGAAACGCAGGGCTGCATCATATTTATCACAATATGGTGCAGCCCTGTGTTTCACCTGAGCTGGCAGAAGCTTAGCATCGTAGCTCTAACACAGGCACCTGTGCATCATAGTGCAAGTGTGTCTGCTTTGAGTGGAAGAATGTTTATGAGCAGGAAGATCTTTCTTCCTGCACATAAACAATCTTTAAATGGCATTTTGTAACTTTTATGTGTGCCACTTAATGCAGCACACATAGAAGTTCCAAAACATCATATTGTCGTTTGTTTGTGCAGGAAGTGTCACCTTCCTGAACATAAACAATTAATGGCAATTTGCTGTTTCTATGTGTGCTGCACAACAGCAAGAACGAGAAGAAATAAAGCATTTCTCCTTGTTTCACCTGTTTAGCCCCTTTGATGCTCATGACGGAACGGTTCCGTCATGAGCATCGGTCGCGCTGTGCTCATGATGGAACCGTTCCATCATGACCACACCCATATACATTAGGGCCCAGCACCGGGGGTAAATCGGCACCGCACGCAAGGTGTTAAGACCAGGTTTTCCCTGGTCTCCTATTTATGTCACCCTTGTAAATATGGGGCAGCATCAAAATCAATGGGTGTTGCGGTGGGCCACCCACCACAACACCCACTGCCCTTTCCTTTCACTCTAAGTACGCGTGAAAGGGTGCCTCATTTACAAGGCATTGATAAGCCACATTGTGATGTAACACTACCTTGTAAATAAGGTGATGCCCCATGATGTTTTGACCATCCAGAAGTCTCTCAGTGTCCTACTCTGTCCTGAATTCTCCTCTCCTTGTGATGTAGAAGACCTTTCCTCTATGGATATGTTATACAGTTGTAATGTTTTTGACTTTTACTGACACTTTTTCAATGTTTTTTTGTGTTTTAAATTTTCTCTCTGCTCTCTTCTTTTCCAACCTTTCTCTTCTCTCTTTTCCTTCTATGCTTTTCCATCCCTCTGATCTATAAGTGTTTATTCATTTTCACATTGTCAAATGTACTAGTTATTATACCTTGTACATTACTGTAAGCATTGTTTTAATATTCTGTTAATGTTATTTTTGTAATTCAGAGTAGTTTATTGGAATATTAAAGGTTTAGATAACCCAAGTAAAAGGCAAAGAGTTATTTGGATCTAGGTAAGCACGATGACATAGCCCTCTGATAGGAAACACACTTAATGGTGCCAGAAGCATTGCAACTTGAAAGATGTTGAGTGGGTCATGTTTTTCTATCCCCTGCAATTCAGAGAATTGATTGCTGTTGAATTAATAATTGACAAGATCCAGCTTACAATATTTAATGTCTATGGACCTCAGCCGCGGCCCGTGCAGGTAAGAGTGGTGGGGCCCGGTGAGGGGGTGGGGGGGATTTAGACAGAGGACGATTAGGGAAATTAATCATTTATCATTTTTCCCTCGCCGAATCCCCTGCAACCCAGCCACACCACTCTTACCTGCACGGGTCTACAGTCAATAATAACTTTTGATCCAATATTTATAAGCTAATATTGAACTTTGATGGAGAATACTTTCTTATAGGTGATGACTTTAATCCTGTGTATGATCCTATTTTAGATAGAAATTCAAAGGTTAAATTTAGACCTAAATAAAAAGCCCAAATCAATTTGTTCCACCAGCTCCCAATAACTTCTCATTGATACATGGTGATCTAGTAACCCAACTACATGAGAATATACCTTTCTTTCTCCAACACACCATACACAATCTCGAATTGACTATGTTTATAGAAGTAAATCCTTAGCACAACACCTTTTACACAAAGAATTTGGTTCCATATTAATCTCTGATCACCCATCTGTTATTTCAGATTTTGCCTTTATGACATTCCATTTCCAACCTCATGCAAGGGAATGAAGATTCAATAATTCACTCCTCTGAGATTCCACATTTACTGTCCAATTAAAAATGTTGTTGCCAAATGTTTTACCTTTAATTACCCTCAAGACAATTCTCTCCCAATGTTATGGGATACTTTCAAAGCTTTGGTGAGACAGTTTAACTTTAACTATGATAAATGTAAAAAGAGCCTTTAGATAAACTGTATGTTTTTTGTTAAAATAGATTAAAACACTGGATAAATAACTATTACCACTCAAATTTCCAGACTTCTCTTCACTACCTAATCAAAGTCAAATGAAATTTAAATAAATTATCCACTGAACATGCATCATCTTTTCTCCTATGACAAAATGACTTCTGGCTAATTACCTAAATATTAAGAAAGAGTAAAACAGAATTGACTCTTCTGTGAACTCTAATAACCAAAATGCCTCCAAAGTCGAAGAAATTTAAAAATAATTTATTACTTTTAATACATCCTATAAATTCCTGCGCATGTTCCCTCATAATCATTAATTACTGAATACTTAAATTCTATTCCAAAAACATAATTTGAACAATGTTGACTTTTTTCAATTAGAAAACAGATATATCTCTAAAAGATACTACTAAAGCAGTTACTAATTTAAAATCTGGCAAGGCAACCCTTCGTGATGGATTTAGTTAAAAACTCTGGGGCATATTTCCAAGCAATAGCGATAATTATCGCTATTGCTTGGTTAGAGACAAAAATTTACCGCTGAGCTGCAGCGATTTGTACCGCAAATAAACCTTGGTATTACCAAGGTTTATCGCAAATGCAATAAAAATTTCCGCAATGCATGAATATCGCTGAAAAGTCAGCGATATTCATGCATTACCGAGCTAATGCTCTTAGCCATGTTATCCACCTCCCATTGGATAACATGGCTAAGAACTGCTCAGGGCAGGTGTTAGCTTTTGGAGATATTCGCGCTTTGCGCGAATATCTCCAAAAGTTGGTAATAGGAGATAGCGATGTTAGCGACTGTTTTCAGTCGCTAACATCTTGGCACGCCCACTTTGCATGTCATTAGTGATAAATATCACTGACATGCAAAGTGGGGCCCAAGATGGTCGCTATCTCCTACTAGCTGTCGCTAACTGGTGTTAGCGACAGTTAGGTAATAGGGAGATCATTTTATCTCCGCTTTCTTGGCTTTTAAAGCCAAAAAATCAGAGATAAACCCCATTGATAATATGCCCCTGTATTCTCTTTTCTCCACTTTTTTTGTTCCCTTAGCTTCTTAAATTTTTTCATCATTTTACTAAATCTCAAGGTGCATCCAGGACATTTCAAGAGGAAAAAATTTGTTGCATTCCTAAAGAGTACCACATCTATGGGGCCGATTATGAAAGCCTCCTCCCACCAGTCGGAATTTCCTCGACTGCGTCGGAACCCTGCCGACAGACTCGGCCGATTTATATTCCGACCAACTGATTACAATGTTCGCGGTTGAAACTTAAACTGCACGGTCACTCCGAAACAGTTCCGACTCGCTCTCAGAGTATCCGTGTCGGTCGGACCCACACCGTAGACTCCTATGGGCAGTGTTTCTGTCCTAGGGATTATGATGTCAATTTCAACAGCCTTTTCGAGTCAGTCTGTCTGACACGGAAAGGCTGTCTGAAAGTGAATTTGGAGACCCCTAGCCAGGTCCCCTTGGCCTCATGGCCTCCTGTTGATGGCCGAGGGGGCACCTCAAGGGACCCCCTTGTAAACCCTACACTGTGTGGCAGGCACCCTGGGATTGCTGTGACAGGGTGCAGGGTTTTCTAAAAACACCCCATTTCCCATTAGGAGCCGCATCACAGCCAGTTCTCGAGCATAACGTGGGCTCCTAAAGGAAAGAATGGGAATCCGACTGAACAGTGTTCGGTCTCATCATAATTCGTCGGTCGGGAGTGCTGACTGCAAGTTGGTCAGCCCCAATGCCGAAATGGTGCTGGGCAGAGGTTTTCCGCCCTACATCGTAATGTGTACAAAAGGGGGTGGTGATGGACGGAGCATCAGAATAAATCAAACACTCACACCCAGTCAAAAGATCTGGGTTTAATCCATCACTGTTCCTTAGCCCACTCTGCCACCCCAGCTCAGACATGGCTATATGCAAATCAGTCTGACCCTGTGCCTCATGGGAACAGTCCAGCCTGAACAGCCAAGCCATGTCTTCCCTGGACCGGAAACAAGCTTCCGAGGACCGGTTTCTGGCATTCCAGTCGTCTTCAGCCTGGCTTGCTTGAATCCAGTGGCAAAGTGAGCAAGGGACTCACGTCTGAGCATACCCTGCCACACTTATGGCGGCCACAAGTAGTACAAAAGGGGGTGGTGATGGACGGAGCATCAGAATCAATCAAACACTCACACCCAGTCAAAAGATTTGGGTTTAATCCATCACCATTCTTTAGCCCACTCTGCCACCCCAGTTCAGACATGGCTATATGCAAATCAGTCTGACCCTGTGCCTCATGGGAACAGTCCAGCCCGAACAGCCAAGCCATGTCTTCCCTGGACCGAAAACAAGCTTCCGAGGACCGGTTTCTGGAATTCCAGCTGTCTTCAGCCCGGCTTGCTTGAATCCAGTGGCAAAGTGAGCAAGGGACTCACGTCTGAGCATACCCTGCCACACTTATGGCGGCCAAAAGCAGTACAAAAGGGGGTGGTGATGGATGGAGCATCAGAATCAATCAAACACTCACACCCAGTCAAAAGATCTGGGTTTAATCCATCACCGTTCTTTAGCCCACTCTGCCACCCCAGTTCAGACATGGCTATATGCAAATCAGTCTGAATCTGTGCCTCATGGGAACAGTCCAGCCCGAACAGCCAAGCCATGTGAAGGACTGGGTTCTTTAAGACCCAGCGGTGCCAGGGCACAACACCTGAAACCTTCGTGGGTAACCTGCTCCGGCGTACGAATGACAGAGACACGGGACACTTCCTTCGGCGTCAAAGATTCAAGGTTTATTTGCTGCAGGGAACACAGAAATCACAGGAAGTACATCGAGTGTAGTTCGGGGAGACTGCTTCAAATTGGTTCTGTGGATCGCTCCTTTTATACAGTTTTTACCCATAAGACAACATGGCACACAAAGGTTTACAACCCGGTTCCCACCATTATCCCCCAGAGGGGTCGCTTTGGTCACTTTGATACACATGAGGTCCGGAACATAAGTGCAGAAACATTTGGCGGTTCCCAACTGTAAAAACCCATCTTCCCAACATTAGTGCATTCCAATCGGTAGTAAAACAGATCGAAATAGGAACAAAGACAGGTGCAGAGGAAGATGGAGACAGTGGGGGGATCGGAAAGGGTGTAAAAGGGGAGGTATCGAGAAACACGAGATACAGGCATCAAAGGGACGTGCCTAATGAGATGCACGGCTAAGACAATAAACCGGCACGGCGAGATGAGCCTTGAGCGGGGCCATCTGCCTTACAGCATCATCCCCCTCGTCATAAAGACACTCTCAAAGGACATGTGTCTTCCGCAAATATCTTGGGAGTCCCAGGGTCGCGAAGCGGACATCGTCCGTTCGCTGGCTACTTTGAGGGCAAGAGACAAAATGGATGCCGTATCTAAGATGGAAACCGTGGGTACAGATGAAAAACCCACATAACAAACGAACGGTTTAAGTTAGCACAGCGAAACTGCGCACACTTACTAAACTCGTCATTTGCGGTTCATAGATACCAGACTCGACCATATTCGTGCGAGTCGAAAACACCACTTACAATTGTCACGGAACCTCAGACGCTCCTTTTGCCCTCATGTAGGCAAGCACTAATCGGAATCATATTCGATATTCATCAGACCATCGAGATGTTGCTGTAGCATAGCTCTGTCCAACCGAGTCCCCTTGGTAACAGGTGGCTGTCTCATACACGTTGTAGCACAAAGGCCACATAAGGCAGGACCACACTGCACACAAAGGCAACACGTGAACAGGAACACCACAACGACTCCGATGATCATCAGAATCTTCCAACCCCAAGTCGACATCAGGCCCCAAAACCATCCAAGTAGCGTCCAATCCCCTACATCCACGTGTATGGATTCGGAGATCTTATGCAACCTCGAGATGGCTTGATAGACAGTAGGAGCATTATCTGGAATGAAAATGCAGCAGCTCGAATGGATCACCTTACATACCCCACCTCGATCTGCTAAAATGACATCTAAAACCATACGGTTTTGTAACGTCATAAGTCTCTCCGCCTGAAGTTCAGTGGTGATATTACCAAGGGCACTGGCAGTAATATTAGCTGTCGATTCTACCACTCGAGTCAACTGTCTCAGGTTCCTACTATTAACCATAGGTCCCCAAAACGGGAGGAAACCCTTGAAAAAGTCTCCTGCCTCTTGACCGGCAGTATCCTCTTCGCTAATTACGCCTCGCACAACTCTAGTCTTATGATAATCGGCATCTACAGTAAACGTCGGAGGCAACAGGTTTGCAATGAAACATGAGCCCATGAAGTCAGCGGGCAACCATGCGTATGCACGATCATAACAGATAAAGTATGTACCCTTGGCAGCCAGAAACACAGGGGACGAGACCATCGGCAGTATGTAATTTTCAGTGCAAGCACTTGCTCCAAGTCGGGCTTGCGATCTTCGGCCACGACCCATAAGACAAAAATTACCAGTGTGGGGTACGACCCAGATTGGAGGCGAGCTTTTAAGCTGCTTTTCGCTAGTGAACGCACTATATTCACCTCTACTTAGGACCCTATAGGCTTGTACCTCTTCTTCAGGAATAAGCGAGGGATCATAGATATCGCTATCTAAATCCTCTATTGCTATCGACAAAGGTTTTTGATACGAGGTAGGACCAGAGTAGGGAGAACGCGGTTCTCGAATGGGGTGGAAACCCAGTGCGCTTCGAAACATTGTCTGGAATGCTCGAGCAGACCCTTGGGAACTATACGGTAACACCAGATATGGAATTCCCTTATCCGTAGTATGTGGCATCAACCCACACACCCAACAATTAGTAGTGTTAACCACTAACTGATGCTGATGGAGGAGCTGAATAAAGGAATTGTTGCGGAATTCTACACGTCTAGCCTGTTCGTGTTCGGGTAACATATGAAAGGAATGAGGAGAAACAGTGGAGGTAGGTTTAGGATCAGGGGTAGGAGTAGGTGTAGCAGAAGGTAAGAAGTAAGACATCGTGTAATACACCCCACCCGCCAACAATGCAGAAGCAGTCAAAAACAAAACGAACAGTTGGAATCTAAAACATTTAGTACGACTGAGTTGCTGCAGCTTGAATCTGTGAACCTGAGCCCCTTCCAAATCATTCAGCTTCGAGAATGCCATTCCCTACGACCGTCCGCAACGTTTCTTGACGCACTTCGTTCTGTGTAGCAATAGTCAATCCCTAGGAGTTCCCAGGAACCGACGGCCTTTAACCTAGCGTCAAGACCTACTATCCAGAAGGAAGTACGCGCGCGGCCCTACGGCCTTCAATGCACAATATATATATATATGCAAAACAATGTCTCTCAGCAAAACAATGTCTCTCAGCTGTGAAAGCAAAAGGTGTAAGGAACGGAACTCAATGAATATATATACAAATAATTACAATCAAAACTGATCACGGAAAACGGGATAATGCAGTTGTCAATATAGCAAAGCAGGATCTTTTATTAGTCTTTGGTGCTAGATCGTAGAAAGTATCGAGTTTTCCCAGGACGTGTCTGTTCGTCAAACAAAGGATCCGTTGAGGGGACAGCGTCCTGTTGATCAGCTGAATGTTTTGATCTTGAGTCTTTTGCTGACAATTGTTCGACAGTGTCTCTCTGCTGCACTGAGTATTCTCCGACAGGCTGTGCGTCGCTAAAAGGCACAAACGCCGGCAATACTTCGGTTTCAGTTGATGCAATGCCTTTCCTCACCCACGAGTCTGCTGGCAACGGAATGGGGACTTTCTTGGTGTGCGTGGCATGCACCCAATTCTTCCGCCCCTCAAGACGAACTGCAGTTCTCGTGGCAAGGAGGACCTGGTAGGGTCCGGTAAACCTCGGGTCCAGATTATTCTTGCGTGAAAAATTTCTCGTCACCACCCAGTCTCCGGGCTGGAGCTGGTGGCCTGGACCCTCCGTCTGCGTCGGCAATGCTTCGTAAACCTGTTGGTGAATTAACCTCAGTTTAGCAGTCAAGTCATGAAGATAATCGATCAACATCGGGTACTCAAGATCACGAAAAATACCTGGCCTAGGAACCCCCCACACATTCGCAGGACGGCCGAACACTATTTCATAGGGACTAAGCCCTACTCGGGAGTGTACAGTCGCCCTTGTTGACAGTAATGCTAAAGGTAAAGCGTCAGGCCACGAAAGACCAGTCGTAGCCTGAATCTTCGCTAGCTTTAGTTTAAGGGTGCCGTTGTACCCTTCAACCAATCCAGCTGACTGGGGATGATTGGCGCTGTGGAATTTCTGATTAATTCCAAGGCCCTTACACACACTCTTCATCACACTACCCACAAACTCACTTCCGTTATCTGACCACACGACTCTAGGCATTCCATACCGAGGAAAATATTCCTTCAGTAGGATTTTCGCAGTAGGCGAAGCAGTATTGTCTTTGAGAGGATAGGCCTCGATCCATCGGGAGAATGCGCAAACCACAACTAAAACGTATTTCAGGTTATTGCATCTCTCCATATGGATGAAGTCCAATTGAATCACCTCAAAGGGACATGAAGGGGGAGCAAAACTGCCAGGAGGAGTTGGGGTTCCTTTGCCAGGATTTTACATCATGCACACCATACAATTCTTCACCAGACGTTCAGCACATTTCGTGATACCATCATTCTTCCACACAGGAGACAGCAATTTGCAAATACCTTTCGCGCTAATATGTGCTAACCCATGCGCCATTGTCACAACGGCCAGCACATACGCATCCGGTAACATCCATCTTTTCTGATCAGACAAATCAATCCAACAACCATTCGCATCCAACTTTCCCGTACTTTCTTTCCACTTCGTCTTTTCAGTGTCGGTGGCTTCATTCTGAATTGCTTTCACACTCTCAATAGTGTCTTCACACATACTCGAATCTGCAGGCCACCTAACCGAACTCGTCACATACATTCGAGTGCTAAGGTTCCGGGCAGTCTCCTTAGCAGTTTCATCTGCAAACGCATTACCACGACCAACATCATCCGTCACCTTACGATGCGCACTACATTTAACAATTGCAACTTGTTTAGGCAATGTCAGTGCATCCAAGAGATCATTCACAAGCTGTCCATGCTGAATCTTCGTACCATGCGACGTCAAGAAACCTCTTTCTCTCCACAATCGTCCAAAACTGTGTGCGACGCCAAACGCATATTGGCTGTCGGTAAACACATTCACACGTTTCCCTTTCGCTAACACACACGCTCTAGTAAGAGCAATCAGCTCTGCAGCTTGGGCAGAATTCTGATTTAATCTTGCAGTCTCAACAACAGTATTCAGCGTTACAACAGCATAAGCAGTAGTCACATCGCCATTCGGCAATTTAAAACATGACCCATCCACATACAATGTACCATCCGGATCTTCCAATGGGGTGTTTTTAAGGTCCACTCGACCTTTTGTTTCTTCTTCGGTCCTCAAGTAGCAATCATGCTCTGCTACTTCATCTGACTCTGTGCTAATTGGTAACAGAGTTGCCGGGTTCAGAACATTACAACGTTTTATTTGAATGTGGCTTGCCAACAGCGTCAACTCGTACCCAGACAACCTCGCACTCGTCAAGTGCTGAGTTTTCGTTCGATTCAAAAGAGTATCGACTGCATGCGGAACCATCACCGTAAGCATATTATCCATGACCAATCCTGCTGATTGTTGGATGGAGACCACGGCTGCCGCTGTTGCTCGTAAACAACTCGGCAATGCTCTAGCTACCGGGTCCAAGGTCGAGGAAAAATATGCACATGGACGTTGCTTACCACCAAAAGGTTGCGTTAAGACACTCAACGCACAACCTTCTCTCTCGTGAACATATAACGTAAACGGCTTGCTGTAGTCAGGAGTACCTAACACAGGAGCCGAACACAATGAATCACGTAGTTCAGAAAAACTTTTCTGACATTCTTCCGTCCATGGCAAAGGAGTCGAAACATCCTTGCACGTAAGAGCCACTAATGGTTTCGCTAGCAATGAAAAATTAGGAATCCATTGTCTGCAGTACGATGTAATACCTAAAAAGGCACGCACATCTCTTGGGGTTGTTGGCACAGCCATTCGCGCAATCGCTGCAATTCTCTCTGGGGTCAACCTCCTTCCCTCTTTTGACAATAAGTGACCTAGGTAGGTTACTTCTTGACAACAATATTGGAGTTTAGAAGGGGACACCTTGTGATTCAACTCACAGAGATGTTGCAGCAACGACACCGTAGCAATTTTGCAAATGTCCTGAGTATCAGCAGCCACCAATAAGTCGTCGACATATTGGATCAAGGCCGCACCAACCGGCAACCTAAACGCATCCAGTTGACCCTTCAAGGCTTGACTGTAAATCGATGGACTTTCACAGTAGCCCTGAGGAGCGCGTTTGAACCGGAAGCTGCGTCCACCAAGAGAGAAACCAAAAAGGTCTCTGCTTTCCTCGGCAATCGGGATGCTGAAAAACGCATTTTTCAAGTCAATCACCGAAAACCATGATGCAGAAGCTGGAATCAGAGTCAGTAGCGCCGTGATGTCAGGCACAACAGGGAATTGAGGAACAACAATTTTATTCACCTCCCGTAAATCGATAACAAAGCGATAAACAGGCGGTTTCGAAGGATCAGTACGTTTAAGAATGGGCAGTACAGGGCTGTTGCACACGTTTCCCCGAGTCTCCTCAATAACGTCTTTCTCGATCAAATCATAGATGATCGCTAACAGTGCTCGTTCACCATCAAGGGAGATACGATATTGGGGAATACGTGGCAGTCGCACATTAGATTTCAGCTGAACAACATAAGGGGAGATATCAAGTAGGCCCACATCGTTTGGACCCGTCGCCCACAAAGACGCAGGAAGAGAACTCAATTCCGGTGGGAGCTTGTCGAGAGACAAGTACATGGGAGAGACAACCCTCTCTCCTAACGTAAGCTTTACACCCGCAGGAGAACAATACAAAGTTGCATACAAACGTTTAAGCAAATCCAGGCCCAAAAGATTTTCACCACAACCTGTGGTTAGAATCAACGGAGCTTCAAGCTCACGTGGCCCAATTTTAAGGGGCAAAGGGCGCGAAACTGGATTGCTAACGGGGGCGCCAGAGAATCCAACGGAAACATTTGTTAAGCCAGACAAAGGTGCGCCAGGGAGTTTCGAATGCTTAATGGAACTTTTCGCTGCACCAGTGTCCAACAGAAAAGGCTCAACGACGCCCGATGTAGCAACTGCGACGTAAGGCCCTCTCTGATCAACCGGAACTGATACCACTCCCTCTCCTTGTCTTTGGCTGTCCTAGTAATTACGGTCGTCAGTTCCCTGATCGACGTAATAATCGTCTACATTGTACTGTGCAGATCGTCCTTGCGACGATCCACGTTGATCGAAACAATTATCGGAATTTGATGAGTTATCTGAGCGATCATTCTGAGCACCACGACCTCTACCACGTGGTGCCTGCTGCGAACCACCACGACCTCCTCTAGATGAGTTACCACTATTACGTTCGTTTAGAACGGGGCAATTGAATTTAATGTGACCCTCTTGTCTGCAATAAGCACATTGATTGTACCCTAACGAAGATCTTTGGGAAGAGGAGTCATTACGATTTTGAGATCTATTCGATTGTGGCTGCGATCTATTCTGTTGCGAATTATTCTGATTCGATCGTGGAGGATACGCTTGCTGAAGCAACACTTTAGTTTTCAGCTCTTTCGTCTTTTTATCAGCACGGTCGCTTTCTTCTTTCTCTCTATTCTCATAATATTGTGCCGTAGCCAATATCTGAGCTGAAGTAGAAACGGCCCATGCACTTTCCGAATTCTTTAATTTATTGCTCAAATCGGGCAATAAGTTCGAAACAAATTTATCCACAAACAACCTTTGACCACCCTCAGTGCTCATATCCTGGCCACTATGGTCGACAAATGCCTCCTCGAACCTCGTGAAGAAGTCGGAAACACTCTCGTCCTTCTTTTGCTTACAAGCTGACAATTTATCCCAATTTACTCTCATAGCCGGCATAAGAGTTTTCATTAATGTTATTATTCTTTGGGGAAGATCAGTAATCAGCTGGTCGGGCTTAGCACCACCAACTTGTCCGGTATCTGCCGCTACAATGGCAGCCCAAGCACCACCTAATTCGTTTGGATGGTTTTCATGGCGAATCTTAGCCCATACCGGCTGCGGTACGACATTGCCGAACAACATGTCGATATCGGCTAGATTCATTACCGTAGCATCTACGAGCTGCGATAATTCTTTGTAATACCCTGCAGGATTCTTGCGAGGGTCAGGCAAAGATTGCTTCACCTGTAACACTTCCGATCTTTTCCATGGGAGATGTATCCACACTCTCTGGAAAAACGGCGGGACCGGAGGATTACCTCCAGGGTTACCTGGCATCCAAACTGGCGGAACTTCACGCATAGGAAATTGACCAGACTCATCTGTCTGCCTTTCGACATCCTCAACAAACAAGGCTTGAGGTATTGGAGTGGGACGAAAAGATAGCAACCGTTCAACAGCACGTCGAACATTGGTGTCCACTATCAGTCCAGTTGAGAACTGAAGCTGTAGATCAGACAAAGCGGTCAGCACCTCGTCAGGTGCGTCGGCCGATATCTGATCACGAAGAACCTTACACATTTCCTCGAACACAAATCTTTGGGTTGGTATATTGAACTGACAAAATGTGTCGAGTACAACACGCGGTGGATTTCTAAGGGGGTGCGTCATCCAACCCATCGCCATATTATATAGCGAAGCACGTTCCCTATTACCAGGAAGCTGACTACGTCTCTGAGGACCATCTGAACCAGCGGACCCAAGAACAGGTCCAAGCGAATGAAAGAAGCTAGCCGCAAGAGGAGAATTACGACTGCGAGTAGAGGGAGAAGCATAGGACACAGGACTGACAAGTGAAGGAGTAGAAACAGTAGCAACAGCAGGGGTTAACAAAGTAGGAGCAGTAGCGTGAGCAGGAGTATGTGGAAGCGGAGGAGCAGTAGGAATAGAAACAGACGAAGGAGCAGGAACAGTCGGAAGAACGGGTGCAGGTTGAGGAACAGGCAAAGGAAGAATAGGTGCAGGAACAGGTACAGGGGGAATCGCAGGGGCTGTGGTACCCTGTACGTATGGAGGTGGCGACTTCATAAGATAGGACATTAAAGGATCCTCAACTGACTCATCCTTCTTCTCCGGCTCCGTAGGCAAAGTAGGATAGCATTTATCTATAGTCATACGCTGCAATCTATCAAACACTTCCTTTTCCCTAACCTCCTTATCATGCTGGAACTGCTCTGCTTTCTTTATAATGGTACCAGCAGTATCTCGCTGATTTCGTTTAGTCTGTCTGATTTCTTTCTGTCGGGCTTCTTTGCGCCACAACCGAAAGGCATCAAACATGGCCGGCCTTGACTTTTTCGCGAACAATTTAACCTCTAGATTATCTAAGATCGGGGCCTCGAAGCTACCATGTGGTGGCCAACGAAGGTCACCATCCTTCTTTGTATATTTGATCCAGTATTCATTAAAAGTAATCGGGCCTAGCCCATGTTTGCTATACAGTTCATACGTGGGAGTTCCAACCGGAGGTATCGGACACGAGTCCTCCAGTCGGGAATCCGTACCACAAGGCCTGAAACAACTAAACAAAGTACTGCGACCAGGCATCTTGCACACTAGCCGAGTTTCACAAACTTCAAGGGTTACGGGATTTACCAAGTCCCAGCAAAGAACAAAACCCTCGGTTTTTGGCGGCTGCAGTCGTCAAACAACACAACAAAGTACGCTAGCAAAGTGTCACCGACAAAAACACTCACACAGCGTTAACAACAAAAACACTCGCTAAAGTGTCAACAACCAAGAACTCTGGGAGCGACCCACAAATACTTAACTCAAAGATCGATGGCGTCTCCAGGAAGGCCCGTCAATCGTCTCGCTATACCAAGGTCTACGCCAGGCGCCAAAACAGGTCTACAGTCAGGGCAGCAGTCCGTCGCAGCCGTCAGGAGGCGGGAATCTTCGCGGGAAAAGTCTTCGGGCCACTTATTTCGACAACAGGATCGATGAAGCGGAGTGCACCTTCCCTCGGAGATTTCACACGAAGTTCCTCACGATCGTCGGGCTTGGACCGGTACCACTGATGCAGCCCCACGTGGGCGCCAACTGAAGGACTGGGTTCTTTAAGACCCAGCGGTGCCAGGGCACAACACCTGAAACCTTCGTGGGTAACCTGCTCCGGCGTACGAATGACAGAGACACGGGACACTTCCTTCGGCGTCAAAGATTCAAGGTTTATTTGCTGCAGGGAACACAAAAATCACAGGAAGTACATCGAGTGTAGTTCGGGGAGACTGCTTCAAATTGGTTCTGTGGATCGCTCCTTTTATACAGTTTTTACCCATAAGACAACATGGCACACAAAGGTTTACAACCCGGTTCCCACCATTATCCCCCAGAGGGGTCGCTTTGGTCACTTTGATACACATGAGGTCCGGAACATAAGTGCGGAAACATTTGGCGGTTCCCAACTGTAAAAACCCATCTTCCCAACATTAGTGCATTCCAATCGGTAGTAAAACAGATCGAAATAGGAACAAAGACAGGTGCAGAGGAAGATGGAGACAGTGGGGGGATCGGAAAGGGTGTAAAAGGGGAGGTATCGAGAAACACGAGATACAGGCATCAAAGGGACGTGCCTAATGAGATGCACGGCTAAGACAATAAACCGTCACGGCGAGATGAGCCTTGAGCGGGGCCATCTGCCTTACAGCATCATCCCCCTCGTCATAAAGACACTCTCAAAGGACATGTGTCTTCCGCAAATATCTTGGGAGTCCCAGGGTCGCGAAGCGGACATCGTCCGTTCGCTGGCTACTTTGAGGGCAAGAGACAAAATGGATGCCGTATCTAAGATGGAACCCGTGGGTACAGATGAAAAACCCACATAACAAACGAACGGTTTAAGTTAGCACAGCGAAACTGCGCACACTTACTAAACTCGTCATTTGCGGTTCATAGATACCAGACTCGACCATATTCGTGCGAGTCGAAAACACCACTTACAATTGTCACGGAACCTCACATGTCTTCCCTGGACCGGAAACAAGCTTCCGAGGACCGGTTTCTGGCATTCCAGCCGTCTTCAGCCCGGCTTGATTGAATCCAGTGGCAAAGTGAGCAAGGGACTCACGTCTGAGCATACCCTGCCACACTTATGGCGGCCAAAAGCAGTACAAAAGGGGGTGGTGATGGACGGAGCATCAGAATCAATCAAACACTCACACCCAGTCAAAAGATCTGGGTTTAATCCATCACCGTTCTTTAGCCCACTCTGCCACCCCAGTTCAGACATGGCTATATGCAAATCAGTCTACATCATAATCAGCCCCTATATCTTTAGTCAACGCTGATAACTACATTTTTAAAAAGATTTTGGTACTACACATAGAAACTATTATACCTAACTTAATTGGCCTAGTGCAGGTTGGATTTATCAAAGGGTTATTTTCCTCTGATAATACCGGGTCTTTTTAATGTAATCAGTAGAGTGCTGAAACTACCTCATTCAGTAGCAGATATTGCTTAGATGCAGAAAAAACATTTGATGATATTGGATGGTTATTTATGTTTGAATCTCTAAAGTGGTTTGGCTTGGTGCCAAAAATATTGAATCTTATATCATTGTTATACTCTTCTCCTAAAGCTGTTTTACTTACAAACAGTCTTTTTATCTGATTACTTTCCATTACAAAGAGGAGAAGCACAGGGTGGTCCTTTATCCCACCACTGCTATTTATCCTCACTTTCGAACCCTTTCTATAAAACAATTAGTCAAAATAATGAAAATAGTTTTCTTTTATAATACCACCCAATTGAAACTATCAGTATATGCTGATGATATTCTTTTATATCTCTCTAACCCAACTGAATGTGTTCCTCCATTTTAGAGAGAAGTAGAGAAGTTCAAGATTTTGCCAATGTTTCAGAATATAAATGAAATTTAGATAAACCTGGAATACTGCCTCTTAATACATTTTGTATCAATGATGACTTTACAGATCTAGATTTCACTTGGAATTCTTTCAAAGTAAAATATCTGGAATCATGGCTCACACATTTAATTAAGCATACTATTAAAATGTATTGTGAGGAGGTTCTCGAACAAATAGAGAGTTCCAAATGGAATCTCTTCTTTTTATCCTGCTGAGGTAAATTAAGCTCTGTTAAAATAGTGCTCTCACCTTAATGTTGTATTTGATTTTTCGTTGATTCCTATTTTTATGTAATTAAAAGCCTGCCAGAGTTGACTCTTTCACATTTAAAGTTACCTAAACCCAATGGTGATGTCAATTTTCCTAGTTTTCACAAAATTCAATGATGCTTTTTGCCTTAAACAAATTGCTTACTGAATCACATACAATACTTCTCTCTTTAAACCATAGTGTTTTTTTATTGAAAAATCATTTCACCTTTTTCTTTTAATGAATTTTTGTCTTTTTTTGTTAAAGCGCCCTCTCTTAATATTCACTATTGTGCGCATCCTTATACCCTTTTGAGAATCCCCTTTCCATCCCAAATGCTTACATTTAACAACTTACAATCTGATCCTTATGGAATACACATCTCAGAATCAACAGTAGAATGTTATTTTGGAAATCCTGGAGTGATAAAGGTCTTAATTTGATAAAACAATTATTAATTGGTGATAACACTATTTCCTTCCCTATAGACCGATCTCTATTTGGCTTACCTGAATCATGTATGCACACATATAATTTGTTAACTCAAGAATTCCGCAATTACAATATATAATTGTATAATGATAACATCATTTCTATTCATGAAACTAAACTGATGTATTTATTGAAAGCACCTCTTAAAGTATTCCTAATAAATAAACAACTATTATGTCCACCTAATGTTAGAATTAAATAAAATCTTGAAATTCAAAACAAAAAGGGAGCAATATTTACTTTTTAATTGGTCGATGAGTTGTTGGGATCAAATTTGGATGAAACTACATAAAACTTCTAGATCTGCGAAAATGATGGAACGTTGCCACACAGGATTATTGTTGGCTATGTAACCAACCACACTGTGATTTAATGCATGCATTGCAACATAAGCATATTCAAATTTTATATTTCCAAGTCTGGAAACAGATTCCTACAGCTTAGTAATGTTACTATCCATCATTCTATATCTATGTATTTTTAGGAAGTATTTCCCCTGAATAAGATGTTTCATCATATATTTATAAGTTGTTAGATTTTTTGCTTGCTTTAGCATTAATTAATTCCCATTTGTAAGCGCAGACATATCACCCCCTTAAGGGTTTCAAGGCGCTGGAGGCCATCAGGGAGATTACGTGAGCTATTCTGCAGAGTCACATGATGCTGACCTGAGCTGCCCCTGGGGATCGAACCGTGAACCCCGTGCTCCGGAGTCAGCCGCTCTGGTTGCTGCACTACCACCCTTCAACAGTGTGGCTTTTTATCAGAATACTTCAGATTGGAAAAATGCTTTAAATGTTACTTGCAAAGCATGGAGGTATTGTGCATGTTTTCATCACACGCTGGTCAGAGTATATGCTCGCTCTTAAGAGAGAACTCCTGTGGTAACCTTTCAAAACATTTCTATACAACTCTAGTTTTCATAGAACATCGTTAGATATTTTTGCTAAAGAAGTTATGAAACATCCTTGAATATACACTATTTGTGTATTTTATTTATGGCATGATGTCAGTCATACTGTACTGATGCTTATTGCTCACAATGTTGTGTGTCGATTTAGATACTGTATAAAGGTTTCCCTATTTTTGCCCTTATATATGCACAATACACATTGCCCTTATTTGGGCATAGAAATGCAACCCTTATTTAGGCATTATCCATGCTAACCAAATACAGGCATGGCCACCTACATCCGTCCATGCACCTCACAACGAGTTCTTGGAAAACCAGACTCTTAAGCCTTTGGGACTTCCCCTTGCTTGGATGATTGATTTCTCTAAGAACTCATTTATTATGCACAAACATCTATTCCCTAGGGGTTCATTCATGACGTTCCTCTGACCGACTTTTATATCAATACTAGCATTCCTAAACACCTTCAACGTATAAATATACCTTCACTTGCCATGGGAAGTCACGGCTGCATACTTGCACGGCTCGTCACGGCAAGTTTGGAAGGAAATCAAGTCCCCGCCTGAAACACTGACCAGACGCTGTCATCCTGTTCGCAGAGAATCCAGCTCCAGTGTTTCAGACTCCCCTTGCGGGGTGTTAGAGATCGAGACCCGGAAAGAGATTCTAACCTCTCTCATTCTAAGGTATGGAGCAGACTAGAACCTAGTTGTTCGAGCAGCAGCGGCACCCCCCCCCCCCCCATGCGCCTTGTGACCCTCCGGGTGAGTAGTGCGCTTTATAAATGTCTTTGATTGATTGATTGATAGAGGGACTTTTGGCAAATCTTGGCAACACCAATCCTAAATATAGCTAAACTAGACTATAGAAAAACATCACCTACTTCTTACCTCATACTACACTTAGGTTAGGTACACTGGGGTAGAACTAGCTAGAAGAACCAGACGAGTAATCACATTTTTTACTGTGGTATTTATGTATGTATTTTTATGAATATATGAATATATGTCATAGCTACAAACCATGCTATTGCAGTATTTTTTTATGTTATTGCTAATGCTGTACGTATTAAACCCCGCATTCTGTCTTACGATTGTAGCAGATCATATATCTTGCATGAGAAATAAGACTGTTCAATAAACCCTTTTTATTGAAATGCCTGTCTACCTATATCTGTGTATACTTTGTAGAATCGAAGCATGCACAATTGACTGAGTGAAACTGTTATGTATTGTTCCCTCGATTCTGAGACTGTTCCGATTCTAAGGGAAACAAAGTTGTCATGTGTATGCGGTTGTCAGAAACGTTTCTAGTGACCTCTGAGTTAGCTGGCACACACAAGTAATTAAGTTTAATGTACTTGATAGAGGCATACTGACCTCAGTCCTATGCCACAACTATAGTGTATATTATTCCAATGCGTAGAGCCTATCAGGGATATAGGAAGTACACTACAACAGTTCTATTGCATTCTTAATACTATTTTGATATATCAAATCAAATCAAGTACTACTTTGATATAGATTATTTCCTAGTTTTCATATTCTCCTTTTGTTCTTATTTAATTTAGGCAAATGTATATCCCCCTTTGTGTGTAGCATTCTCTCTTTCATTTTCATTCTCATATTTCATTCTTTTATGGTTTATTGAATGCTCTAGTACCTAGTTTGCCTGTACCTTTATATAAGCCTACTAGTTTTCTTCCTTTCGTGTAATTCCATTGAATCTAATTCTTCTCCTGGTAGTATAGCATTGTAATTTTGTTTATAAACTGAGTATTGTTTTACTATTTTCAATAAGCACATTTAAACTAAAAACAAATACTTTAACCTCCCCTAAGTAGGTCCTAAATGCCCCTGGGGCAGATTACATGGTATTTAAAAAGTACGGCATGTATAAGTAATGTTTTGCATATTCTAGAGGTAAAAAGAAAACAAAGTCATTTTCACTGTATGAAGACTGGATGTCCTGTAGGAAAACACTGGTTTGCATTATAACAACTTGTAATGCTTAATTTCAGTTTGTAAGTAGCTAGAAGAATGATTCAAGGAGTCATTTGAATAGTAATTTAAAGTCTAACCTAACGGTAAAGTCAGATTTTGTAAAACTGTATAGAAAGTGACACTTTTAGAAAGTAGTTATTTTACTGCCAAAGCCAAATGTGCCTTTCAGCTAGGCAAACCTGCATTTCTCACTTTCTCTGCCCGAGGTGAGGAGATTTCGCTCTGAGTACGGGGATTCTACCTGAGTGCAGATTCTATGACCCGAGTACAGAGACTCTGCAGTCGTAAAGATACTACTCATAAGTGCGTTTGTAAATACCGAAAAGTAGTAAACGTAGAATTAGGTCTAAGTTCACCTTTGTGAATAAAGCCCTGAGTCTTTAAAGTTTCTTCTTTCGATTTGCCCATTCCTCTGCTCTCTTCTTCCTGTTGAAAGTAGGTCGTCACAGCAGAAGTACCTCCAAAGTTCAAAGCCCCACAACACAGGCTGTAGGAGTGACTAGAGTTCACACCTGGATGACAGCCACATAGATATGTGTATCAAAATGTTAGCCCAGGGTCTGAGCCCTGCTCTTTATGGTTCTCTTATCAGCCCCATGTCATTCTGTAGTTGTGGCCAGGCCCCTTCCTGTGGTCTCTCACTAACTCAAAGAACACTCTTTGAAGTATACAGAAGAAACCTCTCCCCTCTCCAGTTTGTGCCCCACCCAACTTACAGTAATGCAGCATTACACAAATCTGTCAGGGTGGATTTCTCTACCTCCTCTCCATGTTTCACAATGCAGGCCTGGGACACCCAAAGTGGAACCCATAGTCTGCCATGTATTGTACCATCCACAGGCACACAAACTTAGTGCATGAACACAATCAACAAACATTATACTGCACTATATCCTTTCATGTATTGCACCACTCAGAGGCACATGTACATCCAGCTAATACATTTAAAATGTGCACACTGCACAGCTCTGTATCCTAAAGGCATCAAGGCGTTTCTAGCAAATAGTCTCTGGAAGAAGAGACATAAAAGAAGCTAACTAGTGGCAGTTAACAAGTGAACAGCCAGGTCTTTCAGTCCTTACAGAATAAGGTGTGGGATTGAAGACTAGAAATTGATGGGGGGAAGAGAGATCCACAACGTGGATGCCGACACTAAAAAGGCCCTGTCACCCCATCTTGATCTCTTGTACCTAGGCGTCATTAGAAGATATTTTCCTGAAGTCCGAAGATGTCTGGGGGGTGTATAGCAGTGGAATAGATCTCTGAGCAGTTGATGGCCTCTGTTGTTAAGGGCATTGTAGACCAAGCATAGAGCCTTATATGTAATTCGCTTGGTAACAGGAAGCCAATTAAGTTTATGAACCCCTTCATAGACATACTGAAATTTAGGGCTATCAACAATCAGTCTAGCCACTACATTTTGGACTAGCTGCAATTTCGAAAGGACTGTCTTGTTAATGTCCAGATGAAAGGGCTTTACAATAATCAAGTCTTGACATAACAAGTGCGAAAGTCACCTGTTTACATGACTGAATTAGAAAGAAGGGAAATACTTTTCTCAGGGATTTAATTATCCAAGAGCAGGTCAAAACTGTCCTGTTTACCTGTAGGTTGAAGGATTATTTTGTGTCAATCAGTACTCCAAGGTTTTTTGCTGAAGCTGTTGGGGTAGGTAAAGTCCCTAACCTGCCTGGCCACCATGGATTGGACCATATGGAGGGTTGCCTGACAAAAATCAGGACCTTCGTCTTGTCCCCATTCAAATATAGGTAATTTCTCTCCATCCAAGTGGCAACTGCCTGTATACAGATTTTAAAATTAGAGGCAGTTGTGTTGATATCTATCGAGATACACATGATGATTTTGGTGTCATCAGCATAAGACAATGCTTGGAGCCCAAAGATCTAATGAGTTGTGCTAGTGGTGAGCAGGTGCGGTCCATGCAGGTAACAGCGATAAGGCGATGGGGCGGGTAAGGGGGGATTTCAAGGGACGATGCAGAGTGGAAATTAAATAAATAATTAATTTTCCCCTCTGCATTGTCCCTCAAAATCCCACTTTACCTGGCTCCACCGCCCCCCCCGCCTGTTACCTGCACGGACCGTGTCTGGTGGTGAGACATACAAATTGGATAGGGTGCGACTCAGGAAAGAGCCCAGTGGCCCCCCACAATGCAACATTATAGAGTCCTAGCAGTACTGTTCCACCATTATCATCTGTGATCTATCGCTGAGAAAAGATGCCAGGAGTTTGAGTGCAAAATATATAACTCCTAGCTGCAGGAACCGCTCTTCAATCAGGGTCGGGGAGACTGTATCGAAAGCTGCAGGTAGGTCCCAAAGGACCAGCACTGCAGCCTCCCCCATATCCACCATGAAACTGAGGTTATTGACTGCAGATACTAATGCCATCTCTGTCTCATGGTTACTCCTAAATCCAAACTGGAAAACATCAAGAAGTTGGAATTGTTCAAGATTATTCCATAATTTGAGAATTCAGATGTTTCTCAAGGAATTTGGTAAGCACAGGCACAGCAAGGATATGGGGCAGTAGTTTTTAGGTTCTATGGGATCCAAATTGTTTTTTTTAAGCAACGGCTTAACTACCACTTTTTTCCATATTGAAGGAAAAGATCCAGATGCAATGACTTTGTTGATTGTTTCTGTAAGGCGAGAGACAAAATTCTTGGCTCCTAGTTGTAAAATGTTAGGGAGACAAGGGTCTAGAGTGGAACCTGATTTGATATCAAGCAGATAACATTCTATCTGGTGTTGTGTCAGTAAAGTAAACTGAGAAAGATTTGCTGAGGAGATATCTAGAATGGGCTGGTTTCATTGCAAGTCATGTGATATCCTTTATGCACTGTACCACTCATAGGCACACATATTACCAACTTATGCATTCACCATGGACGCATTGCAGAGCACAAAATCCCCCATATATTGTACCACGCACAGGTTCTCATACACCCAGCACATGCACTTACCATGCACGCGATGCCCAGTACTTCATTGTCCCTGTATTATACCATTCCCAGGCACACACACACATCCAGCGCAGTTCCACCACTCATGCACAGCGCAGAACTACACACCAAAAGATATAGGCCAAGGGCGAGGTAACCACATAGCAGTGGAATTTAAAAATGAGTGAGTCTGTTTGCCTAATTCCAGTGAAAATGTTGAAAAGAATCTGTTCTAAGCATGGGCGAATTTTGCGAATCTCGCGTTCGCGAATTTTGCGGATTTGCGAACTCCCAATCCGCAAAATCCGCGAATTCTCACGAATTTGCGGATTTTTTTTTTTTGTGTTTGCGCGGGTTTCTGCCAGTTCGCGAGGGTTTTGTACACTTTCGCAAATTGCGAACTTACCTGTCGGGTCGCAAGTTTCGCGAACTTGTTTCTACGTGTCCAGCCTGTTTGGGACACTCTTCTTCATCACTGCCACTCTCTGTCACCACTGCCACTCTCTGACTACTCATGCCACCCTCTGGCCCACCCATGCCACCCTCTGTTTCATCACAGCACCCTCTGGTTGTCCAGTCAGTGTACATTATTGTGGCAACGCAAGCACACCTTCCCTGCCTCAAGTGACCTGAATTAATTTGGGGCTGATTAATGTGTCACAGAATATTTTTTTAGCTGGCACCTGCTTCCTTAGTGCTTCCTGATTAGTGATCTTTTGCACTTGCTAAGTGCTTTCATTGTTGCAAAATTAGTTACAATACCTGCCCTGCCCCAACTGACAATAATGAATTAGGGGCTGATTAATGGATTTGAACTTCCAGCCTGGCTCCTGCTTGTCTCCCTTAGCTGTAATTCAGGACCTTTGTGGCATATGTGTAACTATTCTGAGGTTCAGAGCAGGGTCACATAATAGTTGCAACTGGCAACTGAACTCTGGAGGGGCCCCTCAGGAAGCACTACAGGAAATGGCTACTAATGATGAGCCTGAACTTTTGAACCTGGTAAGTAGTTTCAGTTTTGCTAAGATCGTATTTCTGCAATTTTGCACTTATTCGCGGGGCGCGAAGTTGTACTGGGAAGCCGCAAACTCACGCGAACAGTGCGAGCAGTGCGAGCAAAATCCGCTGCTCGCGGATTTGCGGATTTTGCGGGAGATTCGCGAATCTCGCGGATTGCAAATTTACCGAAAATCCGCAAAATCCGCGAGCGAAACGGATTTTCCGCCCATGCTTAATCTGTTCACTCCTACTGATCACTACACTGTATGCTGTCACATCTGCGTTCTTGCTACTTAACTCCCGAGGAAGACAGTAGCCTCTCGCCACTATGAGGGTAGCACTTCGGGCACCTTTCCAGGTCCAACAAGACCACTAAAACAGGACTATGTCATGGAGCACATGCATGATCCGTGTTTGCATATGACAAACAACAATCACCATTATAAATCCAGACATCAGTACAGTTGTGCACTCAGGGCAAGGGGAGCACATCCACTGCCATGTTTAGACCTTTCATGTGAAAGCTGCATAGAGGTACAGGAGGAAAATGCTTTTCATCTTGATCTTCTCTTTAATTTCCACAGTGAGATCCCAAGCATAGTACAGAAAGTAATGCTCTTAGAGAAGGTGCTGTGAGAACAATTTTACCATAGAACTTGTATCCAAATAGGCGGATGGTCATTTTATGACAGGGTATTGCTTTTGTTAACTAAATACATTTTTAAAGCGCAACCTCTGAGATATTTCTTAACCTGAATTTATTTTTACCTGCACTCCTGTGAGCCAAAGATCACTGATAGGTCATATCTCTGAAAAGGATTTTGATATAAATTACTAACCCATACCGCCTTCATTTTACAGCAAGGGTTGTCAAATTGCTCAGTCCTGGATTCTAATTTAACTAATCTGTGCATTCAGAAAAATGTGAACTTGATTCAAATGAATTGAATACATTTCACCAACACAATGGAGAACAATTATTTATAAACTGAAAGACTAGACTTAGTATCACACTCCTACAAACATAACCGCATTTCAGTCATAACTTTCCGTTTCCAAATACTTGCTCACAAATGTATGCTAGTACAACTGATTCTATTGAAGCAAATTAAGACTCCCAGAACGCACATAGTATTTAAATGAAACACTATTAAAAGACAAATTGTGTTGCCTTTCCATCTGGCCTTGCTCATATGACCCTTCCACTAGCGCCTTGAGAGCCTTACGGGTGAGTAGTTGCGCTTTAACAAACTCCTGATTGATTGATTGATTCCACTAGAACTGGTATTGGAAAAAGTCATATGGCCCCCTACCCAAATCAGTACCCCCTGTGGTCTTAAGTAGGATTCTAGCCATGGCCCACCTTTAAAGCACTACATAAATCAATTGTCTGCAGGAATTTTCTCTGTAATGTAATATTTATAGCTCTTACTACCGCTTTGTGTTGCGCTGAAGCGCCTACCTACATGGGGAGCACACTACATTGTGTAGGGTGTGGGGTTGTAAGAATGTGGTCTTTGTTGTGATCCTATGTGGGAAGCTTTTTGATGTGCGACTTAATGAGGTCCGAGGTGCGGTTATGGTTTTCAGTAAGCCGACAGCTCTGCAAATTCCTATATGGGATCATAATCATTAAAATGGTTACTGCACTTGGTTGTTCATTCTGACATATTTTGTTTAAAGTTAATGGTACAGAGCAGGCATAGATTAAAGGGTGTAGAGAGATCTGCTGCGATGGACTTTGAAAATATCATTACATATTTCATTGTGAGATATCAAGAAGCAGTCGTAATATGAAGCTAGTTGAGACCTGCATTGGTGGACTAAATGAAAATCCTCTATTAGCCAGCAGCATGAAGCAGAACTCTTCAGTGAATCAATGCATGTTCAGTTAGCAATGGGTGGTTTATTTGCTGTGGACTGGTACAGTACTGAGTGATGCATCCGCACCTTTGCAGTTTTGTTATAGTGAATGTACGAGTGTCAAGCAGTAAAAGGATTGATTATGGAGCCTGTATGACGTGCAATCAACTGTCCAACTGCTGAGTGTTATTTTACTATTAGTCTGAGTTACATATTATATTTGCATTGAAATAGCATTTATAAAGCGCTTACTACCCCATACGATGTGTTGTAGTGGTTTATTCTGCGCAGCATGCTGCTCCAGATACCAATGTTAGTATGTTTTTGGTTATTTTTGGTATTTGGAATTAATCTGGTGCTTTTAAGAAAGCATTCTACACTTTTATTTCGATTTAATTGTGGGGCATTTAATCAATAGGAGTTTTGGCGGGATCTTTTGTGAAGGGGTGGGGTATGTGAATTTCGTACATTGGGTGTCGGTAATAGATGAGATACAGAAAATCGGATATGGTTAGAATGAAGGAGTATGGCTTGTACCGTCCCTAGGAGCCATCTGAAGAGTGCACTATAAGAGTGATAGCATCATGTGGGTGCCTCCGAAAGAACTAAAAGGATGTGGGAGTGTCATTCATATTAATCATATTTATAGGCTCTATGTGGCAAGCCACTGACCCTGCAGCTACATATTAGAAACCAAGATGTTAAATCTCCCCTGGATGCGAGGATTCTATGAAAATCAGGTGTAAAGATGAGCCGGAGACTGGAGGTGAGTCATACGTATTTATTGATCACAGCCACTGACACCAAGGGTACGTCTTCATTCCTGGTATCTCCTCCCCGCAACTGCCACCCAACCATCACCCATGCCCAAGGTTCTATGATGGAATACAGGGATGTCATAGACCCCTGTGCACGGACTTGTGGTGGCGGCAGCAGTGCGAGGGCATGACACCAAATGGTCACAAAGAATGGTGAATAATTGAATAAGGTAAAACACAACACATCTCCTTCTCAATAATAAAATAAAAATTAGGGAACGGTTCCTGGGTGAGGCAGAACAAGAAGGAAACAGTACCAAAGAAACTAATCACACTCAAAGTCGTGTAGCTTAGCAGGTGGCTTTACAACCCTCCCGTATCTGCTCACCGTAGGTTCATTCCGAACAATGCTGTTATGGGACGTTACATCATCCTCAACTGAACTATCCAGTTCATAGTTTATACTTCTTGTACTGTGATTAGCTGCGTTAACTTCCGATAATTCCCCACTAGAACTACTACAACTGTACTCACGAATGGGTGTGCCACCAGGAGCACTCTCACCGCCAGGAGGCGCATTACTCATCCACTGTGGGTAAGAAATTCTACCAGCATCACCATCCAGAATCCAATCATAGTCTGGGAAGGACCTTGGTTATCAGAAATGCAATGAGATGGGGAGGCAATGGCACCATCCCGACACAACGGCAATGAAGAAAAATGCCAGGTTTTGCCGTCACTTAAGAGGGCAGAGTTAACGAAAACTTTCTTAACCTCCATGGGTTGTGAGAAATGACTTTGCCCTTTCTTCGCAAAATCAGATTTCCTTACTCTGACTCTGTCTCCCACTTGAATGTAAACTTTTTTGCATGCATGTTTAGAGTCATAATATTTTTTGCTGATCATTTGTGAATGTAGTAAACTCTTTTTCACATTATCAGGAGACCAACAAACTCTTTTTGTGGTGGCCCAACCCACGCTATCTTTAGTGATGGGGGTTCTTCCTCTTAATAGTATAAAAGGACTCATACCTGTGGACTCACAGGGAGTCACGCGGAAAGCCCAAAGATTGTGGATACGTTTTTTCCTCCATGAAAGGTCATTTTGGTTGGCTAATTGAACTACTCCCTTAATCACACAATTAAATCTATCAACAGCCTCATTCCCTGCTGGATGGTATAAAGAAGTAGGTTTATGAGAGATGCCATTCTCCTTTAGGAATGTCTTGAATATTGTAGAGACAAATTGTGGGCCATTGTCTTACACAATACAATTTGGGAGACCTTCTCTAAGAAATAAACTCCATAAGAAACTGACAATAGTTTTAGCATCTGCATTCTGAACAACCTCCACTTCAGGCCATTTTGAAAAATGGTCCACTAGGACAATGAGATACAATTGCTCCCCATGTTCCTGAATAGGACCACAAATATCAATGCCTAGTCTGTCCCATGGCATGGAGGGACTGGAAAGTGGCTGAAGGGGTGGTCTAACTGTGTGTTGAGAGTTGTCAGAATTCTCACAAGCTATGCAGTTCCTGACTGTCCTTTCGATTTCAATATCAAACCCAGGCCACTAATACGAGTTCCTAACTCTGTTTTTGGTTTTCCCTATGCCAAGGTGGCCTTCATGACAAATGTCTAGGAGTCTTGCATGTACACTGGTGGGAGGAATGACTTTTCCATTCCTAAGTATCAAATCTCCTTCAATGGATAATTCATCCGAGTTCCCACAACGTATGCAACTGTTTGGGAATGCTTTTTTTATAGGCCAGCCCGCTTTAATATATTTTTTTACTTCAAGAAGAGTAGCATCTCCTTCCATAGCTGTGGCCCAATCAGAATGTGAGACACAGGTTACCTCCTCAATGATGTTGGCGATACAAAACGTTTCAATATCTGAGGTCTGATCATCAGTGTTAGGTAAAGGCAACCGACGTAAACAGTCTGCCAACGATTTTTTATACCAGGAAGGTACTCCACGTTGTAATTAAAATCCAACATTCTCATGGAAATACGTGCAAGTCGAGGAGAGGCACATTGTAGGCCTTTGGTAGAGAGCACTTTGATCAAAGGTTTATGGTCACTCCTAAGGGTAACCTGATATCCCCATATAATACTGCCTAAAGTGCTCTAAACCCCAGGCACATGCAAGAGCCTCAGGCTCAATCACGGAGTATCTTCCTTCAGTAGGTGTGATCGAGCGTGAGGCAAAAGCCACAGTCACTTCTTTGCCCTCTTCAGTAATTTGGTTAAGCACAGCTCCTAAACCAGTTCCACTGGGAACAGTGGTAACAATACTGTGGAGTGAAGGATTAAATCCTTGGAGAGGTGGGACCTTGCAAATGTTATTTTTAATCCTTTTGAAAGCCTCCTCACATGTAGCATTCCACTCAAATGTGTTGTTTTGTTTAATAAGTTCCCTCAAGGGAAAAGTTTTTGAAGAGAAGTTTTTTACAAATTTAGCATCAAATTCAGAAAGGCCTAGGAAGGCCCTAACTTCCTCCTTGTTTTTAGGTGAAGGGGCTTCTCTAATAGCAGATAGTCGTTCTTGTTTAGGTTTCATGCCACTCCCATTAATCTCATGCCCCAAATATGTGACCTCATTGGTGGCAAATTTACGTTTGCGAACATCAGCAGTAAGACCATGACGGTCAAGTATGCCCAACACTCTGTTTAATTTCTCATCATGTTCCCTCCTGTTGGTGCCCGTTACCATAATATCATCCTGAAAAATGAGGAGATTATTTTCCTCTCTAAAATGTGTGCGCATCAATCTCTGGCACATGGCCACAGCCGAGGCCAGTCCGAATGGTACTCTCTTAAATCTAAAACATCCCAAGGGCATTACAAAGATGGTGAGACTTCTACAATTGGGATGGAACGCCACCTGGGGGTAGGCCGAGCTTAAATCAATTGTGGAGAGCCACTTGGCACCATTAGTGTAGGACAGCATCTCTCTCATTTTTGGCACAGGAAATTGGTCGACCAAAATGTTTTTATTTAGGTCGCATAGATCAACACAAAGGCGGAGTTTGCTATTTGATTTCTCTGCGATTACCAAAGGCAAAACCCACTCGGCTGACTCTACCGGCTCGATAATGCCTGCCTTTTGTAACCTCAAAGTTCTTCTTCCACTTAATCTCATGAACAAATCCTTTAAGTTTTCCTATGTTTTCAGAAAATACATTGGGATACCTTTTAACTATAAAGTTGTTGTAATCCTCTTCAGAATGCAACACTAGCACAGGATCAGGGCTGTTAGGGTCCAGAATTATACCTAAATCCCCTTGATCGATCCATCCTAAAACAGAAGGACCAACCTTAGAGACGTAAAGCTTCCCCAACATTTGACGTGTCTTAATTTGAAACTGCAACTCACTGAAACCCAGAATTTCAATAGGTTCCCCTGTGAATGTCTTAGGGAAAATATCAGGATTTAGTAATTGTCTGCCAATGACAGGAACACATTTTTCCAACCACACATTCTCATTTACAATAGTATAAGGAGATCCCGAATCAGCAACGATCGAGATATCCACACCTCCAATATTTAAATGACATATTTTTTTTTTTATTGCTTAACATATTGTCATCAATATTTAGCACAAATAAATTCATATCATCGTCATCAGAAGAAAATGCTCCATTATGTTCCTCTGGTACCACCACTTTTACATTTCTACCTCCTCTCTGTTTCATTTGACACATTGCTAGAAAATGCCCAATTAACCCACATCTTGTACATTTCTGCTTTAATGCAGGACACATTTTATAATTTGCTAAATGATACCTACTACCACATCTAAAACATTTCCTATTGTCAGATAGTTTTGTCTTAGTGCCCGTATCTTTCTTTTGTAGGAAATTTGAACGTGGTTTATTATAAGGATTCTTAGAAGGAATGACTTTGGCAATGGTGATTTATCTTCCGTGGTAGATTTCTCTTCCTGCAAAACTGCCTTTGTGCATCTACCAGTTAATTCTGTGCATTTGACAGTCTCAATGACTTCCTCAAGTGGCAATTCACCCTTTGCCCACAGTTTCTCTTGAATATTTTTATTTTAAGATCGCATGACAATTTGGTCACAAATAAATTCGTCATGCAATGTACCAAACCTGCAAGTTAGTGCCAAATTATTTAATGCAGCAACAATGTCTTCCACTGATTCTTCAGGAGCTTGTTTACGTTGGAAGAATTTGTAGCTGTTAACAGAAATTGAAATTGTAGGTTTAAAGGACATAGATAAATCTTCTAACGCAATTGTGTATACATCCCCTCCTCTGGGTTTTTTATTGATACGATTGTAGATTTTCATTGCTTTAGCACCTAGACAATGGAGAAGTATTTTTTTCTTCCTCTCAGGAGTGAGTTCCTCGTCGTCCTCAAATGTGGAAATATAATTTTCTAAATATTCCCGCCATTCATCCCATTTAAGTGAACCATCACCTGTCGGTGGAATAAATGGCTGTGGAGGAGAAAGGTTTCATATATTGCAAGAAGCCATATTGAGAGAAAGTAAAAAAAATAAAAAATACGTAGAAATGCCCAATAAAAATGTGACCTGAGGGATGTACTCAATAGTGGAAGCTCACGTTAAAACATTACATATGTGGCAGGTATTATATTTTTTTTCCAATCACTGGCAGAATGAAGGTGTGTGTATCACCACTTGGAAAGCGCACCTACTATAAAATAGAATACTGCAAGAAGTTAAGAACGTTAAGCATGAAATAAGTTCCAAAAGCACAAAAGCGATAAGAACCTTAGAAGTACTTGTTACTTACTGAAAAAACAGGTGTGCGTGTCACCGTAAAGAGGAACACACGTATAATCAGACACTTGAATTTATCTGGTGTGCGTGTCACCGGCTGAACACGCGTAGAATATGCTGCTCCCAATGATAAAATAAAAGGAATAGGAACGTAGAATCTGCTGTTCCCAATGTGAAGATGACATCAACCAGCAAACAGAATAAATACTCAGGTGTGCGTGTCACGGGTAGGGTCACACGCATAGAATTTGCTGTCCCCAAAGCAAAACAAATGATCGCAATTGGAATTTATTAGGTGTGCGTGTCACCAGTAGGCTTGACACGAGTAGAATCTTCTGATCATTACTGAAAATGGCCGCCCAACGTCCTCTGATGTTTGCGTTTCAGTGACGAAATCCCGCTGAAGGAAAGCACTGAAGAAGAACGCTTCTACTCAGAAAGCGGGAATTGCGCATGAGCAATACTTCTGAGGAAAACTTTACTGCTAGATCTTATAAAAAGATCGTGAGCGAATAGTCAGGGCAGGGCAATAAAATTAAACAATCTCACCGGCAGACAGTGGAGAATTCTGTCATTCCAGCAGAGAATCTTGACCCCCGATGGAGAAACAACCTTCTGTACAAACCTGCTTGAAGAAGCTTCAACGAAGATGCACAGCCGGACAGGAACAGCAGGATGGACAGAACCCTCCACGGCAGGTCAATGAAAGCAACACTCCACAACATCAAAACCGGACAGGAACAGCAGGATGGCGAGGAAACCTCCAAAGCAGGTCAAGGAAGACGACCCTCTGCAGGATGGATGAGGAGGCAGAAAGGTCAAAAACACACCATTAGGGTTCGCAGTGGTGTCAGGGCTCCCTCGTCGCCAAAATTGTACAGATGAGCCGGAGACTGGAGGTGAGTCATACGTATTTATTTATCACAGCCACTGACACCCAGGGTACGTCTTCGTTCCTGGTTGCTCCTCACCGCAACTACCATCCAACCGTCACCCATGCCCAACGTTCTATGATGGAATACAGGGAGGTCATAGACCCCTGTGCTCGGGCTCGTGGCAGCGGCAGCAGCGCGAGGGCATGACACCCAATGAACAGAAAGAATGGTGAATAATCAAACAAGGTAAAACACAACATCAAGTTATTAGGAATCTCTCATATCATACTGGGACAAACTAGGACACAGGGGAGGAGACACATACTTAGATTAAGGGAAACCTGTTGGATTAATACCTCGAGGACTGCTGATGTTGGTTTGAATTTAGATTATCGGCTCCACACCACACTGAGACAATGAATTGAGAGTATTTGGAAGGATTAGCTGTGTCTGTTCTTGAGATGTATTAGGGTGGAGTCTATTTTCCCATGTGGATATGAGAACATTTTTTAGAAAGGGGAACTATGGATACATGTTTGAGAGACATTCAGGTGTCACTAGCCTCTAGTTATGCAGTGTTTTCTGTAGACACAGCGATGAGTAGGGATGCAGGACCCATATGTTGGGACAGTTTTGCATGTTACATTGATGAGTAAATGTATTTTTCTTTTTCTATTGAGTTTGTGAATATGTACATGATGCCGTGAATGTGGACTTGATACCCAACTCGTTTTTATGAAATACCAGTTGATGGAATATTGGTATAGTGAATGTAGAGATCACAAGGTCCTTTTTTTTAATACATACATGTCTGCCTTCCTTAAATACAGGGTGTGGCTTCCTTTAGATATTTGTCTGAGGGGTGTGTGGTGCAAGCCTATGTAATTCGATCTTTGAGGCCTGACGCAATGAAGGCTTCTAATATACCTTTACTGACGGTTTGGCGTTTCTTTTTCCGTTTGATTATTTTATTTTTCTATCTTTGCATTGCATATAATGAAGCTTTTAACAGCACTGCTCATAGAGATGCTGTGGTCATCTGCTAGAATATGATCAATAAGGCCTGTTATGACGGAGAGTGAAAAATTTCCTAGTAACCATGACGGAAAATTTAAATTCTATTAAGAACGCAGAGGCAAGGATTATGCTCATCTTTCATTTATTTTCCATTTCAGCAACTTCAACATAACATTAAAAAAACTTCAAGTCCCAGGAGCCCTGAAGTTCAGGGGTTAAGCACAGTCCACCAATCAGCCTGTCTTATGGGTGACGAGGGAGTGCTGCTGCCAACACCATTCCTCTTTCTTGACTGCGATCTTGATAACAATAAGGCTTGTGATTCCGTCTTCGAACCCTCAGAGCCTAGGAGACACGAAATGTGGAAACTAATGAATCCATTCTCACAAAACCGTGAGTCAAGCAGAGGATACTGTAAACACATGTAACTATCAATGCTCTAAACACAAAATCAGGCCTTGCACAATAGCAAAATATCACAAATTAAATACTTAGACCATACGAAGGGGAAACTTTGGCGAGTATTAAAAAAAACGTAAAATTGGGATGGGTACAGGTCTCCTGGAGCCGCGGGCGGGAATAATCCTTACCTCTGTGTCCTTAATAGAATTGAAACTTTCCGTCATGGTTACTAGGATATTTTTCATTCTATGACAGAACTGGAGGCGATGATTATGATCGTTCAAAGCTTATCCACCACCAAGGATTCCATATTCACAACTGGTTTAAAATAGAATCTTTTAAACATCGAGTCTGAAGACCAGTCAGCGGCGTTGAGGATATCTTCCAGCCGAGCGCCAGTGAAAAAGCTTTCAAAGCCATAGCTCCTCTCACTGAATGCGCACCAAATTGCGCGGTATTAATACCTGTTTCTTGCATCAACCATCTGATCCAATGGGCTATGGTTGCTGGTGAAACCGCCTTGAAAGGCTTCTTCAATTAAATCAATAACTGACGCTCCCCAGGAGGGCGAGACTCTGCCGTCATACTTTCGTATTCCTTGAGGCATTTTACTACACACAGCTTTGGGGACTTATCAAACGCTGGGTAGGACACAACCCTGGAATCCGACTTAGTGCGGTGCATAATATGGAAGGAAACCCCGGAGATGTCCAGTGCCCGGACGTCAGAGACTCGATGGCAAGACGCCAAGCATAAAAGAATAGCCAACTTGCCTGAAAGTTCTTTGAAGAGTACATGCTGGACTGCCTAGATTGGAACAAATGCAGTACCCTATTAACATCCCATAGGAAGAATATCTGGGCTCCGGCTGGACCGAAAGGCGAATCCCACGCAAAACTTTGCACACAAATGGATGCTCTCCTACAGGTGCCCCCGCGATCAGGAGATGACCGGCCAAAATTGCCGACCTATAGGAGTTAATAGTTTGGTAAGCCAGGCCCTGAGCTGCCAAGGAGGTCAAGAAATATATAATGGCTACCACTGCGCACCCCATGGAATTGTGGTCGTTACAAAGACACCAACCGACTCATCTGGTCCATGCTGACTTGTAGCACTCATTAGTGCTGTCGGCCCAAGCCGCTCCCAGTAGAGTTCAAACTTCTGCCAATAGGCCTGTGACTCTCCAGAGATGCCCGAAATCCGCCAAGCAACTAAGGGTATTCAGCCTTGCTGGAGGAGAGGGTGTGGACATCCCTGAGGATCCCTTAGAAGGAAAGGATCTCGGGTTAGAAGAATTGGGAATCCCTGGAAAGTTCCAGAAGAACTGGAAACCATACTTGAGAGCTCCAATACGAGGTAACTAGAACTACCCTCGTCTTTTGCCTGCGAACCTGAGTCCTGAGCCTGATGATCATAGCGAATGGGGGAAAGCGTATCCTGTTTCCTTGGACCAATCCTGGAGGAAAGCATCCGTTGCCGCCGCCAGATGGTCCGGCTTCCAACTGTAGAACGGCAGGAGTTGATGGTCCAGCCTGGAGGCAAAAAGGTCCACGAGAACGGGCCCCACGACTCGTGGAGCTTCTGAAAAAGCGGCCGGTGGAGCTGCCAGAGGCTCATGTCTGCCCAACTCCTGGAGCACCAATCCACTATTACATTGGAGGCTCCTGGGAGATACTCCGCCATCACTGAGACATTATGGGATACGCAGAATGTCCAAAACTCATTGGCTAGATCTGCCAAGGCCTTCAACTTCGTTCCCCCAAGGTGAATGACATATCGGACCGCTGATACGTTATCTTTCTTCAAGAGCACACTGGAAGTCGCTCTCTCTTTTGTTCAACGTCGGATCGCAAAGGACCCTGCTATCAATTCCAGGCAATTGACGTGGAGATGACTTTCATCTGCTGACCACTTTCCTCCGGTAAAGGAGTCCCCGCAACGAACCCCCCAGCCTGACATGCTGGCGTTGGACTCTATCACCAACCGAATATGACTCTGCCATTCCAGGCGTCCATATGGTACAACCATCATCTCATTTCCATACGCACTTCTGCCATCAGGGGAACCGGGTCGGAGTAATGTAGACCCTTGTGGAGATGGGAGGCTTTCAGGCATTGCAGCTCTTTGTAATGGACCGGGCCTGGAAAAATCGCCTGAATCGAGGAGGCGAGGGAACCACCAAGTGGGCGATTTGGAGCAGGGAGGTGGAGGAGCGAGCCAAGACTCAACTTAGTTCTCTGTGGATCTTGGACATTTTCTTTGCGGGAAGACTAAAAGAATGAGAAACTGAGTCTATGACAAAACTCAGAAAGGTTATCTGTTTGGAAGGCGACAGAAGTTATTTTTTGGCGTTGATAATAAACCTCAGATTCTGGAGGAGGGTTACAGTCTCCTGCAGCTGCTGAGAGGGACGGTGAGGACACTGCTCCAAAAGGAGGATGTTGTCCACATAGATAACGAGGCAAAAGCCTTTCGCTCCCAACATTTCCACCACAGGCTTGAGCACCTTAGTGAAACACCAAGTGGCCGAGGAGAGTCCGAAAGGAAGCGAGGCGAACTCGAACACCCGGTCTCTCCACAGTAACTGTAGGAAATTACGGTACAGAGGAAAAATGGGGAGTACCAAATACGCGTCCTTCATATGCAGTCTGACCATCCAGTCATCTGGTTGAAGGAGATCTCTGAGCAGCTGTATGCCCTCCATTTTGAAAGGGCGGTAGACCATCCATTGATATAACTCCTTTAAGTTTATGATGGGATGCTGACCGCCGTCCAGATTGTCCACGACAAAGACATTGCTGAGGAACCTTCTGGGGTAAAGATGCGTGGTGACCACAGCTCCTTTTTGCAAAAGATCCACTACCTCCTGATTTATGAGGTCTGCCTGATCTTGAGCAAAAACCACTAGTTGAGGGTGAAGGTTTTGAACGGGAGTCCCGTAGAACTCTATATGGACCCCTTGCACTGTCTGTAACACCCAGGCGTTGGAGGTAATAGCTTGCTAGTTGCGCACGAAACCCCCAGCCTGCCACCCACCGCAAGAAGTGGAAAAGGAAAAGGAAAAGGAAAAGGAAAAGGCTCACCTGAGTTAGGCATGGACTGACCTCTGGGTGCTTCTCTGACACCAACGCCTCTGAATCCCCGACGGGATTGGAAGAACTCCTGACGACCTGGCCCTTGGGCTTACTTGCCGGTGCCTCGCTGAGGGCCTTGGGTGAAGAAGCGGTCGGTCAAACGCCCTCTACCACGACTGGCCCCTCAAAAACTCTTGGGTGGAAGACCCTTTTAATGGGGGACTGCCCCTAGTCCAGCGAAGTAAACGTGTTTACGAACTTAGTGAGCTCTTTGATGAACGGGTCTCCAAAGAGAGTACCCCCTGCACAACCGCACTTTCTTCGGAGGATAAGAACTCACCTAGCTTCGAGTCACCCTTCAGAAGGAAGGAGCAGCTCCATTTCATAGAAAGGGCAAAATTTACGATGCCAACTAGACACCTTTTCCGGGAAAGTTGGGTACCTGTCCGCTTGGCTTCTTCCGCTAACTCAAGGACTTTTGTAATGGGGCCAGCTATGTCAAGCAACTTCTCCTGACATGACTTCCAGGATCGATTGATTCATTTTTTGGGGTCACGAATGTACTTCTGTAAAAAAGTGCCATCCTAGGATCAACATCCGGAGTTAATGCCACTTTGCCTGGTATATTCTATTAAGGTGCCAAAAAGGGGATTTATTTCAAGGATTTAATCACAGGTAATGGATCACTTGTACATTTGTGCTTCTAATCAACTGAATTTAATTGATACCTGCTGTTGTTATGAATTGTCACATAAATTTGGACATAGTAAACAAAATACTCAAAAAGAAGGAAGACTACGCCACATTCGAGATTGATTCGGAAAATTGGAATCAGAACAAATACGCTGTGGAAACGCCGATTGAACACGCCGGTTCCATCATCTGCTCAAGCTAAAAAACTTCTTCAAGAGCAGATATGCTGTTGAGACGCGGATTGAAATCACCGGTCCCATTATCTTCATTTGCTCATATTTCTCAATGAGCAGGTTATCTGAATCCTCCAGTCAAGATACATTATCCAGAATTAGTTGGATCCAGACAATATTCAAGGGGTCTCTACTCTCTAAAGATTGAATTGTCCTGAGGATGGCCTTAAGGATTTAACAACTACAAGGCCGAAACGTCGACTTCTTTGTCCATATCTTTTAAGTTGAAAGAACTCAGACAAAAGAATCATTGTTTTAAGTTATGCAAGATTCATTGTTAAAAATTCACTAAGAGTGGACCACAGCGCAAGTGGACGTGAAGAATAATTTATTTTTTCCAGTCCATTTGTCTTTGATGAATTTTTCTTATTGTAAAAGTACCCTTCTTAAACAAATATATAAAGAGATATTATTTTACAAACTTAATAACCGTGTAGCTTTCCTTCTTTTTAAGTATTTTGTTTACTATGTCCAAATGTATGTGACAATTCATAACAACAGCAGGTATCAATTATAATTCAGTTGATTAGAAGCACAAATGTACAAGTGATCAATTACCTGTGATTAAATCCTTGAAAAAAATCCCCTTGTTGGCACCTTAATAGAATCAAATTTTAGCCCAAGCTCGCAAGGGTATATTGGGTCACCCACTTCCTCTATAACTATACTTTGCCTGGTAGGGCAGGGTGCGGGCACTCTGCCCTGAGACAAGCTCTGACCTCCTTATCAAGGGGTTTACACCTGAGGAACAGGGGTGGATCAGGTCCTCAGGAACCAACTTGTCCGAGCACTCTCCCTTGGCGTCAGGTACTGGGGCCTCTACAGGACGCCATGGTCTGGACAGGCCTGCCTCATCCTTCAGATTCATCCATGGAATCTTCCTCCTCTTCCTGGAAAGTAGAGGTCTCTGGGGGGCACTGTGTCTGGCAGGTGTAGGCAAATTGCATAATACGCTGCTCGAAAGAGCCCATGGCTGCGAGACTGCCTGATGAATTGATGCGTCTACTGCATCACAAAGGTAATCGTCTAAGGGAATTACCTCAAGGGATTCTTCTTCCTAGTAATCCTCTTCCATGACAAGTAAATGAGGATGTCGTAAAGACAAGCAGCAAATACCCCGGGCGCTTAAAGCGCTGGCCAAGCTGACAGTATAGTGCTGTGAGAAGCGCTTGCCAAGCTGACAACAGAGTGTTGTGAGAAGGGGCAAAGTGCTACATAGTGAGAAGGAGGATGTCGGCTAGAAAACCCAAGATTTTTCTTATAATGGGGAAAGGCTTTGGCATGAGGCAGAGTCCCTAGATTTTGCTCATCCAGGACTAACAGAGTCCTCAGAGGTGACTCACCCGTGAATTAATGGGTATCAAGCTCCGGACCTGCCCGATCAGCGTTCCTCACCGCAACCAAGAAAAAACATGCAAATCGCCTACCGACGCTTAATACTGACCTGCTTAATAGCGGGCATAAGGGGAGACCGGCAATTGAGTTACAGACCCACAAGCAAGGCGGAAGGGCTTCTATAGCACAGGTGGTTGTGGTAGCGAGGGCATCCGTCTCGTACTCGCTGGTTCTGCCGCAAAGTGTGCGATGAGAACCAACGAGATGGACATGCGTCCCCTACCTCAAAGAAGCGTCTACCGCACTTCCGGCCGTGAGCGGGCCGCAAGTGGAGTGAGAGAGCTCCCGTGGCCCCACAAAGAAAAACACTGCAAAAAAAACAAGCGGCACTGCACAGCAAGCGCGATAAACAAAGCGCAACAAAGCACAAAAGCCATACAATTAAATTACAAATAACCATGAAATTTCTCTGTACCAGACGAGCGAGCGGAAAACAAGACTTATCGGGTTGCTGAGCAGGAAAGAAAGAGGAATGGTGTTGGCAGCAGCACGCCCTCGTTACCCATAGGACAGGCTGATTTTTCGACTGTGCTTAACCCCTGAACTGCAGGGCTCATGGGACTTGAAGTTTTTTTAATGTTATGTTGAAATTGCTGAAAAGGAAAATAAATGAAAGATGAGCATAATCCTTGCCTCTGGTCCTGACATAGAATTCGACTTCACCAGTGGGAAGTTTCATTTTTGAAAATAGTTATTTTATTTTGTGAATATTTGAAGGCTTTGTTTTCCTTTTTATTTATTAAAAAATGCAAACAAAAATGTAGGGCCCAGGAACACAAATTATAGTTCTGAAAAGAAAGATAAATACAAAGTAATTTTTAGTGCGTGCAAAGCACTAATTTTCCCAGAAAAAAACTAAATACTACACAGATAAAATAAATACTGCCAAAGACTCCATAAGAGAATACTTAAGGTGGTGGCTACTCTTTCAAAATGCTGCAATAGTACAATTTTTACCCCTGATCAAGCTATAAGTATTCTAAATGAAGGTAAATAAAGTTTATGAAGAATTCTCCTCTAATCACGGGCTAATCCTGCAGTGGAATCATTGTGCCTTCCTAAACTCTCTTTAGAGCATCGTTATAATGTGGATTGCATTTCAAACACCTTTGATAATTGTAATACTTTATATGAAAATAGAGTAGTAGGACCCTTGGAATCCCCTAATTAAGGTCTCTTCCTGTGGACTCTTGCCCGCCCTACACACCGCATATGGTCTCCAGTACAATTTCTGTGTATCTTCTGAAACTCCTAAATAATGTTTTGACATCTGGCCAATTTTCAGCAGCTTGGAAAAATGTGTCAGTACTTCATCTTCTTAACCCCTTCCCTGCGAGGGTTTTTCACCGCCGGTGTGGGGGCGCGGGGGGGGGGGCGCGCGTGTGCCGCCGTGCTGGTGACGAGCTCAGCTCATCATGAGGCACAGTGGAGCTGCACTCATGACGAGCTGAGGTGATAAAAGGTTGGAAATTTAAGTTTTACATATGCTGAGAGTAAAAAGCTCCCAAGTTCGTATTTCGCTATACCTTACCTCTCCCATAGTATTACATTGGGTTACTACATTACATTTAATAAGTTGCTCACTAGAGTTATTAAATTAGCATTCAGAAAGGTTATTTACGGAGGGAGCAGCGTGCTATTTGCTTCGTGAGGAGGTGGGGGGAGGAGCTCAATCGACGTTGGAAGGGGAAACCTTCAAAAAGGAATGCACCACAGTTCGCGCAGCGGACACGCACCCTGCCCTCACTGTAGCTTTACCTGTACTTCTCTCCTAGAAAGATCACAGTTGTCTGACACAAACACTATGATAAGATCTGCACAACTTTTGTTGGCGAGGGAAAAGGATATGGAGGGTCATACTAAAGAATTTTTGTTTTTTAGCCTTAACTGGAGATCCCTCCCGAAGCATAAGGAGGATATTTGGGACCTACTGCATAACTCACAACCCAACGCGATTTTCCTCACAGAAACCTGGCTACATGAGGGCTCAGGGCCCGATATCGCGGGCGCCTTACCCCCTAATTATACAATAGTGAGAAGGGGCAGTGAAGGAAAAATTGGGGGTGGCATTGCTATATTTTAAAAAAAGACTTCTCGTGCAAATGGATAAATCTACCCTGTGAAGGTTGTGAAGCCGGTTTTTTTAGGCTCCTTTTAACTCCTCAATGTACATTTCCTGAAATTATTGCTCCTTTCCTGCTTGATGCTGCAAATTTCTCTATTATGGGGGACTTTAATTTACATTTCAACGACCCTTTATGTAAGATTAGCTCTACCTTGGCCACAGATTTTGAAGCTCTGAATATGTCACTCTGCAATTCTGGTCC
Source organism: Lissotriton vulgaris (assembly GCF_964263255.1). NCBI lineage: Eukaryota > Metazoa > Chordata > Amphibia > Caudata > Salamandridae > Lissotriton > Lissotriton vulgaris. The sequence goes on along the minus strand of NC_141690.1, from coordinate 143,677,339 downwards.
CACTCATAAGGCCGGACATCTGTTGGACCCCATTTTCTCCAGTCTGCCTAATATTTCTTGTCAAAAGGCTCTCCCCTTATTGTGGTCTGACAACTTCTTGGTCAGCTTTAAAGTGATGATTGATTCACGTCTGAGTATTCCTTCTCCTTCTGTACTGGATTCTAGGTACAGAAACTGGAAGAAATTAGACATTAATACTCTCAATCTCCACCTTGCGAATAATATTCCAGATATTTTTTCTACAAGATTCTCAGATGTAGATACTATCCTCACTTGGATTTCGTCATCTGTAGATGCCTGTCTCCCAATATCCTGCAAGAAATTTAACAAGCATTTTCCTCCTGCTCCTTGGTTTACAAAAAAATTGAAAGTTGAGAAAACCAAGTGTAAGGCCTTGGAAAGACATTGGCAGAAAGACTGCGCTCCAGAGTCTAAGTGGATCTATAAAACTGCTAAGAGAAAATATAATGTTCTGTGTAACGCTGCTCGTGCGGAACACGTGAGCAAAACTATAGGACTTGCACAAAATAAATCCAAAGTACTGTTCAAAATAGTCAAGGAGGTTTCGGGTGCTTCTTCTTTACTGATGCCCCGGGTATTAAATGAAACACAGTGTGAAAATGTGGCGATGTTCTTTATTGAGAAAGTTGAGAAAATCTATGCTGATTTACGTATAATCACAGGTAACAGTGAACTGCCATTAACTAATATCCTGTCCTAGTCTGACAGTTTCACGCCACATAAGTCTTCTGAGTCTGTGTCTAGAATCAGCATCAGCATCATTAATTGGCAGCCATTAGACTCTTTGTCTTTTATATCCATGTTAAATAATCTTAAATCTGGCTCCCCTAATGACCCACTCAGTTTCCCTGTTTTTCAAAAATTGGCACACACCTCTTTGGAACTTATTATGGATCTATTGAATGCATCATTGAGAGAGGCCACTATACCACCGGAATGGAAACATGCAATGGTTCTCCCATTGTTGAAAAAAACAAATGCCGACCTATCGGAACCGTCAAATTTCCGCCCAATCACCTTGCTGCCCGTTTTTTCCAAAATTTTAGAAAAACATGTGAATCAACAAATTTCGCAATATGTGGAAACTCACAAAATACTACAGATGTCTCAATCTGACTTTAGGGCTGGGTACTCCACAAAGTGAACACTCCTTGGAGTTACGGAAAAACTTCGGCAGCATATAGATAAAGGGGAAACAATGGCACGAATTTTGTTGGATTTGAGTGCCGCGTTTGATACAGTATCCCATGCAGTTCTCCTAAAGTCACTCCAGTCCATTGGTATAAGTGGCCTAGACTTGGAATGGATTAAAAACGTCCTCATTGGAAGAACCTTTCAAGTTTTTTCATCGACGGCCAGATCAAAGACCTATACGTCTTTGTATGGGGTACCACAGGGCTCAATCCTTAGCCCATTGTTATTTAGCTGGGCTATCTATCTTCTCTTATGAAGACGATACCCAGCTTCTCTTCTCGCTCTCCTCCAATGAAGCCTCCACTGTGTCATCCTTACAGGTAGGACTACAAAAATGATCTAACTGGATGCACACTAACTGGCTTAAGTTGAATTCTGGAAAGACGGAGGTCTTGATCCTGGGGAAAAATAAACATCTCTGGGGTCCACTTCATTGGCCACCAGAAATGGGCACACTACCTCAACCAGTGCAAGCAGCACGCAACTTAGGTGTGATGCTTGACGATCAGCTGTCTATGCAACAGCAAGTAACTAAAACTGCATCGACTTGCTTTACCATCTGAAAATGGCTCCGCAAAATACTCTGGATGTTGCCTGGTGCCACCCAAAAAACTGTAATTCAAGCCCTGATTATGTCTAGGCTGGACTATGGTAACGTCCTATGCCTGGGAGCCAACATAGAGACAGTTCGCAAATTACAAGTGGTCCAGAACTTGGCGGCCAGAGTGCTTTCCATGTGCCTAAAACATCATCTATTTCAGGTGCTCTCCGGGACCTTCGTTGGCTTAGAATTGAGAGCCGGACTAAGTTTAAGGCTCTATGCTATATGCATAAAATTAAAATAGGAACAGCACCTATGTATCTATGTTCGTTAGCCCCGTCCTATTGTTCGACTCGTGTACTTCGCTCCTTATCGCAAGCCAAATGTCAAGTCCCACGGTTCAAACTGTCACACATGGGCGGATGTTCCTTCTCCTATCTCGTGCCCAAACCATGGAATTCACTACCCTCAATGCTCCGGCATGAAATCAGCCACAAGATTTTTTGTAAAGGCCTAAAAATCTGGTTATTCGATCAATAGACGTGATTCCTTCTGCTGTGCGTGGTCCTATGGCGCTGGGAAACCTCCGGGTAGCTGTGCGTCTTATAAATTGAATAAATAATAATAATTATTCTGCAACTAATTTACGTAACACTGAAATGTATGTGTCAACACCTTATTCGCTTTCTGTTCCTTCTTGAAGAATGTGTGCCTTAAACCTACCAGGCAAGGTGGGACATCAAATCTATTGAGTTTATTTACAGCTTCCTAGAATGTATCCAGTTCTCATCTCCAACCACTTGAATATCAGGCAGTTGCTTGAATTTGAATCTCCCTTCAAATTCCAGATAATGACGTAGTAGACATTTATTTCATTCTGGCCTAAATCCTAATGGCGCCCAAATAGGGTTGGAAGGCATCATACCAACGCCTCCTGGTGTGACTAAGAAGGGGGGTGGTGGACTTATCGACTGCATTTTGTTCATCAATATTTTAAAAAATCAAATTTATTGTAAACCAATCAATTCAATACTAAGACTCAGTTGTTTTGTTGCTATAGCTATTGGTGTTTGCGACCTGCAAAGCCATAAGATAAACATAACTGAAAGTGTCGCTTATAAGGGTGTGCCTGTCACCCTGAGATGAAAAACAATGTCCCAACAGTCAATTAAATATGCATGCACATTGCATTGCTAGCAAGGGAAAAAGGAGACTCTCTAATACACTTTCAAGCAAGGTAGTAAATCATCTTGTTTTATGAAGTAGAATTATGGTCGGAATAATACAGTTATAAGCAGCACTGCATATATTCAAATTAGATGACAACCAAAAAGAAACTTGGTACTCTACAAAAGTGACTGTGGTGCAGGTGGCGACGCAAGTGAAGAAGTGAAACAGCAGAAACGGCGCACTGTGAGAGGGTGCAATTATCTACAGTGAGTGGTTCGGATCATGTGACAAAGTGAAATCGCAGATACAATGTTATATTTCCATTTTTTGTTTTTAGGAACCACAATATAGAAAATGCGCCTATTATTAAGCTGTGGAGTCGACGGCGTTTCGATCCATGTAATACATAATACATAGGATCCAGTAAATGATCGCAACTTTGTAAGATTGAGTGGCGCAATCTTACAAAGTTGCGATCATTTACTGGATCCTATGTATTGCCTAACATTGTATTCATTTTCCATACATATTTCAAATGATGTTTGCTTTAAGAACAAAGTGATGCTGTATATTGTATTCTGTTTACATTGCGCCACTCATTCTTACAAAAGTTGCGATCATTTACAGGATCCTATACAGGTCCTTTGCCTTTAAGACTCGTCTCTTCACTACCATGCCACTACGTCACCTTCCCAGGCCCCGCCCACTCTCCTCTCACACGCGGAAGTGTTTTCCCGGTTCCCACTCGAACGCCAACAAGCCTACAGACCTGCAGATTTACTCTGGTGCCGGCACGCTGATCTGAGGTAAATCAGCCTTATCCTATACTTTAACGCGCCCCCCTGAGCAATGGAAAGCTCGCATTTCGAGCATTACTCATCCTGCTCGTGTCCCCTTCTTTTTAGGACTCGTGCTGGTTCGGCGGATCACAGATGACCGCCCAGCGCTTCTAGACCTGTATGTATGCATTAATTACTGCCTTTTTGCTAACTGCCAATAAGTGATTACATATTCTGACTCTAGATCCTCGACTGCTTTTTTACTTACAGAGCCCCCGTGCAGGTCACCATTCAATTACTGACGATCATCTAATATCGTCCATTTTTTCAGGTAATTACTACCGGGTTTTCCAAATTCCCAGTCCCTTCCCCACCACTGGCTCTTTGTCCCTCATTCCCACCTTCTTCTTCCCTTGCAGCACGCCCCAAACAAGACAGCCAAGTCCTGATGATGATCCTTATTTACATGGATCGAAACGCCGTCGACTCCACAGCTTATTAATAGGCGCATTTTCTATATTGTGGTTCCTAAAAACAAAAAATGGAAATATAACATTGTATCTGCGATTTCACTTTGTCACATGATCCGAACCACTCACTGTAGATAATTGCACCCTCTCACAGTGCGCCGTTTCTGCTGTTTCACTTCTTCACGTGCGTCGCCACCTACACCACAGTCACTTTTGTAGAGCACCAAGTTTCTTTTTGGTTGTCATCTAATTTGAATATATGCAGTGCTGCTTATAACTGTATTATTCCGACCATAATTCTACTTCATAAAACAAGATGATTTACTACCTTGCTTGAAAGTGTATTAGAGAGTCTCCTTTTTCCCTTGCTAGCAATGCAATGTGCATGCATATTTATTTGACTGTTTATTATTTCCTATTGGGACATTGTTTTTCATTTATATCTTCCTACCCAGTCCTAATTAGGTATATGGGTCATACTCCTGTTAACTGTACTATGTCACCCTGAGAGGCACTAAAAAGTAATTGCTTTGAGCAGGTTACACTTAAAATGACTGGAAAAGATCGTCTTAAAGATGTGCCTCTCACTGTAATAAACACAAGATGACAAGCTGCCTACTTGTGTTGGAAGCAACAGTAGAGCATCCGTTAATATATAAATAATATTTTAATTACTGGTAAATGTACTTTAGAACTGCTGTCATATGACGACACAGTCCTTAAGATTTTCTGGAGAATACAGATTTATATGTGGTGCTTTCTGACAAGTAACTGGTTGAGCGTACTATCCCAACATTTTAAAATGGCCGCTGTGCAGTGGACAAGGTGTTGCTTCCCAAACAATTTAGATGGCCGCTATTGACATACTACGTTACTACAGCTATTTTCTTAGGAGGCAGAGCTTGGTAAACTTGTTGCACATGATATGTGTTGAACGACAAGCACGATAATCGCTTCCTCTGTTTTAACCAATAGAAACATGCCCCATACTTTAAAATGGCCACAGAGTTAATATGTTTTTCGTTAGGAAATACAGCTTGAAACCTATGCGCATATAAGCTAACACCCTGATTCATGAAGCAAAATTGCGCCCGCAATAGCTGCGAAAATGCTATCGCGGGCGTAATTCCCAAAATCGGAATTCACCATCAGAAATGCGAATTCGCAAACAGAGATTAGCGAAATCGCAAAAATATTCGCAGAATGCCGGCAGGATACCAATTGCGATCGGAAATTGCGAGAAAGCACGGAATCTGCGAAAATAATTGCGAAATCGCACATTACTCGCAATCGGTATTTATGAAAAATCGATATTAGCGAAAAAGCCAAAAATCGCATTTTGCGAGGCGCAATTTAAGGAGAACCCAAAGCAGGTGGTAACCATCAAACCCATTGGAATTTTTTTTTTGAAAAACCGTTGGCCAATCAGTAACTGGTGCAGGCCTGACCAAACACACTTAAGGGGAAGCAGCAACAGCAGAAGGAGTCTCACAATGCCAGGAATGTACATGGTGGTCAGGCGGAGAAGGCTACAGCGAGCAGCAAGGAGGAGACGCAGAATCCAGGAGAGGATATTCCACCAGCGGGTCACCCTGCTGGGCCAAACCAGAGAGCAAATATACGCAAAGTACCGGCTGAATGGGGCTATGATCATCAACCTTATACAGGACCTTGACCCCCTGATGCAGCACCCAACAAGGCGGACCAATGCCGTCCCAACACATGTCCAGGTATTGTGTAGCCTGCACCTCCTGGCCTCTGGGAGCTTCCAGGGGATAGTTGCGGTAGCTGGTGGGATATCCCAGCCCACCATGTCCCGCTGCCTACGTAGTTTCCTTGACGCAATGCTGACCCAGCTACACCAGCACATCAAATTTCCCACCAGCCAACAGGAATTGGATGAGACCAAGCTACAATTCTACAATGTTGCCCGTTTCCCACACGTGATAGGATGCATGGACTGTACCCACGTCCACATTTGCCCACCTGCTGGAACAGAGTACATGTACCGCAATCACAAGTCCTAACACTCCCTCAACATCCAGATGGTCTGCAATGCTAAGACATGCATCACGGACATAGTGGCACAGTACCCGGGGAGTACACATGACTCATTCATATTCCGCCACAGCGGCCTCCACACACGACTGGTCAGGGGAGACTTCGGAGAAGGACACCTATTTGGTAAGTACACTTTGCCCACAATGTCACATTGCGAATGACTAGCTGCGCTGCACAGGCACTCACCCTCTGCTCCTCTCAATCCGGTGACAGTGGGTACGCCCTGCGTGAATACCTCCTCACCCCATACCTCAACCCTGCCACACCACAGCAACGGCGTTACAACGTATCACACATACGCACAAGGAATTGCATAGAGAGAACATTTGGCCTACTGAAGAGCAGATTCCGCATACTTCACAAGACAGGTGGGGCCATGTACTACAGTCCTGAAGTGTGCTGCCGCATTGTGGCTGTGTGTGCTATCCTACACAACATTGCTACCAAGCGCCGGATACCTGTCGACATCTCTGGCAGTGAATCGGAAGGGGACGAACGGCCACCTGCACATGCGTGCCATGCACGCGGGGAGAACCCAGCTGAAGCCACAGACGCCGCAACCACATCACAATGAACAGTTTCTAGTGCACCCTCTACCCTCACCCCACAAATCACAAATGCATGCAAAATGTAATAATGACACAACGCCAATGTGTGCTGCAAAATTAAATATTATTGTTTCATTCACAATAATGGTACCACTTTAAATGTTCTCATTGCTAACAGTATTTCAGCATTCTGCTGTGTGAAAGGACAGGGCAGGCTTATACTCAGCCTGTGCCTGAAATAGTCATATCAAGTCAAGTGCGCCTCCTGCGCGTACCACCCAAGCGCCTCTGCGGCTCATCCGCATCCAAGGCACGTGTACCTGCCGTGGGCCTGGTGCTGCACCTGAGTGCCCCTACGAGAGAGGCAGAGTGGCTGCTAGCGCTCGATGTCCCCTCACTGACATCATCACCCCCAACAGTGGCAGGTAGAGCAGGAGGGTGTAGTGCTGTCACGGCAGTGGTCATGTGCTCAAGGACCCTCGCCACATCCTCGCAGTACTGGATGAGCTGCTGCTGCTGCGCAAGGGACCGCCGCAACAACTGTGATGTGGCATTGCCTATAGCATAATTGGACCTGGTGTAGGCCGTCAGCCGGGTCAATAGCTGACGGTGACGCCGGCGTGCTGCGTTGCGCTGAGAAGTAATTGCTGCAGTGTTGGCCTCCATGGCTGCAGTCATGTGGGCCATTCCCTCCCCCACACCTGCCATGGCCGCCGTCATGCGGTCCATCCGGTCCCCCACTCCGGCCACATTGCGCCCAATGTTGTACAGCTGTAGCTGTATGGCACCTTGCCGGCGTGCCTGCAGCTAATGTATACGCAGCATGCGTCTTTCCACGCTCATTCGCGCCAGCCGCTGGCCATTTCCCCTCCTGCTGATAGCTGCAGTGGTCTGCAGGCGAGACCTGCCACGCCTGCTCTGCTGGCCTGACACAGTGGCTGGCCGCTGTGTTGCCGCTGTCGCGGGCCCTGAGGTAGAAGCACCAGCTGCTGGTGGTGTCACAGCAGGCGTCGCTGGTGCGGCAGGGGCTGGGGGCACACTAGTTGTGGGCCTGGCTGCGGCTGTAGTAGTTGCGGCTGAGGCTGGGGGCACACTAGTTGTGGGCCTGGCTGCGGCTGTAGTTGTTGCGGCTGAGGCTGGGGGCACACTAGTTGTGGGCCTGGCTGCGGCAGTGGTTGCTGTGCCAGACGCAGGAGGCACACTGCTGGTGGATCTGGCTGCTGGTGTTGTTGCTGCGGCAGGGGCTGGTGTCTGTGTATGTGGCGGCACCTCCTCCTCATCCTGGGCCTCCTCATCTATTTGCAGCCTCTCGCTGTCGCTGCTGTCTGCGCCACCTGTGAGGGTAAGTGGACGTTCATTAGTTGCATGTATCTGTCACACGTGCAGTTGCTACATGCATGCTGGGTGACATTCCCTGACTGGCTATGGCTTTGCGTACTTTGGAACCTGTCTGACTGCATTGTGGTACTACTACATTGTGGCCACTCTACATGTCCCACAATGCTTCAGGGCATTACCTGATGTGCAACAATGGCATGACTATGGAACATTATGGGAGGCTATATGGTCATGGACATTCATAGGGGACAGGGTTGCAGTCGCATGCCACTTACCTTGGATGTCTTGGATGGGGCGGGAGGAGTCCAGACGAGTCACTCCAATGCACGCCTCCCTCTCCAGCGTGTCTTCTACTTGGTCCTCCAAGGCTGTATTTGGAGGGACTGTAGGTCCTCCCCCTCCAGTGCCCGATGCCTCTCCAAGCCGCTCAGCCACCTTCTCTTTGGCACGACCTCGGAGGTCGTACCAGCGTTTTTTTAGTTCGTCCAGTGACCTATCAGCCACACCCACAGAGTTCACCATGGACGCTATTCCCTGCCAGATCCTCCGTTTTTCCTGCTCCGCCACCCTCCTAGAGTCCTTGTCAAACAGTTTGGAGTGGTTGGCCACCACCCCTTCTATCAAATTCTCCAGCTCCTGTTCGGAAAATTTTAACTTTCTTTTCCGCCCTGTGGTGTTGCTGGGCCCAGGAACTGCATCCTCAGACATTGCAGCACTGTAGTTGGAATCCAAACAGAATAGCAGGAGCTCTCCCAGTTGCTGACTCGAGGTCTGCCTCACTGTGGTGAATGGGGGTGGGAACTGGCTGCTTCCTGGTTGTGATGTCATCACTGTGCTTGAAATGCGACTTCCTGTTTTCCCGATCTCGCGATTTTGCGATCTCGCAATTAGCGATATCACAATTTGCGATATCTCTATTTGCGATATCGCAATCCCGACATGGATGTAGCCGGAAATAGTGATTTTTCTGCGATTATCGATAGTCGCAAACGGCTTTTGCGGCCGCGTGCGATTCACTTTTTTTAATCGCTAAACATCATGAATTCCGATCTGCGATTTCTCAATAGCGATTCGCAATTTTTCGGTAATTGAGAATCGCAGATTCCAGTTTTCATGAATCAGGCTGTAAGTTCCTTCACTCACACGAACATACTTAGACGCTGGTCCTAGCTGTAATTTGAGTGCCTTGGACCTACATGAAATTGTCTATAGGTTTCAACAACTTGTCCAGCCTCCTTCTGAGCTTTATTAACATTCGGCACCACTTTGTCAAGTAAGGTGAACATTGAGAGTACGACCACTGTGATGATTAAGCTGCACCTGTACCGGAAACAGGTACCCATGGGTTCATAGTATCTGTGGTGGTCACCCACTCGTCGACACATTTAATGAGGCACAAATTAACACTGTAGAGATGTTAACAGTCGTAGTTTATTGTAACATGTTACCACATAGTTGATTCACCCCAAGCTGCTCACAGGCATATCCCCAGCTGACCAATGTTCACTGCATTCTATAGAATCCCTACACCCTCATGTTCTAGAGTGGATCCTTGGTATAGAAGAACCTAGGTCAAGACTCCAGCTTAATGCATACAAGAATACTAAAAATACTACATTTTTGTTTGGGTTCATGTAAAAATTTCATATTTGGTCTCATAAGGTTTGTAATTTAGAATTCTCTTTAAAGGTAAATTTGAATTTTAAATCACAGGTAGTGCACAAACAATACAGGGTTGGGCCCTTAGTCAGTAAGGCTGAGCCAATTAATACCTCAAACAACACCACACTTGCCAATACTGACATGTTCATGCTAGTAACGTTTGTTCTGTATATGTATAAATATGAGCAAATTGTTTTACATTATGTTTAATGGAGTCAATAAATATTCATTAAAAAAAATTGTTTGAATAAATGGTGATCACAGTGATTCAGGTGTGTGATCATGGAGACCAGTGAGTTTGTGAATGCGTGTCAGTATTGGCATTTGTGGTGTTGTTTAAGACATTTAGAAAGTACGAATTTTTAGTCCTAACCATTTAATGCTTGCAGTCTTATCCTGGGTCATGTGACTAGATGTAGTTGCCAATTGGCCGTCGTGTATTTCTCCCAGATAGTGACACAAGGGGGACAAGGTGCTGGGAGAATGGGTCAGGGTGGGAGGGGCACATATATAGTATAAGTAACAGCCACAAGACTATTCTGACATATGAATATTTTTTGGTCATCTTATGGCTTGTGTCAGCAATGAATGATCTGATTTGTACCTATTTAGACAATGTCTTAAAGTGCAGTGTGAGAAAAAACTATTTCCCACTATTTGTCCTCAATGGGACAGAGTTCTTGTAAACACCAGCTTGGCTATCTGTCCTTAGTATTACTCATAAAGATGGAGTGGTTGGCCATCAGCTACAGAAAACATTTTCAAAGTCAGTAGGTCCTGGAATTATTGTTTAACCTACAACTCCCAGGATCCTTTACGAGTCCTCTGTAGTTCATGAACAGATGACGTCGTCAATTACGTGACGAATGGAGTACTTCGAAATGACGCACACATTGATTGCACGCATCTTTGGTCCCTTTTTATACGAATATGAATGATATAATTTTGACACATGAGGTCATAGTTTCTAAATTATATTAACAAGTAAAAAATTCGAATTTATACGATCTTTTTTTCGTTAGTACGCTCCAATCGGGTTACGGTTAGGAGGTTAATATTAATATTTTACATCTATGGAGATCTCCTTGAAATTAATAAAAAAGGTGTTTTTACCTTCACTTTTAAACGAACAACACTACTTAAAAACAGATACCTAGCGTCTTTGGAACTACAATTCCCGCGATTACCCGGTTTATCTGTAGTTCGGGATCACGTGATCTCATGAGTCACGTGACTGCCGTGGCGTTCTGAAACCGGTAACAAAAACTGTGAGAAATCGTACACCGGCACCCCCCCCAGATTGCTCAGAGGGACGCCAGGTGTACCGACGGAAGGTTCGTGACAGCATAGTTTGCGCTCGTTTTCTATCCAAACACGCGCTTTTTCCAGCACTAAATGCTCCTTTTTAACTTTCACCCTGTCTAGTTTGTTTTTAGCCTCCTGATCGATCCTAAGTATAATAGGGTGGCTACTACAAAACAGAAGCTTTAACTTCTACCCTGATTAGTCTGTTTAAAGTCTTCTGATTGAACTAAAGTAATGAATGGTGGCCACTAAAAGTAGTATTTTCTATGTGCCACAACAGAGCTAATAAGATCATTTACTGCATTATGATCATCTTTTATGTGATATTTAACTGTGAGTTTTTGTGTTTTTTCTTGATGCATCATCAATGCAGTGCTCCACACACCTGAGCTGCAGCCAGGTGGGGTGATGCTATTCCTTCCTACCAATTAGGTAAGCGAATAATGATGAGGATAATGAAATTAATCATCATATTCTATATAAATGTTGTATTATTGACACCATTTGGCTATTTACAACTATTTATGCGCAAAATGTTAACTCTTGAATGGTTCTCTGTGTGTTTTTTGTTTGTGTGCCTTCCTTTTCAGCTTGTTGGAGGAGACTGAGCACAACCTGAAATTAAACAGGTGATATTATTTCAATTTTTTACAGTAGCGATTTATATCTAGGTCCTGACGAAAGTAGTGGCGTATCTATAGCCACTTATGCTGAAACATGTTGACACTACTAGCTTGCGGATATTTTGTTAAATCTGCTAGTTTACTCTTTTGGTTTTAATGTTGGAAGATCTGAGAGAACCTATTAAAATTGTATTGTTCTACTCATTTTCTACCCAATTTTATATACTTTATTTTTCGCCAAACATTTTCTGCACTGCAATTCAGTTACCCTGATATATTTAAACATTTTCGGTCCTACCTTTCACATACTTCACTACTTGTATTTGGTTGATTTTCTATCACGAAAACAACCAGTGATAGACCACACACTTTCTCCTGGAGAAAGGAGAGCCCATATGATGAATAGGGCGGTACCGTGTGGGAACTGATGGGCACCTTTTCCAAATTTAGGAATTGTGTGTTGTTGGGTACACTTTATGCACCTTTTTGCTTAGTCACTTGCTTTTTGGTTAGGCTACACTCAAGTTACCACAGTTGAACCCCTTTTTTGTTTGACCTACAGACATTCTATGTTGTTATCATAAAAATAAGACCCTCATACCCACTCTTTTGCACACTCCTGCACATGTGGATACTACAGAAGAAGGACTAACTTGCTACCAGAGTACTGCACTGTTGTTAGAGGCTTGCCCTGCTCTCTGGGAAGGAAGACTGGACCTGTTCATTCCATCCCAGGCAGAGTAACTTCTGTTTTGAGCCACAGAGACACTACAAGTTCCAGAGGCATCCTTGCAACTAACCAGCTGACCTGCTGCAACTGGAGCTGCCTGGATCTGCCTGGACCTGCAACTGGACCTGCATGAGTGCTGCTGGCCTTTTCTAGAGTAAGTCCCTGATTCCCAAGAGGTGTCTCCCGAGGGCCTGGACACCTGGGTGGCATTAGAGTGCATTTCTCTGAGGAGAAGGTAGAAATCTTAAGGTTTTGGCTGAGAATGGGCCCGTTCCCGCCGAAATCTTGCAGCTGCAACAACTGCCACTGCAAAGCTCTAGTAAACCTGACTCTTCACGCTACAGCAACCACCAGTGACGACCAGCAATGCGAGAAATCTGTTGCTTCTGCAGAGCGACAACAGCTGCAGTGATCACCAATGCAAAGCTCCCAAAATGACCCTCTTTGCGCTTAAGGGATGACTGTCTGTGACACCAGGTATGCTTCTTGTGCTACAATAAGGCCCATCAGCCACACTCTTCTCCTTCCTCATGGCCCCTCCACCGCGAAGTGGACTCTTTGTGACAAACTGTGAAAAGGTACCTTTTTCAGTAGGACTGACCTGGCCCCTGTATCTGGCCCATGCTCCATCATGGTTGGCCTGAACTTGTGACTTTCCCGTGGTCTAGGATGGCCAGATAGCCGTGAGTGTCCCTTTTAGCGTTTAGGTGCTGTACTTAGCCGAATCTTTGAAATTGCATATCTCCGGTGTTACTGATTGGATATTTGTCATTTTGGCTTCAACTAATTTATTAGATTTTATTCTATTGTTCTGAATTGGAGTCAGATTTTTCGTCTGCTGTGCTTTCACTTTGTTACTGTTTGTGTACTGCATAAATACTTTACACATTTTCTCTGTAAATTAATCATGACTACTTTTCTGCCAATCTACCAGAGGGTTAAGCACAGATTAATGTAGTGACTATTTGTGATTTAACCTGACAGGGATTGTGTGTATAGCTTGAGAAGGCTTCACACTCTCCTCAACTAAAAACCCAATTTCCTACAGCCACAGTATAAATAAGAGTGAGAGAAAGTGTGTTCCTTTTATGCTAATATCACGGTAAACAGGGAATGGCGCATCGCTGTGGTATGTGACAGCGAACTAGAGAGGGTAGCAGATGATGTGAGTTTCCTAGTACTGCTGCATTGCTTTACAAGTTTGTAAATGTAGTTGTCTTAAAAATGTCTTTTAAACTTGTTGATGTGAAGTCGAGTGGACTATCAGTCTGCGAAAAATATCTAAGACATTCAGATCATTTTGTGTTTTTGTAATTGGTTGGTATAACAGGAACTATTAGAGTGGTTTTACTAACTCCTGAAATTGATTTCTTGCCGAGTTTATCCTTTTTTCCAGTTTAGTAGTTCTCAACAACACTTTCCTTTGTCCAAACATATAAAAGAGTCCCCTAATTGAGGGTATGATTCATTAATGAGAATGTCTAGATTATGCCAACCGTTGATTTGTGAAGAATGGCAGACTATTGCTGTACTATACGGTTATGCTGTTTTAGAGTTATGTGGATTTGCTGTCCTTAATATGCCTGTACCTATAATCTGGACCTGAGGAACATTTTTCCTAAATAGTAAAAAGTGTGTTTTCAACGTAGTCATCTTTGCATTGTAATTAAGTTGTAAAAAAGACTGAACAATTCAGTCTTTCATTATATGGTGAGCTACCACGTAATTATTAGACTGTCTTTTTTTAGATCAAGCCTTGGCAGCTTGCATGTGCAAGACATGCTGTAGTCCAAAAGGACTTTACTCACAACTGCTCCCTTCCCATTGGTTCAGTGCAGCGTCGCTCTTCTTTGCTGCTTTCTAAATGGTTCACGCAGCATATGTCCCTTCCGCTTTTTGGTGCGGGAGCACCGGCTAAGTACAATCGTCTTCCACTTCCATTGTTGATGTTTGTTTGGGTGAAGTTTTGAACTCTTTTTTTCTGTTCGTGGCGTGCTACCATTTTAGGTGGAGCCACTGTTCTTTCCATCGTCACTGCAGCCATCTCGCTGCAGCAATCTCCTTAATAGAATGTTTGCACTAACGTGGTATGAGCTGCGACTGCTGATCTAAGTCTTTTAAACAATATAAACAGCTCTGAACTACTGTTAAGGTCGAGCCTAGCACAGCGCGCACGCGCTGCTCTACGGGGAGGCTTCTTGTAATCACTCTAAAACTTCTTCTTGTGGCTTTGACTCCTCCCACAAATTGGATTGGCCTTTGTGTGTGTCTTTCAATAATGAAAACACACAAATGGCCAAAGGTGGGTGCATGTCCCACCTTCTTTCCAAATGTTCACTCCCACAGCGTCCTTTTGCTCTCGGGAGCAAGCAGCGGCACGCAGGGTGGCAGCTGCATTCTTTGTTCTGTTTCCCTAGTGTTTAACGATTGTCGGCGTCTTTGATGTTTCCCGTTCTCTTATGTTCTTTCCTCCTCCCTCCAGCTGCATGGCTTTTTATCACTATCAGCTGCTTTCCACCAGTGTGTTTGTTTCTTCTGTACTCCCCAAGTTTATTGTTGGGTGAAGCAATATTTTTTTTCATTCCACTCCATGTTGTTTAAAACCAACTTGGGTGCACATTAGTTTTGTTTTGTTTCTCTTGGTCTCTATTTTTATATGCAAATTGCAGTGTATGTTATCCGCACCATGGAGGCCCACTGCCCCACTCAGAGGCATTGGCACCAGGTGGCCCCCATTTGTTTATCTGACTGCGAAACTTTAACCTGAGCCCGGTCTTCAACCAACAGCGCAAAGATAAATAGCTTGTCTTGCACGCACTGCGCTGCTAAAAGTAGGAGCAAAGGGCATAGGGCAAATATATGCAGAACAAGAGCAGTAGTTATAGATATGCATGCTGTAGTAATCCATGTTACTGCAGCATTCTCTGTTAGAATTGTTATCTTACATTTCCATTGTAACATTCCATGTACTGACCATCCATTCTCTACTGAGCTTCTGCTGGAGGTGGTTGTTCAAGCTGTCTGTCCTAATAAACCTACAGACTTCTACTTGTCTCCTTGAATCTAATTACTACATAAATTTGGCGACGACCGGGATCTTCAACTAATCATCAAAAATCTTCAAGAATCTACTATCATTTTTTTTAAGAAAAGAACCCGCATTTTCAAGAACCTTTCTAGTGAAGTCAAAGGATACTGACAGCGTTCACCTGCACAGCTTAAAGAAAATTAAGGTATTCTTCTGTTTTATGTGTATAAAGATTGCACCAGCAGCTGTTTATATCCTTCTGTGCCTTGATTGCACCAGCGGGAGTTTGTGTTTATTACCTTTACATTTCCCTCGCTTAAACCGGCGATTTGTTTACGTTTAAAAACTGCCCAGCGCTTAGTTGCCACCTTAACGCGACCTCCGTCTGCCAAAGCGCTACATTTTTATGATTTTTCCACTTTATTGACTGTTCATATCGCCTGCATCATTTAAACTTACCTAACGAGCGTCTCTGTCTACACGAGCGTTTACACGAGCGCTTCCACCTACGCGAGCCTTTCTGCTTCCATTGCTCCAGCCTCCTCAAACCAGCGCTCCAGTCTGTGACTCATCACCGCGTCATTTTCTCTTCGTCATCACGCACGCATCACGCCTTCGCGTATGCGTTCCAGCAACCATTTTGTGTCCTACGTTTCCATGGAAACTGCCACGATCGTTTGCAAGCTATAATCACGATCGTTTCTTCAGTACTTTGCCTCATTACATCTCCTTTTAAAACCATTTTTCTACAAAAGATTATACTATTTTCCACAGCGTTTTTTTTTCTTCCTTTCTGTTTCATGAAAAAAGAGGGAGAATTTAAAGCAACAAGATTTAGAATTCTTGTGGGACTGCTATCTCATGGACAACGGTGACTACTTTTATTATTTTGTATAATTAGTCATTTTATCTCTCTGGACTTCTCTCATTTGTGTGAAATCATAATTGTAATTATTTACAATGTCTAACAATATTCCTTCCCCTGCACACTTTTTACCCACAGCAGGTGATCCTAAAGTAGAATGGGATCTTTGGTACCCTACATTTTTAGCTTATGTAGATGTTGTTGAAGAAGACGGTTGTTCTCCTAAAAGGAAGCTAGCATTGTTAAAGAATTGTCTGGGTGGTGCTGGACTCAAAGAGTTACAAAGTTTACCTCCCATAGATAGTACTGGTGCTGGGGATTTAAATGTTTTTGATATTGTTATTAAACAACTAAGTTCTAAGTTTGGAAGAAAAATTAACATTGTAATGGAAAGATTCAAATTTTATTCCAGAGTACAAAAAGACGATGAGTCCATTGAAAATTACGTAGCCGCTTTGCGCACCCTGGCTGGGTCTTGTGCTTTTGAAACCATCAATTTTGAACAGGTCTTGAGGGACCAAATTATGATGCGCACTAAAAGTAAAAAAATCCAAGAACGTCTCTGGATAGGTACCGATTCCTCCCTTAGTGCTGTACTGAACATTGCCAAGGGCATTGAACAGTCCGAACTTTTTGTGAACGAGATTAGAGGTCAAGATACCAAATCTAAGGTAGTCATTCCTGAAGTCTCTTTAGTCAAAAATTTCAATAACTTTAAGAAGAGTTCTTTCCCTCCCAGAAAAGATTTCCCTGGTAGAGAAAGTAAGTTTCCTGTAAAAAAATCCCAGATTATTTGCTATAGGTGCGGTGCTAATGATCACGTAGGTAACTACAGAGGTTGTCCAGCTTGGAATAAGATTTGCATAAAGTGTAAAAAATCTGGTCACTTTAGCAAAATGTGTAAGTCTCCTCAAAGAGTAAATCTTCTGTCCTATGAAGAATATGATGACACTGAACAACCTTCCGAAATCAACACTCTGTTATGTGTAGGTGATTCAGAATGCAAAGGTTTTCCCACTGATATCATCACTATTAATGGTAAGGAAATCTCAATGTTGATTGACTCCTGTGCCTGGTACACCATTATCG
Organism: Lissotriton vulgaris; assembly: GCF_964263255.1. NCBI lineage: Eukaryota > Metazoa > Chordata > Amphibia > Caudata > Salamandridae > Lissotriton > Lissotriton vulgaris. The sequence goes on along the minus strand of NC_141690.1, from coordinate 143,659,915 downwards.
AGAAAAATGTTTTCAGTCGACATTGGCATTCGACTAAGTTGTTACCACCAGACATAAATCCTGGTGGACACACGGGTAAGAAAATTGACATTGAGGGTTACATGTGGGCAGAGATCAAATTCAAAGACAGATCCATTAAAGGGAAGGTTTATGTATCTTCCAAAGGAGCATCCATTTTATGTTGGCCTCATCAGTACGATCTAGGCATTAAACTTGACCCCAATGCTTCTCCTCCAGTATACGTAGTTCCTCCTGAAAATGATTTCATTTCACAATTAAAAAACAAATTTTCATCTATTTTTTCAGACAATTTGGGGACCTTTGTGAACTTTAAACACTGTATCATTCTTAAGGACTCAGCCATACCCATTCGACATAGGGTAAGGAACGTTCCTCTGGCATATCGTGAAAAATTAAAGGGTATTCTTTCGGATTTGGTTGATAAGAAAATAATTGAGCCAGTTGAGTCCTCTCCATGGGGGTTCGCCAGTGGTTTTGTCACTCAAGAGCAATGGCGAACTCCGTCTATGTGTTGACCTACGGAGTTTAAACAAGGAAATTTGGATTGATAGACACCCCCTACCCCACATCCATGAACTCATCTCCACCTTGTCTGGGGCATCGGTATTTTCCACACTAGATTTGACTAGTGCATACCATCAGGTATTGTTGCACGAAGAGTCAAAATTCCTAACAACCTTCATCACGCCGGAAGGCATGTTTCAATATTGCCGCATGCCTTTCGGCTTAGCCAGTGCAGCCTCTGTGTTCCAAAGGCTGATGAAAACTGTGTTAGAGGGTTGTTTGGGTGCAATTGCATTTCAGGATGATATCCTCATTTATGGCAAGAATCATGAGGAGCACGATGCTAACCTAGAGAAAGTTCTCAAGTCTGTCCAGGAAAAAGGTTTAACGCTAAAATTGTCAAAATGTAAGTTCAGACAGACCAAAGTAGAGTATCTCGGTCATGAGATTTCTTCAGAGGGCATTAAACCTAAGTTTAACCATATACAGAGTATTTTAAAAGCTCCGGCACCGTCAAATAAGGAACAGTTGGTCTCCTTCTTAGGTTTAACTGAATTCTATAGTAAGTTCGTTCAGAATTATGCCTCCAAAGTACACTCTTTAAGGTCTTTACTAAAGAAAGATGTAAAATTCAGCTGGTGCAAAGACGAGCAATTTGCTTTTGACACTATGAAACAAGAGGTAGCTAATGCTCCGTTTCTCAGACCTTTTAATCTGGGTAAAGAATGCATAGTATGTGTGGATGCAAGCAATACTGGTTTGGGCGCTGCTTTAATCCAGAAAAATGAAGGTGTAGAACATGTGGTTTCTTACGCTTCCAGGACATTGCGTGGTGCTGAATACAATTATTCCACCATAGAGAAGGAACTCCTAGCATGTACTTGGGCTTGTGAGCATTTCAGGCAGTTCATTTGGGGTACCAGTTTTCGTTTAAGAACCGACCACAAGCCTTTGATACACATGTTAGCAGCTGGTGGTGGAAGAACTTTAACTGCGCGTTTGGCCCGTCTGGCTGCCAAACTACAAGAGTTCCAATGCATTGTAGAATATATTCCTGGTCGCTTAAACGTACATGCCGACTGCATGTCCAGGTTACCTCTAGTCAATTCTATTTGTTCCCATCTTTCTGACTCTGATGTGGTTTTTAACATTGATGACGTCAATGAATGCAACAGTACAGGTTCATCTACTGGCATTTCTGAGATTGCTTGGAGAGAAGCAATGTGTAACGATACTTGTTTATCTGGTGTTGTAGATTATTTACAGCATGGTTGGCCTCAAGAAAGGTATTTGTCTGGTGATGTTCTCTCTTTCTTCAAAGTTAAGGATGAACTTATGTTTAACCAGGGTTTTGTGACTCGTAGTGACAAGATTGTCCCTCCTTCCTCCTTAAGAGAAAAGATTGTTTCTATGGCACATGAGGGTCATATGGGTATGTCCAGTACCAAAAGGCGTATCTGCAAATTTTACTAGTGGCCTGGCATTGACAGGATGGCTGATAGGTGGGTAAGTTCTTGCCTTCCGTGTGCCAATAGTGACAAAACTGTAAAACCCTTGTCCACAGATATTTCTCCCATCGAGTTTGTCAACTGTCCCTGGAAAAAACTAGGTATTGATATTGTTGGACCTCTATCTTTGTCCCCGAACAAAGAGGTTTTTGCTTTAGTTTTAATCGATTACTTTTCTAAATGGCCTGAGCTCAAGATTGTAGATAAGATTGGCTCTACACAGGTTGTTCAGTTCCTGGACGAAGTCTTTTGTAGAGAAGGAATTCCAGCCGAAATTGTGTCTGATAACGGTCCGCAGTTTGTCAGTAAGGAGTTTGGATCTTTTCTTGAGAGATGTGGCATTGTCCACAAAAGAGTGTCCAATTATAATCCCCAGGCCAATGGTCAGACAGAACGCTTCAACAGGGTTATCAAGGAGTCCATCCAGTTGGCGGTTAAGAGCAACCTTGATTGGAGGAAAACCTTATGTGCTACACTTTTATCCTATCGTACCTCCCCTAACTCTGTTACAGGTCTTCCTCCCTTTGAGATGCTTAGAGGTAGGAAACCTGGTTCAAAACTTCTTCCTTGGTGGATGAAAATTAAATTCCCTGTTGGATCTTCCTTTGACTGTGATGAGGTTAGGGATAGAGTGTTGAGATACCAAGAAAAAATGAAAGGCAGTGCTTTGTCTTCTAGCAATTGCAGTAGGAAAATCAGTGTGGGTGATTTTGTTCGTGTCAAGTTTGGAAGGTCTGTTGGGAACAGGTGGAACAAATGGTCTGACCCTTGCAAAGTTATCGAAATTTTCTCCAAAGCTGTTCGTGTTGAAGGGGGGAAAGTATGGAATTTCAGGAGAGTTTCACTGTGCAAAAACCCGAATCTCTTGTCTTCTCCTCCACCTAAGAAGCCCATTTTTGAGGACCTAGTACCTTATTCTCCTATGGTTGACACTTTCATGCCGGAGAGTCAAGATTCAAATGCTCCTGTTCCTGTGGGTAGTATTCCTTCTCAGAGTGTTTCCCCTACATCTGTTTCTGCTACACCTGTCAATGAAACTTATGTTCCTACTCCTCTCAATGTAAGTAATGTTGACAATTCCAGCTTTCAAGTGGATGTGTCTATGTCTCAAAATCCTGTTTCTCATGAAAATGTTCTTCCTGACTTTGTTCCTAGGAAAAGTTCTCGAGTTAAGCAAATTCCTGTAAAGTTACTTGATTATTGTTGTTGAACTTTCTTTCTCATGTTTTTTTTTTCTCTTACTTTCTCCTCGGCGTATTAGTTTTTTTTTGTTTTTTTTTTCTTTTAAAGGGGGAAGGTGTGTAGTAATCCATGTTACTGCAGCATTCTCTGTTAGAATTGTTATCTTACATTTCCATTGTAACATTCCATGTACTGACCATCCATTCTCTACTGAGCTTCTGCTGGAGGTGGTTGTTCAAGCTGTCTGTCCTAATAAACCTACAGACTTCTACTTGTCTCCTTGAATCTAATTACTACACATGCCCACTCAGATATCTGTAAATCTTACTCTGTGGTTGCTTCCAAGTCTTAAAAACGTTATTGCAGTGTGTGTTAGCAGCGCCATGGAGGCCCACTGCCCCACTCAGAGGCGTTGGCACCAGGTGGCCCCACCCTGCAGGAAAGTAATCACGGGTGTCAGCTCGCGAGAATTTAGTATAAAGCTGTGGGGAAGGACACAAAAAACAAGCATTGGCATAGCCAATAGGTCTGGCTTTTGGGACCTTCTAAGTATTTAGGGGTCGATTATGATTGCGGTGATTCCGCATCCTCCGAGCCAGTGGAAGCCACCACCGGCCCGGCGGATGCGGAATCACCGCTGCAGACCTTCAAAACACCCACCGCCAGATTATGATGGTGGTGGGATCAGCGGCGGACGGCAGGTCCGTCCGCTGTGATCCGCGGGGTGTTGGCCGCAATTTGGTGGGGGTGTCTGCAAGACACCGCCAGCCAAATTACAATGGGTTAGAAAGCATGTTTTTCCGTGGCGGATTTACCGCCGTGGAAAAGCATGTGGACAATAGCTTCTGGGGGGCCCTTTGCTGCCCCCAGGGTGTCGGGGGTACACATGGGGGGTAGCTATGGTACGCACAAAGCGGCAGGCACCGCACGGTGCCTGCCGTTTTGTGCATGCAAATGGAAAGCATGCATATTTAACCTTGTGGCGGGTGCTGCTTAAGGCAGCACCCGCCGCAATGTTAAATATACAGGATGTGACCGCCAGGGTGGCATTCACATCCTAATTCGCACGGAGGGACCACCGCTGCCCCTGCGGACGGTCCCTCCACCTCGGGGATGTCGGACGGACGCTGGTCCGTCCACCATCCTAATAGACCCCTTAGTTGTGCAGCACAATATCCTTTGTGCAACAACATCAACTTTTGCATGGCTAAACACTTATAAGGTCCCAGAGGCGAGACCTATTGGCTATACCAATGCTTGTTTTATAAAGTCTGACTACTGGCACCTAAAGTCCGGTTACAAACGTAAACAGTCTACACTAACAAAACTGCAGCCTGCTGCGGACGCGCAACACCTCTGGTTACAGCCTGCAATTTAAAGTTTACATTATCTACATTAGGAACCACCTGGTGAAATTTTATACTTGTGTATTCTTATGGGCACTTGTAGGCTGCTTCCAGCGAACCTTAAAACCTGTATCATGTGAAATGATATGGTACATGTTGGATTATGTGATAGATTGCTTATTCTTTTGAAAAATAAATTATGTTAAATAAAATATTTTTGTGATATGTTGATTTTGGGATTGTTTTCCTCTTAGTTTGATGATGTTTGAGATACTTCCTCTATGGAATAAATGCAATGAACTGTTTAAATTTTGACCATTAGGTTTTTTTCTGGTCTTTTTTAGTTTAAGGACAGCGGGACCACTTAAACTGACAAAAATGGACATGGTCTATACTTGTATGTAGTTGTTGACACCTGGATTTCTGGGCTGTGTTACATTAGATGATCAGACAATGTCATTCTGCAAAGTGCTCAATAATCCCTGTTTTAAACCAGCATTTATGTTGGAAATGTACGGAATTACTTAAAGTATTATAGCCAGGGCCACTGGACCTATGCCATTTGCAGTGCCTTGTGTTACTCCGGATTTATCAAACTATCGGGCCACTCAAGAGGGCCTTGCATGACTTGATGAATCTGACTTTAGTGTTGCGTCGCCCTTGCACCCGTTTGCGTGGTATATGAGAGACGTAACACTATGATAAATATGGGCCATTGTGGGCAGTAATACACAAACTGTCCAATGTACTCACACCTACTAGAAACGTATCACTTACTGTGCAGCAAAAAACACACCATGCTAAACACACATTTCAAACCAAAGCGTAAACCATGCTACCTGAATATGCAACTTACAGGGATTTAGGCCATGCAGTGCAATAGTATAACATGCTTCATGTACTAGGGCACTGCAAGTGGTTAATCCCGGTGAGGTGTGGTAGCATAGCTGCTCTATTGTTGTGGTATGTTTTAAATGCCTGCCATGAGAGTAAATACTTTGCGTACCGTTGCACAGCACTTTACAGATCACTTTTTAGAGCATATCCTGGACAAATGTTTTCATGTATTTATAAATACCTAGGTAGCCAGGCTGTCTGCTCAACCTGCTACATTACCGCACAACATGCTGTGTTTGCACCAAAATGTATTCCTCTTTAACAACCCATGCAACAGTTGTTTTAGATATACATTGAGTAAAGGGTGTTTGGTTTTTGCTGGTCTAGGGCAACGAGTGCAGAAGAAATAATATTACGATCTTGAAGTATTGGCAGTCTTCGTATCCTTGGCTAGGGACGTGGTTTGTAGAGGATTATGCTTATGTAGCAGCACATAGTGATGGAAAACGCCATTCAGCACGTTTGTAAGGCCTGCATCAGACACTACATAAGAGTTTTTTTCCTGCTGAAAGTAGTAGAATCGTAAAAGCGAGTCTGTCTGGCTAACAAATGAAAATTCAAGCCAGACCTATTTGCGTTGACAATGCTTGTTTTAGGGCTGTCAGTAAGAGATGCAATTGCTACCCTTATGCGTTTGCTTTTAAGACATACAAACTGGTTTTCTTTCCCTTTGATTTAACAAAGCAGGCTACAGATCTTTAGAAAGTGAGCATGCCTTAGGCATCTGCAAGAGTAATTCAATTGCATTTCTAACTTGTATCATTTACTCTTTACTAACATGCTGGTGCCTCGTGTTTGCAATAAAGATCATTTCATAAAAGAGCAATAGATTAACCTCAGGTTGGAAGGCTGTCCGATGTCTCTTCCTCCAGCCTTATTAGAGTTTACACTGGTGGTTTACGACTTCTGCTGTCTTTGATTTTGAGCATCACTAATTCAAAGAATTCCTTAGCAATTTTAAATTCAATTTATGTTTTTCTCATAATATTAAAGCAGGAATGCTTGAAAAAAATCTGAACACAACCTATAGTCTTTAAATCCATTGAATTGCAATAATATTATATACATACTGCTAGGCTGCACAATGTTACACTAAAGTAAACTGTTATTAGAAATAAAAAAGCATGCACGTCTCCGCTCTCCGCACACAATGAGGAGGGAAGGTCCCAATCATGGAAGTTTCTTCGGGGTTTCACATGAAGAGGAGTCATCCCTTGCGTAAAAACATGCTGCACCCCTAAAGCCAACAAGTATTGGGGATCAGGTAGTGGTTCCCCTTAAGGACAATTTGCATAGGAACATTTAAGATGGGCTGCACCGCGGCCATCTAAAGCACAGTAGGGTAGCACTAGCATTGTGTTCTCAATGGTCCCTTAGATTAGGTGTAGGGTGACCAGGCGTCCCGGATGTTCCCGGGCAGTCCCGTTTTTTAGGTTTTGCCTGGCGAAAGCTGCGCTCTGCGCAGCTTTTTCGCGCAGGCGAAAACCTAATGAGTATAGTAGGGGAGACAGGAACGGCCCCCGTCTTCCATTGGCTAGCTCCATAAATGGAGGCTAGCCATTGGAAGACGGGCCTGTCCGTCAATGCCGGACCAGATTTGGGGGCGTTCCCGAGAATTTTTGGCTTTTGGCTACGTCACGCTACGTCAGCCGAAAGCCAAAAATTCTCGGGAATGCCCCCAAATCTGGTCCGGCATTGCCGGCACCCGCCTTCCTAATCGGGGCCGTGAGAAGGAGCCCGCAGCCGCCGCCCCGTCTTCGGCGAGCCCCCGGAGAGGAGGAGCCTCGCCCGACGCCAACCGGAGGAGAACCAGCGGAACACTGGAGAGACCGGTGAGTCCCCTCCCGCTGTCATGGCGCCCCAGTGCACTGTGGGCGTGCTCGCCTTTCCCGCCCGCTCTCGCTGAATTCCCCACTCCTCCCTCGGAACTGAAGCCTTTGCCCGGTATGTTTTTCTCATTTTTGTGAGTGCTTGCTGTCTTCCCCCGCCCCCCTCCCACTGTCCGTGTGCCCTACCGCCCCCCCTCCCGCTGTCTATGTGTGCCCGTTCCCGCACCCCCCCTCCCACTGTGTGCCCGTTCCCCCTTCCCCTGTGTCTCCGGCATTGTAATGCTTGTTGGGCTTGTTTTGGTAGGACGAATGTTTGTTTTGGGCTTCTTTTGAAAGTGAGTGGGGCCGGGAAGCCATTGCTTGCCTTGTTCCATGTGTCAGAGTGTGTGCCCTGAGGGAGGAGTCGGGGGTGGAGGGCTGAATCCCCTCTCCGGGGTCAATAGGGCAGGATTTGACACCCTAGCAGCTATATAATATGTCTCTGAGGTGGGTTTCATGATCTGTCTCGTCTCTCCTTGTTAATTGATGTCAACAAGTGTAGCTAAAAGCCTTTAGGGACCGCCGGACTTAAGTTTCCAGTGCATTTTAGTGTTCGTTATTTTTCCCCAACCACTTGCTTTAATTTGCAAGGTTAGTCAGTAAAAGTACTTTTAAATATGGAATTGTTCGCATAATCCCTGATGCAATAAGTTCTTCTTCCGGTAATACAGTCTCGCAAGTAAAATTGTCTCTTACCTGTCATTTCTGCAAACAGTAAAAGCTGTCATTACCCCTATACAATCTCACCATGACTATGCCATTGGCTGCTCCTTCAGAGTACCGTGCCTACTACTTAGAGAATTCAAAATGTGGCAGCCAGATGGCGCAAAATCTACAAATGCAATATGACCTCCCATATGGCACATTTCTACTTGTATTGGCTCATCGTATCTAGAAAGATCGCCTTTAAAGCAATGTGTGTAGCTCACTGAGCAACCCTTAACAGAACCTGTACTTGTATCACCAACAAATAACTTTATGCTCAGGATTTGCACCGTTGCTGTCTGCTCCTCCATTCAGAACAAATAATCCAACTTGTAGGACCTCTGTGCAGACGGCCAAACTCTGAATTTCAGTGCCTGCTACACTAATGCATGTTGACAGTCTCCTACAGTTTCCAAAGTACAAAAGACTTAATTAGCAGTTCCGTTTACTAGAAACACAATACAATGTCTGACTTGTACAAAGGGTAAGTAGGTATGCACGACTGCAGTTCCTCAAACTAAACTCCACACCTTATCTGAAGCATGTCTTCGAACCACGCGCACCTCAACTCATCCCTCATAGCTCATTCTACAGCCTTGCACCTAGGACCCAGTGAGAATCGAAGTGCTTCGTGGCCTCGTCAAGCCTATGAAGCACTATACACATGTAACAGTTCACTACAGTGTAGCCACTGCTTTGATATGTTTAGATTAAGCACTGCTCTAATATTTGTATAGAAGGTTTTGGCCATAATGCGTTCAGCATAATGGCAACAGTGAGTTTCCATGGACAGGTAAGATATAATCTGTCATAGGTAGTTTTTCAGTGCTGCAGTTACATGCCGGTGGGCCTCACTGTATTTCCACTGGAATTGTTTTATACCTCTGGTCAGTGGCAGAAAAACCATAAGTGAAATAGTTCTCTGGTAGTTTAGGCATTGCCCCACCCATGTGCCACATTTGTCTTTCCAGCATAAATGAATTGAAGCACCCATCACTTTCAAAACACACCACAGCGCCTTTTCACACATCCATCATTCATCCATGCAACCTTTTATACATCAATCTTCAGATTCTTCAGAAGTTATGGTGTTTTTCAATCTAGTGAAGTCACTGTGCAAGATTGTGCCTATGCATGCTTCTGTGTGTCATCCTCATGTGCCTTATTGATGTCTTACAACAATACGTGCACTCGCATACTAGGACCTTGACCTCACTGTGTATGTTGTTTAAAGAAGTTTCTAAGCAGCTGCCTGCGTACATCTTAGAGTGGCTTGTATGAGATATATTGTCCACCATAACATTTGTAATATGAGCTATTCAAGTCACCAAGGAGCATTGTGACCTTCTAGAGGAAAGAGTCCGAAAGCGGGTTACTTAAAAAGGTCTTGGAACTGCAGGTATCTTGCAATATCATTTTAATGTATAGTTGGGAACGAATATATTCTTTATGATGAGCAGTTGCAGAATAACTCTCTCCAAAGCTGTATAGAACTCTGAGGGCCTGATGTACATTGCCAGACAAGGGGGGGCTCTCTGTGTGTGGGCGGGGGGCTCTATGTTTGGGGGAGCTTTCAGTGTGTGGGGGAGGGGCTTTCAGTGTGTGGGGGAGGCTCTCAGTGTGTGGGGGGCTCTTAGTGTGTGGGGGGCTCTCAGTGTGTGGGGGGGCTCGCAGTGTGTGGAGGGAGCTCGCAGTGTGTGTGGGGGGGCTCGCAGTGTGTGGGGGGCTCGCAGTGTGTGGGGGGGCTCGCAGTGTGTGAAGGGGGCTCTGTGTGGGTGTGTGTTGGGGTGTCATGGTTCTACATACCCTGAGCACACATATCCTAAGACATGTGCTGAAAGCTCCCCTATTGAAACCCACCCCTGTCCCGTGCTCCCCGCACGCATCAAGTCAGTGTGATTGGGTGTTTACATATGATTCCGTGATACATGTTTTTTGCCTTATTGAGTTTTTGCCAACTTGCTTTTACTTGTGCTTATTTCGATTGAGTACAAATTGTGATGCCTTGTGAGGGTATTGAAGTTGATGAATGCAGTATATTTGATTTATAACCTTCGTGTATGGCTTAGAGAGAGAGAAAGCCCCTGCGAAGGTCTCGTGGTTCTCTCCCCGCATCCCTGCACGCTGCCTTTTGGTGCGCATCCTACGGGGATTGCAAGCAACGTCCCCGCGCACGTTCAGAGAGCGTGACTGGGAGCGGCTGGGTGCGGTCCTGTATTTAAACCGCACCCAGCCTTCTGGAAGGCGCTTTGCCTTCTGATTTCCCTAGGAGAAGGTCGCGTCTGATGGAGGAACTCACCTGAAGGAGAATTCGATCCTGGCAGGACTCCACAGCGGTTCTTCTTGCTTCCTGGAACTTGAAATCTCAAGAACTAAATTGGAAAGCGAAGTACTTTTACTTGATTTAAGGCGCCCTTCGCAAGAAAGGTCAAGAGAATTTTTGGAACATTTATTTGTGAAAGGATTCACAAAGAAAGAGACTTTCGACAATTTATGCATATTTATGTTTTGAAGAATACTTGCCAGATCCTTTATGTGTTTGAATTTTGAAGAGATTTACAAAGTGATTTTAGGCTTTATTTTACAAGTGATGATAGAAGAAAGATATGTAGGAATTGGTATGTCTTTTGGCTCATGCTTATCTTTTATAGCACAATTGGAAGGACTAGAACCCCGAGACCAAGAAACAAGAGTTTAAAGCCAAGTAAGTTTTAGGAATAGATAAGAAGAATGCAAAAGGTTTCTTTTAGATTGTAAATTAATACTTCCTTTCTTTTGTGTCAACTTCCAGACGAACAAGCTGACAAACCACCAGTTGACCATCCATCCTATAGGACATCTGACGACTTCTTCACCACAACTCAACAAAGACATACTGGGCGAAGGCCAACAACTTGTTGATCGCAGGTAGGGGAACTTCTGAAGTGCGCCACTCTAATTTAAGTGTTCTATCTAGATAGAGTAATTCTAGGGCCTAAGAATAGTTAGGAGTATTGATTCTTAAACTGGAATACTAAAGTCTTTGGTGCTTGTTGCTTCGCAGGTCGACAGCAAGAACCAAAGGCATCCCTTCAACGTCCAGTACCGGCCCTCCTCCCTAATTTCTAGTTTAACCTTGCTGTGCTTATTCAAACCAGTAAGTTTTAGTTAGTGATTAGGGAAGTTGGTCCCTTGCGTCCCTGCGAAATCATCCACGTCTTCCAAGAGGACATCAGTCAAGACAAGGTAAGGGACGACGTGGTTAGCTTTGACAGAAGGCAAAGCCCACGTAGATAATTTCACCCGGATGCAATGGATCAAGTAAATATGCAGGATCTGACCGCAGTTTTAGAAGCTATTAGGCAGGATAATGCAGCTTTACGTAGGGATTTATCCTCTCTTCAAAATTCCTTTCAGCAGAAATCAACCACTTTTCAGAGCTCATCGTCCAGTGCTGATACCAAGACTCAGATCCAAGTGGTAACTCCATTCCCCACCCCCTTAGCCCCACCTGAAAGATTTTATGGGGATTGTAATAAGTTCTCAGTGTTTTTACAACAATGTCACTTACATTTTATAGCAAAGACTACAGCCTTTCCAGACGATTCCTCCAGAATAGCATTTATGTTATCCTATATGGGTGGAGATGCAGCTCTTTGGTCAGTTCCTTTAGTAGAAAATGACGATCGAATTTTGTACAATTTTAAAGATTTCGAGAGGGCTCTAAAGAAAATGTTTGCAAAACATCTTTTTGTTCAGTCGGCGGACAATGAGCTTTTAGGTTTAAAGCAAGGATCTTCGGATCTGTTACATTATATATCTACCTTTAACCGTCTGGTTTTAGAGGCTGATTGGCCGTACGACAAAAGAGTTTCAATTTTCTACCGAGGACTAAGGGAGGAATTAAAGGACATGATAACTCAGATTCTCGAGCCTCCAAAAGACATAAGTGATTTCATTGATTTAGTGGTAAAACTTAATCATCGCATTTCTGAGAGAAAAGGAGAAAGAGGGAAGACTGAGCATAAGGTAGTTTTCTTTAAGGAAAAGTCAACCTCCAATCGAGAATCAGGTCCAAAGTCAGACTCGGTTGAACCCATGCAAATAGGTTCGATCCGTGGCCCTTTATCCAAGGAGGAAAAGGAAAAGAGGAGACGTTTAAACCAGTGTTTATATTGTGGGAAGACAGGACACTTTGTGAAGGAGTGCCCCACACGACCTAACAAGTTTAAAACCAAAACTTCCGATTTGGCCATCACACAGGAAAAGTCGGAAAACTAGAACACTCGGTAAAGGGAGAGGTCAGTTTATCGGGTGGTCTTTCTAGTTTGGCCTCAACTCTTCCTCCTGTAGGTTTTAGACACTTTTCAATCCTAGTAGAACTCCGAGATCTACTTCCTGAGTCCAGCACAAGAAAAGTAGAAGCCATTATAGACTCTGGGGCTACAGGAAATTTTATTGATTCCCAATTCTTCTTACAGTTAGGTTTCAAGTCTGTGTATAAAGATCATCCAGAAACTGTTAGAGCGGTTGATGGTAAGGAGTTGACTTCAGGGCTTGTAAACAAACAGACCGAACCTTTAGAGATGGATTGTTCTCCTATACATCGAGAAAGAATACAATTTGACATCATAGATGCCCCTCAATTTAAAATGATTTTGGGAATACCTTGGTTAATAAAACATAATCCGATCATAGATTGGGTAACCAGGTTAATTACATTTAAGTCAACTTTTTGTGCTGAACAGTGTTTCCTCATCGATAGATCTAAGGACATAGTTCAAGGTTTTGATTTCGGAATCGAATCACCCAATGTCCTGCTTTTGGATGGTGTCCCATCGGTATATAACGACTTATCTGATGTGTTTGACAAAAAAAAGCCAATACTCTACCTCCACATAGAGATTTTGACTGTAGAATAGATCTCATGCCTGGAGCAACCTTGCCCTGCAGTCGCATTTACGCTCTTACTGAAGCAGAAAACACTCATCTGAGAGCATACCTTGACGAGTACCTTGCAAACGGCTTCATTAGGCACTCCAAATCTCCTGTGTCTTCAGCTCTTTTTTTTATTCCGAAGAAGGGAGGGGAATTGCGCACGTGCATAGACTACAGGGCTTTAAACAATGTCACAATAAAGAACAGGTACCCCTTACCATTGATTCCAACGCTTTTGGACCAAATTAAAAAAGCTAAGATTTATACTAAACTGGACTTGCGAGGAGCTTACCATTTAGTTAGGGTAAGAAAAGGAGACGAATGGAAGACGGCCTTCCGCACCAAGTTTGGTCTCTTTGAATATCAAGTAATGCCTTTTGGTCTGTGTAACGCTCCTGCTGCCTTCCAGTTTTTTATAAACGAAGTTTTACATGAATTTATTGACATCTGTTGCGTGGTCTATATAGATGATATTCTCATCTACTCTGATACAGAAGAAGAACATGTAAAGCAGGTCCGCGCCATTCTTTAAAAACTACTCTCAAATTCACTTTATGTAAAATTGGAAAAAAGTCTGTTTCATGCCTCCAAGGTGGACTTTCTAGGTTACATCATCAGTCCCGAAGGTATTGAAATGGATCCCAAAAAGGTAGAAGCAGTAACAACTTGGCCCAGTCCCACTTCCGTGAAACAAATTCAAAGTTTCTTAGGCTTTGCAAACTTTTACCGTAGATTCATTCAGAACTTTTCTCAAGCAATTACACCCATAACCAGGTTGTTGAGAAAAGGAGTAAAATTCTTATGGACCTCAGATGCTGAAGAAGCCTTTCAAGATCTAAAGAAAAGGTTTACCATGGCCCCAATCTTATGTCATCCAGACCCAAACCAACCATTCATTGTAGAAGCAGATGCATCTCAACATGCTTTGGGAGGAATTCTCTCACAACGAAATTCTGATACAGGCCAAATGCATCCTATAGCTTATTATTCTAGGAAGTTATCTGAAGCAGAACAGAATTATGCAATCGCCGATAAGGAACTATTGGCTATAAAGGCTGTTTTTGAAGAATGGCGCCACTACCTGTTAGGGGCTCGTCATCCAGTTACAATTTATACTGATCACAGAAATCTTCAAGCTCTAAGATCTGTAAAAGCTCTGACTGCAAGACAGTTACGATGGTCTATGTTTTTTAATGACTACACTTTTGTGATAACCTATCGTCCTGGAAAAGAGAACCTGAAAGCGGATGCTTTGTCTAGAATTGGTGAGAAAGGCCCAGAACAACCCGAAATTGTCCAACCTGTAATCCCAACTTCTTGTTTTCAGGGAAGTTTATCTATGAGTAACATTATTTATGACATCAAGGAGGCCTTGAAAGATAAGGATGTTGAAATGTGGAAAAAAGACCATCCTTATCTACATGAGAAAGATGATTTGATGTTGGTGCATGGTTTGATTTTCGTTCCTAAGGAAAAGATTCAGAAATCCATAATCCAGCTTCACCATGATACTATGTTATCTGCTCATCCTAGCATTTTGAAAACTATGGAACTTATAAGACGAACCTTTTGGTGGCCTATGATGTTCAAAGACATTCAGTTGTTTGTAGAAACTTGCAGTGTTTGCATTCAACACAAGTCTTCTCATCAAGCTCCTAGTGGATTGTTAATGCCTCTACCCATCCCACCGCAACCCTGGCATACTATTTCGCTAGATTTTATAGTTGAACTACCTGAAACCAAGAAGGGATTTAATACAATTCTAACAGTTGTGGATCAGTTCACGAGAATGGCCCATTTCATTCCCTTAAAGAAACTTCCCACAGCTTTAGAACTAGCTCATTTAATTATGTCTCACGTGATAAGATTACACGGTATTCCTTCAGTGGTCATTTCGGACAGAGGTTCCCAGTTTATTTCAAAAGTTTGGCAAAAGCTGGGTTCATTGTTACAGATGGATGTTCGTTTATCTTCCAGTTACCATCCCCAAACAGATGGTTTAACGGAACGAACTAATCAAACTATCGAACAGTATCTCCGATGTATGTTGCCTAATGTTCCAGAAGAGTGGTCTGATCTTTTAAGCCCCTTAGAATTCGCTTATAATAACTCTGAACATTCATCTATCAAAATGTCTCCGTTCTTTTGTAATTTTGGATTCCATCCCAAATGTATTCCTGAAAGTCCTACTAACTATGATTCAGTACCTGCAATTTCTGACTATGTATCCAAAGTATTTACCATCCAAGAAGAAGCTAAATTCAACCTGGCAAAGGCGAAGGAATCTCAGAAAGAGACCAAGGACAGACATCGTTCTGAACAACCTCAATATAAAGTAGGTGATAAGGTATGGTTGAGTACTAAGAATTTGAGACTCAGGGGAAACCGGAAATTTAGTCCAAGGTTTATTGGTCCCTTTCCTATAGAGAAGGTAATTAACCCAGTTTGTGTAAGACTTAGTCTTCCTCATAGGTACTTGATACATCCGGTTTTTCATGTCTCTCTGGTTAAGCCATTCCATCCCCAGACCCGTATCACTAAATCTCCGCCTCCCATCATTATTGATGACCATCCTGAATTTGAGGTTAAAACGATTTTAGATTCCAAAAGAATTCGAGGAAAACTGTTTTACCTCATTGACTGGAAAGGTTATGGCCCTGAGGAAAGGTCATGGGAACCTTTAGACCATCTAAAAAACTCTCCTAGTTTGATCCGACTCTTCCATTTAAGACACCCTGAGAAACCAAAACCCATTTCTACTGTTCTTGGGGGGATCTTGAGGAGGGAGTACTGTCATGGTTCTACATACCCTGAGCACACATATCCTAAGACATGTGCTGAAAGCTCCCCTATTGAAACCCACCCCTGTCCCGTGCTCCCCGCACGCATCAAGTCAGTGTGATTGGGTGTTTACATATGATTCCGTGATACATGTTTTTTGCCTTATTGAGTTTTTGCCAACTTGCTTTTACTTGTGCTTATTTCGATTGAGTACAAATTGTGATGCCTTGTGAGGTTATTGAAGTTGATGAATGCAGTATATTTGATTTATAACCTTCGCGTATGGCTTAGAGAGAGAGAAAGCCCCTGCGAAGGTCTCGTGGTTCTCTCCCCGCATCCCTGCACGCTGCCTTTTGGTGCGCATCCTACGGGGATTGCAAGCAACGTCCCCGCGCACGTTCAGAGAGCGTGACTGGGAGCGGCTGGGTGCGGTCCTGTATTTAAACCGCACCCAGCCTTCTGGAAGGCGCTTTGCCTTCTGATTTCCCTAGGAGAAGGTCGCGTCTGATGGAGGAACTCACCTGAAGGAGAATTCGATCCTGGCAGGACTCCACAGCGGTTCTTCTTGCTTCCTGGAACTTGAAATCTCAAGAACTAAATTGGGAAGCTAAGTACTTTTACTTGATTTAAGGCGCCCTTCGCAAGAAAGGTCAAGAGAATTTTTGGAACATTTATTTGTGAAAGGATTCACAAAGAAAGAGACTTTGGACAATTTATGCATATTTATGTTTTGAAGAATACTTGCCAGATCCTTTATGTGTTTGAATTTTGAAGAGATTTACAAAGTGATTTTAGGCTTTATTTTACAAGTGGTGATAGAAGAAAGATATGTAGGAATTGGTATGTCTTTTGGCTCATGCTTATCTTTTATAGCACAATTGGAAGGACTAGAACCCCGAGCCCAAGAAACAAGAGTTTAAAGCCAAGTAAGTTTTAGGAATAGATAGGAAGAATGCAAAAGGTTTCTTTTAGATTGTAAATTAATACTTCCTTTCTTTTGCGTCAACTTCCAGACGAACAAGCTGACAAACCACCAGTTGACCATCCATCCTATAGGACATCTGACGACTTCTTCACCACAACTCAACAAAGACATACTGGGCGAAGGCCAACAACTTGTTGATCGCAGGTAGGGGAACTTCTGAAGTGCGCCACTCTAATTTAAGTGTTCTATCTAGATAGAGTAATTCTAGGGCCTAAGAATAGTTAGGAGTATTGATTCTTAAACTGGAATACTAAAGTCTTTGGTGCTTGTTGCTTCGCAGGTCGACAGCAAGAACCAAAGGCATCCCTTCAACGTCCAGTACCGGCCCTCCTCCCTAATTTCTAGTTTAACCTTGCTGTGCTTATTCAAACCAGTAAGTTTTAGTTAGTGATTAGGGAAGTTGGTCCCTTGCGTCCCTGCGAAATCATCCACGTCTTCCAAGAGGACATCAGTCAAGACAAGGTAAGGGACGACGTGGTTAGCTTTGACATGGGGGGGCTCTCTGTAGGTGTTTGTGGGTGTCATTTGCGAAAGATAAAGCTAGTGGCATTGCAAATGACAATGCCATTTATTTATGTAAAAAACAAAATGTCAAGAGCATTGCCAATAGCTCAAACTTTAACAAAGGCAAAACCATTGCATTGTAAATGCTTGTTTCACTAGTTGTCCCGGGAATTTCAGGAAATTTGGCTCCTCTCCCGGTTTTTAGAGAGGGTCGACTGAAAACAGCGGGAGGTGCTTTTTTATATTTTACATAGCAGGGATAGTGAGTAGTTGTTTCACAAAAACCAATTTAATTAACAGGCAAGCTACAGGGTTTAAATATTGTATGTTCTAACTGCCTGGTATGTCATTCTTTGCTGAGGAGCGCTGTCATTCTGTGCGCTCGCTTGAAGTAAAATTGCAGTCCTTCTTCTATTTTCGTGAAATGTCCCGGTTTTTGGCTTTAAAATTCTGGTCCCCCTAATTAGGGGTCAATCGATATGCCAACTATAGAGGATCCATTATACCAGAACCCGTTACTACTGTCCACTACAAGAGTCACACAGCTCTCCACTAAGGAAGCTGTATTCAACTAACCAATGAAACTTTGTAAGAGTCCATCGTCCTTTTATTGGACATTTAATCCTTGTCTTCTTCGATGAAGCAGGGCTATTGCAGGGCTTTAAGTGGACCGGGTCTGTCCGGGTCTGAGCACCGGCAGTTATTTTCAGAGGGCCTGGAAACGGGTCTCACCCCCATTTTTAAAAGGATTGACAGCGAATGAGGAAAAGCAAAGATGTGCGCCTGCCCGTTGGGACAGGAGTGGAGTGGTGACAGGAGTTTTGTTGTGCTAGGGGACTCCATTTGATTTCATGGAAATAGAAAAGTTCACGTACCTACTACCTACAGAACGGCTGGTACTCTAAGCATAAAAAATATTGCAGCACTGCTGAGAAGTGCAAGTACTCCTTCTCTCCCCTTCAAGTTACAAAAGTGCAGGCATTCTGTACTGGAGAGCACATGCCTGTTTGAAGCACTGGATAGTAAATTAAACTAGCCCTGCCAAGGACACACAAAAAAGGCCCCCCGCATCCTAGCACTCAAACAAAGCCAATGTGTGCTACATTACTTTGACATATCTCATTTGTATTTTAGGCTTAGTTTGGGCCCTACAGTCAGTCAGTTTTAAAAGTGCATTTGTGAAACACGTTATTGCTGATATAAGGTGCTTAATTTAACTGCTCACTCTCAGCTTCGGTTGGCAGAGCACGGTTTGTGTTGTATGTTTAGTGCTGGGCTTGAAGTGGGTCGGGTCTGTCCGGGTCTGAGCACTGGCAGTTATTTTCAGTGGACCTCGAAACGGGTCTCTATCAGACTCTATTTTCAGTCCTCCAAAGGTAGTCTTTTTTTCTTTTTCCGAGACTGCAGTGAGAGCATGCACATCGATAAGCGGATGCTCATTTTGCTCACTACTGAGCAGCGAAGGTAGTGAGCATGCAAGGTGAGCTGCGTTGTAGGAGGAACGCAGCTTTAAAGAGAGCCATTTTGTCTTAGGATTTCCCTTTTTGCAGCGCAGGTGCAACGTCGTCGTGGTGCCAGCCTTCACATCGTGGGATGATTAGGAGAGAGACGACCACAGGCAGCCTGCTCCAGCACAACCCTGCTCTGACTCTTCACACTGAACGTCAAGGCTGCAGTGTAATACAGCAACAATTGTATCGCAGAGAGAGGAACTATTCTGCGTGATCCTGCCCCAGCCCTAACAAAATGCTAGTTATCTTGATTTAGACCACGCCCTACTTGGATAGACGTGGTTTGCCCCGCCCATTTTAGAGCACCACCAGTTTTTTTTCCCACTTAAAGCCCTGCCTATTTGTTAAGTAAGGTGGCTCACTGCTGTAGCTCAGGGTTACAACCAGGCACCTAAAGCACTTTTGATCAATCTGCATGTTAAAGGTAATCTCAAACTAACAGGGATTGAACCTCTTGAATACCCACACAATAATGTCCTTCTGTGCAACAGCTTCCTATTTCTGGCTAGTGGGCTTATTTTGTATTGCACCTAAATCGAGCCAGTTGTAGTACAAATCAGGTAATCTGGATTTCAGGATCTATCTTTTGTATATAACACGCAGCTCTTCCTGAGGTTTGATCATCTGGCCTCAGATCTGGCCACAGTTCAGGATTGGATGTCATCTAATTTCCTGAAAAGAACTGAAATAAGTCAGAGTCTTGTGATAAAAGATGAGTGTTTGTTCTGGTCAGTCATTGGTTAGTCTCATTAGGGGCTTTTCCCACCCCATCGACCAATGTTAAAAGGCTTGGGGTTTTGTTTAACTGAGATCTGACTTTTGATTTTCAGATCCAAAAAATAGGATTTATTTGCACTTCTTAATCTGAAGAAGAGCCTGTCATTATGGGAAGGCCACATGTCGAGGCCCTCAGCCACCATCCTTCCACTGCACCCTTTCCAAACACTCCATCCCACCTATTTATTTATTTATTCTCTGTATTTATAGAGCGCAACACTCATCCCGGGGGATATCAAGGCGCTTATACCAAAACTGAAACTCCTACGGACTGACATTGATGCGAGCATTAGGATTTAGGAAAAAGGTAAGTCTTTAGTTTTTTTCGAAACAGGAGGTAGTTAGTGGTAAAACTTAGGTCAGGGGGAAGCTCATTCCATTTTTTTGCTGCCAGGTGGAAGAATGAGCGACCACCAGCCCTTACTCTATATATGCGTTTAGTTCTAGCGAGGGCAGACTGGAGTGAACATAAGTTCCTTGTAGGGACGTAGAATTCGGTCTTCCCCTGGCGGATCGTAGGACTTGTCTTATGGAGGGCCCTCTGGGCGTGGCCAAGCAGCTTGAAGACTGCCCTCTGGCGCATCGGCAGCCAGTGCAGTTTCTCCAGGCATTCCGAGGCAGATTCAAGCTTGCCTTTATTGCAGATGAGTTTAGCCGCCGAATTCTGCAGTACTTGTAGACGTGTGAACAGATGCTCATTCATACCCACAAATAACGCATTACCGTACTCCAGGCGACTAACCAGCAAGGCCTGTGTGACGGAACGTCTGCAATCCAAGGGGATCCAGGGGAATAATCTGGTGAGAAGTTTCAGGATGGTGAAGCCTTTACCGCAAAGGACTCGCACATGATCCTTCATGGACAGCGCGTCATCCATAATGACACCCAAGTTCCTTGCATGTTGTTTCGGGATGAGAGCCATACCTAATGAGGGTGGCCACCACGTGGCATCCCACACACGTTTGGCGCCGCCAAACAGAAGGATCTCGGATTTTCCAGCGTTCAGCTTCAGGCAGTGTGAGTGCATCCACTGGGCCATTTCCGAGAGACAATTGTGCAATTTGGATTTAATAATATCCGGTTTTTCATCCAAGGCCACCATCAGTTGCGTGTCATCCGCGTAGGAGCAGATGCCAATGCCCCACTTCCTTCCAATATCAGCAAGAGATGACATATAGATATTGAAAAGGGTGGGGCTTAATGAAGCTCCCTGGGGGACTCCGCAACTGATAGGGCTGGATTTAGAATGGAATTGTCCCATGTGTACTGCCTGGGTAGGGTTGCTCAAAAAAGAGTGCAGCCAGTTTAGTGCAGTGGATTGGACTACATTGCTATGAAGGATGTCCAACAGACAGTTATGGGAGACCGTATCGAACACCGCTGACAGGTCAAGCAGTATCAGTGCCACCGCCCCACCTTGGTCGGTGGAAGACCGGATACTGTCCGACACTGCCAGCAGCATAGCCTCCGTGCTGTTATTAACTCTGAAGCTCGTCTGAGAAGGATCTAAGAGAAGATTTGTTTCCAGATATCTGGTCAGCTGTCCATTGACCAGCTTCTCCAAAACCTTGGAAAGGTAGGGGAGCTGGGAGATGGGGCGATAGTTTTCAGGGTTAAAAATGTCTGATCCAGCTTTTTTTAGAAGGGGGATCACAGACGCGTGCTTCCAAGTATCCGGAAAGGTTGCAGTTCTTAGAGATTTGTTAAAAAGTTGTGTAATCAGGGGACAGAGTGTGGAGGCAATTTTTGAGAACACAAAGTGGGGACAGGGATCCGATGGGGAGCCAGATTTTACTGTGCTCATTACTCTTAGAACTTCATCCGTTGTGAATGGTTCAAAGCCTTCTAAAGTCGGTGTAGGTTCTGAATCTAGCGAATCTTTCGCAGTTTTGGTTGCGGTCTCTGTATCGGGGGGTTTTCCTGAATTATTGGGGGGGTGTTGGGGAGTGAAGGTAGAATAGATTTTCCCTATTTTTTCAGTGAAGAAGGTGTTTATTCGTTCACACGCCTCGACCGAGGGAGCAAGTGTTTGGGAGATGCTTGATGGTTTACTGAGCTCCTTCACTATTTTAAAGAGATCTTTAGCTGAATTACAGTTGTCATGGATGCGTTTGGAGAAATAGTTCTTTTTTGCATTTTTTAAGGTGAGATTATACAATTTCCGTTTGAGCACATAGCTTAGCTTGGATGCACTGTCTTTGGACTGCCTCCAAAGGTGTTCTAGTTTTTGGCACTCCCTCTTAAGGTCTTTTAATTGAGGGGTGTACCATTTTTCCATATGGGATCGTTTCCTGGATATCCGCCTGGGGGCTAGTTTATTTAGAATTTGAAATATTCCAGAGTCTAATGTAGTTACATCTGAACATACAGAGGAGTCATCCAGGAACTCGATGTTGGCCTCTTGGAAATGTGTATCAAAGTTTGACTCATTGACTAGCCTCCAGGCTCGGTTGGAGATCTGGTGAGCTGCCCTAGGTTTCTGTGAATTAGTTGGTAAATTTAGTGTGAAGGCTATAAGAGAGTGATCTGACCAGTGTAATGGCAGGACCTCACAAATTGTAGTAGCTTTAATATTGGTGAACAGTATGTCCAAAGTGTGGCCTGCTATGTGAGTAGGGCCCGTCACCCATTGTTTGAGATTGAGGATCTCCATGTCGGACTCCAGTTGGGAAACCACGGGGGCATCCTTTTTATCATAATTGATGTTAAAGTCCCCAACTATTAGATATTTTTTATGTTTTAAGCAGGGTGGCAAAAGTAGGGTGAACAGTTTAGCACCAAAGTTAACTTGTTGTCCAGGAGGGTTATATATTACCGCTCCAGCAAGGATAATAAAACCATCATACAGTACTTGAAACGGTAAAGTTTAATGTTCATTATAGACAATTACAGGTTCAGAGCGGCAGGTTAAGTGATCTCTGAAGATGACAGCTACCCCCCCTCCCCTGCTTTCAGATCTATCCTGTCTAATGATTTTGTAATTAATTGGAAGTGCGTTAGCTAAGTCAGGGGCATTGTTATCAGACAGCCAAGTCTCTGTAATAAAGACCAGATCAGGGCTCTTAGTTTTAAGTAGGTCCCAGATGTCCATAGAGTGCCTGGGTAGGGATCTTGCATTAAGATATAGGCAAAGGAGATTAGTCTGGTTGTGCGTGGTCTGGCGATCTAATTGCAAGTGACCCATGCTGGAACATTTACAAGAAAAACAGGAAATAGGTCCATGAATCAGGCCTGGGCCAGCCCGAATGCATGGCCCATCATTATAGTCCCTTATGTCAGTGTGAGATAACAGCTCATTGCGGGAGTAGCGAATGGGGACGAGCGAGTTTAGAGTGGCGCCAGCAGGGGATATGGCCCCTGGTTCCCTAGACAGACTGAGACAGCACCAGAAGTTTTGGTTATAGATTTTCCAATCTCAGGTCATATGTATTCACATTACTCAAGCATAATAAAAACATTATGAAACATCACACAAGAAAAAAATACCAATCAACTGTTTACAAGATTATTACATCTCTTCCTATGTTTAACAGAGTCATCTATACATCAAGTCACCTAATTCCTTTATCACGCCAGCAGCTGACTGTCTTCCCTGTGCGGTTTTCTCTTGGGGCTGTGGTGCGGCGATGTTAGGGCTTTTATTGGACTGAGCACCAGCAGTTGTAAAAAGCAGGTGCTGAGACAGGTCCCAATCGGGTTCTCCATTTTTGCTCTCACCCTCGTGGTGACAAAAACAATCTTAATTCTGCAGCAATACCACACTTCACTACCTTTGAGGTAACTTCAAAGAGACGTGTTATAATTCTTTCACAGTCTCATTTTTTTTTAAGAACAGAAGCATTTTCAATATTAAATACAACAAAGCCATAGTTGTAGCTTATGTATGTTATCCAACTAACAGCAATTGAAAAACACCAGTAACCCTGGCTTGTTGTAGGTGTAATATTACTTCTTCTATTATATATCTGGATGCAATCATAGAAGCAGCACAATACCAGTTGGGCAGCACACTATGCTAAGCACAGATTTTTAGTTTACGTGTACATAAGCCAAGCCCTTAACTTGATCGGCCACGTCACTTTGAGAGACCCCCAGTTTTTTGATCCCACTTAAAGCCCTGAGTGATGGGTTGTCCTCTGGCGAGACAAGTTGGCACGTGCCTTTTGTGCCTTTGACCCTTGCTGCTCCACCCTGGGCTCCGCTGCAACCACAAGGCTTTTGAAACTAGGGTGTGGGCCTTACAGTGCCCTCTTGCAAGGGCGCCCAGTCCAGCTGTAGCCCCAATAATGGCCAGAGCTGAGGCGCACCACAGGCCATTTTCCCACAAAAGGGGCACACCCCAGATGTTGGCACTATGATCTCTGCTTGCCTGGACTGGGCCAGCGCTCTTTGTTTGGTTTAGTTTATTTATTTACTAGGAGCAACAAATCATCCCCAAGGGGATATCTCGGTGGTGTGGCCGCAGAATACAGATTATAGAGCAATACAATGGTTAAAGGTTGAACAACTAGGTTTTCAAAGATTTTCTAAACAGCATTAGATCTGAACAGGAATGGATCGACAAGGGCAGACCATTCCAGTGATAGGGAGCTAAAAATGAGAAAGAGCGGGCCCCCAAATCTGGTTTTATGAATATGTTTGGGGCACAACAATCGCATTTTGATGGATCTCAACTGGGGAATAGGCCTATAAGGATGTAGTTTTGCTTTCTAGGTAGCTGGGTCCTTTTCCGTGCATGGTTTTGAAAACCAAACATTGAAGTTTAAAGAGAGCCCGTTATTTTCACTGGCAGCCAGTGAATGAGGCGCAAAGAAGGGTCAGAGGGAGAATGCGAGGGCTGATTAAGAACAAGGCATACAGCAGTGTTCTGCAATATCTGAAGTCTAGAAAAAAGACCTTTGTTCATCCCAACCAAAAGGGTGTTCCCATATTTAAGATGGCTCACTACCAGCGCCTGGATTAGGGTCTTCCTAGCCTGCGAAGGGGTCCAATGAAATCCCTTCCTAAGCATACGCATCAGGCCAAAACAAGTCCCTGAGATGTTTTTAGGTCTCGGACCGCAGGCTGCGCTTGCGCAGTCTTGCTCCGAGATGTAATGTTTTTTAGTATGGGGGCTTGAACCCGCCCCTCTTCTCCATTGGCTGGCTTCCTAAACGGAGGCCAGCCATTGGAGGAGAGGGGAATCACTCCATTCATGCCCCGTCTTTTTCCGATTCGGGGGCATCTTTTTTTGCTTCTTTATTGTTTTCTTTCTCTCTTCTTCCCATTGGCTGGAATTTTACCTTCCAGCCAATGGGAGGAGGAGAGAAAGAAAACCATG
Organism: Lissotriton vulgaris; assembly: GCF_964263255.1. NCBI lineage: Eukaryota > Metazoa > Chordata > Amphibia > Caudata > Salamandridae > Lissotriton > Lissotriton vulgaris. Next base: position 143,635,089 of record NC_141690.1, on the reverse strand, counting down.
CCCCCGAATCATAAAATGACCGTGCTTTCTCCGAGGCACTTGTAAGAGACATTTCTATAGCGCTTCTTTCACTCCAAGGAGTATCTTGGCGCTCACAGAGAAAGATGGTGGTGTCATGGCTTTGTCTGGCCGTGCAACAGACAGAGACTCCCCCCCTGAGCAGGTAAGTTTTTTGGCATCTGTTCCCTCGTTGTGCGTCTGTTCCCTCATGCTTTCCGCCCCCCCTCATTGTGCGTCTGTTCCCTCGTGCTGTGATCCGGTTTTCGTGCCTCTGTGCCCTGCTTGTGATCCGGTTTTCGTGCCTCTGTGACCCCCTGCCACCTCGTTGCTTGTGCTTGCTCTCCTGCCCCTGCCCCCTCATTGCTTGTTGTGCCTCTGTGCCCTGCTTGTGATCTGGTTTTTGTGCCTATGTGCCCCCCTGCCCCCTCGTTGCTTGTGCTTGCTCTCCTGCCCCTGCCCCCTCGTTGCATGTTGTGCCTCTGTGCCCTGCTTGTGATCCGGTTTTTGAGCCTCTGTGCCCTGCTTGTGATACGGTTTTTGTGCCTCTGTGCCCCCCTGCCCCCTCGTTGCTTGTGCTTGCTGCCCCCCTCGTGCCTCTGTGCACTGCTTGTGATCCGGTTTTCATGCCTCTGTGCCCTGCTTGTGATACGGTTTTCATGCCTCTGTGCCCTGCTTGTGATCCGGTTTTTGTGCCTTTGTGCCCCCCTGCCCCCTCGTTGCTTGTGCTTGCTGCCCCCTCGTTGCTTGTGCTTGCTCTCCTGCCCCTGCCCCCTCGTTTCTTGTTGTGCCTCTGTGCCCTGCTTGTGATCCCATTTTTGTGCCTCTGTGCCCCCCTGCCCCTCATTGCTTGTGCTTGGTCTCCTGCCCCCGCCCCCTCGTTGCTTGTTGTGCCTCTGTGCCCTGCTTGTGATCTGGTTTTGTGCCTCTGTGCCGCCCTGCTTGTGATCCGTTTTTGTGCCTCTGTGCCCCCTGCCCGCTCGTTGCTTGTGCCTGCTGCCCTCGTGCCTCTGTGCCCTGCTTGTGATCTGGTTTTTGTGCCTCTGTGGCCTGTTTGTGATACGGTTTTTGTGCCTCTGTGCCCTGCTTGTGATCCGTTTTTTGTGCCTATGTGCCCCCCTGCCCCTTGTAGCTTGTGATTGCTGCCCCCTTGTTGCTTATGCTTGCTCTCCTGCCCCTGCCCCTCATTGCCTGTGCCCTGCTTGTGATCCGGTTTTTGTGCCTCTGTGCCCCCCTTCCCCCTCGTTGCTTGTGCTTGCTCTCCTGCCCCTGCCCCCTCGTTGCTTGTTGTGCCGCTGTGCCCGGCTTGTGATCCGTTTTTTGTGCCTCTGTGCCGCCCTGCTTGTGATCCGGTTTTTGTGCCTCTGTGCCCCCTGCCCCCTTCTTTGCTTGTGCTTGCTGCACCCTCGTTGCTTGTGCTTGCTCTCCTGCCCCTGTCCCCTCGTTGCTTGTTGTGCCTCTGTGCCCTGCTTGTGATCCGGTTTGGTGCCTCTGTGCCCTGCCCTGCTTGTGATCCGGTTTTCGTGCCTCTGTGCCCTGCCCTGCTTGTGATCTGGTTTTTGTGCCTCTGTGCCCCCCTGCCCTCTCGTTGCTTGTGCTTGCTGCCCCGTCATTGCTTGTGCTTGCTCTCCTGCTCGCTGCCCCCTCGTTGCTTGCTGTGCCTCTGTGCCCTGCTTGTGATCCGGTTTTTGTGCCTCTGTGCCCCCCTGACCCTCGTTGCTTGTGATTGTTGTTCCCTCGTTGCTTGTGCTTGCTCTCCTGCCCCTGCCCCCTATTTGCTTGTTGTGCCTCTGTGCCCTGCTTGTGATCCGGTTTTTGTGCCTCTGGTTTTTGTGCCTCTGTGCCCCCCTGCACCCTCGTTGCTTGTGCTTGCTGCCCCCTCATTGCGTGTGCTTGCTATCCTGCCCCTGCCCCCTCGTTGCTTGTTGTGCCTCTGTGCCCTGCTTGTGATCCGGTTTTTGTGCCTCTGTGCCCTGCTTGTGATCCGGTTGTTGTGCCTCTGTGCCCCCCTGCCCCCTCGTTGCTTGTGCTTTCTCTCCTGCCCCTGCCCCCTCGTTGCTTGCTGTGCCTCTGTGCCCCGCCCTGCTTGTGATCCGGTTTTTGTGTCTCTGTGCCCCCCTACGCCGTTGTTGCTTGTGCTTGCTGCCCCCTCATTGCTGGTGCTTTCTCTCCTGCCCCTGCCCCCTCGTTGCTTGTTGAGCCTCTGTGCCCTGCCTGTGATCCGGTTTTTGTGTCTCTGTGCCCTGCTTGTGATCCGGTTTTTGTGCCTCTGTGCCCCCCCGACCACTCGTTGCTTGTGCTTGCTGCCCCCTCATTACTTGTGCTTGCTCTCCTGCCCCCTCGTTGCTTGTTGTGCCTCTCTACCCTGCCCTGCTTGTGATCCAGTTTGTGTGCCTCTGTGCCCCCCTGGCCCCTCGTTGCTTGTGCTTGCTGCCCCCTCGTTGCTTGTGCTTGCTCTCCTGCCCCTGCCCCCTCGTTGCTTGTTGTGCCTCTGTGCCCTGCTTGTGATCCGGTTTTTGTGCCTCTGGTTTTTGTGCCTCTGTGCCACCCTGCACCCTCGTTGCTTGTGCTTGCTGTCCCCTCGTTGTGTGTCATTGCTCTCCTGCCCCTGCCCCCTCGTTGCCTGCTGTGCCTCTGTGCCCTGCTTGTGATCCATTATTTGTGCCTCTGTGCCCTGCTTGTGATCCGGTTTTTGTGCCTCTGTGCCCCCTGCCTACTTGTTGCTTGTGCTTGCTGCCCCTTCGTTGCTTGTGCTTGCTCTCCTACCCCTGCCCCCTCGTTGCTTGTTGTGCCTCTGTGCCCTGCCCTGCTTGTGATCCAGTTTTTGTGTCTCTGTGCCCCCCTACTCCCTCGTTGCTTGTGCTTGCTGGCCCCTCATTGCTTGTGCTTTCTCTCCTGCCCCTGCCCCCTCGTTGCTTGTTGCGCCTCTGTGCCCTGCTTGTGATCCGGTTTTTGTGTCTCTATGCCCTGCTTGTGATCCGGTTTTTGTGCCTCTGTGCCCCCCTGCCCCTTGTTGCTTGTGCTTGCTCTCCTGCCCCTGCCCCCTCGTTGCTTGCTAAGCCTCTGTGCCCTGCTGGTGATCTGGTTTTGGTGCCTCTGTGCCCTGCCCTGCTTGTTATCTGGTTTTTGTGCCTCTGTACCCCCAGCCCCCTCGTTGCTTGTGCTTGCAGCCCCCTCGTTGCTTGTGCTTGCTCTCCTGCCCCTGCCCCCTCGTTGCTTGTTGTGCCTCTGTGCCCTGCTTGTGATCCGGTTTTTGTGCTTTGTGCCGCCCTGCTTGTGATCCGGTTTTTGTGCCTCTGTGCCCTGCTTGTGATCCGGTTTTTGTGCCTCTGTGCCGCCCTGCCCCCTCGTTACTTGTGCTTGCTGCCCCCTCGTTGCTTGTGCTCGCTCTCCTGCCCCTGCCCCCTCGTTGCTTGTTGTGCCTCTGTGCCCTGCTGGTGATCTGGTTTTTGTGCCTCTGTGCACTGGTTTTGATCCGGTTTTTGTGCCTCTGTGCCCTGCTTGTGCCTCTGTTCCCTGCTTGTGCCTCTGTGCCCTGCTTGTGATCCGGTTTTTTGTGCCTCTGTTCCCTAGGGCGTTACTGGGCAGAGAGCTCTGTCTGTGTGTGTGTGGCTCTGTCTGTGTGTGTGGCTCTGTCTGTGTGTGTGTGGCTCTCTGTGGCTCTGTCTGTGTATGTGTGGCTCTGTCTGTGTGTGTGGCTTTGTCTGTGTGTGTGTGGGGCTTTGTCTGTGTGTGTGTGTGGGGCTTTGTCTGTGTGCGTGTGTGTGGCTTTGTCTGTGTGTGTGTGGCTTTGTCTATGTGTGTGTGTGTGTGTGGCTTTGTTAAGGTACAAGAAATAGTTTAAACTATTGAAAAATATAAATACATTTTATTTAATGTGTATAACTAAAATATAATTATTATTTTATTTTAAAATGTTTTCTTTACCTTTTTTAAATTTAAAAATAAATGTAACATTAATATTTATGAAACATAATTTAATTACTTCCAAGTAAGAGTATACATCACTTCGAAAAGTTATGTAATGCATAACAAAACAAGACAAAGGCCTTTTACAGCCGAAAACGTCAGCGGAGCGGCGTGGTCTGTTTTTCTTGAAGAAAGAAACACTGGCATTTCCAACGTATCATGGAGTGCCCACATATTTTGCAGTGGCTGTCGAAATTGTTCAAGTAATAATAAAGTATACATTTTATTTTCACTGTAAGTGGGCTTATTTTAATTTAAACTTGAAAATGTATGTTTTAATTTAATATCTTCAAAATCATTTTATTTTCAGTTTAAAAATAATGTATTAATGCTGCAACATTTTTCGTGGTTTCTACATTTAAAATAAATAGTTAAAATTAATTAACATTGATATTTAATGTAAAGATGGCTTTTCGATTTGTTTAAAAATGTATTAAACATTTAAACTTTTCCTTATATTTATTATATGTTTTACCTCGATTGCGAAGGTCTCTGCTAAGTGTATGGAATTACAAGTAGTCATAAAGTAACTAGAATTAACTTTATGGTTGTATGTGACATTTGTACTGGCTCCACTCCATACTTAAAGGGGCGGGGACATGTACATATACATTTTCGAGTAACTTTACACGTATAAATGGTGAATAGCCAAACATAGTAAAGTTACTCGAATGTGCAAGATTTAATTTACTTGCACCAACTCTACAGAAGTGAATTTACCTTTGCGAAGTGTCCCCTCAGGAATGTTGCTGCTCATGTGAACTTATTGTGGCTCTTGGGCTTTGTCTCATCACCCAGATGCAGGAAGGCAGCTCTGAGTCCTGACCGACAGGACTGATTATACCTGCTTGTAATGGTGCTGCAGAGTACATTTGGTAGCTTCCAGGAGCTCAGCGGCGGTCTCCTGGCAGAGCTGTCCATGCTCTTGCTGCGTTCCATTTTTGAGGCAGGACTCCACATCTATGCTTGCCACTGATCATCAAGTCAAGTCAAGTCAAAACAAGCTTTATTCGATTGTTAAAATCATAAAAGCACAATCCAGCAATAACAAATACAGTGTCACATTTCATCAATTTAAAAAGACATTAAACTTTTATGATCATCATAGTCCGGAATGAACAACAAAAACATGGACATGTCAAACATAAGCACTACGGGCCTCATTTATGAGGCCTTGCGTCAGTTTTGTGCTTCCGATGCGTCACTTTTTGTGACGCATCGGCAGCGTAAAACATGCCTCCTATTGCGCACTATTTACAAAGTGACGCATCTAAGCAGATGCGTCACTTTTTAAACCCCTGCGCTAAATAAATACCTGCGTCAGGTATAATGTATGCAGGGGGGGAGTTCCCCCGTAAAAAGCCTCGTAGAAGTGAGATTTCACTGCGTCACTTCTAGGTGCTGTTGCATCAAAATCATGCGCCTGCCTCAGAAATACTGACGTATCTGTAACTCCTTGCGACATGATGCGTCATATTATAAATATGATGCATCAATCATGTCGCAAGGAGTGCGCACTGAGAAGTGACGCATCGCTGCTTTCAGGCAGCGATGCGTCATTTCTCAAAAATGAGGCCCTAGATGTGGGCATGCTGCCTATTCAAACGAAGATGCCAACCTTGAACATGGCTTGTCTCTAAGAGCCAAATGAAGAGCTAACATGTTAATGACAAAAAAAGATGACATCTGAACATATAACAATAGTGCTTACAACTTTAAAGGAACAGTTTTCTATTTATTTATTCTGTACTCGAGGTTAATATACTACATGAGCTTACTGTACTGTTTAACATAAACATGTGTAGATGCTAGCCATAAATGTGTAAAGGAATTCTAAACGACCTTTCCATGAGTGAGCCAAGAGACAGTTACATTTTTGGTGTGTTCCATACAAGGAGGTGGAACAATATATGTTCTCTGGAAACAGGGCTAACTTTCGGATGAGTTCCTTATTGGTGCTACCAAATGTTGCAGATCTACGCAAGCACGTGCAGTGTCATAAATATTTGCTCAGGATCACACGATTGAGAAAAGTGTTGCAGCCTTTCATTCAGCCCAGGTTTTCATTTTAATAACCTGCAGTTCAGCCTCAGGGGATATCTCAGGCCACTAGAGTAGCAGAGTATGCAATTAACTTTCTAAATCCTTCAGGCTCCAAATAAAAGATCATCTTTCTAGAGACCAGTAAACTATGCACTTGTGATTCAATCGCAAGTGATCAGCTTCTAAAGGACTATGGTAATCCGTATAGATAAAAAAAATGTATTGGGGTTCTTCTACATATAACGTGCTTAAATGCAGTACCCAAATAAACTTAATGTCCCTGGCATTCCTTAATTTAACACAAACTTATTGCAAGGACGAGCCACCCATCAGTATCATTTGAAGAGATCAATAAGACATTTTAAGCTCAGGACTCAGAACATGGCACAACACTGGCTCTTAGGTCACTAGCCAGCAGTGTGAAGTTAAACCAGCATCGTTCAGCTAGACATATTTTCATGTTTATGTCCTACATTTAAGTTAAATGTAATCAAGAACTGGCTCACAGTTGGAAGCCTTGAGGTAATGTTTGTGGGAAGCCGGTAGGTTTCTTTAGAAAACCCTGACCCACCAACCTAGTTGGTGGCATGCTTCATCATCGGGTCCCACCCAAGGTGTCGAGTGCACACCGGGTGTGCTGCGATGCCTGAATTACAGCGGAGCTGGGTTATTTTAGCAGTGTGGTGCAGAGAATGTGACGTTAAAACTATCTATAGGGTCCCTTTTTTATTTTAATTGTGGGCCCTATGAGAGGATTAAAAATAAGGAGATACGGATATGTGTAGAGGTTAGATTTAGACTCCAATATCCTAAGGGTTGGTCTACATGTTTCAGCCAGTCTCTTTAATATGCTAGCTTTCGTCAGGACCAGTGTGAGAAAAGAATGTGTATTAAAAGTGTTTGCAACTGTTAGGTTACTTGAAAAAGTGCTGGACTCACTAAGACGCAGGAGAAAATGGAGAAACAGTTGTATTCTCCTAGTATATCCTTCAATGTCATAACTATGGTATATTCGCCATAGACGACATGAATTCCGCAAGAGGGTAGTGCCTGTAGTCACACGTTCATCAAGGTCCACTGCCCTCCGTTAGTACCTGTTGCAACCTTAATCCAGGATTCTTGTCTTGGGGCCCACTATTAAAATTAAAAAAGGGGACTCTATAGATAGTTTCAACATCACATTCACTGCACCACACTGCTTAAAAAAAAGTTCCACTGTAATTCAGGCGTCGCAGCACACCTAGGGTGCACTCTGCACCTTGGATGGGACCCGATGGTGAAGCATGCCACCAATTAGATTAGTGGGTGAGGGTTTTCTAAAGAAATCTACTAGTTTGCCAAAAACATAACCTCGAGGCTTCCAACTGTGAGCCATTTCTTCTTCATTACATTTGATTTGATACATTTGATACAACTAGCTCTTGATGAAAGTATTTTCCTCTCTTATTGATTTATATTAACTACATTTAAGTTAAACTGTAAAGTCGATGGAATGAGAGCATGGATGTTGCTTATACGGAGTTCATGTGGAGTTAGAGCAGCTCTCTTTCGTTTTGCAGGATGTTATTTGCTTTCATTTTCATTTCAAGGTGAATAATGAAGAGGGAGAGACATTTCACAAAGTACCCCACCACCCTTGAGATACATGGATCAAACAACATTGGAAAGAGCGACACACAAGCTCCGCCTTGAGTGGCTCCCTGGTTGTCCCATCACCTCAAAGACAGATAGAACAGGCACAAGCGTAAAGAGGCCCCTGGTGGAAGCAACTGGCCCTCCTGATCAACCCTCAGCGCATATTAAGAGCTGACACCAAGACAAGATGGTGAAGGCTCTCTTGGATTGAACACTGGGGTGTACACACCATGGCAGGCATCGGGCTGTGTGAAAATGTAGCTAGAGTACACTCTTATACCGTACAGGCAAGGTTTAAAGTGGGCCAGGTCTGTCCGGGTCTGAGCACTAGCAGTTATTTTCAGGGGGCCTCGAAAGGGGTCTCTATCGGGCTCTATTTTCGGGCCTCGCAAAGGTAGTCCGTTTTCTATTTTTTTTACTTAGACTACAGTGAGAGCAGGTACTTCGATGTGTGCATGCTCATTTTGCTCACTAATGAGTAGTGGAGGTCAAGTCATGACGTCATGCCAGGTGAGCTGCGCTGTAGTAGGAAGGGAAATCCTTTAAAGAGTGCCATTTTCTCTCAGGATTTCGCTTCTCTTTTTGCAGTTAGTAACAGCCATTGACAAAGCCAATAGTCCTGACTTGTCGGTATGGTGTTACTTGTTGTATCATATATCTGGATGCAATGACAGAGACAGCAAAATACAAGTCGGGAGGCACACTATGCTAACTACAGATTTTTGGCTTACGTGGTTTTAAGCCACACCCTTAATTACATAGGCCATGACCCTTCAAGAGACCCCAAGTTTTTTAATCCCACTTAAAGCCCTGCGTACAGGGCACATAGATACAAACGCAGATGAGCTGATGAACTCCACCAAAGCAGACTTTGGTGCACTTAGACTTTTCGGGGTCCTCCAAACACAGGGTGCATGGCCACTGCATAATCAGCAAACACCAGAAACATGGGTGAAAGTTGCTCGCCATGAGCTGGTTCCACCAGTGTAGGGTTGACCCTGGCAGGAGGCCACATCAGATAAATTAAGGCAAGAATAGGGAGTGCGGAGGAGGAGCTACGCGAGCATCCGAGATGGCTGCGTGAGCACAGGGCTCCCGGGACCCTCGCCGCCCTTCGCAAATATCCTGAACTATCCTGATTCTGAAGATGGGTTATTGGAGATGAACCTCTGCTGACGCTTGTGCTCTTTTGAGAATTTAATTCGGACTTTGGGAACCGCAGTTACGTTGATCTGAACTTTTGAGGCCCACCTCACGGTGAAGCCGGGGGCTTGGCAAGCTGGCACGCCGGGACGAAGTTGAACAACAACGGCTGAGGGGCTTCCCCCCAGTAGCCTTGAATCGACTTTCAGTTTCGTTTCTGGGTCCTAGCTCTATCAGATCGCAAGACGGTTCCGGTCTGTCGGAGGTCCGGCCTGGCTCTGCCTCTTCATCGTGTGCCTTCGGTCGAGAGCGCTCCTTTATCGAGCTACTTTGTCACCTCTGCCACTCGAGCCCACTTTTGTAGACTTTTGGTGATTTGCCCGCGAACGGCTATTTTCACCAGGTCTCACGGGCCCCTCTGGGGTACATTTTCCAAGATTGCTAACAGGGCTGACAATGAGAAGCGGAAAACCAAGGCGCCTCTTCGCGTGGGGACCGACTCAAACTAACGTCATGGACCGCTATACCCAGCCTAAAGTGTCCCCCGGTGGCACCAGCCATACTCCGGAGGAAGCCAAGGAAGACCCGGCTGCGCTGACCAAACTGTCTCTCCAGGACGTCATGGGCACCATTGCCAGCATGAAGGCTACCATCGGCCAGCAATATGAAGCTCTCGCTCTTAAAATCGTCACGGTGGCCATCGATGTCACCCTGATTAGAGCTGACTTGTCTAAGACTAACGAAAGAGTCAAGTCGCTGGATTTGAAGACCTCTAGCCTCACGGCCGATGTGTCAGACCTACAGACTGAAATGGGCAACCTGCGATCCTCCAACGACCTCGTGTCTCACCGACTGGAGGATTTTGAAAACAGGGCACGACGCAACAACATACGCATCATTGGAGTCCCTGAAAACCCCGAAAATCCTTCAACAGATCTCTTGGTGGAAGACCTCGTCCTAAATCACCTTGCCCCTACAGGACTGAGCAAATTTTTCGCCGTGGAGTGTGCCCATCGTGTGCCGGTTGGGAAACCGAGGCCGGGTGCTCCTCCGAGGTCTATCATTGCCAGGCTTTTCCATTTCAGAGATAGAGACGCTATCCTCCAGGACTCGAGGGTGAGCGGCCCGGTAAAGTTCGAAAACACAACAGTGAGCTTTTACCCGGACTTCACTCAGCTTGTTCAAAGGCAAAGGATGGGTTTTCAAGGAGTGAAGCGAAGACTGCGAGATGTGGGCCTGAAATATGCTATGCTGTTTCCTACCAGACTTCGTGTTGAATACGAGGACCGGACGTTTTTCTTTGACCGTCCTGAGAGTGTTAGTGACTGTCTGGATTCTCTGCCTACCCGGAAGGATCGAACTGAGCACCCTGGTGGTGCCGAGGGCGGCAAGCTGGAGCAGGAGTGACACTGACGTTCCCGACTTCCGAACATTTGACTTCTCACACAGCTGGGTTCGATGATTCTAATATTGTTATGTTTTATCGTTGCATACCCGAGGGTGGCGGGGGAAACGAGACTCTTTCCTCCTCCGGGTTTCTTCTTGTAGATTAGTTTATGTCAGGGCGACAGGCACACTGCAAGTTGGGGTGGCTTTTTAGTGTAACGCAGGGGTGCAGGGTGGGGGGAGTTGTAATGGGTTCAAGTTGGAGGGTGGGGGGGTGTTTGTGTATTGGTTCTTTCCTCGCAAGGCAACGTATTGTTCTCTTCTGTGATCCGGTCATTGTGTTCTTTGTGGGGTGGATTCTGCATTCCTTGCTGGAATGAGGGGTAGTGGGTTGAGGCTAATGTCTTGGAATGTCAACGGGTTGGGTGATAGAATAAAACGGGGAGTGGTGCTACAATTTTTACGTCGCCTATCCCCCGATGTCCTTCTCCTACAGGAAACACATTTGATTGGGAATATGTGTCACGCCATGAATAGGTGGAGGTATCGTCTTGTTGCACACTCTGGGTTCACCTCTGGTTCTAGGGGCGTGGGCATCCTTGTTCGGGCCTCTCTCCCTTTGGAAATAGATAACGTAATCCTTGATGACAGGGGGCGCTATGCCGCCATCACCGGCAGATGGGAGGGTAGGACTATTTCAATGATTACCGTATATGTCCCGCCGGGTCTACAGACCTCTACTTTTTCAGATATTGGGCATGTAGTGTTGGGGCTTCCAGAAGGTACCCTGGTAATGGGTGGGGACTTCAATTCGGTTGTCTCTGGCAGTGTAGATCGCCACCCACCTAGAGGCCTTACCAAGTCTCAATCATGGCTGAGTGGGTTTTTGGAGACTTTTTGTCTGGTGGACTGTTGGAGGTTGATGCATCCGGAGCAGACGCAATACACTTTCCATTCTGGGGCCCACGGCAGTCTTTCCAGACTTGATTACGTCCTGATGCCGGCGGCGCAATCCCCCTCTATCAGAGAAATCAGACACCTAGCCCGGGACATATCCGACCATTCCCCATTGTGGCTCTGCATGGAGACTAAAGTGTGTGGTGAAGGTCGGGTTGCTCCCATAAACCCCTGGTATTTTCGCAACCCCAAGACCCGCAACCCCAAGAGCAACAGGGGAGATTGTATGATGTCGGGGACAAGGCTGGTAAATTGATTGCTTGGCTCGATAAGAAAGAAAGGGCGAGTCGTGCTGTTCCCTAGATTGAGAAACCTGATGGAGTGTGTGTGACAGATCCGACTGAGATTGTTGAGTGTTTTGTAGACTACTTTCAAATGGTGTACTCTCCGGTCTCTGATAGAGCAGAGGAAGACTCTCATCTGTTGTTACGCGATATTGCACTGCCGCGCCTATCGGAGGCTGATAGAAACTTAATGGATGCTCCGCTTTCGGCGGACGAGATTGCTATCGCCATTCGCTCCGTTTGCTCTGGCAAGGCTATGGGTCCCAATGGTCTGCCCATTGAACTATACAAATTGCGTCCTGATAAAGTTGCACTGTATCTTCGAGATATGTTCCTGGAGTCGCGAGACCTTGGTTCCCTCTCTTGTGATCAGCGTCTAGCTACGATCGTGGTTGTTCATAAGGAGGGGAAGCCGCGGGATCGCTGTGCTTCATACAGGCCCATTTCGCTGTTAAATGCCAAACCTAAAATTCTAGCTAAATTGTTAGCTAACCGGCTGATCACGGTGATTAGTGACCTGATCCATCCGGATCAATCTGGTTTTATCCCACATCGTAGCACCGCACTTAACCTGCGGCGCTTGCATGGCATCCTCGCGAGGGCGGCGTCTCTTCACGAGCCAGCCATTTTGGCTTCCTTGGACACCATGATGGCCTTTGACACTATAGAATGGCCGTATCTCTGGGCCGCCCTCGTGAAATTTGGTTTCGGTTCTGGGTTCATCGGGTGGGTGAAACTTCTGTATGAGAAACCGCTGGCTCAGTTGGTCGTCAACGGCCGAGTATCAGACTCTTTTACCCTTGGGAGGGGTACGCGGCAGAGCTGCCCGTTGTTCCCCGTACTTTTTGCACTTGCTCTGGAGCCACTGGCTGCCTGCCTGCGATGGGAGCCTTCGATAAAGGGTATCCAGTGGACTCCGGAATTTGAGGATCGAGTATCGCTCTATGCAGACGATATCTTGTTGTACCTCACCTCCCCCCGAAAATCGTTTAACGTTTTGTTTGATGGGCTCACTTAATTCGGAAAGAACTCGGCTTAGTCATTAATTGGACTAAATCCTGTGTCTATGTGCTGTCGGGTGGTCTCCCCCCTCTGCCTAGTAGATTTCCCATCCAGGTCTCGCAGACGGGATTCAATTATTTGGGGATTTTTATTTCTTTGGATCCCGCCGTCCGCTATGAACGCATTCTACTTCCCCCTCTCCAGAGACTGAAACTCGACGTCACTCACTGGCGTAGACTGCCATTGTCACCGCTCAGGCGCGCTGCACTTTTTAAAATGATGTCCCTGCCACGATTTTTGTACGCGCTCCAGAATTCGTTCGACATTATTCCGGCTAGCTATTTTCGAGAGGTGGAGAGCTTACAGAGGCAGCTAGTTTGGGACGGACGTGCGCGCATTGCCCTTGCTAAGTTAACGCTCCCCTGGTACGACGGAGGTATGGCGCTTCCGGATATGGAAACACGCAATGGTGGTTCCACTATTAAAAAAGGCAAATGCAGATCCAAACAATCCCTCCAACTTTCGCCCTATTTCTTTGCTCCCTTGCTTCTCCAAGATTTTGGAGAAACATGTTAATTTTTTGCTTAATTCTTTTGTTGAATCTTCCAATTGTCTTCATGGTTCTCAATCTGGGTTTCGTGCGGGTTTTTCCACGGAAACCACCCTCCTTGGAGTGTCAGAGACCATCAGACGCCAAGTGGATAATGGGGAGACGGTGGCACTCATTCTGCTTGATTTGAGTGCCGCCTTCGACACCGTCTCCCATTCCATCTTATTGTCCACATTGAAGGAGGTTGGCGTTGGTGGTCCCGCCTTGGCCTGGATCGCTAATTTTCTTTCTGACCGCACGTTCCAAGTCTTTTCCTCTACTTCTGTCTCTTCTATTCTCCCCTCCACTCACGGTGTTCCGCAAGGATCTATTCTTAGTCCTCTTTTCTTTAACCTGTATGTGAGGCCGCTTGCTTCTTTAGCGGAACAGGCGGGCCTCACAATCTACTCATATGCTGATGACACTCAAGTCATCTACTCCCTTTCCACCAATAAAAACCTCCCCTCGTCTTCTCTTCAATCCGGGCTGAAACAAATATCGGATTGGATGCTGAAGAACAAGTTAAAATTAAATGGGGACAAGACAGAGCTTCTCCTGTTTGGCCCAGACACTTCACTCTGGGGCCCACACCATTGGCCAGCGGAGATGGGTCTTCTTCCCACTCCATCAGAGTCTGCCCGCAATCTTGGGGTTCTTTTTGATAACCAGCTAACCTTCAAGCAACACGTTGTTAAAGTCTCCGCCACCTGTACCACCATCATCAGGTGGCTGAGAAAAATCACGTGGATGCTGCCTGCGGACACCTTGAGGACCGTAGTCCAGGCTCTTGTCATCTCCCGCCTGGACTATGGGAACATCCTTCTCTTGGGCGCCACCAAGGAGGTTACCAGGAGGTACCAGGTGGTGCAGAATATGGCAGTTCGCCTCATCTGTCACCTTCCTGTTAGATCCTCGGTTTCCCCCCATATGCGGAAATTGCACTGGTTGCGTATCGAGAACAGGGTTAAGTTTAAGGCACTCTGCTATATGCACAAAATCATGACTGGTAAGGCCCCTCACTATCTGTCCGCCCTAGTACAGCAATATATTCCCCCCCGGACACTCAGGTCTTCCACGCAGAATAAGTTCATGATTCCGCGTACCAACAGAGCCAAAATGGGTGGACGCTCGTTCTCCCTGCTGGCCCCTTCATTATGGAACGCCCTACCTCAACTGTTGCGCTCTGAATTTTGCTTTCTTACTTTCCGCAAGGGAATTAAAACCTGGCTTTTCAACACTTAACCCTATGGTTTATTACTTTTCTCACTTTTTCTTGCCGTTAGTTTGCCTTAGCGCCGGGAAACCTTCGGGTAGCTGCGCGCTTAATAAATGTAATTATAAATAAATAAATAAATATCAGGCGGTATTATACGGCCTCTCAGTTGAGTGTGATTAACCACGCAACGTATGCACCCAGCCCAAACCCGGCATTCGAGATGGACAAGCATCTGTTACCGGGTGGGAACTATAATAGGGCACTCTATTCCAACGTAGCAGGGAGGAAATTAACTGGACCTGCCAAGATTGCTGTGAGAGTCTGGCGTGATGCGAATGTGGCTTTGGGTTGGAGAGATCGACTGACTCGTGCAACTCCTCTGTATGCGTCTGAACGATTGGGATGCCTCTGGAAAATGAAAGGTTTTGAGACATGGGACATGATTGGTATTAGCAGGGTGGGTGACCTCTGGGCTAAGGGCAAAATTAAGACTTTTGAGACACTACAGACAGAATACGAGCTGAGCGACAGGGAGTTTTTCAGATACGCACAGGTTCGCCACGCTTTGACCTCGGTTTTCACTGTCGGCGTCGATATTCCTGAGTCCTCCCCGCTCGAAGACCGCATGCTTGATGGTCATGTGCCTGATAGCACGATTTCATTAGTATACAAGAAGTTGATCAACAATCGGGCGGATCTCCTTGTACGTCTTAGGGAGGTCTGGACTGGAGATGGGTTGGAACTGGACGATGAGGATGGCAGTCCGCGTTATCCTCACCTAAGGAGGTGGCTATTCCTGCCCGTCTCCGCCTTGTTCAACTTAAAATTCTCCATCGTGTGTATGTCACTGGCCCTCGCTTGGTTTGTATGGGTTATTCCACTGATGGGTTATGCAAACGTCGCTGCGGAATGGTTGGAACCTTCCTTCATATAATTTGGGAGTGCCCGGAGGTGGTCGCATTCTGGAACCATGTACATGCAGTGATGGAGAGGGTCACTGGAGTTTCGTTGCTGCCTGAAGCCAGGCGATGTCATTTGAATGTGTGGGAACCGAATGATTATAATGTTGCTCAGACCCGGTGGGCGACCCTTGGGTACATGATTGCCAAGAGAGACATTGCACAGTTGTGGGGTTCCCAGCGGCTGCCCACTGTATCGGTATGGAAGGAAAATATGGATTGGTGCATGTTTAGAGAAAAGACTGTATATGTGGCTAGGGGTAGACCGAGGACATGGAATAAAGTCTGGAACCAGTGGAATGCCTATCGTGGAAATATATGTACGCCCCCTTTCGTTGAGAGCCTAGATGTCTCCCTTTCCCCCTGATCTGACATTCCATGTATCTTTTACTTTATGTTACTGTTTACCTGCTTCCCCGCTAACCCCCCGACTCCTTTTTCCAGTTATATGTTGAATAACATTGCACTCAGAGGTCCTTCCCGTACGAACACAAGTCCGTGTATAGTGTACTATTGCCTTGGGTATTGTTCTTTCTTTTTCTTTTATATAAAAAAACAAAAAACAAACATAAATTAAGACATGATCCTGCGTTTGATACAAACTTCATTCTGAATCGCTGCCGGGCCTCAGGGATGTCGACTGAAGAGCTGTGACATATAGTATTATACTTGCTTCTATTTTTAATTAGCGGCCGGCCCCTGTGGTTGTAGGCCCTTGCTTGTAAAATTATTGGAATACATAATAAAGGTTTTAAAAAAAAAAAAAAGAATAGGGAGTGCACCTCAGAACACTGTGGCGGATAGGCAGATCACAAAGGGAGAAATCTGACAATCCTGCTCACAGAAAACAGCAACTTTCTTCAGTAAGACATTAAAAGGGAAGAAATGAAAAGGTGTACACATTAGCAGAAACACGACCTCCTTCATTCTGTGCTGCTACATGCACACAGGAAAGAGGCAATTGATTTCTGCTGCACCCAGGCAAGCATGCACCCAGGCAAAAGGCTCACCTGTGCCACCCACACTAGACATATCCCTTACACTCATATCCCACACAGTGAAGACCCCAGTTAGCACAGACTTCATTGGTCTTTTCAACAGGTGAGGCCTACATTCATTATCCTCTCTAGGACACAAGTAAAAGATTCATTTTTCTTCCACCACTGGTATGCACAAGTAAGGGACTCACTGGTGGAAAAATCAAAAACCTATTAAACTTTACTTCACAAACCATCAGAGAGCAGCCAGACTGCATTCTTTACAGAGACATGGGAGAATGCCTTCCTAATATGGGCCTTGCATATGCCCCCATTCTTCCTACATTTACTTCATTTTACTAATTTCTTAAATTTTTATAAGTATATTCTAGGTATTTTTCTAAGTGTATTTCTAAGTGTTCTATTGTAGACCACAGACATTCATCTCAATGCTCACATTTTTTTCCAATGTACCTGCTACTATCCTGCTTGTCGATCAAGCCTTTTATAGGCTCTGTATATTTGTCCTGATTTTACAGCATTTTTGCAATTTTCTGGGGGTTCAAGAGTGTATTGAACTATTTTTAAATGCAGCAGTAAATAGTAAGACACAAGTTTATCTCTGACATCAAGGAAGAGAAAAGAGTAAAACAAAGCTATATAGGCAACGCTACCGATGCTCAGGCAAAGACATCCAACAGGAGATCAGAAGGAAGATTTCAACTCTAAGGGGCAAAATTCAGGGAGGAAAATAATAGCAAGAGAGTCAATCAATTGAATAATCATGGGTTTGTATAGTGCGGCTACTCACTCATGAGGGTCTCAAGGCATTGGGGGTGTTGGGGGTTGCTGATCCATCTGGGACCTGGGGTTCAGTCGAAGAGCCAGGTTAGCGATGGGGTTTGCCTGAGGTGGAGATGCAGGGTGTTTCAGGTTCTGGTGATGAGGTAGTAGTAGGATCTACCTCCGGTTCTGGTCATGTGGAACTGTGGGATGGTTCCCAGGGCCAGTTGGGTGAAGCGGAGGTGTCTGGTGGGTACGTGGAATGAGAGGTGGTGGTTCAGATATGCTGGTCCTGCGTCATGGTGGGCTTTGTAAGTGTGTGTGAGGAGCTTGTTGACTGGAGCCAGTAGAGTTCTGGAAGGTGTTTGGTGAGGTGACTGCGGCGGGAGATTTTGAACATTCTGTACTTTCCTGAGGAGTTTCTGGGTGATGCTGGCGTAGAGTGCATTGCCATAGACAAGTCTGCTGCTGATGAGTGTGTGGGTGACTGTCTTTCTGGGTTCGAAGGGGATCCATCTGAATGTCTCTCGAAGCAGGTGAAGCGTGTGGAAGCATGATGAGGATACAACGTTGATCTGGCAGTTCATTGTGAGCGAGGAGTCCAGTATGATGCCAAGGTTTCGTGTGTGGTCCATGGAGGTGGTTCCCAATGTAGCGGGCCTCCAGGAATAATCCCAAGCTGAAGGGGTGAGTCCCAGGATGAGGACTTTGTTCTTGTTCGAGTTGAGGTTGAGGCTACTTTCATCCAGGTGACGCGACCATCATACCGCTGTGGAAGTTGTTTCTGGCAACTGTGGGTTGATTGGAGAGGGAGAGGATTAGCTGGATGTCTTCGTGTAGGACACAATGTTGAGTCCATGGTTCCTGACGATGACTGCGAGTGGGTCCATGTAGACGTTGAACACAATGAGGCTCAGGGGGAGCCTTGGGGCACTCCGCAGCTGATCTCTGTGGGTTCTGAGAGGAATGGAGGTAGACTGACTTGCTGTATTTGACTGGTGAGAAAGAAGTGGATCCAGTCCAGGGCCTTGCTGTGGAGGCAGGCATCATGGAGTTTCGTGATTTGGGTGCAGTGGGAGATGGTGTTGAAAGGAGTCCAGAGGTCCAGAAGGATGAAGGTTGTGGTTTTTCCCTGCCTAAGGAGGGAGCAGATGTCGTCGGTGGCAGCGAGGAGTACAGTCTTGGTGCTGTGGTTGCTTCAGAAGGCGGATTGGGAGGTGTCCAGTACGTTGTTCACTCAGATGAACTGGGAAAGTTGGGTGTTGATGGCCTTCTCGATGACATTGGCTGGGAAGGGAAACAGGAAGATGGGTATAAGGTTCTTACGGTCTGTCTGGTTGGTAAATGGCTTCTTCAGTAAGGGTTGACTCAGCATGTTTCCAGTTGTCAGGGAAGTTGGCGATCTCGATGGAGTAGTTGATGGTGCAGAGAAGTTCGGGGGCGATGGAGGTGTCTGCTCTATGGAAGATGTGTTGCAGGCATGGGTCTAGAGGGGGCTCCAGAGTAGATGCTCTTCATGATCTTGAGTGTGTCCTCTGTGATGAGCGGAGTCCAGTTGAGCAGGGCTGTTGGGGTGCAAAGTGGTTGGGTGTGGTGGGAGAGTCTGGGTGTCGAAGCTGTTGTAGATCTGCCTGACCTTGTGGTGGAAAAAGGTGCTGAGTTTGTTGCAGAAGTCTTGGGACAGTGGGATATCTGTGGTCTCACTGTTGAGCCTGGCAAACTCCTTGATGATGGTGAAGAGTTCTTTGCTGTAGTGTGAGTGGGTGTTGGTTCTGTCTTGGTGGGCTGTTTTCTCTGTGGATTTGAGGAGGAGGTGGTGTGTGGTGACGGCAGCTTTGAAGGTTGCATGGATTTAAGGGGATTTGTTGTTCCTCCATCTTTTCTCGATTCATCAATAGGTGCGTCTGGACTCATGGAGGGAGGGAGTGAACCAGCTGGCTTTCTTGGAGTGTTGCTCACCTGGTGCCTTCTTGAGGGTTGCCAGAGTGTTGGAGCAGTTGGAGATCCATTGGTGGAGGTTGTGTGCTGAGGTATTAGCGTCGCAGATGTCTGTGCTGTGGTAGTGCTTAGGGAGGCGGTGAGATGTTCTAAAGGTGACCTTGTCCCCGCTTAAGGCAGGGGCTGTGAGGGCAGTGGTGTAAGGTGGGTTTTGTGAAGGCAGAGTGCACGCAGTGGTGATCGGTCCAGAGGAGTTCGGGGGTGTGGCTGTAGGTGATGTTTTCACTGGTAGAGAAGACCAAGTGAAGTTATATTGTAAAGTGCATTGTTACCTTCAGAAAAATGTCCTTTTTGAAGGAAAACAAAATTAAATCAAACAAGGAATTTGCATGGGAAGAGCTGAGTTTTATTACATTTCTGAAAGGCTAGGTGACTGGAGATGAAGCAGGAATTGGTGGTGAGTATGCTCCAATATTTTTACACTAGTTAATAAAATGAACATCCTCCTGTCCTGGGTAGTCTTGGGAATTCACAAAAGGTTATGTTCTCTGATGTTGAATGTAATGAAAAATAAGGGGACAAATGTGTTGAGACACATCCACCATGTATAAATGCCTCTTTAGAGACTCAACTTCTTCTTTGATTGTGAACTTCAGGAAGAGTTCTCCGAACAGACCACAATCTTGGAAAGGGCAGTTCATAATGCTTGTCTATGTCTTTTTTCCATAATTAATGACATCAACCAAATAGTAGAAGAAGCCAAAGTTTGATATCCTTTGCCCAGAACAGAGCTCTGCAGTCCTGTTGCTGCTCTTCCTCCTGTCTGATGCTCTGTTCTAATCACAGAATGCCCATCTGAGTAACCATGACCAGGGACAGGCCAGACTTCAAGGACCTCAGAACACTCCTTCAGTATAGCAGCCTAAAAGACATGACTGCTTATTACACATACCGCCCCGGTAAGTTTCAGTAAACTCTTGACATAGATGCAGTGTTAGAAGTGGGCGGGGACGGAAGGGCACGGCGTGCCCCTACTTCTAAAAATTGTGCTAGTCCGTTCCCCTACTTCTTGTTTTTGAAAGAGCGTACCCGGACTGTAGGAATAGGCATACTTTAAAATTACACTTTTTTTTTCACTCAACGTGAATATTGACGAAGACCTCTGCAGGACGCCCGACCTCCTCCCCTTCCCTGCTCTGTCTAGGGGCCTGCAAAGTGAGACTGAAAGGGCCATCAGTGTTGCATAGCGCGAAAGCGGCTACCTCTGATGGCCCTGGCTGCCGTGAGCCCGTAATTCACACCTCATTTGCGAGGACGCTGCCTGCCCGCCCCCACTGTGACCTGTGACAATGGTCACATCAGGATTCTTTGGTGTCAACTAGACTGATGGACGCCACCTGGGGGACTTTGTGCCTTGCTATAAATGAATCTGCTCTCCAGCCATTCACTGAAAAGATGACCCAGCCCCACCAGCCTCTCCTGGAAACTCCTCTCCGTGCCTGCCCAGAGGTCCCGACCCCTCCTTTACAGCTCTGCCCTTTTCTCTGAACTGGGGCCTGCACGAGGAGCCTGGACTGCCTCTGAAGCTGAACTCCACAAACATCAAGTGTGGGGGGAATAAAATACCTCTTGCATTTTGTTTAATAAACAGAAAATGTAAATTTTCTTATCTGCTGGTTTTTTATGTAATTTTTTTTCAATGTGTAGTGCCCTGCACAGAATTCAGTGCAGTTGGCGGCACAACCCATGCCAGGCTCACTGCGGACATTTAAAATTCATACATGTCAAAAGGCCTGATTTGGGCAGGAAACGCCCAACCTTTAAAGCAAAACCAGCTTTATTTCTGCAGATTGCGGCCTCTGCTTTTGCAGAAGTCAATGGGGAAAATTCATTCTTCCGTTTATTTTAAACAAATCTCCCTCTTTACTCTTCTAAAATGTTGGCATTTTGCTCCACCGAAGGGCATCTATCCCGATCTGCCACTGCTCTCTGTGCTGCTGGTAGGGGCCTGACACTGCTGTCCCTGCCTATCTCAATCCAGACGTGCAGCTTAACCTGCAATTACAGTACCGAGGCTCTGCTGATGCCCTTCAAGTCTTTTTTATGCCCTCGCCCTATGTGCCCCCTGGGCAGTTTGCAGTCTATGGATGAAATGCCAGGAAGTGAGGGTGGTGAGGGAGGGCTGGATCTGGGTATACTAGAAGCAGGGTAATGAGAAATACCAGGAAGTGAAGGAGAGCTAGGGGAGGGCAGGATGTGGGTATGCTAGAAGCAGGGTAATGAGTGATGCCAGGAAATGAGGGGGCCACTATAGGTGTGGCAGGGTATACTCAGACATGAGTCCCTTTCTCACTGCTCCATCAGGATTCAAGCAAGCCGGGCCGAAGACGGCTGAAATGCCAGAAACCGGTCCCCGGTAGCTTGTCTCCTTTCTGGTAAAGAATTGGCTTGGTAGTTTAGTCTGCCCTGTTCCCATGATGCACTGGGCCAGGGACAGACTGATTTGCATATAGCCAGGTTCTGAGCTGGGATGGGGCAGTGAGATAAATAACGGTGATGGATCAAGCCCTGATCTTTGGACTGGGTAAGAGTGGTCTGCTCAATTCAGACACTCTGTTCATCACCACCCCCTTTTGTAAATCGATTTTGGCCACTATAGGTGTGGCAGGGTATACTCAGACATGAGTCCCTTTCTCACTGCTCCATCAGGATTCAAGCAAGCCGGGCCGAAGACGGCTGAAATGCCAGAAACCGGTCCCCGGTAGCTTGTCTCCTTTCTGGTAAAGAATTGGCTTGGTAGTTTAGTCTGCCCTGTTCCCATGATGCACTGGGCCAGGGACAGACTGATTTGCATATAGCCAGGTTCTGAGCTGGGATGGGGCAGTGAGATAAATAACGGTGATGGATCAAGCCCTGATCTTTGGACTGGGTAAGAGTGGTCTGCTCAATTCAGACACTCTGTTCATCACCACCCCCTTTTGTAAATCGATTTTGGCCACTATAGGTGTGGCAGGGTATACTCAGACATGAGTCCCTTTCTCACTGCTCCATCAGGATTCAAGCAAGCCGGGCCGAAGACGGCTGAAATGCCAGAAACCGGTCCCCGGTAGCTTGTCTCCTTTCTGGTAAAGAATTGGCTTGGTAGTTTAGTCTGCCCTGTTCCCATGATGCACTGGGCCAGGGACAGACTGATTTGCATATAGCCAGGTTCTGAGCTGGGATGGGGCAGTGAGATAAATAACGGTGATGGATCAAGCCCTGATCTTTGGACTGGGTAAGAGTGGTCTGCTCAATTCAGACACTCTGTTCATCACCACCCCCTTTTGTAAATCGATTTTGGCCACTATAGGTGTGGCAGGGTATACTCAGACATGAGTCCCTTTCTCACTGCTCCATCAGGATTCAAGCAAGCCGGGCCGAAGATGGCTAAAATGCCAGAAACCGGTCCCCGGTAGCTTGTCTCCTTTCTGGTAAAGAATTGGCTTGGTAGTTTAGTCTGCCCTGTTCCCATGATGCACTGGGCCAGGGACAGACTGATTTGCATATAGCCAGGTTCTGAGCTGGGATGGGGCAGTGAGATAAATAACGGTGATGGATCAAGCCCTGATCTTTGGACTGGGTAAGAGTGGTCTGCTCAATTCAGACACTCTGTTCATCACCACCCCCTTTTGTAAATCGATTTTGGCCACTATAGGTGTGGCAGGGTATACTCAGACATGAGTCCTTTTCTCACTGCTCCATCAGGATTCAAGCAAGCCGGGCCGAAGACGGCTGAAATGCCAGAAACCGGTCCCCGGTAGCTTGTCTCCTTTCTGGTAAAGAATTGGCTTGGTAGTTTAGTCTGCCCTGTTCCCATGATGCACTGGGCCAGGGACAGACTGATTTGCATATAGCCAGGTTCTGAGCTGGGATGGGGCAGTGAGATAAATAACGGTGATGGATCAAGCCCTGATCTTTGGACTGGGTAAGAGTGGTCTGCTCAATTCAGACACTCTGTTCATCACCACCCCCTTTTGTAAATCGATTTTGGCCACTATAGGTGTGGCAGGGTATACTCAGACATGAGTCCCTTTCTCACTGCTCCATCAGGATTCAAGCAAGCCGGGCCGAAGACGGCTGAAATGCCAGAAACCGGTCCCCGGTAGCTTGTCTCCTTTCTGGTAAAGAATTGGCTTGGTAGTTTAGTCTGCCCTGTTCCCATGATGCACTGGGCCAGGGACAGACTGATTTGCATATAGCCAGGTTCTGAGCTGGGATGGGGCAGTGAGATAAATAACGGTGATGGATCAAGCCCTGATCTTTGGACTGGGTAAGAGTGGTCTGCTCAATTCAGACACTCTGTTCATCACCACCCCCTTTTGTAAATCGATTTTGGCCACTATAGGTGTGGCAGGGTATACTCAGACATGAGTCCCTTTCTCACTGCTCCATCAGGATTCAAGCAAGCCGGGCCGAAGACGGCTGAAATGCCAGAAACTGGTCCCCGGTAGCTTGTCTCCTTTCTGGTAAAGAATTGGCTTGGTAGTTTAGTCTGCCCTG
Organism: Lissotriton vulgaris; assembly: GCF_964263255.1. Classification (NCBI taxonomy): domain Eukaryota; kingdom Metazoa; phylum Chordata; class Amphibia; order Caudata; family Salamandridae; genus Lissotriton; species Lissotriton vulgaris. The sequence continues at coordinate 143,611,672 of NC_141690.1, read as the reverse complement.
TTCCCATGATGCACTGGGCCAGGGACAGACTGATTTGCATATAGCCAGGTTCTGAGCTGGGATGGGGCAGTGAGATAAATAACGGTGATGGATCAAGCCCTGATCTTTGGACTGGGTAAGAGTGGTCTGCTCAATTCAGACACTCTGTTCATCACCACCCCCTTTTGTAAATCGATTTTGGCCACTATAGGTGTGGCAGGGTATACTCAGACATGAGTCCCTTTCTCACTGCTCCATCAGGATTCAAGCAAGCCGGGCCGAAGACGGCTGAAATGCCAGAAACCGGTCCCCGGTAGCTTGTCTCCTTTCTGATAAAGAATTGGCTTGGTAGTTTAGTCTGCCCTGTTCCCATGATGCACTGGGCCAGGGACAGACTGATTTGCATATAGCCAGGTTCTGAGCTGGGATGGGGCAGTGAGATAAATAACGGTGATGGATCAAGCCCTGATCTTTGGACTGGGTAAGAGTGGTCTGCTCAATTCAGACACTCTGTTCATCACCACCCCCTTTTGTAAATCGAGGAAATGAGGGGGAGCGACGGGAGGCCAGGATGTGGGTATGCTAGAAGCAGGGTAATGAGTGATGCCAGTAAGTGAGGGGGGGCGAGTGGAGGCCAGGATGTGGGTATGCTAGAAGCAGGGTAATGAGTGATGCCAGGAAGTGAGGGGGAGCGAGGGGAGGCCAGGATGTGGGTATGCTAGAAACAGGGTAATGAGCGTTGCCAGGAAATGAGGGTAGCGAGGGAGGGCTGGGCCCGAGTATACTAGAAGCAGGGTAATGATATGCCAGGAAGTGAGGGGGAGCGAGGAGTGCTGGATGTAGGTATGCTAGAAGCAGGATAATTCCAGAGAGCATGGGTGGCGAGGGAGGGTTTGATGTGAGTAAGCAAGAAGCAGGGTAATAAGCGATGCGAGGAAGTAAGGGTGAACAAGTGGGTATGCTAGAAGCAAGATAATGGGTGATAACAGGAAGTTTGGGTGGAGAGGGAGGGCTGGATCCAGGTATACTAGAAGTAGGGTAGTGAGTGATGCCAGGAAGTGAGGGTGGCGAGGGAGGGCTGGGTCTGGGTATGCTAGAAGCAGGGTAATGAGAAATACCAGGAAGTGAGGGGGAGCTAGGGGAGGGCAGGATGTGGGTATGCTAGAAGCAGGGTAATGAGTGATGCCAGGAAGTGAGGTGGAGCGAGGGGAGGCAAGGATGTGGGTATGTTAGAAGCAGGGTAATGAGTGATGCCAGGAAGTGAGGGGGAGAGAGGGGAGGCCAGGATGTGGGTATGCTAGAAACAGGGAAATGAGCGTTGCTAGGAAATTAGGGTGGCGAGGGAGGGCTGGGCCCGAGTATACTAGAAGCAGGGTAATGATATGCCAGGAAGTGAGGGGGAGCGAGGGGAGTGCTTGATGTAGGTATGCTAGAAGCAGGATAATTCCAAAGAGCATTGGTGGCGAGGGAGGGTTCAAAGTGGGTATGCTAGAAGCAGGGTAATAAGCGATGCGAAGAAGTAAGGGTGAACAAGTGGGTATGCTAGAAGCAAGGTAATGGGTGATACCAGGAAGTGAGGGGGAGCGATGGAAGGCCGGGATGTGGATATGTTAGAACAAGTTTAATGAGTGTTGCCAGGAAGTGAGGGGGAGCGAGGGGAGGCCAGGATGTGGGTATGCTAGAAACAGGGTAATGAGCATTGCCAGGAAGTGAGGAAGGGCTGGGTCTGGGTATGCCAGAAGCAGGGTAATGATATGCTAGGAAGTGAGGGGTAGCGAGGGGAGTGCTGGGTGTAGGTATGCTAGAAGCAGGGTAATTCCAGGCCGCATGGGTGGTGAGGAAGGGTTTGATGTGGGGACGCTAGAAGCAGGGTAATGAGCGATGTGGGGGAGGTAAGGATGAGGGGGATTGCAGGATCTGGGTATGCTAGAAGTTGGGTAATGAGGGATGCCAGGATACAGAGGGGTGAAGAAAGAGCTGAATCTGGGTATGAAGAAGCATGGAAATGAGTGGTGCTAGGAAGTAAGGGTGGAAAGAGCAGAAATGACCATGTAAGCTAGAAGCTGGGGGAATGAATGATTCTAGGAAGTTGGGCTTCCGAAGGGAGGGCGAGATCCAACTATGCCTAGACCTAGGGTAATAACCGATTCCGGGCAGTAAGGGTGGCGAGAGGAGGGTGGGACCTGGGTATTCTAGAGTAGGGCAATAATAAGCGGTGCAAGGAGGTAGAGGATGAGAGAAGGGCTGAACCTGTCTATGCTAGAAGCAGGGTAATGATGTCTAAAAAGTAAGGGTAGCGATGGTATGGTTGGATCTGGGTATGCTAGAAGTAAGGTAATTTGGGATACCTTGAAGAAAGGTTAGCAAATAGCGTTTAACTCTAGTAATGCTATAAGCAAGGTAACTAGCAATGCCAGGAAGTAGCGATGGCACCGGAAGGGCTGAATCACTCCTAGAACTAAGGTAAAGAGCAATGCCAGGAAGTAAGGGTGGTCAGAGGAAGGCTGTACCTGGGTATCCTCCAAGTTTTGTAGTGAGTGACTTTAGAAACTAAGCAGGACGAGATGAAGGCTAGATCTAAGTTTGGTAGAAGCATGGCAATAAACTATAACATGAAGTAAAGGCGGTAAGGGAAGAGGTGAAGCTGGGTATGCTAGAAGAAAGGTAATGAGTGCCAGGAAGTAAGGGTGGTAATGGGAGGGCTGTATTTGGGTATGCTAGATGTATGGTAATGAGCAGTGCTAGAAAGTGAGGATGGTGAGGGGAGAGCTGGCTCCTGACATCCTAAAGGTAAAGTAATTAGTGTTGCCTTAAATAGGGGTGCCAACAGAATGGTTTGATCCTGGGGTGCTAGAAGTAGGGTAAAGGACAATGCCAGGAAGTAAGGTGACAGGAAGGATATACCCTGTATGCAAGGAGTTGGGTAGTTAGCTAAGCCAGAACCTAAGGGTGACGAGATGAGGGTTGGATCTAAGTATGGTAGAAGCATACTGACGACTATGCCAGGGGCTAAGGGTGCAAGGGTAGGGCTGAACCTGGCTATGCCAGAAGCAGGATTTTGTTCAATGCCAGGAAGTGAGAGTGGGCGAAAGAAAAGCTGGATCTGGGTATGTTAGAAGCAGAGTAATGAGCGATGGCAGGAATTAAAATTGGGGAAGGCTAGATCTGGGTTTGCTGGAATCAGGGTTAAGAGTGAGGCCAAGATGTAGGTTGGTAAGAGGGGGGCTCAACCCGCCAGAAGTACGGAAATGAGCGATGCCAGGAAGTAATGGTGGCAAAGAGAGGACAGAACATGGGTATGTATAAAGCAGGGTATTGATCGATGCCAGAATGACGGTGGGAAGGGGAGGCTCGATCTGGGGATGATACACAGGACCCTTGAAGCCAGTCCACCTCACCCATTGGTGCCTCCATTTTGCATTGCAAACTCACCAGGGATTTGCAATGCAGGAAGTGCCAAAGAAAGAAACTGCATGGCTCGGAGACAAATGGCTTATGATTCCACTTATAAGCGTATTTGAAATATTCTGTGATTGGAAACATGTCCCACATTGCAAATGAATTAAATATAAACAACTTGTATAGTAAACCTCAAATGAACATGTTTATCGATTGTTTGAATTAAATAACGTTATAAGCTGTAACTGGTCAGTGAAATGCCAAAGGCACTAAAAATTGGTATGTTTTGCTATTTTTAGCCACACCTCCGACTCCGCCCACTAATCCAATCCTCTGCTTATTCCCGCCCCCTGAGTCTCCGCCCACAGTTCCCCTACTTTTTTGTCCCCACTTCGACCACTGCATAGATGTAAAAAGAATATAGATATTAATTTTCTTACAACATTTAAAAAATAAATCTGCTGAGATCATGGAATCTTAGAAACCTAGGGAGTCCACACATATTTTCCCAATTTTTCACTTTATTCACCAGTCTCCTTGCTTTTTTTCTGGTTGTTTAATGGCTTTATCTATAGCACATCTATTATTCCCTATTGTACCTTATTAGTTCAAACTATACTGCTGGTTACATGTAGGCCAGGGTCCTTGTCTAAGCCACCCACAGGTATTCTACTATATTTTGCTGCATTTTTCAATATTTCCTACTGAGTTCGGGGTGGGTTTGTGACCTAAGTTACATGCCATTTTCACAGGTGCCTTTGTAGTTGCTTTTCAGCATTAAAAGGGTTATATGTGAACCAGTAAAGACAAGCCATGAAACATTAAAGACATTAAAATGAGGAGCCCTAATATTTCATTTAAACACAGAGAATTTAATAAAAAAGGAGAAACCACACAGGGAAATGCACTTGAGACAAAGTTGAAAGTACAAACCATGAAGAGGTATTAACATTTCAGGATCATTACAGAAGGCAAAAAGATTCTATCCTTGGAGGGAAATGAATCATCCTCCTTGGAAGAATTTCATAACTGCCTGCGAGCTACAGCGGACTGGTTGAAAGCCAACTCGCTGCAATTTAACACAGGAAAGACCGAGGTGTTATATTGCCCAAGGCCCAGGGTACAATCTCTCTGTAGGAAGAGTAACTCACCAACTAAAGTCATGTTTGGTGGTATGTGTTTTCTCCCTAGAGCGGTGCCTCCTTTGCCCTGACCTTGTTGCCAGGTGGGCTGAGGCCTCTCCTCCATACTCTTGAGGTAAGGGGGGATGATTTGTTTAAACCCACGTTGTGCGCATACTGGATGGCTAGTTGGAGCCACTTAGTTATCTGAAGGCATAAATGCTGTTTTCTTTCCAAGACTCTCTATGTACATACCTCCTGTTTCTTTTATAGATTCTTCAAGAGGTTGAGCGAATCCTGACTGTGAAAAGATTGTTTCACAGTGTATCCTTTATATTATTTATTCACTAGTTGCAGTAGCAGTTAATATCTTCAAGGTCCTGATGAAAGCACCTGGTATCCTTTTCACCGCTTAGTGCTGAAACATGTCGACCAACATATACCTATGAAAAAACAAACAGGAAGGTGCACTCAAATGAAGTCAATAGAGAAAAGTAATTTTATACAACAAACTTGGTGGTAGTGTTCCTCACTCAGAGAAAACATCCGCACCTTCTGTTAAGGTTATTCTCACTGGACATATTATGCGTGAAGTATCAAAAAGAGGTGCACTGAGAACTTGATAAAACACCCACCACCAGGGGTGTTTGAACAATGCAACTTAATGCAAGTACCACGAATCAAGAGACAACCAAGTTGCACAAGCACCCTCCACAAAGTCAGTTATCAGAGAACATTTCTGTAGGATAATAGTATTTTTTCAAGGTTGTTACACCGACATCAACCGTAGATTCAATAGGAGCTTCAAAGTATGGATCCAAAAACAAATGTTGTGCTTCAAGTTCTTTATTAGTCAAACATATTAAAAGTTTTCCAGCTTTACACTGCCGACATGTGTTTCGCCCTCACCAGGGCTTTTTCAAGGCTATCTTAGTTAGTCTATACTGGTCTGGCGTCGGAGAGGTCTATGATTCAAAAGGATACAAGTATGAAGCGTCGATATTAAAAATCCTATTAGGTGTGGTGATCACAGCGAGCTATTCCAGATATGGGTTCCACCTTTGTGACTTCAGGATATTAGGCCCCACGTAGAGTATTATAAGACATAAGGACAGTCGTGGAAATATGCCTTGGTAGGGTAGTACGACTCGCTGCGTGGAGATGAATCTTATCTTACTATGGTAAAGGTTCCTGAAGACCTTGATAAGTCTGAAAAACAGAGTAGGTAGAACTTCCGTTCGTTCTCATCGGCGACGAGTCTCCACTGCTGGGCAATGACCATTAACTGTTAATCACCGATCCTGATTTCTGGAGCTGACACCTTATCACAGGCGCAGCACCCTTTGTTTATGCTCGGTCTTGGCCCAAATTTGACCAATTGCATTCTCAATACCGGGGATACAGGATCGGTGATTAACAGTTACACCTTCATCATATTAAAGCGAGAGACGGTGGCAAAGGCTTATTGGCCTATCTTTCTTTGATGCCTCGTATCTTAGGGATCTGAATAGCACTCGGACTGCAAATTACTTTATTTAACTGAATTGAGCCTATAATATACTCCAACAAGGGGCCGCTCCAACTCTAGCCAAGGAGGCCTTAATTGGCCAAGCCAGAACGCCCATATTCCGGGTCCATGCATTCATAGCAGCGTATGATGATTGTCGTTTCTTGAAATTACATCTTTTTTGCCCTGACAAAGTTCCCAAGGCACAAAGGGAACGAAACGCGTTGGATGTGCCTTTGCCTACAGAAAACAATATTCTGAATAAAGAAGAAGAGATTTATAAATTACTTTTCTCTATTGACCTCATTTGAGTGCACCTTCCTTTTTGGTTTATTATACTGTTGTAATTTACGCATCCTTAAGCAGCGGCTGTTGGAAGTGGTTGCACCATCTATTACTATGAACACATAGAACCATTGTGCTTGACCTTGTCTGCTGCTTTGTATCTTTTGGTTGCAACATATACCTATGGATGGGTATTTATTAAAACTGTCCTTCTGCACTGTTTTTAATCATTGTACGTTTCAGACAAGAATAAAATAGGAGTCTGACTATGCTTCAATTTTAGCATTCACTTTACACCTTTGCACTGCACCATTCTCCCATACACTCCAGAAATAACATCTGCTCACATCTGTTTTTACAAACTTTTGAAAACATCCTTGGGCTCCTCCATCATTAGGGTGGAGTGTTTGCCCTGTTAAAGGAGACCCAGATGATGTAGCATGTCACCTGGCTAGGTGAGGGATGGGAATCCATACAAATTTGTTGTATTTCTTTGTGAAGTCTTGGTTTGTTTTTTTGCATTTCCTGCTCTTCATAATTAGACTACGGGTTATATATTGTGTATTGGCTATTGTTTTGAGGGGCTGCATATCCTGTTAAGTCTTTAAACCTTGGCCTCTGACCCTAATCAAAATTTACTGTGTTCTGTTCTACAATCTCTTCTACCCAGCAACTTCTGGCCAGTGGATTTTTCTCCACTGGTGCAGCCAGTGAAGGTAGTACGGAATCTAGGCGTGATGTTTAATAGAAACCTTACTCTGGAGACACAGGTTTCAAAGGTGGTAGCTGGCTGCTTGACCATCATTCACCTCCTGAGAAAAATCCTTCCCCTGTTACCACCCGTGCTCGGATAGAGGCGGTGCGTTGTACTGTGCTCAGTAGATTAGACTACTGCAACGCCTTACTGTTGGAGTCTCCAAGCTATCTCATGGATAGACTTCAGAGACTCCAGTCTGCAGCTGCAAAATTAGCCCTGGGGTGGCCAACTAGATCTTCCTCTTCAGGGGCCTTGGCTCAGCTGCACTGGCTCCCAGTGAGGCAGAGGATTATATTTAAGTCTCTCTGCCTGACCTTTAAAGCCCTCCATGGGTTACTCCCGGCCTGTTTACAAAGGAAGTTTTCATGGCATGTGCCGGCCCGCAATCTACGCTCCTCCTCTGCCAGGTTGGTGACCATACCGAGGTTTCCGGAGATCCAGAGCAGGAGGTAGATCGTGCAGCGTGGCCACGGCGAAGCTCTGGAACTCCCTTCCCACCGAACTCAGGCAGGTTTCCGGCCTTCTCGCATTTAGAAGGCACTTGAAAACTTGGCTCTTCCGAAATCCCTAGCCTGTTATCAGCTGTCCCCTTCTTTTCGATACGAGTCTGTCAGAGCCAGGATGCCTCTCTGAAGTGATAGTGCGCTTTAGAAGTGAAATAAATAAATAAATAAATAAATAATAAATAATGGTTAGTCAATCCATTAAAAATACTATTAAAATTGCAAATAAATGTGAATCAGCTTTGGAAGAGGAAGCTGTGTTCTAATTCAGTCAATAGCCTTATCCATCTACCATCTAGTACAGTGCAGAGAATTAGCCAATGAACATTTATTACTAAGGACTGCTAAGTTTATCAGGAGAGAAGGAACATGTAAAATATTCTAAGTGCTAATTAATAGGAGATTTGACATGAGCAAGAGCAAGGGACAACCTTCACTCATCTCCCAAATGGAGAGTAATTATATGTATTAAAGGAGAAAAAATCATGCAGTCCATGTGGTGTGACGAGATTCGGTATATTGTCCAATAGTACTACAGAAAACACATCATACATTATAGTGATGTTTGCTCGACATCTATTAAATAATCCTGTATTATGAACAATAACAAAAGTATTATGCCCTGCAACAGAGAACAAAACCATACAAAACAAATATAACCAATATCTCAGTTTGGCCAAATGAAATGGCATTCAATTGAACACAGTTGTATGTTTCTGATTTAGGGAAAATTGCGCACACGTAACGAGCAATTTTTAGTAGATACAGTGCAAGCAAGATCATAAAACTATCTGGATTTTATGCAATTAATGAAATACTGAGGACCACATTTGAGCTTCTTCAGTGCAAAGGCAGAGAAAGAGAAAATCTGACTGTCGGCCCTTGTCATTGCACACACAAGTCGAACATGTTGGCAAAGTAGGAGACCTGAAATTGAAATGCAGTACCAATTGCTGGAAAGAATATAACTTTACCACCACATTACATTTCGGTGAATTTTTTGATAAAAACCCAATACACTGGACCCTACACCCATCCCATGGTCATATCCAGTCCAGCTTTTTTGTAAACACACATTTAATAGAGTGGGACAATAATTTGAAAAAGTTGTTTTACATATTGAGCAAATGGGGATTTGGCCAAATATCTTCTTGTTCCACAGTTTCCTGCTAGCCCACTAGACAACTACAGAGGTGTCCGTGATTTTTGATGTCAAGGCAACGAACTATTCTTCCCATGGAAATATTACAGTGTTGTCAGTCCTGCTTAGATTTATAATCCAGTGTTTATTTTCAGTACAATTAGGTCAAGTGGTGAAGCTACGATTAGATGTCAAGCCCCCTTTTTCCATGGCTAACAATTATTCACCGGCCCACAATGAGCGGCGTGACTCCAGAGAGCGTGTTAGGGGTCCTGCCAATGTGTTTTTGCATAGCACTTGTATTGAGGGTATTTCTGTTTGGCCCCAAATAGTCATATAAATCGGGCCAAGTTTGCGTTATAATTTTTTTTAGAGGCATTCCTCCGTCTCCTAAATTGTATATCTTTCACATATATACGTTTCAATAACTTTATAGCTACGCCTTCCTATGCAAGCGTCACATGCATCACGCATCGAGAACAGTCCCCTTGCGTGCGGAGCCGGCGTCGCTGGGCTGCATCTTTGATAAAGCGGTGATCTAAGGAACACTTAGGCGTCCTCCTGACAACTCTTGACTGCAAAGATAAGAAAAGCTCCACAGACAAAGGCTGCAGCCTGGCAGGACCAAGGATCTGAGCCGCGCGGGTCAGACGGGCCTTGTAGCCCCGAGGACAGGGCACGGGGCCAGCCCTCCCTTGACGCCACAAAGCCCAGGTGAAAGGCAGCCAGACCTTTCTTCTCTGATTAATTGTTCTCATTGTCAGGCCTCTCTGCCGGCAGGCAGTCCATCCCCATTCCTCTTCAGACCGAAGAGGTAAGTGCCTCTCCGCTTCCAACCCACGGAGAAGTCCGCCATCTCTCCTGGCCCAGGGGATCGGGACTCTACTGGAAAACTTTATCACAGCAGTCACAATAACCTGTTTTATGTAGCGCTTCACACCACACGAACGCCGTTTCTAAGCGCTTCAAATAAATGTTTTTGTTCAGAAATGAGCGGTACTACAATTAACTGTTCAGTGTCCTGGGAGAATGGTAGGCTGGGTTCGGATTACCAATATTCAAAAGCATGGCTTTCAGAAGACCTTATTAGTCAGGGGCGAGCGATCAATCCTGTTTGCTCTTCTACCGCCACTAAAGCTTCCGCGCAACTAAAAGAACACAACAAAACTAAAGCGCCCACATAAATCCTCTGAAAACAACCGACCTCTAAGCGCAAATTAGATGCATTCCTCTACTAAAATCGAAAGGCTTGTGACACCAGCAGACGGCGCGTGGTGAGATTACATCTCATACGACAGATTCTGAAGATGACATTAAAGATCACTGTATGTAGGCGTAGATAGGTTGAGATGGGATTAATTTAAAATCCGGGAAAAATACGAAACGATCTAATAATTTTGAGCACAAACTATACCACGGCTGCTCTCAAATGTTTAAACATGAGAACTCAGAAGTTGTATTTATTGCAGTGCGTTTACAAAACTGCAGGCATAATTCTGGGCATACATTTTTATTGTCTGTATGCTTTAGCCATAAAATTCACCACAAATGAAGAGTAGAAATCCGCAAATTCCCAGAACAGCCCACGGTAATCAATCAAGCGTGAGGTCGAGCTACCCGAGCGTTTACCAATTACAGTTAGGTGAACTGAGGTAGTGAAAGATAAGCTTTTCCCAGGACCACAAGGGTTGTCGGTGGGCGCGGCTCTTAATAAAGAAAAACTCAAACTCCTTCAGGCAAAAGAGATTAACTAAGAAAACATTTTGAAAATCAAAATCAAAAGGAAAATCAAGAAAGATGATGTCCTCTTTTAAGACATTGATGCCACTCTAAACTAACTACTAGGGGCAAATGTATCATTTCAGATGCATCAGCATGAACTGCGCGGTGTTGCAGTAGATTCCTGGGCCATGGATACACTGTATTTATCACACATCAGGCCATGGCGCAGGCCCCAGAGATGCATCACAAACCGAGATGCAAAGTAGTTGATTATGGGGCAAAGTGCATACAGCAATTACTTCCTAAATGATGCAAAGTCGATTTGTGTCTCGTAAAAAACCTTTACGTGCAGAAAATTAGCATTGCATCACACAGGAGCTCATTCCATTGTTGGAATGCTTGTAAACAATAAACAGAGCAACGCAATTCTCACTACCAACCGAGGAGGACAACAACCCTAACCCTGAACAACCCAAGGGAAAAGAAAAAGGAAGCCACATTTTTCAGAGGAGGAAAACAAATACTGATCAGTAAGGTGAGCAAGAATGAACATCTTATATTTGTCACCTCTAACTTACCATTAGCAAAGAAGGATGCTATATGGCAACCTATAGTGGACAAGATCAACTGGATAGCGCAAACAAGAACTGCAGTGGAGTGTAAGAAGAGGTGGCACGACTACAAACGTAGGACAAAAGAAACACTGGCCAGGAACCTGAAGCCTCTTGTGAAGATATCCTCACGCTGTGCAAGGACCCCCATTGTGGACCTGCACCCTTCGGTTTTCAGATTCTTGGACCAGGGCATCGTTTTCCCCTTGACTCCATAGTAATTGGGCAGACTATATCCCTAGGGGTTCAAGCTTAATTATTAATTCTTTAGGCAATCATTTTTTGTCCTGAGGATGAACCAATAATACGTGTGGTTCGAAACGTCGTCGACAATAAGTACACTAAATGCAGAGTTAACATATTATTTGAACATGCATATGTGTATAATGAGGATTATCATTTTGCAATTTTAATTGTTTGATAACCTATTGTTGCCTGAATATCCCCTCCTTTCTGTTTGTTCCCCAAGTGTGTTGGTTGGACATCGGCTGGTGTCCCACTTCCATCGCACTTTGTGCTTCATTCCTTGTTTTACATTACTTTCATCAAGAAATTAAAGTGTCCGGCTGGGCATTCTTAACAATATAGTTCTATAGAGTCTATATTTATTGTCTCAATTCCCTTCCTTTTCTAAGGACCGTTGTCTTTTGAAAATAAGTTTCTACCCATGGTCCTTAGCTTACTGCGTCCTGGGTTCCCTTGTATTACTTAAAAGAGGAACCTAAAGCCAGCCATGAGTGCTGGAGGAGGACCTGATATCCAGAAGAATTTGGACCCATTGTAGGCGAAGGTGATTTACCTCATTCCAACAGAGGTGGTAGCAGAAGTGGAAGGTCAGGGCAGTGCTAACATAGAGGACCGGCAAGGAGTACATGGGAGTGAAAACAAGGCAAGGCATGTAATGTCATAGAGAAGTGGAAACAAGAAAGGAACTCCCTCTTGACCTATATCCACTCTATCATTGGGGAAAGCCTCCAAAAACACGGGCATACATAAAACACATCTTCAACTTTATAAGTTATTTATTCATTTTTATTTTTAGAGTTTTTTTGTCATTCAAAAATTCATATATTTTCTTTTTTCTTATTTGAAAACAGGTAGTTATTCACTGTATTTCATGTAATTTTCTTTAAATACATATACAAAAATTCATATTATAATTACAAAGTCAGAATAGATAAACATATCTTTTTTTTAAAATAGTGAGACAGTAATTACAACCCAGGTCGAGAACCACAAACACAACACATCCACTCAATCACACACCCTAGTCATACATCACTCTACTACAACTGAAAAAACACCCCGTTGTTTTACACCAGTTTGTCCACTCTACAACCAAAGGTTGGATCTAATTAGAAGAGAGGGCCAACGCGTTTCGGTGGAGGAACTGCAATAGAAACCACCTTCATCAGGTCCAGCCAGGGGCAATTGCAACAGAGTGTCTCGCAACCTGGAGTTAGTGTCTCTTTATTAAAATGTAATGTTCCAACGTACCAATATGCTGCACCTTCACTCCTTGACTAAAAGCCAAGAATTTTAGGCCATTTTCATTAGCTGCCCAAGGACAGAGGCTTCACAACTGTCCTTCCCATACACAAGACTGTAATGGAGCCAGTGAAGACAGTACTATAGGCTCCTGTAGAGTATCGGCTTAAGAAGATTTCAACAAAATGCACTTTCTCTTACGAGCAGAACACCTTTGATATATGTTTCAAGGGAGATCCCGATATACTTCTTATTACCGCTGCCCAAATGTAATGTATTGCTGTACGAATCCTGCAGTTGTCTGATACTTCTCTACAGACACTGTAGCTCTGGTAAGAGTTTTTATAGGGTGTATTCATCAAATGGAATGCCTGTTTGAAAGTGTTCACATACGTCCCAGAGCTACACCAGCATACCGGCTGCACTTTGTTACAAGGAGTACATGGGAGTGAAAACAAGGCAAGGCATGTAATGTCATAGAGAAGTGTACAAGGACAGTACGATCAATTGTCAAATAAGGGACAGATACATGGAATTTCCATCTGATTGCTGGAACAACAACCTAGGGGAAATTTACCAATTTTTAGCATTGCCCTTGTGGAAGACAAGGGAATGCAAAGGTGACAAAAACATGTATCTGTTTAACCCCTTCTGTGCGGCGCCGATTCCCCCCCGGTGCTGGGTTCTAATAGAACCGGGCGTGGTCATGACGGAACGGTTCCGTCATAAGCACAGCTCGACCGATGCTCATGATGGAACCGTTCCGTCATGAGCATGGAAGGGGTTAACCAAGCCTAGTATATTGATAAACCTATAGTAACACAAGGTGGGGAAAATCGCTCCCTTGTGTTACTGTGCGGCAAGGACGTGAGCCATGGGGGGAGCGTGGCTGTTCCCAGGGCCGGACTGGCTGTAGCGGGCACCGGGCATTTTCCCGGTGGGCCGCTAGGGTGGGAGCTGTTTTTTTGTTACAGGGCCATTTTTGCAGCATAGCTGCAATTTCGGCCCCTGTAACAAAATCGTCAGAAACCAGTGGGCTAGCCAAGCTCTTTGCCAGGGCCAGTTTTGGTTCCCACTCCGGCCCTGGGTGTTCCCACGCATCCCCCAATGGATTATGACACATTCTGGGAATGTGTCAGAATTTTACACCTCCCCACCAAAGGCATTATGTGGAGAAATCTCAATGCTTCTTGCTGTTGTTTCCTCTTTTGAAGTATGCTGCATTCAGCAGCACAATTACAAAGAGGAAAATGCCTCTGAGGATTGTGTTTGTGCCTTCCTGCGCAAATACAATCCTGCCTGCAACATAGGCATCCTTGTAACATGATGCAAGGGTGCCTGCATTGCCGCTAGACAGCCAACGTTGTGCTAGTGCTGGGAAAGGGCAGGAATAGCCCGTATATTAGAAAATATGGCATATCCTTGCCCTTTCACGCACCACAGCACAGTAGCTTTCAATCAATCAGAAGATTTATAGAGCGCACTCCTCACCTGTGAGGGTCTCAAGGCGCTAGAGGAACGGGGGGTGCTGCTACTGCTCGAAATGCCAGGCCTTGAGAAGTCTTCTGAAGATCAGTAGGTCCTGGGTCTGTCACATGTGGATGGGGAGGGTGTTCCATGTCTTGGCGGAGAGGTGGGAGAAAGATCTGCCGCCGGTGGTAGTTCGGTGGATACGTGGGATGGTGGAGAGGGCGAGGTTAGCAGAGCGAAGCTGGCGAATCGGGGTATAGACGGTGGATCATTTGTTGAGATAAGCTGCTCCATCATTGTGGGGTGCTTTGTGAGTGTGGGTAAGGAGCATGAAGGTGATCCTCTTGCTGACGGGGAGCCAGTGCATGTCTCTCAGGTGGGCATTGATGTGGCTGTGGTGGGAGATGTCGAGGATGAGGTGTGCAGTGGCGTTTTGTATGCGTAGTAATCTTTTCTGGAGTTTGGCCGTGGTTCCCGCATAGAGGGCATTGATGTAGTCCAGCATGCTGCTGACGAGGGCCTGGGTAACAGTCCTTCTGGTGTAATTCCGTAGTTCGAGGGTCCGTGGTTCATAGATTCTGAACCCGTGCAATAAAGGTCGTCGGATATAGACGATTTTGGTATCAGCGGACCGCAAATCACGAGTGTGGTGTGTACGAGTATTTTTGAAATAATCGATCAATGAGAAGTAATCGATCAATGAGAACACTACGCATTCAGGGATTTCGTTTGACCCTTCGGGTTCCATTTTGTGTGCGGCAGCCATTTTGTGTGGTTGCCCTCACATAGGCCAATGACTATGGCCGAACGAGTCCTTGGGACACGTACACCTTAGATGACTCTCGTGTGACCTGGCCGAACTGACTCCCTTGCTCGAGGCTGACCTTGCTGAGCCAGTTCCCTGCTAAGCAGCTGGTCAGATAAAGATCAAAAAGCAGGACATTGCTGAGTTTATGGTACACTGCACCCACCCTTCTAGGTTGCTTCTCATCTTCTTCTGTTCCTTCCTTTATGGCTTAATCACTGATTTGGGTTGAGGCTTTATGATGGGTTTGTCCGGCCTGATCGAACAGGATATTGGAATGTGCTTGGTCATTTCTGGTGGGCTGGACAATGGAAAGTGGGATTGTCGTCATTCGATATGTTTAAAATGTCGACTCGGCTTTAAAGTTTACCATCCACACCAAGAAAGTGGCTGCCACGTGCTTTGGCATTTTACATAACATCAGGCCCATTCTGAAGTTCTTTGACTGCCGCACCCGCCAGCTCATTGTTCAGGCGACGATCCTTTCTAGACTGGACTATGCCAGTTCTCTCCTATTGGGAGCGAACCTGGCTGAAACCACCAGACTGCAGAGAGTCCAGAATGCGGCAGCCAGGGCTCTGGTTGGCCTCCCTCACCATTCTTCAGTCTCTGGAACCTTAAAAAAACTGCATTGGCTTCCGGTGGGAAAAAGGATCCAGTTCAAGGCTCTATGTTTAGCCTTCAAAATCCTTAAAACCGCCTCTCCTCCATTGCTGAGTCCCCTCCTGTCTGAGTACACCCCTAGAAGACCGCTCCGCTCAGAGGGACAACATCTAGTGACCATTCCTCACACTAGACTGGCCAGAGTTGGTGGCCGATCCTTCAGTTTCCTTGCTGCCAAGCTATGGAACAGTTTGCCTGAAACCATACGGGGGATTCAAGACCTCTTAGCCTTTAGAAAGGCCATCAAAACCCATCTTTTCCAATAATCGGTCATCTATCTGTGCTACTTTCACTCTGCATTCTGTCTGCTCGCAGCGCCGGGACGCCCCTTGGCTGGGGCAGCTGTGCGCTATATAAATTTCCCTAACATAACATAACATAACATCTGATTGGTCAGTTTGTACGTAATTGATGCTAGCCTGGAATGTGATTTTTGGCATAAAAGACCATGCTCTGCTCATTGAATTTGTGCAGTCTCTAGCGAACCACCCGTGTTGTGCTTCGTAGACCTCTGTTCCTGGTTGCAGCCAATAAACTTGGTCTTTGACGTCATCAAGAAGTGTCCCGTGCCTCTGTTTGCCGAGGCAGGGGAATCCGAAGACATCGGGCATTATCCCTGGCACCGCTGGGTTCTAAAACCCGGTTCTTCAGTTGGCGCCCAACATCGGGCGACGTCAGCGGTACCGGTCCAAGCCCGAAGATCTTGAGGAGCTTCGTGTGGAAATTCTGGAGGAAGGCCTGCCACTTCATCGACCCTTGTAAGTCGTCGTGGTCCGAAAGTCTTTGCTG
Source organism: Lissotriton vulgaris (assembly GCF_964263255.1). NCBI lineage: Eukaryota > Metazoa > Chordata > Amphibia > Caudata > Salamandridae > Lissotriton > Lissotriton vulgaris. The sequence goes on along the minus strand of NC_141690.1, from coordinate 143,595,432 downwards.
CGAGGTTCCCCGCTTTCTGACGGCTACGAAGAACTGCTGCCCTGACTGTCGCCCTGTCTTGGAGCCATTAGACGATTTGTAGAGCGAGACAATAGACGGGTCTTCTGCTGATGCCATCAACATTTCAGTTAAGTATGAGTGGAGCGTCTCCCAGTCCTTAGTTTTGTTTGGGTATCCTTCGGGATCGCTTTGATTTGGTACCTGCAGGCCCCAAAGCTGAGGGACTCGTGTTTTCACGAGACTATCGTTCTAAGATTTCCCTTGAAGTTTGAAGCTAGACTAGTGAGCGAAGATGCCTGGTCTTAGCAGACTTGGAAAGATATTTGGTTTTGGTTGTACTAGGGATTCCCGATTGGAGGATTCGTGTCCGGTTCCTCCGATTGGAACTCCGACCTATGACTTCTACGTAAAACATGGAGTGGGCCCCATCGCGTATAATGAAATATGGATTAAATACACTAGAAAAGACTGTGTCCTACAGTGGCCCCGTTATGGTAGCTTTGAAACAGAGATTTTAGACAATCTCGAAGTTAAATTGTTCAAGAAGAAAGCCCGACCGGTGATGTTTGACTCTTTCCGCTTATGGCGAAAGGAAGCCAAACAGAAAGAAATTGAGTTAGCGAAGCAAAATAAACGTGAACAAGGTATGTCAATGGTGCAAGCTGCTATACAGTTTAGGGATAATGAGGAAGAACAAGAGAGCGAACAGATGCTTAGGCAGCGTAAACTAGCGGTAGATAAGTGCTACCCAGCTTTGCCACCTAAACAGCAAGAAGAGAAGAAAGATCTTGTGAAAGATCCTTTAATGATGCACCTATTGAGTTCGCCACCCCCTTATGCGCAGGATGCTACGGCACCTCCGCCATCAGTTGTAGTTGCGCAACCTCTGGTTGCTTTGCCACCTGCGATTCCTCCACAGCCAGCTCTTCTTTCGTTGGCTACTATTCCTTTGGTGCAGCCCTCTCAAGGGCCGCCGCCTTTGCTACCTCCTTTGTCTGCTATTCCTACGCCTGTCTTGTATTCTCCTCCTGTTTCATCTCTGGTTTCCTCTCATTTTGCTCCGTCTCCTCTTCTTTTGTCACCTTCTCCTTCCGCTCGACAGAGAATGACTGATGCAGTTGCTAGTATCTTTTCTCCTTTGTTGGGTTCATTGGGTATGTCTCCTGTTGTCGAGCGTAGGCAATCGCGTAGTCAGTTGCCTAGTCCTGATGAAAGGACAGTGTTAGATAACTTGGGGCGTAAATGGGTTACGTATCCTACGCATTATAATCTTGAGGGTGTTATGGATGTTTTCCAGCAATGGGAAGCACCGAAACAGAGGTACGTTTTCGATATGATGTCTTCTTTCCTTCGTGAACAATGGGAAGATAGTGAGGTAGGTCAAACTCCGCCTGAGTTGTACCGTATACATTCTGAGTTTGCGAAAGGGACTGTTGTGGGTCTCAAGATTGAGAAAGCAGTTGGGACGTTGTTGTCGGTTAGGAATGCATCTCCTTCTGAGCGACTGTTTGAGCCTGATTCGTCAGTTAGGAGAAAGGCGCGTCAATATCCGATGCGTGAGGTTCCTCCAGTTTGGAGACCTGGTGATGCCACTGCTAATTCAGCTATTCCGCCACACTTTCAGCGTGTCTGGGTACATGTTCCTTGGAAGCCTGCTGAAGTCTTAGCGCTTAAGCAGACTTTGCCTGATCCGCGCAAAAATCCAGCAGGGTACTATAAGGAGCTAACTCAGACTGTGGGTTCATGTATCATGAATCTGGTAGATATAGATATGTTTTTTGGGAATGTTGTTCCACAGCCTATTTGGGGAAAGATTTGTCACACGGATCATGCGCATGAATTAGGTGATACATGGAATAATCTTAGAGACGCAGATAATAGACAAGTAGGTGGTGCTAAGCCTGAGGATTTGATTACTGACCTTCCAGGTAGGATTATTAATTATATGAAGACTTTAATGCCTGAAGTGCGTGTTAATTGGGACAAATTGTCTGCGTGCATGCAGAAGAAAGACGAAACTGTGTCTGACTTTTTCACTAGGTTCGAAGAGACCTTTGTAGACCACAGTGGTCAGGACATGAGTACTGAAGGTGGTCAGAGATTGTTCGTCGACAAATTTGTTCATAATTTGCTTCCAGAATTGTGCAATAGGTTGAAGGATTCTGAGAGTGCTTGGGCTGTTTCCACGTCAGCTCAGATTTTAGCTACTGCCCAGTACTATGAAAATAGGAACAAGGATGAGATAGAGAAAGCGGATAGGAAGAGAAAGGAATTGAAGACTAAAGTTCTTCTACAGCAAGCTTATCTGCCCTGTAATAATCAGCGCGATTATCAGCAGAATCAGCAATATTCGAGAAACTCGCCAAGGTACGAGTCTTCTCAACCACGTTTTCCCGTTGGTCCTAATCAGTGTGCGTATTGCAAAGAAAAGGGCCATTTCAAGAGTAGTTGTCCGGTTCTGTTACAGCGCACGAATGGTGCTTCTGGTGTGAGAGGTTGAGGTGCTCAACAAGCGCCTAGAGGTAGAGGTCATGGTCAGAATACACATTCTTTGCCTCCACAGAATTCTATGAATAGCTTTGATCAGCAGAATGGTACGTCTGGTAGCACGCCACAGTACTATGCGGACGAATATTATGTTGAAGGTGAGGAAGTGGACGGTAATAACTGCTAGGACATCCATAGACAAAGAGAGGGAGTTGTTTCAGTTCCAGTAGATCAGAGTGGACCTTATGTTGAAGTGATTGCATCAGGTGTGTCAGAGCCTTTTCTGTTGGATACTGGTGCTGCAAAGAGTTCTATTATACTCTCTAAACTCCCTGGCGCACCTTTGTCTGGCTTAAAGAATGTTTTAGTAGGTTTTTTTGGCGCCCCGGTTACGAATCCGATTTCTACTCCGTTGTTTCTTACTGTTGGACCTCGTACATTCGAAGCACCCCTCATTTTGACGACTGGTTGTGGTGAGAACTTGTTGGGATTGGACTTGTTAAAGAGATTGTATGCAACGCTATATTGTTCTCCTTCAGGAGTACATCTTACATTGGGTGAGAGAGTGATCTCTCCGATGTATATATCTAAAGATCGACTTCCACCTGAATTGTCTTCTCTCCCTGATTCTCTTTGGGCTACTGGTCCGAACGATGTGGGTCTTTTAGAGATTCCACCATTTGTTGTGACGTTGAAGGCAAATGCTAGATTGCCACGCATTCCACAATACCGTGTCTCGAGTGATGGCGAGAGAGCACTTTTGGCGATCATCTATGATCTGACTGAAAAAGGTGTGATTGAGGAAACGAGAGGTAATGTGTGCAATAGTCCGGTTTTGCCTGTTCTGAAGAGAACTGATTCTTCACAGCCTCCTGTATATAGGTCCGTGATCGATCTCCGCGAGGTGAATAAGATCGTTGTTCCGCAATTTCCTGTTGTACCTGATATCACCGCTTTGTTGACTTTGATCCCGGCTACAGCCACGTGGTTTTCGGTGATTGACTTGAAGAATGCCTTCTTTAGCATCCCGATTGCTGTGGAAAGTAGAGATATCCTTGGTTTCTCTTTAGGAGGACGAAGTTTCCGCTTTAAGCGCGCTCCTCAAGGCTATTGCGAAAGTCCATCGATCTATAGTCAAGCTTTAAAAACGCAACTTGATTTGCTGGTTTTACCTGATGGTGCTGCTCTTATTCAGTACGTTGACGATTTGTTAGTTGCCGCTGACAATGAAGAGATTTGTAGAGAGGCTACTTTATCGTTGTTATGTCACTTGTCTGATTTCCATCATAAGGTTTCTCTTTCGAAGTTGCAATATTGTCGACAAGAAGTTACCTATTTAGGTCACCTCTTATCGAAGGAGGGAAGGAAACTGACCCCAGAAAGAATTCAAGGCATTGCGAAAATGAGTGTGTCTACGACACAGAGAGAAGTACGTGCGTTTTTGGGTATTACGTCGAACTGTAGACAGTGGATCCCTAATTTCTCGTTGTTAGCGAGACCTTTGATAGCTCTTACTGTTAAGGATACTCCTAATCCTATTCCTTGGACTGATGAATGTCAAAAGAGCTTTTCAGAATTACGTGATGCGTTGTGTTCGGCTCCTGTGTTGAGTACTCCCGACTACAGTAAGCCTTTCACATTGTATGTCCACGAACGAGAGGGATGTGCATTGTCAGTCTTGACTCAACAGTTTGGCGATAAGCAGTGTCCATGTGCTTATTTTTCGTCGACTTTGGATCCGGTAGCTAGAGCGTTGCCGAGTTGTTTGAGAGCCACAGCAGCAGCGGCTGTTTCGATTCGACAGTCTGCTGGTTTGGTTATGGACAATACACTGGTTGTGATGGTTCCACATGCAGTGGATACCTTGTGGAATCGTACCAAGACACAGCACTTAACTAGTGCTCGATTGTCGGGTTACGAATTGATTTTGTTAGCGAGTCATGTGCATATAAAGAGATGCAACACGTTGAATCCAGCCACGTTGTTGACGATTTCAATTGAGTCAGATGACACAGAACAGCATGATTGATTCCTTAGAACTGAGGAAGAAACGAAGACGGAGAGGTGCAACAACCTGAAGTATATGTTAGTGGTTGTTTGCTCTTTTTCTAGATGGGTGGAAGCCTACCCTTTGAAGGACAATACTGCCTTGTCCACAGCGAAAGCCCTTATCAAAGAGTTCTTCCCTAGGTATGGATTGCCGAGAATGATCTGGAGTGACAATGGGAGTGAATTTGTGGGTCAAGTGATGAAGAGAGTGTGTGACGGGTTAGGTATAAGGCAGAAGTTCCACGCTGCAAATCACCCCCAATCAGCGGGTTTAGTCGAGTGCTATAATGGCACTCTCAAATTAAAATTGGCCAAAATTCAAGCGAGCTCTGGTTAACAATGGCCAGATGCCTTGCCTCTAGCCCTTTTGTCCACTAGAATGACTGAGCATTCGCGAATGGGTTTGAGTCCGTATGAGGTCATGATTGGCCGCGCGGCGAACATTTGGGGTGTGCCAAGACCGACAAAATTCAGTGAGATTGAACATCCTGTGTTACTCGACTACTTGTATGAATTCACGGCTAAATTGCGTGTTTTGCATCAATAGGTTCATGACACTCTGACACAGCCTTCTGAAGATCCAGGTCACGCCATCGAACTTGGTAGCTGGGTCCTGATTAAGAACTTCCAGCGGACCAAGAACGAGCAGCCCCGCTGGACAGGACCCTTCCTCGTGTTGTTGTCGACCCGTTCCGCAGTACGAGTGCACGGTAAAAAGAATTGGATCCATGGCGTACACTGCAAAAGGGCTCCTTTGCCTTTGCCGTACGACCGGTGGGTCCAGAAGGGACTTCCAGACTCTGAGACTGAGACCGTGCCTCGTTTTCTGCCATTCAGCGATGCTCGTTTGATTGGAACGAACACTGAGATAGATAGTGGCGATCTTCTTCAAGAAGCTGTGCCTCCATTGAACCGCTTGAACACTACCGAGCCTGAACTTTTGTTCCGTGAGCAAACATTGCCTGGCAAGGACCGTTATAATTTGCGACAGAGAGTCGTGGGACTAATAAAGAAATAAAGTTCTTTTTATGATTTTTCTGTTTGCAGGTTAACTCTCCTCCGAGGAACTACTTTGATTTTTGTTTTTCGGACCGCCATCCGGGTTCAGCTGTAGGGTCGCGGTTGCCGAAGTCTTTGGAGTGCAAGCCGGAGACACTAGGTCGATGGTTCTGGTTGGCCTAAGGGAGTTGCCCTGGGCTGACAGAGGCATTCCTTAGCATAGAACACCCTACCACCGCGAGCAGCATATTAGTGAAGATGGAGTTTTTTCAAGATGGAGAGACCTGTTGAGAGAATAAGCTTTAAGAGCAAAATTTGCAAACTGATGACTCGAAAAAGATTTTTAATATTGTGTTTATTCATGTTACTGAGTTTAATGATATTTTTAATTGGTTATGTGACATTCTCTTTTAAAGTGACGTTTGTGCCCACTACGCAACCTATATCTCCTCCTACTATTTCTTCTAATTTTTTTCACCCTTTGCCCGAACATGAGATAGTTAGAAGATTGGAATTTGCTAACAATTCTTTTATTCAACTTTTGCACCAACACCAGCTAGTTATGAACACGACAAATTGTTGGATTTGTGGCCTTATGCCCCATACGACCGATAAAGGTATTCCGTACTTGGTTTTGCCTTTCAGCCTTAATGCTTCTATTTGGGCATATAGAACGATGTTCATTTATGCCCATAGTGTCTATCCCCAACGTAGAGCGAAAGATAATCCGAAGAATAGTGCACTGGCCAAGGGTATAGTCGACATGATTAAAGGAACTAGTTCGTATGAGACTATTCCGAGAGATGAGAGACAACCATACATTGGTTGGAACGTTACTGGATATGGAGTTAGTCTGAGTGTTAACCAGTGAGCGAAAAGTTCTCCACCGATTTGGATAGTGCCCCATCAGGGTCGCTATTGTCTGCAAGGTAATGGCAAGAATCCGAGAGCTCAGTTAGGGAAGAGTGTCTGCACTGAGACTTATGTATTTGCGTCTCAGACTTTCCCAGCGTTCCTAGCAGCTAAGGGTACCTATTTCATCTGCTAAGATAAAGTGTATACATGGTTGCCCCCTGACTTCTCGGGCACATGTTTTGTTTCTTTCCTGTTGCCTCCCACTTTTTCAGCTGCGGCAGATTACCATAAGATGAGAGTTGCTAGAGGTGTCTTCAGCAAGGAAGATACCGCAGGGCAAGAATTGGAAGATTTCTTTAAGGGTTTTCTGCAGTTCTGGGGACCGATGGCTAACAGCAGGAACATTCACCAGTTGACGAGAGTGGTTGAGTCCACCATAGTCGAAACTGCCGGTGCCCTTAGTAACCTGACTGCTGAGCTCCAGTCGGATCGAGTTATGACACTTCAGAATACAGTTGCTCTTGATGTCATACTTGCAGATAGAGGTGGAGTGTGTAAACTGATTCAATCGAGCTGCTGCGTTTTCATTCCAGACAACGCTCCGACAGTCTTCCAGGCCACTTCCAGACTACATAAGATCTCCGACTCTGTACATATAGGCGAGGGAGATTGGTCGTTGATGGGATGGTTTTGGGGATTGATATCCACGTGGGGATGGAAGATTCTGATGGTCATTGGGATGATCTTAGCTATCCTTTTCTTGTTCTGTCTCTGTGTACAGTGTGCTCCTGCTATATGTGGCCTTTGTGCTACTTCATGTACGAGGAGACCTGTCCAGAGAGAGTTGCTAAGTACTAGGATGATGCTACAGCAACATATTGATGATCTGATGAATATAGACCTAGATTCAGACTGACATGGGTTTGGGTTTATTGCCTATGTAAGGGCAAAAGGAGGTTCTGTAGTTCCGTAGTTCGAGGGTCCGTGGTTCGTAGATTCTGAACCCGTGCAATAAAGGTCGTCGGATATAGACGATTTTGGTATCAGCGGACCGCAAATCACGAGTGTGGTGTGTATGAGTGTTTTCGTAATAAACGATCAATGAGAACACTACGTATTCAGGGATTTCGTTTGAACCTTCGGGTTCCATTTTGTGTGCAGCAGCCATTTTGTGTGGTTGCCCTCACATAGGCCGATGACTATGGCCGAACGAGTCCTTGGGACACTTACACCTTAGCTGACTCTTTTGTGACCTGGCCGAACTGACTCCCTTGCCCGAGGCTGACCTCGCTGAGCCAGTTCCCTTTTAAGCAGCTGGTCAGATAAAGATCAAAAAGCAAGACATTGCTGAGTTTATGGTACACTGCACCCACCCTTCTATCTTGCTTCTCATCTGCTTCTGTTCCTTCCTTTATGGCTTAATCACTGATTTGGGTTGAGGCTTTATGATGGGTTTTTCCGGCCTGATCGAACAGGATAGTGGAATGTGCTTGGTCATTTCTGGTGGGCTGGACAATGGAAAGTGGGATTGTCGTCATGCGATATGTTTAAAATGTCATCATCTGATTGGTCAGTTTGTACGTAATTGATGCTAGCCTGGAATGTGATTTTTGGCATAAAAGACCATGCTCCGCTCATTGAATTTGTGCAGTCTCTAGCGAACCACCCGTGTTGTGCTTCGTAGACCTCTGTTCCTGGTTGCAGCCAATAAACTTGGTCTTTGACGTCATCAAGAAGTGTCCCGTGTCTCTGTTTGCCGAGGCAGGGGAATCCGAAGACATCAGGCGTTATCCCTGGTGCTGCTGGGTTCTAAAACCCGGTTCTTCACTGGTTCTGGTGGGTATTCATCTGTAGATCTTGCACAGCATGCGGAAGGTGTTGAAGTAGGAGTCGGAGATGGCGTTTACTTGCTGGGTCATTGATAATGATGAGTCCAGGATGAACCCCAGTTTGCGTGCATGGTCTGTGGGTGTCTGTGCATCTCCCAGCTCAGCCGTCCACCAGGAGTCGTCCCAGGTAGGTGGGGTGGAGCAGAGGATGAGGACCTCCATCTTGTCTGAGTTCAGTTTCAGGCGACTGTTCTTTATCCATTCGGCGACGGCCTTCATTCCTACGTGGAGGTTGGTTTTGGCTTTCTGTATAGTGTTGCGTGCATGTTTGATACATATGACCCAGAGTCTGCAAATATTTACAAATGGCATGCAGGACAGTGTAGCAAGGCATCTTGGTGTATTGCTCTGTGCTGAGTGAAAGGCAGAGGGAAGGAATGATTGGTCTTTACCAATATATGGTGCACTAAAGTATTCTGCTTGCTCTTGTGCACAGACTGATGTCTAGGGCAATTGCAGGCACCCTTGCATCATGATGCAATGGTGCCAATGTTGTATGTATGGATATTTTGTTTGAGGAAGGGAGTCCTTCATACAAAAAAACGTTACTCAGAGGCATTGTTCTCTTTCAATGTGTGCTTCACAATGCAATACACTTTGAAAGATGAGACAATGAAAAGAAATACAGATATTTCTCCTCGCTGTGCCCTTGGTTGGGAGATGTACAATTCTGACACTTTCCCAAGGCTACCAGTGTTGGTAAATCTGGGAATGGAATGTGTCACTTGTTTGGTGCAAGGGAACAACCGTGGCATGCCTCTCTGCAGCAGAGTAACACAAGGCAGCGGATAATCCTGCCTTGTGTTACTCTAGATGTATCAAGCCACACAGGCCCATGCAAGAGCTTGCATGGCTTGGTAATTATCATGTAGGTGTAGTATTGCTCTTTCAGCCTATTTCATGGTGCTTGGTTGACGCAAATCCATGATAAATATGGGCCCATATGCAAGACTGAAAACTGCTAGTAATATACACAATTGTATCCAAAATTTGAATTCAGTGATAAAACAAAAGTACACCAACAGAATTATGTACTTTATTGAGCTCAGTACATTTATAGGTCAATTAAAAAGATATAATATTGACATATGTCAAGAAATAATGTTTGAAGAAGAAAATCTGTGTACCTACATGCTATGTTCTGCAAGGGACATCTCTAAATATTTCTAGTGAATAAGGAGGGTGTGAGATACATGCACATGAATTGACAAGTGCTAAGTGACAACAGTACAACATGGGTATATACTCTCTTGTAGAAACATATGTTCTTCATATCCCTGTGCACTTGAAAGTGAAGGTAATTTATGTCACAATGTAAGAGAGATCACTTACGTCATATACAATAACAGATTATTTGTAACATATTCCTATTTCTTTCGAGAGGGACAAACAACAGCTCCTGAAGATCAGCCTGTCTGTAATGATCAATCTTTTGAAGATACCCTCCTTCCCCCCATGGATTGAGACACCTTCCAACAACTCTTGAGCATCATAGAATCATCTGCTTCGGCTTTGGCAAGGGAATATGAAGTTGTTTGGTCTCCACATGAACCAACCCAGCCTGAGCATGGACCATCTACATGTCATTTTGCAAGTGAGGCCTCTGATGACCCCCAAGCCACATTTCAATGGCAGTTACCCGACGCGGATTGCGACACTGACGAACCGCTCCTCGGCCCCCGGACTCTGACGGCGGACCGCTCCTGACTCGAGGAAACCTTAATTAATTCAGGCAACAGCTTCTACCTACCAGAGCCTGCCCCCGTGACATCCGTTGCGGTAAAGACATAGCCCCTGGGCCAGATCGGAGCTCCGTTTCTGGGCCTACACTTCACCTCTCTCGTACCGTATTTTCGGCCTCCATCGAGCCATCACTAATCACTCACGGAACCTTGAAGATCATACCCACACTCGTGGGTTTCCTTGAGGACCACCTCAACCCCCTGCCACACCTGGCTGCTCACTTACCTAACTGGCAACCCGGTCCTGATGAAGATCCTAAATAAATAGGATCGAAACGGCATTGACCCTTCTACAGCACCACTTATGGTGCACCATCAAACTTGGTTAAAAAACAGAGAAGCATCACTTATTGATTGAGGACGAACCATTGCTTTTTTGTAAATATTGTGTTTTTTGGTCACATTGTCACATTGCGTCCTCGCTGTATTCACCCACTTGTCACTTACATCATCACTCTTTGCTTCACTAACACTTAGTGCACAAAGCCCCCTTGGGTTGCCATCATATTTTATGGCTACCAGTCGCTTTAACTGTTTTTGTATAAAATGTGTCCTCAAATATATGATGCTACGTGCACTTTCTAAAAACTAAACCCAGAGTCTCTCTTCTTTTTCTCCACATGCGTGTAATGTTCTGTGCATATTTTTTCACTCGCCCCCTTTACTGAATCCGATTGAGATATTGTTGTTGATAATACGTGTGGCGGGGTCCAGCAGCAAATGCTTGATGAAATCATGTTATGGATGGGGACTATGGTGGGCACTCTTGATGGAGTTCTTAGGTGTCTCTGCCCCAATAAGGGGTTGTCAAATGTTATACCTACCTAAATTGATGTTTCCTGAGCTGATGTCGTTGGTATCACGATGCAGAAGGACCAGCAACACCCACCTTCAACTTTTGACAACAATGATGTTGTTAGCCAGCTGGGAGCAATCAATTCTTCCATCTAGAGAGCTGGCAGATCATCTTGGGTAGCTGGTGTGGATGGACCAATCACCTGCTACATGATGGGGGTAACTGCCAGGCCGGGGACCCCGGCGGTCCATGCCTGTCATTACCTGGTGACCCCGCTGGTGCCTGGGCCAGCACCGCATTAAATAAACTGGCACACTTGGTGGGCATGCACAGAGACCCTAAAGGCTGTATAGTTCGATTCTGGCGAACCTTCTCAGCATGGCAGTCCCCGCGGGGGTAGAGCCACTTTTGCAGCCCGATGGGCATCACACAGAAGTTTCATGATTTATTAAACGTATGCCGGGGGAGCCGCCACACTTATTCGTAAGGTACACCATATACCCAGCTAGGCTCACTTGGTGATCCCCAGAGATGTTATACTCTGATGTGGGGGAGATTGGCTTCAGAGTCCATAACACTCATCAATTGCCATGGCACCCAACACTGATGATGCTTCTTTTTTTGGACAGTTTGTGAGGCCTAGTAGTAGACATAGGTTCCAACCACAGGCTTTGGGGAGATTTTAACACTGCCCTCAATACAGCTGTGGATAGATTCCACCCCCAGACCCACCATCATACCTCGGCTAATCACCATATTCAGGACATCATGATATAACACAAGCTCTTAGATGCATCCCCTAGAAAAAGAGGGCATTTTCCACTCTGGGGTCCACAAAAGTTGGTTGAGACCGGACTTTTGGATCATGTCCCATGGGCTAGGTGTCCAGTTACAAGACTCAACCAATCTTACGCATACTTACTCTGACCACTTCCCGGTCCTGCTCAAGATGTGCCCTCCAACTAACCCCTCACGCTATTTGTTGTGGAGACCATCTCCCAAAATCTTGTTGGATGTCCATTCTATGAGGAACTCAGGCAGGAGGTTCTTGATTTCTTGATTTTTTTGAGAGAAGCACAGCCCTGTCCTGGAGAAATGAACAGTTTGGGAGGCCTTCAATGTCACCCTATGAGGGATATGCATTGCCAAAAGTGGTGGTATATTGCGAGCAATCTAAGGCATGCTTCAGAGGCTTGAGAGCAATATTTAGAGGCTAGAGGGACAGTTTGAAGTAACCACAGGAATCGGGGAAAGGAACCAAACTCAGTGAGGCACTCACCGACTATCAGGACACAGTTGAATGCGAATGCTTGTTCTGTAGCAAATATTTCAAAGCTACAGTATATGGGGAGGGGGAACGCCCGGGATGGGCACTAGCAGAAATAACACTCAAGCCCAAGTTCTCCAATCACATTCTTGATATTAGAGGCGCTGACTGCACATTAACCAAAGACACATATGAGATACTCAATATTTTCTCTGGCTTCTATTCTACCCTTTACTTATGTTGTAGGACCCAAAATGTAGACCGTAATGCATAATTAGGGAATGTGGTACCAGGCTGGCTCAGTAATACGCAATGAGAATTCCTATCAGCAGACATAGAAGAAGACAAAATCAGACAGGCCTGGACAGACTGCTGGCAAAGTTTTATAAAACATATGTCAGCCCCGCTGTCTCTATCTTCAAAGCTATTTGGATGCAAGGGAGTCAGGCCTTCTCCCATCCTTGATGAGAGAGGCACTGATCATTTACATCATTAAGCCCGGCAATTCGGCAAAACTTTGTGAATCTTATCGACCCATATCACTCATCAACTATAATGCCAAAATACTTGCGGAGGTTTTAGCTAATCACTTTGAGCCTGCTGATAGAATTCCTGGTTAGACCTGGGCAGCCAGGTTTTGTTCAATGGCACACCACATCACATAAGTTGAGCACACTTTTCTCGCGGCTACAGGACATAGACCCTGAGTTGGCTGCGGAGGCAGTGTTCCTCAATGCCAGCAAGGCATTTGATTTCCTTAGGTTAAATTAACTGATGGTGGCGGTGCAGGGCATGGGCTTCCCTTCCTCCTACCTATCCTGCATCGCGCTGTTGTATTGCAGACTAATGGCAAAAGTGCAGATAAATGGGACTTGTTCTCTCCCCTTTTCCGTTTTCGGGGAATCAGGCAGGGGTGCCCTCTGTCAAGCCTGCTCTTTGCACTAGCAGTGGAACCACTTGTCCCTAAACTATCTGTTTCTTAACATTCCTTACTCACCGGGTGCCCTTTTTTAAGAACTTTAAAACACAGTTGATCAGACTGGCATGGGGAGGGAAGCAACTGAGGCTGAAATGGGAGGTACTTACATAACTGTTCACAAAAAGAGACTTTAAATAACCTGACGTGAAGCTCCATTACTATGCGTGCAGGCCCACTACACTGCATATTGGTATAAGCCACCCCCTTTCATGCCACATCTGCCCATAGAGCATGGATACATGGCTCCAATACCCATGACTGCATATCTAGTTGCAAGGGCACAGATGGCCGATTTGGCAGACTCCACTGTGGAGTAATTGACAGATGCATGGGATAAACTGGCCAAACGGCTTACCAGACCTATCCTTTACTCTCCACTCATCCCATTTCCTTAGCATTCCCTATTCCCAGTCACACACAAGATGGTGTGTCAGATTTATGATACACAAGACAGGAGTCACTACCTGAGGAGACATGTACTCTGAGGGACTCTTTGTTAACCATGACAAATTCTTCAACCTGGTGATCGCCGCATCGCCTCTCTAACCCCACCGTCCCCCAGCACCAGATGCATGCTACTTAGTACTAGATCTTTAAGTAAGCATGCAGTCGATATTTACACCCTTCTGTCAGACTCCAGTCCACAATGCCTTTTCTTGACTGAGACCTGGCTAGGGGAGGGCGCGGGACCGGACATTGCCTGCGCCATTCCCTCCGAGCTATGTGATCTACAGGAAAGATAGAAGCAAGGGAAAGGGGGGTGGTATAGCCATGATCATTGACAGGACCATTGTATGCTCTATTATTCCAGTCGATAACATCACCGGTTGTGAAGATCTTGCCATTTCCCTTTCCTTATCCCCTCAACAATCTTGTATCGGTATGCTGATCTACAGACCCCCTGGCCCTATGAGCACCTTCTTTGAAGAACTTCACGCACTTATTTCTTCATTATGCCTTAGAGCGGACCATTGTCTGTTGTTGGACGACTTCAATATCCATATGGATAAGGAGGATGACCCAGACAACCTTAAACTTAAAGACATTACCTCTACCCTTCAGCTCCTACCCTATCTTGGACTCCCTACCCACTGTAAAGGGCATATTTTAGATCAAATCTTTTCTACTGTCCCTATTGTCCTCACCTCCCTTGCCCCTGTATTATGGTCAGACCATTTCTTAGCGGCCTTTAAGATCCCTTCTATTATCAGGAAAGCTGCCCATGGCCACTGGTGCGATGAGCTTCCGTCCAGGGCCTTTGAGAATATTACTCCAGCTATGCTGGCCAAATCACTCGAGACTCACCCCTGCCCACTGACAGGCTCGCTCTCTACTGACCTTGATCTCTTTCAGGATTGGCTGACGAAACAACTGGTCATCCTTGCCCCCCCGGTTCCTCCCAAGCCACGCTCAGTGAGATCTTCTGCCCCTTGGTTCTCCCCGGCGCTAGCCGCTAAACGCCGACAATGCAAACAAGCAGAACGGACCTGGCGTAAATTTTATGACGCCAGCGCCAAAGATACCTATAGGGAACTGATTAGGGATTACCATCATGAGATTGCAGCTTGCAAAAAATCCTATCTAGCTAGCAAAATAGAGGGTGCTTCCAACTCTTGCAAAGAAATTTTCAAAATAGTTAAGGATTTTATCTCTCCCCCTTGGGTCACTCCCAAACTGACCCATTCGGAGTCATGGATCATCGAACTGGCCAATTTCTTCACCAATAAAATCAGATCTATTCAGGCCTCTTTTGGAACTATTACCCAGGATTCCTCCCCCTTGTCAAGTCTTTCTGACCCCTTTCAGACCTCGTCCACTCCCTCCCTCTGGACTTTCCCCCCATTATCCCTTCAGTCCTCTCTTTACCTCCTTTCCAAACTAAAGTCAGGCTCCCCTCTTGACCCGTGCCCCGCAAAATGTTTGGCACGTATGGCCCCTACTCTCAATCACATCATCAATCCTATTCTGAACCTTTCACTTAACACAGGCGTTGTACCTCAAGCTTGGAAGCAGGCCCTCATCCTTCCCCTTTTGAAGAAGGCTAACTTGTCACCGGAGCTTCATCTCAACTACAGACCCATTTCCCTTCTGCCAGCATTGGCGAAAGTGGCCGAAAAACATGTTCACTCTACCCTGTCCCATTTTTTGGAGTCCCATGACATCTTGCATAAATCACAATCTGGTTTCCGCTCCAACTTGAGCACAGAAACTGCCTTGCTCGAGGTCACGGAGATGATTAGAGAGACCCTGGACAGGGGAGGAAAAGCTATGCTGGTGATGCTAGACCTATCAGCGGCTTTTGACACCGTCCCCCATGACCGCCTCCTATTTAGACTCTGGGAGATAGGTCTAAGGGGGACGGTGTTCAGTTGGTTCAGGTCTTCCTCACTGGCCGGCAGCAAACGATCTGGGCTCCACCTTTCTCTGCCGCTATGCCGCCTCTGGAGGTCGGAGTGCCGGCTCCAGGCTGGACTATTCCAACGTTCTGTACCTCGGTCTGCCTGAATACCTCCTTTCGCGTCTGCAGGTGGTTCAGAACTCAGCGGCCCGTGCCATCTTCGGCCTCCTCAGCTAGGGCCAGTGAGCTTCTGAAGACTCTCCACTGGCTCCCCATGAAGAAGCGTATCATCTTTAAGACCCTGACCATTGCATTTAAAGCCTTGCATGGTATAGGTGCCCGCTATCTTCAGAAATGGGTCCGCTTCTACTCTCCAGCCAGATTCCTGCGCTCCTCCTCACAAGCCAAGGCAGCGATTCCCAGGATCCGGCGTGCCCACTGTGGGGGGCGCTCTTTCAAACTCCTTGCCCCACAGTTATGGAACGATCTCCCTTTCTCCTTGAGATCCAGCTCCAATCTTCTGGCCTTTAGAAAAGACCTGAAGACATTTCTCTTCCTGCAATAAACACCGCCTGTGCTTCTTTGTTTTCGGTCACCCATCCGTTTTTACCATTCTCTGACCTTGCTGAGGCTCTTACAGCGCCGGGACACTCTTCGGAGTAGCCGTGCGCTATAGAAGCACCCCCTTAACATTAACATTAACATTAACTGGTGAGATACCCACTCCCTTTGCGGTGTTTCTGTACATCAGGCTCAGTCAAAGTGTGAAGGCGGCCACACCTAATTTCCCTTAGGAGCCACCCACGTTTAAAACCTTACATATAATGATACAAGCCACAAATCCGAAACATATTTTCTCAACACTATACACCACTGCACAAATTGAAGCCACTGAGGTGCACGTTTCTGTTGGGACCGGGAACTGGAGACAGCACTCACCGACAAGCAATGGCAATACTGTTGCCAGCAAACTGGTTGCATAGCTTCTAGTAGCAGACTACGCATCATTCAGCCTGAGACCCAAATTTAAGGAGTGGTTGCAGGATCTGAACAGATGACAACCAATGCAGGGTTGTTGCCCCCGAGCTCTCGGCCGCGGAATATATGTATCCCCCTCCAGGACTACGTAACGGCGCACCCTGCTAGTCCTGCTGGTGATTCTGTTTCTCAACGGGCATCGGCAGATGCTCTTTAGAGATGTCACAGTTATCCATCTACTAGCCAGGCCGTGAGCCACACGAGGATGGAAAGTTTGGCCGTGTGATGGATTGTTCCCTCCCTAGTATGGGTTTTGCTATGAAGAACTGGGATTTAAAAAAATATATATATTTTAGAAGTTTTGTATAGCACTGGCTGGCCGAAAGGGTATCAGAGCGCTTCACAACATAAATATCATATACATTAATGCGCAAACGTGAGACCCAGGGGATCAAGGGGGGTAGGGGAACATGTAGGTTACAGCAGGAATGAGATATCTGATATTCAGCCCAAAATAATCGAGAATCAAAGAGATTAAAAATAGAAGGGTTTCTTGAGCTGCTACAGAGGGAAGGGTCTGATAAAGAACCATACAAAATCGTCCAACAAAATGTTTGTGCACATAGGATTTCTTGAGCTGCGACTGTGTTGTCAGACTTGAATTTTAGTAACGATGTGGAGACAATTGTAGGACTGTCCAGGGTCTGTCAGTTACCTCAAATGCGGTTGAGGAAGAGGTCTTTGAGCAGGCTCTTGAATTTTGAAAACGATGGGATTGTTCTGATGTGGGGTGGAATGGAGTTCCAGATTTTGGGTGCAATTCCAGCGAAAGAGTTGGCTGTGGTTCTTTGCTTGTGAATTTTTGGAGGGATGAGCAGTAGAGAGCTGGAGCTCCTGAGATTTATGGACTGGCCTGACCTATGATGGGGACAACCCCACTTGTGTCATCTAGGCGCACAGACCTTTACAACCTTTTACAGCTGTGTTCTGTCTTTCGATGGACACTGTGTAAAATCAAATGTGGGTCATATATCCTATTACAATGTTTCTGAAATTGAGATGATGCACAAAGTTAATTTGATTGAATATTTGATATCCAATTCTGAAATCTTGTGATGCTAACTGAAAACACCAATATAGAAAAAGAAAAAAAGAAAAGGGGACTGGAGGCTTTCCTTCATGCCATCAACAGGTGCCCTCAATAGCAACGTCCTAGCTGTGTTGTAAAACCAGCAAGCCCTTGCAATGGATTACTATGCTGTTTTACCATCATTCACAAATGTAATTGGGAAATTGGGAATAACATCTACTGCCTCTGATGGCTGTGTTTCAAAGGTAATTACCATCAGTCCTCACCCTCCTATTCCAACACAAAAAACATCCATTGGAAGCAGAACACTCATCAGAGGAGGAAGATGTATAGGTCCCCAGTTTCAGAACCAGAAATTCACTATGAGCATTTGTGAAAGCCTCCTGGCCAGTTTTACAATCTGTCCTATGTCGGACATCATGCACCTTCTTTGCAACTCACTTCAGTACTCCATTTTTTATGATGTAATTGATCTTGTCCTATGTTTCTCATCAAATAGCATCCATATTTGATAATGACAATATGT
Source organism: Lissotriton vulgaris (assembly GCF_964263255.1). NCBI lineage: Eukaryota > Metazoa > Chordata > Amphibia > Caudata > Salamandridae > Lissotriton > Lissotriton vulgaris. Next base: position 143,577,437 of record NC_141690.1, on the reverse strand, counting down.
TACTCAGCACTTTTAATACATAACAGATGTAAATGAGACATTTATTTTCTAGCTACATGTATTGTAAATCACTACACATTGGTCTTTCTCACTATGTGACAAATTGCTGAAGTAGGCTAATCACATGATGAATGTGTGAATCCGAACAAGGTCTATAGTAAAAGTTATTGAAATCCAATTACCAGATTTGTACAGTCTAATGTCAAACGTTTTCATACATACCTTACTAAAACAGTATCAAATTATTATAAATCAGAATCAGAAGGGGGAATAAATTAAATATCATATGCTGTCTTTGAATGTGCATATGTTCCATTGTAACATATGTTACAATGGAAGAATGAGCAATGTGTACTAACTCTATTGCACACACACCAAATCAAAGTAGAAAGCGAGGACTAGATAAGCTAGAACATCAGAGTAAATCAACAAGGAACCTCACAGAGAGATGAATCTAAAGTACATGATTTACCACCTCTAAAAAGGATGTGTGAGGTATATAAACACAGCACACTGTTCCACTGATTGTACTTCCGTGGTTTGCGAATGGGGTTCGACGGTTCCGAACCCGTTCAACAAAGGTCGTCGGAAATGGACGATTTTGGTGTCAGCAGACCGCAAATGGCGAGTGTAGCGTGTCTGAGTGTTTTCGTATGAATCGATATAGGAGAACACTCTGTATTCGAGGCTTTAGTTTGAACCTCCGGGTTCCATTTTGTGTACGGCAGCCATTTTGTATGGTTGCCCTCACATAGGCCCGATAACTGTGGCTGAACGAGTCCTTGAGACACGTATGCCTTAGCTGACTTTGAGTGACCTGGCCGAACTGACTCCTTGCCCGAGGCCGACCTCGCTGAGCCAGTTCCTTGTTCAGCAGCAGGTCTGATAAAGATCAAAGAGCAGGATGTGCCCGAGTTTCCAGTATACTGCTCCCACCTTTCTATCTCACTTCCAATCTGTTTCTGCCTTTCCTTTACGACATAATCATTGATTTGGGTTGAAGGTTTTATGATGGGTTTGTCCGGCCTGATCGAACAGGAAACTTGGAATTTGCTTGGTCATTTCTGGTGGGCTGGACAACGGAAGATGGGATTGTCTGAGATTGTCGTCATACGCTACTTTCAAAATGTTACACTGTCATTGGTCAGTTTGTATGCACCTAATGCTAATTTGAAATATTGCCTGAGGCTTGATTTTTGGCATAAAAGACCATGCTCCGCTTATTGAATTTGTGCAGTCTCTAGCGAACCACCCGTGTGTGCTTCGTAGATCTCTGTTCCTGGTTGCAGCCAATAAACTTTGGTTTTGACGTCATCAAGAAGTATTCCGTGTCTCTGTTTGCCAAGACAGGGGAACTCGAAGGTATCAGGCGTTCTCCCTGACGCTGCTGGGTTCTAAAACCCGGTCCTTCAGTTGGCGCCCAACGTGGGGCGACTTCAGCGGTACCGGTCCAAGCCAGAGGTTCGTGAGAAGCTTTGTGTGAAAATTCTGGAGTAAGGCCAGCCACTTCATCGACCCCTGTATGTCGTCGTGGTCCGAAAGTCTTTGCTGCGAGGTTTCCCGCTTTCCAACGGCTACGAAGGACTGCTGCCCTGACTGTCGCCCTGTTTTGGAGCCTTAGACGTTTGTAGAGCGAGACGATTGACGGGTCTTCTGGTGACGCCATCGACATTTCAGTTAAGTATAAGCGGAGCGTCTCCTAGTCCTTAGTTTGTTTTGGTATCCTTTAGTGGATCGCTTTGATTTGGTACCTGCAGGCCCCAAAGCCAAGGGATTTGTGTATTCACAAGACTATCGTTTTGAGATTTCCCTTGATGTTTGAAGCTAGACTAGTGTGCAAGATGCCTGGTTTTAGCAGCCTTAGAAGATTGTTTGGCTGTGGTTTATTTAAGGATTCCCGGTTAGAGGATTCGTGTCCGGTTCCTCCGATCAGAACTCCTACATATGACTTATATGTGAAGCATGGTGTGGGCCCTATTAGTTATAATGAGATCTGGGTAAAATATACGAAGAATGACGGTGTCCTACAGTGGCCCCGTTATGGTAGTTTTGAAACTGAAATTCTAGATAATCTTGAAGTGAAATTGTTCAAGAAGAAAGCCCGGCCGGCGATCTTTGACTCTTTACGCATATGGCGCAAAGAAGCCAAACAGAAAGAAATTAAATTAGCGCAGAAGAATAAGCGAGAACGAGGTATGTCAATGGTACAAGCTGCTATTACGTACAGAGATAATGAGGAAGAACAAGAAAGTGAACAGATGCTTAGAGTGAGGAAGTTAACAGTAGATAGATGCTATCCAGTCTTGCTGCCTAAAGAGCAGAAAGACGAGAAAGATCTTGCAAAAGATCCTTTAATGTCAAATCTGTTAAGTTCACCACCACCCTATGCACAGAATGCTACGGCACCACCGCCACCAGTGGTGGCTGTACAACCTCCGGTTATTATGCCTCCTGTAATTCCTCCACAGCTAGCTCTTCTGATGGCTACTGTTCCTTTGGCCCAGCCTCCTCAGGGGCCGCCAACTTTGCCTTCTCCTTTGACTGCTACTTCTATGTCTGTCCCTAGAGCTTCTTCAGCTTCGACTTTGGATTCTTCCACTATTGTTCCGTCTTCCCTTATTCTCCCAACTACTCCTTCTCCTAGACAGCGAATGACTGCTGCCTTTTCTGGTTTTCTGACTCCTTGGTTGGGACAATTAGGTATGTCTCCTGTGAGCGAGCTTAGACAATCGCGTAGTCAATTGCCTGATGTGGATGAACGTGTGGTTTTGGATCACATGGCACGTAGATGGGTTACGTATACATCCCAGTACGATCTTGAGGGTATCATGGATGTTTTTCAGCAATGGAAAGCACCAAAGCAACGGTATGTTTTCGAAATGATGTGTGTGTTCCTCCATGAACAATGGATGGACAAAGTGGGTAAAGCTCCTGAAGAATTGTGTTGAGTGCGTTCCGAGTTTGCGAAAGGGACGATTGTGAGTCTCCCCGACATCGAGAGAGCAGTGTCGACGTTATTGTCATTTCGAAATAATGCTCCTTCTGAACGGCTGTTCGAGCCTGATTCGTCAGTTAGGAGACAAGCGCGTCAGTATCCGATGCAAGAGGTTCCTCCGGTTTGGAGACCTGCTGATGCAAATGCTGTTCCACCTGTTGTTGCTCACTTTCAGCGAGTGTGGGTACATGTTCCTTGGAAGCGTGCTGAAGTCCTAGCACTTAAGCAGACTTTCCCTGATTCACGGAAGAATCCTGCCGGATATTATAAAGAGCTCACGCAAACTGTGAGTTTGTGCGTCATGAATTTGGCAGACATAGATATGTTGTTTGGGAATGTTGTTCCACAGCCCATCTGGAATGTCATTCGACATACGGATCATGATAATGAATTGGGTGATACGTGGGTTAATCTTATTGCTGCGAATGACAAGTTGGAGGTGCTAAGCCTGAAGATCTTATCACAGAACTTCCTGGTAGGGTAATTAATTTTATGAAGACTTTGATGCCCGAAGTGCGTGTTAATTGGGACAAGTTGTCAGCATGTAAGCAGAAGAAAGATGAGACTGTGTCTGATTTTTTCACGCGTTTCGAAGAAACTTTTGTCGATCATAGTGGTCAGGATATGGCTACCGAGGGTGGCCAGAGATTATTCGTTGACAAGTTTGTACATAATCTTCTTCCCGAGTTGTGCACTAAGTTGAAGGATTCTGAGAGTGCTTGGCCTGTTTCCACGTCGGCGCAGATTTTAGCTACGGCTCAGTACTATGAGAATAGACGTAAGGATTAGTTCGAGAAAGCGGATAAGAAGACTAAGGAATTGAAGACTAAAGTTCTTCTACAACAAGCTTATCCACCCCGCGTTAATAGTCAGCGTGATTATCAGCAACCTCAGCAGTATTCGAGAAACTCGCCAAGGAACGAGACTTCTCAACAGCGTTTTCCGTATGGGCCTAATCAGTGTGCGTATTATAAAGAAGAGGGTCACTATAAGAATAGTTGTCCGGTCTTGTTACAGCGATTGAATGGTGCTTCTGGTGTGAGAGGTAGAGGTGCTCAACAAGCGCCTAGAGGTAGAGGTCGCGGACAGAACGTACGTCCTTTGCCTCCGCTGAACTCGATGAATAGTTTTGATCAACAGCAGAATTCATCTGGTAGGACAGCACAGTACTATGTAGATGATTATTATGTTGAAGGTGACGAAGCAAATGGTAATGATTGTTAGGACAGCCATGGACAAAGAGAGGGAGTTGTTTCAGTTCCAGTAGATCAGAGTGGACCTTATGTTGAAGTGATTGCATCAGGTGTGTCAGAGCCTTTTCTGCTAGATACTGGTGCTACAAAGAGTTCTAATATGCATTCTAAACTCCCTGGCACACCTTTGTCTGGCTTTAATAATGTTTCTGTAGGTTTTTCTGGCGCCCCCGTTACGAATCCGATTTCTGCTCCATTGTCTCTTTCTGTTGGTCCTCGTAAGTTTGAAGCACCCCTTCTTTTGACCAAAGGTTGTAATGAGAATTTGTTGGGATTGGACTTGTTGAAGAGATTGTATGCAACATTGTATTGTTCTCCGTCAGGAGTACATCTTACTTTGGGTGAGAGTGTGATCTCTCCGATGTACGTGTCGAAAGATAGTCTTCCATCTGAATTGTCTCTGTTACCGGATTCACTGTCCGCTACGGGTCCAAATGATGTGGGTCTATTAGACATTCCCCCATATGTTGTGACACTGAAGGCGAATGCTAAGTTACCGCGCATTCCACAATATCGTATCTCAAGTGATGGTGAGCGTGCACTTTTAGCGATTATTTATGATCTGATCGACAAGGGTGTCATTGAGGAAGCGCGAGGTAATGTGTGCAATAGTCCTGTTTTGCCTCTTTTAAAGAGAACTGATCCTTCACAGCCTCCTGTACACAGATTTGTCATAGATCTTCATGAAGTGAACAAGATTGTTGTTCCACAATTTCCTGTTGTGCCCGACATTACTGCATTATTGACTCTGATTCCGGCTTCTGCCACTTGGTTTTCGGTGATTGATTTGAAGAATGCTTTCCTCAGCATCCGATTGCCACAGATAGTAGGGACATCTTTGGATTCTCTTTAGGAGGACGAAGTTTCCGCTTTAAGCGCGCTCCTCAAGGCTATTGTGAGAGTCCATCGATCTATAGTCAAGCTTTAAAGACACAACTTGATCTGTTGGTTTTACCTGAAGGTGCAGCCCTTATTCAGTATGTCGATGATTTGCTAGTTGCCGCTGATACTGAAGAAATATGTAGGGATGCCACTTTGTCATTATTACGTCATTTGTCTGATTGTCATCACAAAGTTTCTCTCTCGAAGTTGCAATTTTGTCGACAAGAAGTTACCTACTTAGGTCACCTCTTATCGAAGGAGGGAAGGAAACTGACCCCAGAAAGAATTCAAGCTATTGCGATAATGAGTGTTCCTACGACACAGAGAGAAGTACGTGCGTTTTTGGGTATTACGTCGTACTGTAGACAGTGGATTCCTAATTTTTCTTTGCTAGCGAAGCCTTTGATAGCTCTTACTGTTAAGGATACTCCAAATCCTATTCCTTGGACTGACGAATGCCAAGAGAGTTTTTCCGAATTACGCAACGCGTTGTGTTCGGCTCCTGTGTTGGGTACTCCCGACTACAGTAAGCCTTTCACATTGTATGTCCACGAGAGAGAGGGATGTGCATTGTCGGTTTTGACTCAGCAGTTTGGCGATAAGCAACGCCCATGTGTGTACTTTTCGTCAACTTTAGATCCTGTAGCTAGAGCGTTGCCGAGTTGCTTGAGAGCTACGGCGGCAGCGGCTGTTTCAATTCGACAGTCTGCTGGTTTGGTTATGGACAATACGTTAATTGTTATGGTTCCACATGCAGTGGATACCTTGTAGAATCGTACCAAGACACAGCACTTAACTAGTGCTCGGTTGTCAGGGTATGAGCTGACATTGTTAGCGAGTCATGTGCACATAAAGAGGTGTAATACCCTAAACCCAGCCACATTGCTGCCGATCTCACTTGAGACAGATGATGATAGTGAAGAACAGCACGATTGTTTTCTAAGAACTGAAGAAGAGACGAAAGGGAGAGTAGACCTTAGAGATACTCCTCTTCCTGACTGTGATGGTACTTTGTGGGTTGATGGTTCGTGCTTTAAGTTGCCGAATGGTGATACGACTGCAGCATATGCTGTGACGACTTTGCATACGATTGTTGAAGCTGCACGTATCCCACATAATTCAGCACAAGCAGCGGAATTGATTGCACTTACGAGAGCGTGTGTGTTGGCGAAAGGAAAACGAGTGAATGTGTACACGGACAGCCAGTATGCATTTGGCGTGGCTCATAGTTTTGGACGTTTGTGGCGTGAACGTGGATTTTTTACTTCACATGGGACGAAGATCCAGCATGGACAATTGGTGAATGAGCTTCTTGAATCTCTTACGTTACCATTACAAGTAGCGATCGTGAAATGAAGTGCCCATAAAAAGGTTACGGATGATGTTGGTCGTGGTAATGCGTTTGCGGATGAAGTTGCGAAAGAAACTGCAAGAAACGTGATGAGTCGAATGTATGTTGCGGGTCCAGCGAGATGGGTTCCAGAGAAGAGTATGTGTGAAGATACGATCGAGAGTGTGAAATCCATTCAAGCTGAAGCTACAGAGAAAGAGTTGAATGAATGGAGAGAAAGCAAGGGTAGATTGGATTCGAATGATTGTTGAACTGCTTTGTCAGAGCATCAGAGATGGTTGTTGCCTAACGCGTATGTGCTTCCAGTTGTTAAAATGGCTCATGGAATGGCACATATTAGTGTGAAAGGGATTTGCAAGTTGTTGGCTCCAGTTTGGCAGAATGTTGGGATTCCCAAATGTGCAGAGAAGTTGGTCAAGAACTGTATGGTGTGTTTGATGCATAGTCCTGGTAAGGGAACTCCAACACCAGCTGGTCATTTTGCTCCTCCTACGTATCCGTTCGAGGCTTTGCAGCTAGATTTGATCCACATGGAGAGATGCAACAACTTAAAATATGTTTTGGTGGTTGTTTGCTCTTTTTCTAGATGGGTAGAAGCTTACCCCCTTAAGGACAATACTGCTTTGTTCACAGCGAAAGTTTTGATAAAGGAATTTTTCCAGAGATTTGGAATGCCGAGAATTATCTGGAGTGATAATGGGAGTGAATTTGTGGGTCAAGTTATGAAGAGAGTGTGTGAGGGTTAGGAATTAGGCAGAAATTTCACGCTGCAAATCACCCCCAATCAGCTGGTTTAGTCGAGTGCTATAATGGTACTCTTAAATTAAAATTGGCCAAAATCCAAGCGAGCACTGGTTTGCAATGGCCAGATGCCTTGCCATTAGCACTTCTGTCTACAAGAATGACTGTGCATTCACGAATGAGTTTGAGTCCGTATGAGGTTGTGTTTGGTCGCCTGGTGAATATTTGGGGCGTACCAAGACCAACGAAGTTTAGCGACCTTGAGTATCCTGTGTTGCTTGATTACTTGCGTGAACTGACAACTAAAATGAGTGTTTTACGCCAACAGGTGCATGACAGCCTTCCACAAGCTTCAGAGGATCCAGGCCATTCTATTGAACCTGGTTCATGGGTTTTTTTGCGCAATTTCCAGCGGACCAAGAACGAACAGCCCCGTTGGACGGGACCTTTTCAAGTGCTCCTGTCAACGAGATCTGCGGTCCGAGTGCAAGGCAAGCGAAACTGGATCCACGGAGTGCATACTAAGCGGGCACCTTTGCCCTTACCTTACGATAAGTGGGTCCAGGAGGGACTTGCAGACTCTGAAACCGAAGTCGTTCCACGGTTCCTACCATTCAGCGATGCTCGACTGATTGGAACAAACTCAGAGAAAGAGAGCGACGATATTTTGCAAGAATCAGTGCCCCTTGCGGATCGGTTGAACACTACAGAGCCTCAACTTTTATTCACGGATCAAAAATTATCTGTAAAATGCTGCTATAATTTGAGACTGAGAGTTATGGACAAATAAATAAAGACTAATAAAGTTTTATGATTTTTCTGTTTGCAGGTTAACTTTCCACCGAGGATCTACTCATTTTAGTTTTTTCTTGAACCGCCATCCGGTTCTTGCTGCTAGGGTCGCGGTTGCCATAAGTCTTTGGAGTGCAAGCCTGAGACACTAGGTCGAGGGTTCTGGTTGGCTTAAGGGAGTTTTCCTGGGTTGACAGAGGCATTCCTTAGCAGAATCAACCTACCACCGCGCGCAGCATATTTAGTTTAGGATGGATTTCTTTGAGTTGGAGAGACCTGTACAGACACTGACTTTTAGAAAACGGATATGTAAAGTCATATCGAAGAAAAGTTTTTTGATACCATGTTTATTTTTACTATTGAGCTTGATGATACTTACAGTTGGTTATGTAACATTTCTTTTAAAATGACGTTTAATCCCACTGTGCAGCCTACACCTCCACCTACTATTTCTTCTCATTCTTTTCATCCTTTGCCTGAGCATTAGGTAGTTAGACGATTGGAATTTGCTAACAATTCCTTCATCCAACTTTTGCACCAACACCAGTTAGTGATGAACATGACAAACTGTTGGATTTGTGGTCTAATGCCCCATACGACCGATAAGGGTATTCCGTATTTAGTTTTGCCTTTTAGTTTAAATGGTTCAATTTGGGCTTATAGAACGATGTTTATCTATGCCCATAGTGTCTACCCTCAACGTTCACTGAAAGACAACCCGAAGAATAGTGCTCTAGTTAAGGGCATTGTCGACATGATTAGAGGGATTAGCTCGTGGGAGACTATTCCATGAGATGAGACACTAGCCTACATTGGTTGGAACGTTACTGGATATGGAGTTAGTCTGAGTGTTAACCAGCGAGCGAAGAGTTCTCCACCGATTTGGATAGTGCCTCATCAGGGCCACTATTGTCTGCAGGGTAATGGCAAGAATCCGAGAGCTCAGTTAGGGAAGAGTGTTTGCGCTGAGACTTATGTATTTGCGTCTCAGTCTTCCCCAGCGTTCTTAGCTGCTAAGGGTACCTACTTTGTCTGCTACGACAAAGCGTATACATGGTTGCCCCCTGATTTTTCGGGCACATGTTTTGTTTCTTTTCTGTTACCTCCCACTTTTACAGCTGCAGCAGATTACCATAAGACAAGAGTTGCTAGAGGTGTCTTTAGTCAAGAAGACACTGCAGGGCAAGAATTGGTAGATTTCTTTAAGGGTTTTCTGCCGTTCTGGGGACCTACGGCTAACAGTAGGAATATTCGTCAGTTGATGAGAGTGGTTGAGTCCACCATAGTCGAAACCGCCGGTGCCCTTGGTAACTTGACTGCTGAGCTCCAGTCGGATAGACTTATGACACTCCAAAATAGAGTTGCCCTTGATGACATACTAGCAGATCGAGGTGGAGTTTGTAAGCTGATTCAATCGAGCTGCTGTGTTTTCATTCCAGACAACACTCCATCAGTCTTCCAGGCCATTTCCAAGCTACATAAGATCTCCGATTCTGTCCATTTGGACAAAGGAGATTGGTCGTTAATGGGATGGTTATGGGGATTGATATCCACTTGGGGTTGGAAGATTTTGATGGTCATTGGGATGGTCTTAGCTATCTTTTTCCTGTTCTGTCTCTGTGTACAGTGTGCTCCTGCTATTTGTGGCCTCTGTGGTACATTGTGTGCAAGGAAACCTGTATCAAGAGGCGAACTAAGTAATAGGATGATGCTACAGCAACATATCGATAATCTGATGAATATAGATCCGGATTCAGATTGACATGGGTTTGGGTCTGTTGCCTATGTAAGGGCAAAAGGAGGGTCTATAGTTCCGTGGTTTGCGAATGGGGTTCGACGGTTCCGAACCCGTTCAACAAAGGTCGTCGGAAATGGACGATTTTGGTGTCAGCAGACCGCAAATGGCGAGTGTAGCGTGTCTGAGTGTTTTCTTATGAATCGATATAGGAGAACACTCTGTATTCGAGGGTTTAGTTTGAACCTCCGGGTTCCATTTTGTGTACGGCAGCCATTTTGTATGGTTGCCCTCACATAGGCCCGATAACTGTAGCCGAACGAGTCCTTGAGACACGTATGCCTTAGCTGACTTTTGAGTGACCTGGCCGAACTGACTCCTTGCCCGAGGCCGACCTTGCTGAGCCAGTTCCTTGTTCAGCAGCTGGTCTGATAAAGATCAAAGAGCAGGACGTGCCCGAGTTTACGGTACACTGCTCCCACCTTTCTATCTCACTTCCAATCTGTTTCTGCCTTTCCTTTACGACATAATCATTGATTTGGGTTGAAGGTTTTATCATGGGTTTGTCCGGCCTGATCGAACAGGAAACTTGGAATTTGCTTGGTCATTTCTGGTGGGCTGGACAACGGAAGATGGGATTGTCTGAGATTGTCGTCATACGCTACTTTCAAAATGTTACACTGTCATTGGTCAGTTTTTATGCACCTAATGCTAATTTGAAATATTGCCTGAGGCTTGATTTTTGGCATAAAAGACCATGCTCCGCTTATTGAATTTGTGCAGTCTCTAGAGAACCACCCGTGTGTGCTTCGTAGATCTCTGTTCCTGGTTGCAGCCAATAAACTTTGGTCTTTGACATCATCAAGAAGTATCCTGTGTCTCTGTTTGCCAAGACAGGGGAACTCGAAGGTATCAGGCGTTCTCCCTGACGCCGCTGGGTTCTAAAACCCGGTCCTTCATGATCCATATCAATGCTGCAAAGGAATTGCCTCTACATAAATACATTGATTGTATACCTCACTGCTCCCAAAAACATATTTCATAAACACAGGACTCAGGACAGTTGAACCCAAACTAGCTAAATACTAAGGCCCATATTTATCATGGGTTTGCATTGTCCTTGCACCATGCAAGGGGGTGCAAGGGCAAAACAAAACCGTGAATAATAATTACAAAGTCATTGAAGGCCACTAGCATCATGTTCTGATTAAGGGTCAGCAGATGCTTTACAGGGTCTTCTGTGATAATAGATTGCATACGTCCTAAAACTGTCTCATGCAGCATTACAAACAGAAAGGTAACAAAAGCATTCGATGAGATACAAAGGTTATAGGAGTTTAAAATCTTGACTGACACTTGCTCATCACAGCCGGTTTCTTCTATGTCAGGCAATCATGGTACTGTACCTGACTCATATGCTGTGCATGGTCCCAACACGCCAGTTAACAGGCAATACATCTGTGATTTTAAGTCAAGAGCTTCTGCACCCTCACGATTGAATCTCTTCAATCTTCAAGTGCTTCTCTTCAACCCATAGCATTGGGCCAGACGTCCTCTACTCCTTGAGCAATTATACTGCTGCCAGGAATGCTCACAAGTCTTGTAGAAGAGTTGGCACTTGGCAGACCTTGGAGCAATTACTTATTGTTTGAAGGCTCACAGATCACTTAATTATGTTAGCAAGTTTTTTGAATTTGACAACAAGGGAGTAATATTCCTGCAAGCAAGCACAAAGGCCTGGCTGAATGTCAACAGTGTAATAATTACATTTTCTACAAGCCTATGAGGGTTCTAACCAGCGAAGAAAGCATTGTGCTCATGACGCTAATGTCACATCGTAGAGGCCAGATGAAGCAGTGCTATTGGAGGCATGTCCAAGGACAGACAGAGATCTTGACAGCCTGTGCTTTGTTCATGGAACATTTCACCTAAATATCGACTCAAAATATCGTCTTACCATAATATCGTAGTAAGAATATAGTAACTACAAAAATGCTGCAAACTAACATGTGCAAAGTAAGTATATTGTTTTCTTATACACTTTTACCATAATATAACATTTTAAAATATTGTTTACTTTAACACTGTATTGAATTGTAGCATTTTTACAGTGTTTACCACCTCTCTACGGGGCGCTGAAAAGCTTACACACACGGATAGCATGCCACTTCTACTTGGTTCAGGTTCAGAAACAAGTTTATTTAGACAATTATCCATAAAACATTCTAAAAACACACTTGACAATTGAAACCTTTAAAAGAACCCCCCTCCTAGCTACCCCACCCCTCCCACCCATTACATTTCATCTTTAAAATTCTGTTTGACAGACCGTAAAAAACGAGCAATCCCAACTGCCACATCTAAATAGTGCATCTTGGACAAAAACTTCACTGCTTTGCTCATATGAAGAGCATCATATTTAAAAAACAGAGGGGCATAATATCAAGAAGGGCGTTAAAATGATCGCCGCTTTAGCGGCAGGAAACTGCCGCTAAAGCGGCGATAATTGGCTTGATAATATGCCCTTGAGAATTCCAATAGAAGTCCATGTTCACACCAGAACATGGGCTTCTATGGGAATTCACAAGGGCATATTATCAAGCCCATTATCAACGCTTTTGCGGCAGTTTACTGCAGCTAAAGCGGCGATCATTTTAACGCTGTTTCTTGATAATATGCCCCAGAGGTCTTAAAAACTTGATTCGATTTGCGAGGTCAAAGATGCAGTACATAAGAATATTCATAAGGGTAAATTTAACTTTCAAAGAGCAGGGACAGAGACCACTATTATTCTGCACCCTAGTCCTATGTGGGTGGGATGAACGGATTGGATTACATCTCACCCTAGCCCTTAATATTTCGTTTCTCAAACCTGGGGCTGGTTGCCGTGATAAATAAGGGAAGACAATATCCCGGCCAAATGTAGCAAACGAGAAACCAATGGATGATTTCTTCTTTCAATGCAATAGATCGATTGATCCTTAAGCCATAACAGCGGATTCTCTCAGTGCTCGTTCGCCTGGAAAGGCGAGCCAAGATGTAACTGTGCCACTATTTAAAGTAACGGCCTTTGCCCACATCTTTTCACTACTTTGAATCTCTTCCCAACACAATGGACTTTATTTGGAGACTTTAGCCACCTCATTATCCTCCAGCAATGTGTTAACATATCTTAGAGCCCGAGTGGAGGGTGCCATGCTCCAAGAGACCAGATTGCACTCTCTCCTTCTAGCACTACCCATTCCAGGTTGGGTCAAGAGAAAAGATCTCTCCCCCATACAGGCCTAATAGTGGTATCTTCCCTTCATAGGCCTTTAATATTGGGGTATGGGATAGCCCCCCAAATCTATCATTGAATCCAGACAATCAGCTTGCCTGCAATAGGGCGTTCTGCTTGATGGCATCCCAATGTGCACCTCAATTAAAATTTCTCCTAAAAATGAAACCCAGATATTTATATTGATCAACTTGCTCCACAACCTGTGCACCTAAATAGTAGGAAAAACTCTGCACTTTTTTTCCGAAGATCATAATCTTGGTCTTATCCAGATTAATGTGGAGCTGGTTCTGCTTGCTATAAGATGTCAGGGCATTTAGTTTTCACTGCAAACCAATTGGGGTATACTCCAATAATACCAAATCGTCTGCAAGGAACAGACAAGCAATATGCTGGTTCTTCTACGGAATAGAACCTGAGGTGAGAATAGTGTTTTTCTTTTGGGTCTATATCACTTTCATTATGGTGTATTACTGCATTGCATTATGCTGTTATTTAAGTATATGCTATTTTAAAATGTATTTATTTTTAAATAAAATATATGTTATAGTAGTGTATATTTTTCAGATTGTTGATGTTTTTGGAGGATTGGGTGGATAGTTGTCTTAATTGAAATGAATGTTATGGTATTATTATATTAATCATTTTGTAAATATTAATAGTTTTTTTTAATGTGCCCTTTGAAATTCTGTTTTTAAATTTGATCTTGTGTAGTGGGTCTTATCAGGGGACTAAGTGGGTAGTATTTTAATTATATATTCATTAGTGTTAATTGATTTAAATGTTGATTATTTGATATTTCTACTTGTTACTTGTTTAAATGGGTAATGGCATTTTAAGTATGTATTACATTTTAACTTTGGGTTAGAAAGTTTATTGCGGAATTCAGCAGGTTATTTTTAAATTGTCTATATAAAATCATATTAATTTATTAAAGTATTATTTATGCACATGTTTGTATTGAAAATTAATTAATTGTATATTTAGCGAATATCGGCATATAAACATGTTTGTTAATATATTTTCATAATACATTTTAGCATTTTATTAATTGGTTGTTTTCTTATATTGGGGAAAGGATGTTTTTTTATTTATTAGTAATTTATTAGTAATTATAAATGTGCATATGTGAAATGTTTAATAATTAGCTTTTTGTTTGCACATTTTATTTGTGAGTTTTATTAAACATATTTTAATAGTTTTTAACAATACAGTTATATTTTTTAATCTTCAAATCATATTTTAATTTGAGCTCCAGTCGAAGACATTTTAGGCATTTTTAGATTTATCAAATTTTTTATTAAATTTTCTTAAATATGATTAATGGGATGGTTTTTGGACTTTGGAAATCTGATTCCAAAAATGTATGCTCTTACCCCAATATATTTTGCCTGGAATTAAAATAGTAAATTTAACCTCTATCAATATGTGTACTTTTTCCAATTCTTGTTAGAATGAAGATAGAATATTTCATATGGGTCCCAATGCATGCCCTTACCCCAATGTGGGAGGGTGAAGGAGGGTGCGGAGGTGAGGTGGACTTCGGGCGCAAAGTTGTACAATGTAAAACAAAGAAAAGAATAACATTATTATATACCTACTTTGCCGCCAGGTCCCGCTGCTCTGCTCTTAGCTCCTGCTCTCATCGTGGGACAGGGAGCCAGGAAGAACAGCCAGGCTCCCCTGACCAGTCACAATGCAATGCAGCATTGTGATTGGTAAGCACCCAATGCAGCATTGTGATTGGTTTTGAGTATCCTGGTTCAACGCTCAACCAGGGAAAGGGGGCCTAGGCTTGTTCTCCACGTTGGCTAAAATGCAGCCTGCATGGAGAACGGGGAAAGTGCGCATGACTGGTTTGGGCAGCCCGAGTGGGCTGACCAGTCATTACGCACTTCGGAGTGGGCAAACCACTCCCCCCTGCTTCGTGAGCTGAGCAGCCCTGCCCGCCTGCCAGCAAAGGAAAAATAAAATGATAATAACTCAAAGTTATCATTTTATATTTCCTTTCTTTTACACTGCTTAAAAGTATTGGTGTGATGCTCTTCCATGATAGCGGAGGAGAAACCACTGGTAAAGTTGTCCTCCAACTCGCTCATCCCAATGTTTCTTACAATGGAATTAGGAGAGTAAATCTGCTGTCCAGGAGAGTATGCATTTTGCCAATGTCTGTTAACCCCTTCGATGCTCATGACGAGCTCAGCTCGTCATGATGCACGGTTGAGCTGTGCTGATGACGAGCTGAGCTCGTCATGAAACAATGGTATAGCTTGGGTTGCAGCACAGGAGGGGAAAACACCTAGCAGCCAAGGTGTTAAACTGCCATTAAAATAATACATCTGACCTTTTTGCCCACAATGTTTGCATTTTTCCCAACATTTGTTTGAGTGGAGGTAAAAAGTAAATCTGATCTGCCCCCAGCAATGTACTCTACATTGAATAAAAAATCTGAACAGGCAATGTATGCACTTTTCTTGGTGTTTGTTAGAATGGAGTCAGAATAGTGTATTTAAACTGTTTTTGTTAATTTTTAATGTGTCTAGATTGAAGCTAGGCTACTATTTTTTGCTTTCTTCAGAATTTGTAGATACGCTATTTTGAGGATGTTTCATTGCAAATTATAATGTTTTTAAAGTATTTCATATTTGAATTGTTATTTGATTGTACTTTGCTTTTTATTTTTTTTCCCCTACTTTTAATGTGATTTAGTATTTCAAAAAACATGGCTTTCTATCACGGACTTATAATTTGTTTGTAATAGTTTAATAAATATAGAATATTCTTTTAAGTTTAAATAAAAAAATAAATATACATTTTTCTATTGAGTTTTAAAATGTAATATCAATTACCTATATTATATTGTTTAATTAATACATTATATTTATGGTACACAACCGTCCGTTTCCTAGCTTGCCAACAGAACTCACGCTAGAGTGATACCTACTCACCAGGTCTGACGAGTTGTGCCCGCTGCAAAACACGACTTGCTACGAAGCCGGATCAGAGGCACTAATACCAGATGCCAGCAAGATGAGGATCTGTCCCCCGCCCCTCCCTCCCATCCTGAGAAGACCATCCGGAGACCTCCTAATGGAAACCGGTTTAATTGTGCGCAAATAATATCAAAACACCCACTGAGGCAAGATGCATCTCAACACATCTACCCCCCAACGCCCCCCCTATGAAATGCCTGAAAACCCACAGCCCTAACTCTTTCTCCATTATCTTCTCACCTAATCCCTCATTCAAAGCAAAAAGAAACTTCAAACATAGGTTGATTAGACAATTCCCGGAAACTCTCATCGCTGATATATACCACTGCTCTTCCAAAGGACAAACAAAAATGGATCTCATCTTCCACACCCAACGACCTGCAAAATGTAACACCATACTTAGATCCAACCACTACATATCCAAAACAACTAGCACCCCTCTCAGCTGCAAACTGATGATCTCCAATGAAAAACACCCCTTGCGCAGTAGCAACACCTCTGCCACCATCTACAGCAAAGGTATAGTCCTGATTCAAGCCAACAACACTAATCTAGACTCATGTGACTCCCTTTTCCACATCATACAGAATGACATCAACCACTTACAATACAACCACCCACTCAACACCCTACCTCCGATCCCCCTTTCCCTTAACCTACCACTCCCCCACACAAATTCACAAAGCATTCTCCAGACGCACTCCACCAAAGCCAATCTCACTCCGTCCGATGCCTTCCTCTCAACCAGAGCATCTGCGAGATGTGTCTCTTCTAAAACTCACCGCCCCCTCACAGACACCTTCCCCTCCCTCCCCTTACCCAAAAATTCGGCCTTACAGACACCCAGGGGAATCGAGACACAAGCAAAGTCACCCTACTCTCACCTCACTACAGTACACAACAAAACGTTATTTCAAATGCAACATGTGGACTCCCTCCACATGCCCTTGGCCAACCACAGGACCAACACAGGTGCCAATGACATAGTAACTCACCCACTCACTGACAGGCTCACACCACCCCAGACTGTCCTTCCAAGGCATCTCAAATCTACACTCTCCCGCCTCACTGAATATCTCGTTAAGACTCTCTGAGGTGAAAGCCAACTTGAGAATATAACACAGGGACTAAGCAAAATACTATTGAACATCACCACCCATCTGGAGCCTATCCAACTCGTAGACTCCCCTCTCACTGTCCCCCCAAAAAAACACCCTAGCCCTCACAATAAAGGGACACACAACTGGATCTAAATCCCCCTCATTACCCAGCCTCGTAGATCCCAAAAAAAGAAGTGCTGCAATGTCCATGGAAGAAGCGATTGTTCTTGCTAACTCCTACGACTACTCCACAGCTAACTACTCAAACTACACGATCCAGGTAATCACGTGTTATGGGAGAGACCAGACCACACCTACAACAGAGAGGCCACAAGCCTCCTCATGAACATTCCCTTGGCCCCTCCTCCTATGAAACGTGCCAACAAGACAACGACCCAATGCATGCTTATAAACTGCAGATCTGCGACTAAACATGCAACAGAACAGAAGCCTTCCTAACCCATGACGTTGACATTGCGTTCATCAGAGAAACTTTGCTGAAAGATTTCTCTTTACCTATCCTTGACATGCTTGTGGCCCCTTGGGTTCTCAATCATAAACAAAGACAGGAAGAACCACCATGGAAGGGGTATTACAATCATCCACCAGAGCAACATCTCTATAACCGAAATCAACTCTCTCTCTTACACCACATTCGAATATCTATCCACCACCATTAAGACGAAGGATGACAAAACGATTCATTGCAAACTACTCTATCACCCACCAGGCAACACTCCCTCTTTCGGAGAACACCTTTCTGACCTGTTAGCACACTGCTCTCTCCTAGACTCCGAAAACAAAATATTAGGGGATCTTAATCTACATTGGAATGATGCAAATGACACTCTGATCCAAGCCCTAAATGATCTTGTTCTCCATAATAACCTTATCCAACACTGCACAGAGCAAACTCATAATAGAGGCTCAATCCTGGACACCATTATAGCTATTGTAGGACCACCTCGTCTGCAACGCTTCTTTCCTAGTGCATTTATGAGCAGGTTGTGGTCAACCGGGTCAAAGGCTGCAGATAGGTTGAGGGATTTGTAGACACTATCAATGATGTTCAGGTTTGCTGTCTCTGTGCTGCAGCATTTCCTGAAGCCTGATTGGTGAGCATCCAGAAGATTGTTGCTGTCAATGTGCTGGTTAAGTTGAAGGAGAACACACTTTTCCAGGATTTTACAATGGTTTACCTCCTTCCTTCAGAACCGCTCGCAAAAAATAAAAATTAACAACTTCACGTCTGACCTTCTCCCCATAACCAGGGGAGTTCCACATAAATCGTTTTTCTCCCCATCACTGTTCAACATCTACATGGAACCCCTCACCTCCATGCTCAAAAAAGCCAACATCCCCATCCAACTCTATGCCGATGATACCCAGATCTACCTTGAAACATCGTCACTAGGAGACATACAGAAACTAAACAACACCCTATGAGACATCCAACACTGGCTAGTCCACAACCACCTTAAACTCAACCAAGATGAAACGGAAATCCTTTTAATTTCCAACAAGAAACAGACCCCCGTAGCCACAGAATGGCTAAAATCCATTGACACTCTTAATTGCAAGCTTACCTTGGCAGACTATGTAAAATCCCTGGGTACCACCCTGGACTCAAGCCTAAACATGGACAAACATATCAGGAAACTCGGCAAAGAGCGCAATCCTGAACCTAAAATTACTCAATAAAATAAAACCCTTCATACCCCCCAACGACCTTAAATTGGCCAGTCAATACCTGGTGCTATCCAGATAGGATTAGGGGAACGTTACTCTCACGGGCATGCCAAACTCTCACCTAGCTCCACTTTAAGTAACCCTCAATACAGCTGCCAGGATGATCACAGGAGCAAAGAAATATGACCACATCGCTTTCTCCCTAAGAGAACTAAAATGGCTACCAATCGAAATGCGTGCCAACTTCAGCACTGCCTGTCTCACACACAAAGCTTTGCACACCAGAAAACGGGCCTACCTGGCCTCCATACTCAGAAAGGCAGGACAAACAAGGAACCACAGGAGCACCAATACCCTTCTTCTCATTCCACCGAAAGCCCGCAAACAGAAAACCCTATCTCGCTCCTTCTCGGGAAATGCACCCAAAATCTGGAACTCCATACCAGTCCACATCAGGACCAACCCCTCCTTCATAAGCTTCAAAAGACAGCTCAAAGACCTCTTCCTCAACAGAGCACATCAGAAGTGAGAGATGACGCACAATCTGAAAGAGCCCCTTCAACAAAGGAATCCTGCTAGGCGTAGAACCTAGACTCCTCAACGAGAAGACTTTCCTTCGCCTGTTCCCCTCCCCTTTTAGCCTAGTTCCCAAGACCGCCGGATGAGCTAGGGAACTTTGCCAGGAAGAATTTGCTGGAAATAAACGTCGCTAAAACAAAGGCTATGATTATGAGTCAAACTATTCAAAAATTTACCTCATTCAAATTTGGTAATTCGAACCTTGAAATAGCGAGTAGCTACAAATATCTAGGAATATATCTGGATAAACGATTAACTTTCGGAGGAAATGGACTTACATTTGCATTCTGCTCTATTTCAAAAAGTTTAAAAGGTCCCTCCCTCACCCCATTACTATCCATTATGAAGGCAAAACTACTTCCTACCCTTGCATATGAATGCGGAGTCCAGTTTAGAAAAGATGCTGGTGTTTTGGATAGGCTCCAAACGCAAGCATACAAAAAAGCTTTTTCACTTACGCATAATGCCTCGTCAGCAAAGGTTCGATTAGAATTCGGTTTACAACAGCAACAGCTACATAGAATATATGTCACAATAAAAGCCTGGTATAAAATTTGGCGTAACCGAGAAAATGAAATCAATAATGCACTCTGGAATGCGTTACAAAGTGATCCGCAGTCCGCCTACTGTGCATATCTTCAAACCTCACTACAATTCACTAACATGGTAGATCTTTGGCAGAAGAACCTTCCTTACTCCACTTTTGAGCAAATCTTGAAGAAGGGAGCAAAGCAACATTCTTTACTTGAGGACAAGGTCACCCTGAGCAGGCGGGCACATGCATGGATGGTCTTGCAATCCTATGTAAAACTGCAACCAGCGGCATATCTGGATCAGTCATTTTCTTACCATCTAAAATCAAAATGTATAGCCATACACTTTGGTAAATTGCTATCAAATGCAGACCAGCCAAGTTGGAAATATGATGGCACAAAATGATGTTGCCTCTGTGGAGCACCAATGCAGGATTTTATTCACTTAGTCTGTATCTGCCCAGCATTAGGCAAGGATCGCCGGAAATTGTTAAGGGGGCCATTCAATACAAGAGGTGTCCGCTCTTGCAGAACTGCAATATTTAAATTCCTTGACCCGGAAGATCCACAGCTTAACTGCTGTTTGGTCAAATTCCTAATTAAACATGAGGAAATATCAAATCAAGACTAGTGGCCAGGCTAAATGATTGCATGATGTAACATTGGAGACTATGCTAAGGGGACCACTTGACGCAAGAGGGATCTACTCTTGAGGAACTGTAATATCAAAATGCACCGGCAGGGAACATGTGCAGCCTAGCCGTGGCTTGATTAACTTTATAACCTAGCAAGAGGTACATTCAAAACAAGGCTAGTGGCATTGAAAAATAGTTGTTTAATGTAACACTGGAGATTTTTTTTTAATATTAAGCAGTTTTCTCAAATGCTTTGTTTATATTATACAGGAAGAAGTGTACATTTTATGATAAGAAATAGTTTGCTTTTTTTTAGATCAAAAAAGGGAAATACCCTTTTTTTATGGATATTTGTTTTAATGTTGCTATGTACAAATTGTTGGGGTTTTAAATAATAGAACAATAAACATATTCATTCATTCACATCAGGACCAACCCCTCCTTCATAAACTTCAAAAGACAGCTCAAAGACCTCTTCCTCAACAGAGCACACCAGAAGTGAGAGATGACGCACAATGTGACTGAGCCCCTTCAACAAAGAAATCCTGCTAAGCGCAGAACCTGGGGCCTGATGTAGGTAAAAGGCATTTACCGATTTTAAAATACCGATTTTTACCGAATCGGTATTCTGAAATCGGAAAATGAGATGTAGAGAAAAAAAATCGGTAAAATACCGATTCAGTAAAAATCGATATCGTGTTTCGATAGTTACCGAATCGGTAATTACCGAATCGGTAGATACCGATTCGGTAATGGCAATACAACCTTTTGGGCCAAAAGGCCCATAGGAATGCATTGGAAAAACCGAATCGGTATTTACCGATTCGGAAAATACCGATTCAGCAAATACCGATTCGGCAAATACCGAATCGGCAAATACCGATTAAGTAAATACGGAATCGGCAAGCAAGTAAAAGTGAAACCAATGAAAACAGCCAATGAGGTGGAACCACCCTCCCCCACCCTAGCAGGGAGGTGCAACTCATTAGAACTTTCTGGAGAGGCAGCCAGAGCTGAGCAGTGAGAGGGAGCAGCAGAGAGAATGGTAGCTGATTTAGCAGACAGTGGAAATGGCAAGCAGCTCAGAGAGCCAGAAGGCTGAGAGGAAGCGCAAAGTGAAGTTCAGCAGCATGGAGCTGCAAGTACTGGTGGAGTAGGTGGCGAGGGTCCACAGGCAGCTCTTTGGGAGGGTGTCCCTCACAGTCCCAGAGTCTACCAAGAGGAAACTGTGGAGTGCCATAAGTGAGAGGGTCAATGCTGTTGGTGTGACCCCAAGGAGCCTGGAGGACCTCAAGAAGAGGTTTTATGACATCCGTAGCCTCACCAAGAGGAAATTGTCAGAGCTCCACAAGCAGGCAGGTCTGACCGGTGGAGGCAGGAACCCCGCGCCCCCCCTGACTGACCTGGAGGAACTGGTGGCCACAACCATCGAGACGGAGAGTGTGGTGGGAGTAGGGGACATGGACAGCTCAGCCAGAGCTACAGCAAAAGGTAAGAAGCATGCGCAGCATGACACACCCAACCAGACACCTCCCCTTTAGCCACAATGTACAGCCAAACCCCAGTCCAGTACTGCTAGCACCATACATGAGCAATGCATAATGGGAAATGTAGTCAGCTAATGTAAGAACATTTGTCAGTGCACATTAATTTGCAAGGCACTTCAAAAGATAATCAGAGTAATGAAAGTGACATGTGCAATGATTTTATTGTAGTGACTGTAGACATTTGCACTCAGCTCACAAATGCTTCTTTCTACCTAGGGGTGCCATCAGGCAGTGGAGCATCAGCTGAACAAGCGACAGCTCCAGCGACGGCGGAGAGTGTGGTGGCAGGGCCAAGCACCATGGATGCCTCGCAGGAGGAGGAGGACAGCAGTGCCATGGTCAATGAGGACGACCCTGTACATGCCCTCTTATTTTCCCACTCCCCCCAACTATCACTATCCCCCCCATTGCAGTTCTCACCTGAGAACTCCCCCTCACGGTTCCCGCCAGCGCCTGCCACATCCCCCGCCAGGAGGAGTATTGTGGCCCCAATGACAATCATGCCGGGAGCTGCGCGTCAGGCACCAGCACCCACACCAGCAACACCTGTAGCACAGCAGTCCATCCAGCAGCCCAGCACCAATCGCCGCCGCCCACGCACTCCCAGCAGTGCATGTCCATCACAAGAGGGCACAGTCTTCCAAGGCCTTGAGGGGAGCATGGTGCGAATCCAGCGCATGCAGGAAAAATCCATCCTGGCATGCCACCGCCAATGGCGTGCACACAACCTGCAAATGGTAGAAATGGCAAAGGGCTTTGGTGAGTTGGTGGCAAGCAACAAGGAGGTGGCACAAACAAACAGAGACATTGCCACAGGACTGGGACGCATGACAACCGCCATCACACAGCTGTGTGCCAAGATGGAAAATAATGAGCACACAAGGCGCAGGGATGCCCGTGTCCAAAACAGGGCAATTAACCGGCTTGCCGCCGCGACGTCCCAGCTATGCCGCCGAGGGGCAAATATGCAAGAGAGCCTGACACAAAACACTGCAGAGGTGACCAGGGGCATGGCCAGGATCACCAGTGCCATGGAGGCCCTCATCATATCTAATACAGTGGCCAATCCTGCCCTGGACGTGGCTGAGGCTGGGGACAGCAGCAGCCACAGTAGCCCGGCTAGCGCTGTGTCAGAGCCGCGCAGGAGCACCAGGCGCTCCGCAGAGGCAGCAGGCCATGCTGAAGGGGGTGAGCAGCATCCCAGTGGCTCTGCAAAGCGCAGCAGGAAATGACTCTGCCAGTGTGGGTGAGGCAACCCGGGGCATTTCCAGTCCCCACCTTTCATTTCATAATTTAATTTGTTGCACATCAGTGCTTTAACGTTGTGCCAACATTAATTAAAAATAATTCACATCCATAACCTGTCTGTGCATCTGTACTCACACAGAAATAGTTTTTTGTTATCTCCTCACGTCTGTATCTGCCATCACTTGGTGTAGACACCCCAGCAGGTTGTGTTTGTGGCACAACAATGTCGTCGTCATGGTCCTCGTAGTCTGACAACTCCACCTCAGTGCCCTTCTTCACCGCAAGGTTGTGCAACATTGCACAGGCAGCTATGATCTTACAGCAGGTGATGGGGGTATACTGCCTTGCACCTCCACTCTTGTGCAAGCATCTGAACCTGCTTTTCCAGATGCCAAAGGTCCGTTCTACTACATTCCTTGTGCTTTTGTGGGCCCGGTTATACCTCCTTTGGCTGGGTGTAGAGGGGTTGAGGTAGGGGGTGAGTATGAATGAGCGGAGGGCATATGCACTGTCGCCTAGAAGGAAAAGGGGTAACATTACTCACATGCATACATGTACTTCACAGTGCTATTTTTGTTATGGGGCTATGATGATGTGTCTCACCTAGGAGGTATCCTTCACCAAATTCCCCTGCCGTCAGCCGTGCATAGATGCCGCTGTTTTGAAATATGTAGGAGTCGTGGGTACTCCCTGGGAATTTTGCCACCAGGTCTGTGATGGCGCACTTTGCATTGCAAATCACCTGCACATTGATGGTGTGCGTAGACTTCCTATTGCGGTATATGTATTCTGTGTCAGCCGGGGGGCAAATTGGAATGTGCGTGCCATCAATGCAGCCAATGATGTGGGGAAATCGTGCCATCTGGTAAAAGTCTGCTTTTGTTTGTACCAGTTCCGCATGGGTTGCAGGGAAAGAAATGTATTGGTCCATCCTCTGTATCATGGCGTCAAGGAATTTGTGGAAAAACCTTGACAGGCTGCTCTGGGTCACCCCTCCTACCGCAGCAACTGCACTTTGATAGCTGCCAGACGCAAGCAGGTGTAGGCTGCATAGCACCTGCACGTGCGATGGGATGGCGTGTGCCCTTGGGGTGGGGTGGTCCAACAGTGGTTGTAGGTTCCTGATGAGCTCCAGAATGGTGTCTGAGTCCAGCCTGTACCTCTGTAGGATCCCTGCCTCTGTGAGCATGAACAGGGTGATCCTCTGTCTGTAGACCTGCTCCTCTCTTTGCCATTCCCTCTCTCCTTCCTTCTGTAGCCGTAGCCGTCTTGCAATGACATAAAATGCCGCCATCCTGCAAGTTGCATTGCATTTTAGGTCTAATTTTATAGGTTGCAGTTGGTTACCACCTGATTCCAATCCATGGTAAATACCAATTTTCAAATACCGATTTTGAGCCTAAATCGGTATTTCAGTGCTTCCCTACATCTCTATCTGAGTTTTTGCCTGTCCGAATCAGTAATTTACCGATTCGGTAACTCTACCGAATCGGTAGATGGTCCGATTCGGTATATTTACCGATTCGGTAACTCTACCGAATCGGTAAATGGTCCGAATTGGTATATGTACCGATTCGGTATGTTAGCGATTCGTTAATTTACCGAATCGGTGTATTTCCGATTTGGTATTTTACCGATTCGGTATCTTTACCGTTTCGGTGAAATTACTGAATCGGCCGGATTTCTGGCTCCTACATCCCGATGGCTCGATACTGCTCGGTAACGGCCGAAAATCAGTATTTTCGGCCGTTACCGATCGGTATTGGGCCACCTACATCGGGCCCCTAGACTCCTCAACAGGAAGACTTTCCTTCGCCTGCTCCCCTCCTTTTAGCCTCGTTCCCAAGACCGCCGGAGCAAGGTTTGTCACAAGACAATGCTGTCTATCGTAACACTGTATAAATATTTGCTTCACAATATTTGTTGTAACGCGCTCTGATACCTTCGGGTCTAGCTAGCACTATGTAAAATTCTTAAATACATAAATAAATACATTTATCTGTATAATAAATGTATTTTAGTTTATAATCTGGTATTAGATTTAGTATATTAGTTATATATTGCTTCATTTATCTTTAAGTTACATGCACTTTTAATATTTTTATTTTACTTTATGCAACTTTCTTTTAATTATGATAATGTTATTCCCATTTAAATACATATCCTTCCCAATGCAATGTTGCTTTTTTGGTTAATTATATTCTTGTACTTACTATGTATGTAAAGTCAATATTTTAGTTGCCAATATTTTGACGACAATATGTTTGTACTGTTTTATGTTTGTGATCGACATTTCATCATGTAGTTGTTCATGGTCAACCTTGATTGATTCCCATCTCTCAAGCAAGCACAATCTTGTGCTCGGCTGGTCAGCAGTCTGAAGTCACCGATATTTCCAAGCTCTGATGCACTAAGCTTATCTGGCACTACACTGGATTGTTGGACTCAGTCTCTGGAATGCATGAAGCAGGTTCTTTACACACCAGCTAATCTAACTTCTTATTTCTTCGGGTTCCAGTAGCAGCAAAGTCTTATCTTCAGTCCTTGAGTAGGCTCCGTACTCTTTAAGATGAAGCACCCAAAGCTTTTAGCTTCTGACATGAGCCTTTCTCTGACCAAGGTTCAGAGAACACTTCCAAATTTTACAATGAATATGTGGACAAGCCAGATTACCTGACAACTCATATTTCTTTGGATAACCAATATCATTGATTTTCAACACAGAATTTGTTCAGTAAGACAATAAAAACTGTCATTCTCAACTATGCCACCACTTTCCTCACATATTCACAGAGAATGACTCATGTAGACACATATGCAGGGGCCCTTATGCCATAGTATTCAACCCACTTCCCCCATATGTGTTCATATTAGCGGGCAACTTTGTACCACATATATAGGTTTTTCCACTGAGGCACATGGGTCTATCCCCATTCAGTCAATAATGGTGCTTTGGAGCAATTCCAGCTGCAGGCAATATCCCTTTTCACCACTTTTGCAGCAGTCCCAATGAAGTATCGTTACCCTGTGATATTGCCCAATTTTTCTAGTATCCTATCCATAGCAGTGCCACTTTGGGGGTCAGCGTGAGCGTGTACTCTAAAACCCAGGAGACGGCCAAGGTCACTTGTTCCCAGTAATATGCGATTGGTAGGCACAGCCATGTCATGTGAAAGAAATCTGTGTCCTAAGTGGGACAGAGAAAGCAGGTAGATTTGGTGCGCTTTCCTGCTTGCCCTAACTTCTGGGGATTATGTATGTGCAGTAGAGGTAGTTTAGCTATTGCAATCTTGTGGGCAGCCATTTAGGGTCTTTACCAATCTACATCCCCCAGTGGGCAAATGTATTCTTCCCATTTTCGTCTCAGGGGAGTGAGAATATCTGGGGCATTACTGACCTGTGTATGATAGATGCAGGAAACTCAACTCCTTCCCAGTTTGGCTATCAGTAGTTGGGCTTTCAGTGGGTTGTGTTCTGAAAGGAGGTCAGGCATTCTCTGTACATGGAAAGGGCATGTCTGATTTGCATATATTTGTGAAATTGTGTCTTGGAGAGTGGAAATGGTTGCTAAAGGTCTTCGACAGGATGAATGTGATCTCCTTTCCATATGCCCCCCAGAGTCTTTATACCAATAATGTCCCACTCTTGGAAGCCCTAAGTCTGGAGTTATGAGAGAGTCAGCAACCCAGCCATAGTGCGTTCTGTTGCAGGAGCCTATTATGCCATCTCATGAATTGCAGAGTCAATTTACAGATCTAAGGGATCACTAGATTCATCTCATGGAGGTTTTTGTGAATCAGGTAGCAGTAAAGCAGCCCCATTACCTTGTCAAGATGCAGTAGGACAAATTGGGATTAGTACTCTGGTCGTCTCACCAACCTGTCAGTCACTCATTAATCATGAGTAGCTGTGTTATTCGGTAGTATAGTTGGAAGTCTGCCAATGCCATACCTCTCTCCTATATTGATAACAAGCATTTAGTCCAGGCTATATGGGGTGGCTTATCAGCCCAGAGAAAGGTGTGGGTGATGGAGTTGAGAACTCTTAACTAGTGGTCTGGAATCAATAGCGGTACATTTTGAGGATATGAGGAGATATTGTGGGAGGATCATCATTTTACAAAGGACCACGTGGACCACTATATGGAGAAGGAGGGCTGACCATGAATGGACATCTGATTTGGTCTGGATCAGAAGGGGTGATAATTTGAGATTCCAGGTCAGTTCGGGAATGAGGATGATCTATTATGCCAGGGTGGTAAATTCCGTTCCGTTCGTGGAATTTGCGGAATTTGGGTAATTTCGTGTTCCACGGAGAACGCGGAATTGCCAAAAATTCCGCGATCAGCGACTTCGTGGAATTTTTTGCTTGTTCGTACTTTCAAAATGCATGTTCGCAAGATATTTCCTCCCGAGCATGCAAACAGCGTTCGCGAACAGGAAAAAAACATTGCGAACAGGCAGAACAAGCAATTCAGCGTGTTCGAGGAACTCTGCGTGCTCGCAGAGATTTATTACCATTTCGAGGAGCTTTGAATAGCACAACTACGCGAATTGCGCTCAACCCTGCTATCTATGCATATGGCCAAGTATTTAAAGCTTAGGGCTAGATGTACGAAACATTTTTGAGGTTGCACACGGCCTGATTTGCAGATTCTGGCCGTTTGTGACTGCAAAAAATGCTTTTTTGGGATGTGCAAAGCCCAAATTGCGATTTGGTAACTTGTAATCGAATCTCAATTTGAGTTTTGTGATTCAGCATTTGGAAGGGGCGTATAGAGGGCATCCATTCCAGATACTAAA
Organism: Lissotriton vulgaris; assembly: GCF_964263255.1. Taxonomy (NCBI): domain Eukaryota; kingdom Metazoa; phylum Chordata; class Amphibia; order Caudata; family Salamandridae; genus Lissotriton; species Lissotriton vulgaris. The sequence goes on along the minus strand of NC_141690.1, from coordinate 143,549,285 downwards.
TTGGAATGGTATGTGTTAGACCTGACATCATTGGCTTGAGTCTCTCCTCCATTTTTTCTGTTTGCCTCTACTGTTTTACGATGTTTTGCTGGTATATGCTTTGGGCGCCGTGTCACTGCTGATCAGTGCCATAGCGCAAGTGCTCCCGATGTTAAATTGATGTGTCTATTGTATCCATGTTTGGCTTATTTGGTTTACTGTCAGTCCCTAGTCTAGCGCACCAGGAGTGCCGGGGCTTGTAAATACAAATGCCGCTCGTGGGCTTGCAGCACGTGTTGTGCCACCCACAGGAGCGGCCTCGTAACAGAATGTCTACGGGTTGGTCATTGCGAGACCCACGTGCAGTCTTGTACTGTCACGCAGGCTGCGCCAGTATACCTACTTGCCAGCCCCTCCAACCTTCCCTTAACTTCATGTTAGTCACCCCTATGGTAGGCCCGCGGGCAGGGTGCATTGTAAGTGTAAGGTAGGACACGCCTGACCAAGTTGGCATGTCCTGATAGTGAATTACCGCCATATTCGTTCTTCACTATTGCGAGGTAGCCTGCTCTCCATTGCTAGAATGGGCCGCCGGGATTATTAATGCTATGATCCTAGCTGGCTCGGAGAGCACGGTGCAATGTCGAGTTTGGTATCCCTGAACTCGGGGTTTAATTACGCATCCGTTGGTGTGGATGGTTTTTGGACTCTGGGTTTGAAAATAGCACTTTTAGAAAGTGTCTATTTTCGTGTCTAACCATATCTGGTTTCTGCTGGTCTTGCGTGTGTGTGACAGGAGCTGGGTGGCTCCACAGGTCTGGATGAATCAGTGTGGGATGAGTGGGACATTTACGTTAAGAGTAGGGGGAGAGTAGTTGTTGATAGCCTGCCTTGCCTGATACAATGCTGGCTCCACCTCCTGCTAAGCGACTGATGGCTCTGTGCCTGCCATGGACGATCCTAGCCCCACCTCCTGCCAGGAGGGCGATAGCTCTGCTCCTGCCAGTAACAATGCTGGCTCCACCTCCTGCGGGGCGTCTGAGGACCCAGCCCGGCTCAATGAATAGGCCAGGTGCTACTGCCTAGCTCCACCCACCACAGACCCAGGATGTTGGGAAATCCCCGGCATAGACAAAGGGATCAAAGACGAAAAGGGGTATAAGAGAAGGACCCCTGAACTAGGAAATCAGATCACTTCTGACAAGGAACCCTGTAACCAAGGACAAGAGGCCTGCTGATCTAAAGGACTGCCTACCCCTTCTGCCAGTGTGCTGTTGTTGGGGGAATCCTGCAGTGCTTCTTTATTTTTGCCAAGGAACCAGGAGAGAGGAACTGTGTGTGTACTCTCACGCTTGCTAAGAAAATCTCCAAGGACTGGAAGAGTGCCAGTCTCCTGCTGAAGTCACAGGGCTAAAGGACTTCATCTGCTAAAAGTGCTATTTGCTGGAAGTGTGAATCCAGCACCTCTGAAAGGACCAGCAATCACGACGACCGGACGCTGGGCCCGACCGACGCCAGCAGCAACGCCAGTGAGTGGGAGTACGGCTCTAGCTCCAGAGGACCTCGTGTCTGCACCGCTGCTGATCGCATCACCTGTGTGCCCTTCGACGCCGTGAGCGCTGCTCACTCTGTGCAACCGCATCATCAACGACGACGCCTGCTGAGGCCTGATCGACACCGAAGACGCGACGCCGGATGGCTCGACGCCGCTGATCATCGTGTGCTTCGTTTTCCTAAAGGTACTGTGTTGTTGGCGGTCCGTGTGACTCCGTGCTCGACGTAGCACTCCTCGCGGTCGACGCCGAACCTTTGGATTATCTTTGCCTCGACGTTGTGTAGCTCCCGTGTGGGTTACCCTGTTGCTAAGAACTGTGTTTCCAAGAAGAAGATTTGCTTGATACTAAAGACTTTTGTGCTAAAGAAGAAACTACCTTTGAACTATCCTTTTTCCTTCCCAACGTATTTATTCCGATTGTGTACAGTTTTTCGTTATTTGGTCTTGTGCTAAGCCTTATATAAAAATACTTATTTTTATAGTACTACTGTGTCGTGTCCATTTGTAGTGTATTCACTGTATTACTGTATGTGGTCATAATTGCTTAACACACAGCCTCTGAGATAAGCCTGTTCTGCTCTGCCAAGCTACCAAGGGGGTGAGCGGGGGTTATCGAAGGGTGTGATCCCCTTGCCCTGACTAGAAAAGGAGTGTCCCTATTTGTCAGAAGTGCATACCTCTGCCAACTAGAGACAGCCGGTTCTAACAGTATGTATGAATATTTTGCGAGCAAAATGCCGCCGATAAATGTTCGCAATTTACCACCAATTGAAAGTTGGTGGTGACCCAAGCTCAAATGGGAATCCCATCCCCTTTGAGATTAGTTGGTGAAATATTTTTTAAGAGCAGGCAATGGTCACATGCCTTGTCTTAAAAATGTAGACTTTCAAGTAAATTTTTTTCTTTTTAAACACGTCCTGTTTTCCTTAAAGTAAAACAGGCTACATTTAAAATAAAAGGATTGATTTATTTAAAAGCGATCACAGAAATAGTAGTCTGCTGACCACAGCAGGCCACTATCCCTATGGTAGCTGCGATTCCTAATGGGCTGCAAATTGCTACCTGCTTCCTTAATATTCATGAGGTAAGCTATTTGCGACCCACTATGATCCGCTAATGAAACTCAAGGAGTATCATTCATTAGGCATAGCAATTTCCTAACTGTGATACGTAAGGAATCGCAATTAAGAAATTGCTATTCCTAACGTTCGTACATCTAGTCCTAAGACCTTTCGTGGGCATGGAGGTTTACCAGGCCGCAGTCTTGTTGTTCCTATGGATCGGGACTAACCGGAATTTGGCAGTGTTAAGTCTGAGGCCTGAGCCCTCTTCATAGAGGTCTGGTAGACAGAGGAGCTGCTGTCTCATCAGGTCCGAGTCTGATAAGGAAGGAGAACATAATCAGCATAGAGAAAGATTCTATCCTCTATGGCATCTGCCCAACTCCATCCTTGCATCTGAGAGTCCCATCATGGTAGCAGGCCAGTGGTTCAAAAGCTAAGGTGAATAAAAGGGGTGAAAAAGGACACCCCAGTCTGGTTCCCCTAACTATAGGGAAGATATTTGAAATAGTCCATTTAGTAACACCCAGACCATGGGTTGGAAGTACAGTAGGTCTATGTAGGTGCAGGTTCGAGACCCATCTTGAGCAGAACAGCCCACATAAAGCTTCAATTTACTAAATCGAAAACCTTTTTGAAATCAATAAAAAGGAGTACATAGGGTCCTGGTATATCGCTCGGGCTAGTGCAAGTTGTAATCGGCGTATGCAGTGTTGGTTGCCTTGACTGGACATGAATCCACATTGGTAAGGATAGATCAGCCTGGGGATCACTCGACTGAGTCGATCAGCAATGATCTTCACAAAGATTTTTTTTTCTGTACTAGTGAGAGATATCAGTCTGTATGAGTCAGTGTTGTGGGATTTTGGGATTCCAGCAGGAAGTTTCCCCTCCACATTGCCTCCACGTAGATTGTAAGCAGGTGTGGGGTGAGGAGGTCCCGGAGCTTGCAGTAGTGTTCCAGGGTGTACCCATCTGGTTCAGGAGTTTCCCGTTTGGAATCCCAGAAATGACCTTGTACTTCTTCCACTGTGATGAGCACATCCAGGTCCTTTTATTTTCCGGGGAGAGTAGAGGGAGTGGAATCTCTTCCACGATGGGTCGGCCTTTGTCATAAGGGGTATAGGGGCAGTTTGCATATAGCGTCCGATAATAGTCAGCAAATACCACTGCTATCCCTTCCATTTCTGTGTGAAGGGTGCAGGTATATCCACAGATTTATGTGATTACCCTGGTAGCCTTTCTTTTCATGGCTTACCGATAAAGGAGTTTATCGGTCTTGTCATTAAACTAATAGATTTGTTGGATGGTGTCCCTTCAGTATTGTAGAGCCTCATCCAGTGAGCTCTGTCTGATGGTAGAGCTAGTGAACTCTAATTAGCGCCTGAGGGGCTCTCAAGGGATAGTTACCATTTGGTGTTCCCCAATGTAGTTATGTGCCGTTCTAGATCATACAGGTTTTGTCATTTGTCTTTTTCAAGGCGTCTTATGTAGCTCTTCGCTACCCCATAAATTGTGGCTCGCATAGGCCACAAACCCTATGTTAGATTCAAGGTAGGCCTGTATTTCCAAAGTGAAGAATTTTGGGCATCGTTCATCTTGGAGAAAACAGGCGTTACGACACCATATGGGGCAGCACACGTGTGTCTTACTTCCAAGCTGGAGCTCGATCAGGGAGTGATCAGATTTACCCAAGGCCATTGGAATTATATAATTTTGCTGCTGTGGCTTTTTTCACATAAATAAGGATTTGCCACACTTTCCACATGATCAATTGTCTATCACATAATCTGCAGATTTTAATCCCCAAAAGATTATTTCTAGTTCAAATGAATCAACAGTTACTAAAAACATGGTGACATACAATACCAAGTGTATTTATAAAGCGCACGTTCACCCCAAGCAGGGTATCTTGGCGCTGAATTACAGATGTTTATTGTTACCCAACTCAATGGTACTCATTTTATTGACCTCAGATGGATGAAAGGCTGAGTGGACCCTCCAGGATTTAAACCTTTAAACATGAGGTCGAACACAGGCCCCTGCAGTGGAGGCATTAATCCAGTGAGACACCAGACCCGTTGTTCACACATGTTGAAAACACTTTGCAAAGGTTAACTGCTCATCTTTCAGTTGCTTATGTATGTATTTGGTTGTTAATCTGGTACTAATGGGGTGGAATCTGTGCCCAGACAGCATTACTATGTATGCAAATTACAGAATAGTGAATTAATAGTCCTCATTATCATATATGCTGCACAATTTGGGTTTTATTGCTGCATCATGCAGTCAACCCTGTATCATAATGTGGTGCTCCACTGCCGCATAATTCCATTGGCCCTGGATATACCCCTAGGAAGGATATCTGCTGTGTAGCTTGTTGTATATTAGTTGCGGGTAGTGGTAGGAAGTTTATGTGTGACAGCGTCTTTGTGTGCTGCTGACTATCTGTCTCAGAGGTGCCAGATCCACCAGGTACCACAGAGAACTAGGGATTCCATCAATCCTTTAAGTTTTTGTACCTGTGTTGCCCCGGTGCCCCATGGAGACACTCGTAGTGTCCATGTCGGGTTTGGTGTAGTGTTAAAATCTGTTAAAACAGAGAGGGACCCAGAGACCCAAAGGAGGTGGGTACCAAAAGACAAGTCTGTCAACAACGTATTCCCCTTTGGGTAAATATAAGAGTAAACCACAGTTTTATACCAAACATACATACATATACACAATCAGGAGCAATAAATGATTAGCATGAATCAGACATACAAAAGACCTTGTACATTTTATTCAAATAATAAAAACAAATTAAAAAACAGTACATTGTCAGAATAAGAATTACTAATAAAATGTGGGACAGTGCATAGGGAAAATGATTCCAATTAAAAGGCGGAGAGAGCCACCAGTATTTCAGTAGCTTTTGATTAAGTTACTCCAGGTTTGAAAATTCCACAATATTGTAGGAGTTTCTTATCCTTTGTAGCCTAGTGCTCCTCCACCAGATTAGAGCATCGACGCGTTTCGGTTTATGGCACATATACTTCCAAAGCCAAAAAACCTTCTTCAGGAATTAAAATATAATATCCCACAGAACCACAATGTCTGGAAAAAACAAATGCATACAATAAGATATACAAACTTTTGACTGTCTAGTTACAATGCAACAACATGTAATACAGTACTGCTCCTTTAACAAACACAATATCACAAACCATGTACATATCTGTGGCAATACATCACATATAATACATAAATAGATAAACAACTTTGGATACGTCTTTCGAATGTGTCCAAGTGCATATGAGACATACCGGTTGCCACAACTCGGTGCATGTATAAGGCAATGATTGCAGATACAATTTCTACACCTAGCAGGGCCCTTGTTTGTAAGCTCCAATGATAGATGCGAAAAAATGGATGTAAGTAGAACATCCTTATAGATTATTATAAAAAGAGAAAACATTGGTCAATTACCTTTGTGGAGTTCAAACGAGTATTGCTATAAATACGACCACTTTTATTGTTCCACCATCTCCTGGGTGTATCTACAAGAAATGACCAATCGTCAGTATGTATGCTCTCTATTTAGCTACATATAGCGAGTATTCTGATGCCATTTATACGGAGTACAGCTGAGGCGCATACTATAGGAATGACCTACACCATAGATACCCCGGTTGCATGGTGTGTAGGAAAATTTTAATGTCCTGTTACCCAAAATACCGCCCCATTTTTAAATACCAGCGGAGCAATAAAATACACGTAATCCTAATGTTATCACAGGATAACCTATTAACAAACGAGACACTAATGTCTAGAGTAAAAAGCATTCAGACACTAATGTCTATAGTAAAAAGCATTCAGGGCAATGAGTATTTATTCTAAGAGCAAATACGATCAAGTAGTCTTAGAAAGAGGCAAAAAATATCTATAGACCAGGTAACAGAAGTTTGAACCCGTGAAGTTAAATAGGACCGTGGATACTGTAATCCCAACGCTAAACGTACACTTTAAGCGCTAGGCGTACACTCTCAGCGTAAAACGTGTGTATTATAATACATCAATATAAGTCACAGTCATGGGTTCAGAGAAAATGGCCAGACATAAGTACCTTAAAATAGTTGAAAAGTGCACATAAAGATATGCTGCATCACAATGTTGCAAGACGGCAAAAGTCACGTCTAATGTTTCAAAGTAAGCCTCCTTCCTGGTCAGACCGCCCGCAGCCTACAAATAAATAGTGCGAAAACACTCCAGGTTAGCAAAATACCGGAAGGGTAATTCTAACCTCTATACGTGATAGATATCTATCATATTATCGCCAGACTCACACGTACCTACAGTTCAGATGGTCGTAGGTAGCAAAGTGGGGTGCTCGCGTGATAAGACCTCCGCTATTGAGAGGCGTCTGCTAAAATGCTGTTTATATCTTAAAAAAACGCGCGTCAAGGTAAACCATATCCGGGTTAGGAACAACTTCCGGATCAGCGATCCCAAGAAAATGGAAAATGGACTACCTGAAGTCCGTATACTTATCAAGGCAGTATTAGATAGCCTATAGGGAGAATATCCGGCTGTCTCGGCTCTGTAGGAAACAAAGAGCGGACTACTATATGTCTGATTTGTTATTGTCCGCAGTAAAGAAAGCTATGAGTCGAGTCTATTTAACAAAGAGCGATCTCCATATGGGTAGTGTTGTTCTACCACATTGCCTGCTGGTGTGGGACGGAAATTGTTATGTTAAACATTCGCTAGGCATTTGCATCTGTATAAATATACTCTCATAATAATATGACTACTTGATCGTATTTGCTCTTAGAATAAATACTCATTGCCCTGAATGCTTTTTACTCTAGACATTAGTGTCTCGTTTGTTAATAGGTTATCCTGTGATAACATTAGGATTACGTGTATTTTATTGCTCGGCTGGTATTTAACAATCGGGCGGTATTTTGGGTAACAGGACATTAAAATTTTCCTACACACCATGCAACCGGGGTATCTATGGTGTAGGTCATTCCTATAGTATGCGCCTCAGCTGTACTCCGTATAAATGGCATCAGAATACTCGCTATATGTAGCTAAATAGAGAGCATACATACTGACGATTGGTCATTTCTTGTAGATACACCCAGGAGATGGTGGAACAATAAAAGTGGTCGTATTTATAGCAATACTCGTTTGAACTCCACAAAGGTAACTGACCAATGTTTTCTCTTTTTATAATAATCTATAAGGATGTTCTACTTACATCCATTTTTTCGCATCTATCATTGGAGCTTACAAACAAGGGCCCTGCTAGGTGTAGACATTGTATCTGCAATCATTGCCTTATACATGCACCGAGTTGTGGCAACCGGTATGTCTCATATGCACTTGGACACATTTGAAAGGCATATCCAAAGTTGTTTATCTATTTATGTAATATATGTGATGTATTGCCACAGATATGTACATGGTTTGTGATATTGTGTTTGTTAAAGGAGCAGTACTGTATTACATGTTGTTGCATTGTAACTAGACAGTCAAAAGTTTGTATATCTTATTGTATGCATTTGTTTTTTCCAGACATTGTGGTTCTGTGGGATATTATATTTTAATTCCTGAAGAAGGTTTTTTGGCTTTGGAAGTATATGTGCCATAAACCGAAACGCGTCGATGCTCTAATCTGGTGGAGGAGCACTAGGCTACAAAGGAGAAGAAACTCCTACAAAATTGTGGAATTTTCAAACCTGGAGTAACTTAATCAAAAGCTACTGAAATACTGGTGGCTCTCTCCGCCTTTTAATTGGAATCATTTTCCCTATGCACTGTCCCACATTTTATTAGTAATTCTTATTCTGACAATGTACTGTTTTTTAATTTGTTTTTATTATTTGAATAAAATGTACAAGGTCTTTTGTATGTCTGATTCATGCTAATCATTTATTGCTCCTGATTGTGTATATGTATGTATGTTTGGTATAAAACTGTGGTTTACTCTTATATTTACCCAAAGGGGAATACTTTGTTGACAGAGTAGTGTTAAAATCACCTCCCTCTATAGTGGTACGTGTGATAGGGCCGAGATCACCTCTGTGAAGGCCACGTGTTTTTGCTTGAGTAGGTGTGGGCGAATATAGACAACCAGTATGTTGTAGGCATGCCCTTCGAGGAGACTCTCCACCACCACATATCTGCCCAAGGGGTAATTGGTTTTAGAAGTAACCAAGAGTGGGAATGACTTGTGTAGTAGAATGGCCACCCCTCAAGAGACTAGAAAAGACTCCATGGTAAACCCTATTGTATGCATACCTCTATAGGGAGGGGTAGCTCGTACCCAGAAGGTGAGTTGCTTGCAGCATTAGGATGAAGGGTTTAGCATTGCAAAAAACTGCAGTGCGCTAAATACAATCTAGGAGTACATTGACATTCCATGCTATGGCCATATGGGCCATTATGAGATTGAATTTGTCTCGATTCATGGGAGTCTTCTCCAGGAATTTTACCTTCAACGTGGAAGGAGGGAGCAGCACATCCAAAGGCTCAATGTTGCAGCCCGTCACTGCAAGAGTGGCATGTGTGTGGCTGACAATCATCCATTATGGCGGTTATGAGTAAGACAAAACCATCAGGAGAGCCCTCCAAACAATCAAACCTCTCCTCCCCCATAAATCCCTCAACCCCATGCTTCCTCCCTTGAAGCATCTGTCCCCGTAGAATGCCCAAAACTATCATTTAACAACTAGGAGTATAAACAGTCTCAAGTGGTCGGGGTCATGTTAATTGTGGCTTTCCTGATTGGGCAGCTCTGTCTAGAGTGCACCAACATTACTCGTCTGAACATATTTTATGTGTAACTCTTTGTGGTCACATATTTCCTTGTCAGTGAGTTGTTTATGGGGCGGTGAAGCTGTGTGAGTTGCGACTGGCACCCACAGTGCCTTGGGAGCCCCCCTCGCTGGGGTTCCTCTCACAGGACTATCGGCACCAACAGTGCCTCCTCAGCCACACTCACTGGGGCTTCTACTGGGGTTAAAAAGGAATGCCCCCGTCATTGCACTGGCGGTGCAGCTGTCATAATGAGCCCCAGCACCAACAGTCCCTTTCACCGGGCTCCTCCTGGTGCAACAAAGGCCTCATATAGGCACCTGCGGTGCCTAGCACAGGCCGCACACACCGGGGCTTCTCCAAACTTCCTCCCGGCAACTGGGACACAGCAGGACTTCGCAGGGAGTCTGCGAGGCTCCGGTCTCTCCTTAGGCGCTCATCAATGCGGGGTAGGCTCCCGCCTGAATCTCAGGCTCGGTGGTGTCTGTCCAATGGGTGCGGGCCACGCCCACAACCAGGCCTTCTCTTGCCTGGTTTCTGCTCTGCGCTGGTCCTCACGCTCGGCCACGCCCCAGGTTAGGCTTCGGTCCTGACTGGCTTCCGGCTCTTGCGGGGAATCACAGAGCGAGGAACCATCACTACTTCTTGTTTTGCACCTGTCAGGCGATCATGCCCCATGAGCCCCCTTCTTGGGCTCAAGCAATTAGCTCCAAAAATGCCTACCACATGCTCCTGCCACACAGGCAGAGTGCTAGGGACACAGTAAGGACAAGGTGTTCCTCACACTCCAGGGTAATGCACCAGGTGCAGCACTCACCACACTCTGCTTCAGGTTGAGCCCATGCCAGGGGCTCAATACCTCAGGACTCCTGCAGCACCCCAGGTCCCCAAAGCAAAGGGGCAGAGCTGGGCACAGGCAAGCCAGCATGTAGGGACCCCAGGGAAGCAGCAGCTGGGTCTCATGGCAGTTCCTCTTGGCCCAGCAGTCCCTCCAGTCACACAGCTCCAAGCAGGTAGCAACAAACATGGGGTCACAGCCCCAATACTTATACCAGCTAGGTCTTTATTCTGCCCTGGCACAGAGCTGGGAGATCCAGTCAAAACCAGTTCTGGGGGGCACTCAATATTTTATTTACAGTCCCCTTTGACATAGTAGGTACTGGCCCCAGACACACCACAGGGGGGCTGGCCAGCATTGTACAAGGCAGGCACAGATCTATTTAGGCTCAGGGGCTACTCTTTCCAATACTCAAAATATTCAGCCTAACGCAGACTCACCCAGGCCCTCTGGAACCACGGCACCTCCCCAGTCCCTGTCACTCAAGAGCCTGACATGCAATACATATCAGACAGGCACAAAGACACATAGCACACAGAAATGCTCACTTCTAGAAGTGACATTTCTATAATAGTGACAATAAATCTGCACACACCATTACGCAGCATTTATTATCACTCTTCCAAACATACCAAACTTGATCACGTTGACCCTCTCATATCAGGAATTACCACTGAAACACTTATCAGGGAATCGCCAAAGCCTTCCTATGAGAGGGCAGCCTCACAGCAGTGAGGAACCAAAATAGCTGTTTTTCACTACCAGGACATGCCATACATTTAAGGCACATGTCCTCACTTTTATCTACAATGCACCCTGCCATAGGGCTAACTAGAACCTACCTTAGGGGTGACTGACATGTAGTAAAAGGGGAGTCACAGACGTGGCACCCACTTTATGTGTCACGTCACAGCGGCAGTAAACTGTGCACACAGGCCCTGCAATGGCAAAGACCTGAGACTGGTTTGAAAGGCTACTTTGGTGTGTGGCGAGAGCAGTGCTGCAAGTCCATCAGTAGCATTTAATTTACAGGCCCTAGGTATCTGAGACAACACTTTACAAGGGACTGACAGGTAAATTAAATACGTCAAGCAGGTGTAGACCAATCTTACCATATTTACCACGGAGAGCACACGCACTTTACACTGGAGAGCAGTAAGGTGCACAGAGTCCGAAAACCACAAACACCAGGTCAGAAAAAAGACTGGGAGGAAGGCAAAAAGTTCAGCAAAGTTTCAGCGAAGACCCTGCAAAAAAGGGCCAAGTCCAACAGTCTGCCTCCTGCCCTTATCTGTCATCCGACACCCAGTCACGGGCTCCATCCAGTCCAGTGCACTTCTGAGGCTAAGGGCTCCTTGCGCCACCTGGCTTCTATCCCGAATGGGTCTGGGGATCCCATAAACCGTCTGAGCACTCTACAAGATCTAATACGTCAGTGCTGTGGGATCCTCTGAGGTCTTGATCATGCAGTTGATCCGGTGAAGTTGCAGTGCTCACAAGAGTGTGGTGCAGCAATTGTTCTTCTGTGGTCCACTCCCACGCCGGTGGTGTTGAAAAAGTGAGAAGATCTATCATGGATCACCCTGAGTTTTGCCGGGAATAGGATCATGTATTACAAATTGAGGGCCTTCAATTTTTGTTTGATTCATCAAAGGACCTCCTTTCTTTGGTATAGTCCGGAAAAATCATGAGATGCAGGATGCTTGGGAAGTTAGTGAGCCAGCTTTATGGGCCTCACAGGGAATAGCATCCCTGTTATGATAACTGAGGAATTTGGCAATCAGTGTGTCTGGGAGTGCACCCGGTGGGGGGGCGATGGGCCAGGGATATGTGTGCCCTCTCTATCATTAATCATTGCAACAAGGAGCACTTAGGTATCTAATATTGCACCTACTTTCGTAAAAGTCTGCAGGGTCTGAGGATTCTGATCCCTCGGAGAGGTGCGTAAATAGCAGGTTGTTGTACCTCGATCTTTTTCCAGCATCTTCCGCTCATTCTTCAAGTCTGGAGGTTATAGACTGAAGTTTGGCTACTTTCACCTTAAGGGAGGTTACATCATCTACCACAGCGGAGACTCTCTCCTCCACTTCGGTGGTCCTGTAGCCATTAAAGTATGACCTATATCTTAACCTCCCCTATCTAATTTTCTACTGCCTCTCTGGAGGCCTGGATAACCTGTAGAACATCGGTAAGGTTTGTAGGTTATGCCAGGCTATGTTGTGAGGGAGTTGCCCCCTGTTGGCTCAAATTTGTAATGGACTTGACGGTGCATATATATATTTTAGTTTGATCCAGTGTCTTCTACCCTTTACCTATCCCCATGCTGTGGAGTATATTTATTGTGTGGCAGTTTTATCACAGCCCACTAACTCCCCACTGAAAGGGAAAGCACAAGAAGCAGACAGCACCTTCCAAGCTGTTCCAAGCACTCGTGGATGTCGTCAGTCTTAAAATCTATGTGTGAGCCTGATCAAATTGGTCTGTGGCCTGTGGGGGGCCTTCTGTCGCTAACCCACCATCATCCACTCCCAACAGGTATTGGGGCTCCCGATCTAGGTGTGTGTTTGCTCCCCATCTGGGCTCTCCACACTCTCTCAGTTCAGTATGATAGGCAGCCTCAGGTGTACCAGGCTGGACTCAGTTCCTCTGTTAATACCAGCTTCCACGAAAGTTCATGATGTCACTGTTCTAGTACCCCAATACAAGAGACCACCTGTGGTGGCCAGCTGGCAATGTATGCTTCCCACGCGGGCGAGCCCTAGAGGTTAGAATAGGCCTCTCCAGGACAGCAGAAGTCATCCCGGCAGGAGAGCGGGAGGCAGGGAAGGGGAAGAACAAGGGGTGGGGGGGGCTGGCCTGTCTACATGCCTTTGCAGATGCAGTGTACCTAAGGTTTGGTTAGCTCGCCACCTGCACCCTGGGTTGCCACCCATTCTGGAAGCCCCAGAGTGACACCTCTCCAGACCCATCCCCGTCTCCCTCCACCACTGTCACCTCTCTCTCACTGGGCGAAGAGGATCAGGGCATTGCCCCAGCCATCTAAAGTCCTCCTGTTCTGGTGGAGACCAGCCTCACCTCCAGACCATTAATCACGTCCTGGTCTCCGCTACCAAGTTGCAGGAGTCTGGGTATGTCATACGATGGATCCACGGGGCCTCCACCCCACAGCCCAACCATCTGCTCCTCTACTTGCTATCACCTCACAAGGCTTCCTCCAGACCTCCATGCTGGCTTGATTTGTGCACCAGTCTGCAATTTCATCCATGTTTTGCCCGGGTCCCGCGGCGGGCCTTTGCATCACCAATCACGTTTTTTGTGATGCAATGTCATCCCCTTGGTTGTCAGCGGCGAATAAGGCAAGATGACAGGGATAGCTCCAAGCCACTCCCCCCTACCACTCATATTTAGGGATGCATTCAAAGTATAAACTGGACCAGTGATATATAGGTGCATTTTGTTGTAGATGCTGTATAGTCCTATGGCAGAGTGACCAAAAGTGCATGGCCATCTTGGTTTTCATGTAAATAGAAGACATCCCATAATGACCACTAACTTTTGCAGATTTGTAGTTGTCTTTAATAATTATCAAGCATGTAAACACCGAATTGTCACGGTACTGAAAGGAAATGCTACTGGAGGTGCATAAAAACAAGCTAATTGATAAGTTGGGTTTTCAGTGTCTTGGGAAACTAGAGAAGTTGGGCAATTGACCTGGATTTTATTGGGGAGCTTATTCCATTATCTGACAGATATCGACAAGAAGGCTCTGTGTCCAAAAGTCTTTGTGCACGTTTTTGGAATATTGAGTGATTTTAAAATTCTGTCTACATATAAAGAAAATTTAGCCATATGAAACTGTGCTGATTGGTCATGGAAAATATGGTATACTATTGCAATAGACTTGAAAAGAGCATTGTGGCATTCGCCTATCAAAATTTAAGTCATGTTATTAATGAACATGCCAAACAGATGCAGCGTGTCAGTTAAAGTTGGAAGAGAGTGGAAGAGGAGCTATTGTTCGATGGCTGAGGTGTATTAACTAGGACTTATAATAAACACCAATTCTTCAAATTTCTGCGGTTTTCAGTAATATTATTACTTTTGGAAACAAACTTGAAGACCAATTTGGACTTCTGTAGTGTCACTGCAACATCAAGTAGAGGTATGAGCATCAAATAGTGGTATAAGCGCTTTATTGGCTGCCTGATATGCTAGCTCTTTTCCCTTTAATACTAACATTGGCTATGGCACATTAGTTCCCTGCATTGGAGCACTTAATTTCAACATTTATTTTCTAAACAACAATTTCTGATGCCTCGCTGTATCAGCTTGATTTGCTTGTTGTGATATTTTGGCTGTTTTTTAACTACTGTCTAAACGTTGGAGGATACTATTAATATGAGTCTGATATCAGGGTGTGGTTTAGCCACATTATATTTTTATAAAAACATACCTAGGGTTTTGTTGACACATTTTGCACATGCAGCAATAGCGTGGCAATGGTGGCTTGAGATTTTCCTGTAAGTTCAGCTTTTTGCTTGTGAATCATCAGGTTTGGAACATAATCAGATCACTGTGCTTTGAAACATGATTGCATCATCACAGCATAGTTCGGTACATTGCCATATTAGTTTGGATTCTGACATCAGTGCAGTGAGTTTTGTTCCTCTTTATAGTTTTCACCATTTTGGTTTGAGCAACTCTTGAAACCTACAATAGGGAGAATATCGTTTTATCTAACATTTTGGATTGGGAAACTAAGGAGAACTGTAATATCATTATATACTGAAGGGTACAATGGCTAAAAGGTGGATTTTCACAGTTGATACTACATGCCCATTGCTTAATGCATTGTAACAAAACAGTCGTGGATTCTCAATAATGTTCTTCTCTTGTTTACTTGTTTATTAATCCAAGAACATGACGGGCAGGGCAGGCATCTGTGCTTCTCTCGGAGTACGAGAGATATTTCCCAGAGGTGTTTCAAGAAAAATTGAGAATCTTAAAAGGCTATGTCCATTAGGTTAGGTTAAAAGGACCCTCAATTTGGGAAGGTCTTAAATGGTGGTGAGAGAAGCAATGTTCAGTGAACTTAAAAAATGTAAAAACAATAGAATAATAGAAGAGGTAAAAGCATCTTAGTGGCTAGACCCTGTTGTAATGGCATGCAAAACCAATGGAGAGGCCAGACTATGTGTAGATCTGCGAGAACTAACAAAAAATTTGGTTGTAGATCATTACCCTCCTTCGAATATATCTGAAATGTTATCTATGATAAAGGGAGATTCATGTTTCTCCACACTTGATTTAACATCTACATAGCACCAGGTGGAATTAAATCATGAATCACAAGTTTTGATAGCATTTGTTACACTTTATGGTGCATTTACATTTTTAGGAATGCCTTTTGGATTTATATCTGCAGCCTCTGCTTTTAAAAGAGCAATAGAAAATGCGTTAAAAGGTTTACCAGTTTTTAAGATACACCAAGATGATGTGTTAATGTTTGGCAAGAAAGTAGAAGAAAATGACCAGAGAACACATGAGATCGTATCACTTTAGAGGAATTGAGGCCTCACTTCAGAAGCTAAAAATATAAATTCCATGTATCTGAAAAAGATTATCTTGGACATAAACTCACTGCAAGATTCAATTAACCTAAAGAAGATTCGAACTGGGGCAATAAGTGACAATGCCAAGTAGCAAAGAAGAAGTGGTTACATTCTTAGGTATGTGTGCATTCTACAGCAGGTTCATTGCAACTGTTGCAGACAAGTGCCAAAACATGAGAATTTTGTTAAAGAAAGGTGTCTTGTTTTGTTGAGGTGTTGAGTGTGAAAGTGAGTTGTGTACCCTAAAACAAATGTTGAGTAAACTTCATTGGGGGATTTTCTCAAGAACGTGTGATAATTATTGCAAAATTTGCTTAAAGCAATGCTGCAGATTGCAGTCTATAACTGGAAAATAATGCTGTGTTAACGCTGTATTCACAACACAGCTGTACCAAGCGATAGTCTCACGATAATGCATCAAATGTCTGCGATAAAGTCACCGGGACGGCGATACAAATGTAAATCCGTACGCGAAAAAAGTTGCGATGGCCCAACCGTGATAAAAAAATCTGCAATAAGCTGCGCCAGGCCTACAATTCACAAACGTCAGGTGGAAAAATAACTATAAAAGTAGAAAAAAACATACAAACAAAAGCCAAACAACAGCGAAGCACAATGGAGGTTGTCGGAGCAAGTACAGAGGACAACCAGAACCCCACAAGCCCCCCGGAGGACAGCCTGGGACCTCGGGGTCAGGGAAGGGCAAGGACAAGAAGAGTAAGCGGTTCGGTCTGCAGGAAAACAGGATCCTGAAAACAGAGGTGGTAGAACACCATCAACTACTATTCATCACCTCCACTGTGTCATTGGTAAGAAAAAATTGAATATGGCAGTCCATCATGGACAAGGTGAATGCAGTCAGAGTGCTGAGGAGGATAATGGAAGAGGTCAAGAGATGCTGGAATGATGTGAAGCGCAAAACCAAGCAGAAACTCACAAACAACCAGAAGGCAGCAATGCAGACTGGAGGTGGGAGTCCAGCGCCACAGGAGGAGCTGGAAGAGATGGAGGAAATGGTGTCCACAGTCATCAGTGGGGAGACGGTGGCAGGAGTTGGGGGACCGGACACTGCTCAACATGACCTGACACAACAGCACCAGCGTGAGTAATGACTGGGGACTGGAGGGACGGGGGAGATGGGCACAATGGCACACATGCACAATAAAGTAGAGCATTTCTGTAGACAAACCATGCCCTAGGTCCCCAACTCCCACCAAGAGACCAATGTGCCCCAGTATGCTACATCTCAGCATTGTATAAGCACAGAAGTCAAAGGCACACCACATGAAAGGGAGTAGTAGCAAAATCAGAGCTGCAGGGGCGACTCCCAAAATGCACAATACACACACATAACATGCAGAGCACATCAACATTGACAACGATGTGGTACCAACCACAGCACGTCCACAACAGAACAGAGGACACAACTGGAGCCGCTTGTGTGCAAGAACTGGCCAATCACCACACATACAACACCGATGCCCTCCAAGATTTCATTGACAGCCTCCGCACCCCACCTCCAGGAGCAGGGCAGCCCAGCTCACACAATAAAGTAGAGCATTTCTGTAGACAAACCATGCCCTAGGTCCCCAACTCCCACCAAGAGACCAATGTGCCCCAGTATGCTACATCTCAGCATTGTATAAGCACAGAAGTCAAAGGCACACCACATGAAAGGGAGAAGTAGTAGCAAAATCAGAGCTGCAGGGGCAACTCCCAAAATGCACAATACACACACATAACATGCAGAGCACATCAACATTGACAACGATGTGGTACCAACCGCAGCACGTCCATAACAGAACAGAGGACACAACTGGAGCCGCTTGTGTGCAAGAACTGGCCAATCACCACACATACAACACCGATGCCCTCCAAGATTTCATTGACAGCCTCCGCACCCCACCTCCAGGAGCAGGGCAGCCCAGCTGCATTGATGAGACCCCACCCCCTGCACAGACCACGCAGCAGGCAGCACCCACCCCCACGGCTGCCTGCCAGGACCCCCACAAAAAACATATGGCCTTCCAACGCCGTGTGTTGGGGTGCCAGGAGAAGCTGGCTGAACAGGTGCGGTGGTGTTCGACCAGATGGAAGCCAAACTAGATGCCATACATGGAAGTCTTAGTCCCATCAGGCACCACTCACAGTCCCTAATAGACACCCACAGTCCGCTCCATGCTCTCCAACGGACTATGGCTGACATCGCTGGAGTCCTGACTCCGAGAAAAGAACAACTGTTCAGTCAGAGTAGCTCTAGCGATGTCACCCGGGAGTTGGGACAGGATAATGGAGACCATGGAGTGGACGCAGGCGGAAAGAGCGGCTGCCACGGCTGCACACCAGTGAGAGGTAGCTGGGTTCCTCTATGCCCTAAAGACCATCCTCATGGCATTGCTGCCACAAGGCCTGGCGCTGATGCATGCTTCTGCTACCACTACATCCACATCTCCGCCCCCTGAAATGTCAGTGCCACACAGTGGGGCAGACAATCCACCTCTGGCCCCTGAGCTATCACTGCCACACAGTACTGGAGACAGAACACCACCACCCACATGTGAGGCACATTAAACAGCAGAGGACGAAGATGCCTTTGTGGTAAGAAGGACGCTTTAGCAATCATCTCCGCCACATGGCCGGTTTCTGCTTGGTTCTGCCCTCTGTATCATCACTTTCCACTGTTCCCCGATACACTCGACGAACTCACCTTGGACCTCGACATGGACTGCCATATTCTGTTTGGCCACCAATGACACAGCATTCAGATTGCAGACTGAACTCTTCCTCTTCCTTTGGACTTGTTATTCCCTGAAGGACTCTGGCTGGCCCTCCATGGGCCAACAATGTAAAGTGGGGTTTGCAGGGCCCTGTACTGCTCCTACTGCAGCACTCCACTGAATGTGCATTAAACATTCATATTCACACAGATGTGTCATGCCTGTGATCTTTCAAGTGTGAAAGCATGAATGAATGTAGGGTCAGTGATTCCCCCTTACGTCCATGTTGCTCATGTCGTTGGACTTGGGTCACAGGGTGACATATTGCAGATTGCGGTCTGGGTATCGCCGACACTACAACAGAGACACAAGCATTAGTTACTTCCTTGTCCAGCCACGTACGGAACCACGACAAGAGCCCCGGGGTCATTGTTCACACACTTATGCTGGACTGGCATACGCCAGGCCAGCCCACTCTGCTTACGCTCACAGGGGGGGGGGGACAACGCTACATGTCCCTGGTCTTTCCAGTAGTGATCTGCTGATCACAGGTTTAGTTGTCAGCATGCCACAGCAACGCCCTCACGGCTGGTTTACACCCACACCACACCCATCCAGCACACGCGTCACAGTACATGTGACCCTGCCAATAAAAAGGGCCGGGTGCACGTGCTCGGTGCCGTTTCCACTCTATTTCTGGGTGTATCCGTGTGGTTATTATTTATGCATGAGGGCCTAGAGCCCTGCAACATCATGTTCCTCAGGGCCGGAGGTGACATGATGGTGTCCGCACCATGATATTCAATCATAGAGGGAGCATGACTTGCAGGACACAGACTTGGTGGCACCGGATACACTGCATTCGGCACAGGCACACCGCCAAGGGACATTGACTTTCGGTGCACTGAGGTAGGGGCACCTTAAGTACTGAGCGGGAGTGCAGCCTGCAATGATGCCCCCTCCTGGTGGTCCAGACTGGTGAGGATCAGTGTGAGCCCTGCTGGACTGCAGTGTAGGCCTGAGCCAGTGGGCAGTGCTGGCCTATCGCCAGGTGGCGTTGCCTCGGAGGTCACAGAGTTAGTGGCACCTTAAGGGCTGAGCGGATGTGCTGCCTGCAATGATGCTGTGTGCACTGATATGATCTCTGCCATAGCGAAATCAATTCCCAGAATCAAGTATGAGACCTGGTGGCCCTCGGTGTGAGGCTGCATGATGTGGAGGATGCCATTTTGCGGGCCCGGGCTTGGGGCTTGCACCGGCATGTGGTAGGCCCTCTTGGAGACACGCAAGTGATGAAGGTGAGCAGTGAGGCCTGGGTGCGCAGGGGCAGGCAGTCACCACTGGGTGGCGGGAGGGGCTGGGGTGCTGCAGCCTCGGTGCAGGGGCAGACAGTCACCGCTGGGTGGTGGGAGGGACTAGGGTGCAGCAGCGTGGGTACGCATGGGCAGACAACCGATGATGGCATGTGCAATTGTATGTACTCTGCTATTATAAATCTGGACTCTGTTTCAGATGAGGGACCTGATGAACTGCAGTGCATAACGGCACGTGGTTGGAGACACACCAGTGCCAGCATGTGAGCAGTGAGGCCTGGGTGTGCAGTGTCGGCACTCTCTCTCCCTATCCCTCTCTTTTTTTCACTGTGTCTTGCTCTCCCTCTCTTGCTGTCTTTCTCTCTTGCCCTCCCTTTCTGTCTCCCTCTCTCTCCATCTTTCTCTCTCTCTCTTCTTCTCTTTCCATCTTTCTCTCTTCCTCTCTTTCCATCTTTTCATCTCTTTCTCTCTCTCTCTCTCTCTCTCTCTCTCTCTCTCTCTCTCTCTCTATCTCTCTCTTTCGTTCTCTCTCTGTCCTTTGATGAGCGCATGTCACACCTTCTTATCTGGACTTTTGTCTTGCAAGCTGTGACCTACTGATTGTCCCAAGGTGACCCACCATGAGTCTTCAAAATTGTTGTTTTGAGTTTACTTGAATAAAATGTTTTGTTTGGTAATTCGAAGGTGAATGAGTGATTCTCCTTTTTGTGACAACACATGCATGTTACTTGTTGTATTTTTGCAACATCAGGCAAATTGTTTTGTTCATGATTTGGTAAATTTGATGTAACATATCTTTGTCTGGGAGGTGACGGGAGGGTCCTAGGGGTGGTGGCGGAGGGTGTTGTGGCTCTCTTGGGTGTCCGAGCTGCATGTTCGATGGCTCCATGGCATCTGTTGTTCTTCAGGTGTGACTCTGGGCTGGACTGCCTTTTCTGGTGCAAGTTGTTGTCTGACTTTGCACCAGGTCAGAGCAGGTGTTAAATTCCTGCTGCTAACACGCCTTATCTCCTGTTTTGGGTTCTTATCGCCAATCTGGCTGGTCATTGAGTATTTTGTGGAGTGGTGTTGCCGTGGCTTTTTGCACAGGAACGCCTACTCTGCATCTCATTAGCGATGTTTGCCGGGCTCATTTGTGGTGATGTTTTTTGCGGATGCTATAGCAGGTAAACTGGTGATATGGGCTGTTAGCACCAGCTTGTGAATGGGGCGATAAATTTATGACCACTTTGGCTTTGATAAAGTGCCGATAACTCAGCGATAAGTCCTTGAGAATATGCCCCCTAGTATTTGAAGCTTTGAGCCTGAAGATAACACTGTGATAAGGACTGATGCAAGTTCCATAGGTATTGGTGTAGTTTGATTGCAAAATTCTGGTGTGGTTGAAAATACCAGTATTGGTGTAGTTCAATTGAACATACCATATGTTTATTTCAAGAAGCCTGAGAGGTGCTGAGTTAAATTATTCCATAATTGAAAACAAGGCATTGGCTGTCCATTGGCCCATTAATAAATTAGCAAAATTTGTGTGGGGTGAACAAAACTGAATCAAGACAGATCATAAACTCATCAAAGATTTTTTTTTAAAGAAAGGTATACAAGTTGTCTCTGGGAGGATATGAAAATTGCTGGTCTCCTTGCATGAATTTGACTTTGTTGTTACATATATATCCAGCACAAAAGATGTTCTTGGCGATTGCTGATATTATCTCATTAACGAGAATACTGTTAATATTAAACTTGAGGTTTGATGATTTTGTTGTGTGTGCAGAGAGAGAGGACTGTATTCGAGAAGATAAATGGGTAAAAAAAGTAAACATGATTCCACATTACTATAGGTACTCAATACAATAAAGGAATGCTGGGCTGGCAAGGAAAATGGTGACAAACGATTAAGGGTTATTGAAATGTGAGAGATGAGCTCTCTAAGAAGGATGGACTTGTTTTTGCAGCCTGAGGGTGCTTCCATCCTTCAGTCTCAAAAAGGGTTTGATTGATCTTGCACATGAGTCACTCTGAGATATCTAAATCCAAGAAAGAAATTAGTGAAAGGTTCTGGTGGCCTGGTATGGACATGCATGTAGAGAGTTTTGTGGTTAGAATGCGGCAAATGTCTCAGCAGTAATAACATTTTTATGCCCACGACTCAACCCATGGTCATAATAGATCATGGGACATAGTAGGTCCCATAAGGATCTCAAGTGTGGATAAGTATGTCAATGTCTTCATAGATATGTCCTTACACTGGCCTGAAGTTAAAATAACCAATTCTGTTGAGTCTAGAGAGTCATTAAATGTTTGGAGGATGTATTACTGCAAAGAAGAGTTCCCCAAAACCATTTTGATGGATAACAGAGTTCAGCGCATGACTAGGGAGATGGAAAACATTTCATCAGAAAGAGGTATTAAACACAAAACCACAGCTCTGTACCATACTGAGGTAAATGGTATGGTAAAGCGAATAAACAAAGTATTGAAAGAGACAATTCAGAGAGCAGTAGCTAATAATTCGTGTTAGCAGAAGAAATTGGTGGACAAGGTGAAAATCTACAGGTTGACTCCACATTCTCCCAAAAGGGTCTCTTTCTTTGAGTTGATTAGGTAAAGGAGTGCTTACAAGATAATTTGTGCTGCGTGGGTGAAAGACAAGTGCACAGAACCCTAGTCATAGTATGAACAAACATTCCAAACAGATGCAAAGTGTCAGTTGAAGTTGGAAGAAAGTGAATGAGGAGTCACTGTTTTATGGCTGAGGTGTTTTAACTGGGACTTATAATAAACACCAATTCTTCAAAATTTTGTGGTGTACAGCGGCATCATTACAAACATGCGTCCTGCAGGGGCAGTGAGTGTGGCTGCCTCAAGATGGATGAGCTGTGCTGAAAACATAAACTGCCTATTATCAAACAGGGGGCGGCATTCTGCACCACTTGTTGCCTTTTCAGAGACTTTTCTGCATCTCCAGATAACAAGGATTTCTGTAGTCAAGATGTGACAGAACTAGTGTTTGACTCACCAGGACATAATACGTGTTATCCTCAAACAGCAGAATCTGTTTTACCAGTATTAGCTGCCAAATACATATTCTGGCTACCGGTGCCATCTGATACTCCAACGACGTACTTGTTTTGAGATGGACACCCAAATTGTGCACATATAGATTGGCGCCACCAGATAGCCTTCTGACCAGTTTGTGGCTGGTGCTGGGCTCTTCGCCTGCAGCTCAGGACATAGGAGGTGTGACATGGCCCGCCAGCTCAAATTTTTTGTATAAATGTGAGACTCTGGCCATGCGTTTATTACCACATATAACTTTTCAGGTTGTGTTCCTCCCAAGCCACAGGCTGACATAGTGATACTGGCTTTGTCCAGAGAGGGTCCTTTCTTCTCTTTTCTGGATTTTGTGATTCAAAACCAGACACATTTGTTTAGCTTTATTTTCGATTATGCAAGTAGAGGGGAGGAGAGGAGCAAAACTGGACAGGCAGGGTGCATTAGAAAGCAGTTCTGGCTACTACTAATCTTTATGGAGTGTGCTACAATGGTAGGGGCTTCTTATATACAGGTAGATTTTAACCTTGTGGTACCTACACCTTCAGATGTACAGCACTACTCACACTCAGACCCTTTACACTCATTGCAAACAGAGCCCAGCCATGAAAGACAACACAGATTTAAACTAGGAGAATTGGTCAGAAGTCTACCCAATGGCATGCACATGCCACCTTGCAGTCATTTACAAATCATGACCGAAATGGCCAGAACATCTACCAGAGAGAAAAGACCTACCTCAGAGTAAGGCTCAATCAGTTTGACACACTGCTTGCCACATAATCAGGATAGAATGGTCAGCCCTACTGAAGGCTTGTGACGTGATTATATTACAACAACATATACATGCAGATAAAGTTAAATCAAACACACATTTTGACGTTTATTTTCGGAGTAACTTGCATCACTGAATTTTTAAGGTAACGCGCTGTGATCACTTGCAGAGGGTTGTATGACGTTTCAACGCATGCTTTTACAACGCATGCCATTACGACGCAACTTTTACAACGCAAGTCGTTACAACGACTTGCATTGGGGGGCGCTGGATAGTGAATAGTTTAATTTACTATTCGAACTCCAGTCCCCGTGGATAGTAGGGAAGTTGTTGGATAGTAATTAAACTATTCCCTATCCTAGAGCGCCCTCCAGCGCAATTCGTTGTAATGACTTGTGTTGTAAAAGTTGCGTCGTAATGGTAGTGCGTTGTAAAAGTTGCGTTGTAAAGGATGTTTCCCCTTGCAGAGTTCCTGAATGTCTTCAGTGAACGTAGCTCTGACTGCAGTGCTCTTAGTCACTTCATTACAGCACACAGAGGGAAAAATAGAGGAACACTGCAGTGAAAACATTTGGACGATATGCAGGTGAGCATATCTACCACTTAGACCTAGGCTTTATTTTTTCCATTCTGGGGTAAGCCTAGCCAGCTCGCACTTCAAATTCCCAGGATTTTGCAGATCCTCTTTCACCTGTCATAAATGGAAAAACAAAAATAGGTTACTATCTTGCTAGGAACAGGGAAAGGCCTGTTTTGTGGTCAGTTCCAGCAGTTTTTGCGATTCACTGTGAACAATGTTTTGCCAGAGAGAATGGCATAAAGTGCACAAACTGCATAAAAACCCAAACATCTGGCTGTGCCTTTGGTTTGCTTGTGGAGTGGACTTGAGTGTTTTCTGTGGCCAATTTACCCCTGTAAGTGGATTGAAAATAACGTGATAGATTGTAGCTGTTTCTCAATTTTCAAACGTTTTTCTTACACCATTAAAAACAACATTGTCACTGGCTGGGGTCCAGGAGAAAGACCATCCCATATAGCATCTTCTGGTGTTCCCCCTTTGTCCTAACCCACTAGCATGCCCATAGATGCCTCCATGGGTCATTGAGGGTCTCTTCAGTCTCATCTCCTAGCCTCAAAATTGCAAGAGAGGCAGTTAGATGAGATCCTGCTGAGCTCAGTGCAACAAACCATGCACATATCTGTTGCATGTTTTTGTCCCATCTGTGGTCTTGCAACTGTGAACTCCTCATACCACCCATAACTCCATCCTGCTCTCCCTTTATGGGAAGATTACAACCACGCTCCGTGATTCAGAAGATAAAGTACTTGTGACTCACAATCACCACATGGTAAATGTAGGAGGCTGGTTTAGTATATAGTGCACACTTATTTAAGTGAAGCACCGTGCAATAATCCAGACAACCTTTATGATGATTTTAGTGGTATTAGACAACGTTAGAATGCTTTCTAAGTGGTAGCTGTGGAGAACAGCCTTCAGGCTTATCCTGGAGGAGTGTTAAGCAGCTTGTTTTACCAGATATAATCCTGTAGTGTAGGTTAGATAAAAAAGAACCACACAGTGTATATATAAAAATAGTTATAAACTCACCAACACATTGGTATATCTCCTACCCAGATATTTTAACAGAAATACACAACAATACTTAAATTATAAATAGGTAAGTAAGCACAATACACAGTGGTCGCCAGGGGGAGATCAAACGCTATACTAAACAAAGTGGAAGGCGAACTGCGATCGAAGTCGGAACTTAGACCAGGAGACTCAGAAGAGCTGGGGAACCAAGGAACCACCCTAGGTAAGTACCCAGTCCCCCATGGAGGTGGTGTGCATCAAGTGACAATGTATTGAGTACTCAATTCTCAATTCTATTAGTGTATTAGAACTGAGAAAGAAGCTGTAGTAGGTGCTATGGCGATATTGGGACCAGATTCTTGACTTGTAAGGGTCTAGTTTCACACAGTATTCATGGGATGTTCCTGATCCAACTAAGCATCTTAAGTTAAAGCATTATACTGGTTGGGCATAGATATAGGTGAAATGGTAAGCCACACAGTAAAGACATGCAAATCAATGCTCACGTAACAGAAACTTCACACACCCCTGTTGTAGCTTTTTGATCCTTGTCTCATCATAGACCATTATAGTTCTGCGGTAGATGCACTTTTTCATTAAGGATTGAGACCCACGGCCCTGCTCTGTGATCAGAAGGCATACCATGTGCACCCTTCTTTTGATGAGTATGGTAACTGTCAGTTTTCAGGGCTACTAAATACTGACAGTGGTGGCAGTGAAATCATTTTATAAGCACAGATAACTTTTTTGTTTTATGCTAAGGAGGGTGGCTTAAAGGCCTCTCCTGCATTTTAAAATTTGTCTCTCAGTCCCCTGCAAACGGGTGCTTCTCCCACTCAGATAGGACGTGGTTGCACATGTGTATATTTTAAAGATGACCAAGTGAAGCATGTATAACATATATTGCTGTAGCCACAATAGGCTCCATTTGTATTTGCCACATGCTACTGGCACTTAAGCTAGAGGGTTGGAGATAGAGCTCAGACAGAAGCCACGAATTGCAAGGCTTCCTACCAGAATATATCAGAGCTCCTGTGAGCAGATTGAGGAGTATTAAGAAAATAATATACAGGCCCCTTTGAAATTAGAGAGTTTTCCCCTCCATGTTCTGACCTTTTGTAGTCTGGAATGGCTATCTCCCACATTTCAATAGGTAGTTAAGTGGAGACAACCACCCTTGCCTATGTACCCTTTTGGGCTTTTCCTGAAAGGACATGCCAAGCTCAACATCACCACCCTTATCTCATATTGAGGCACATATACTATTATTGTATGCAAAGTGACACAGCAAAGAACTGTATGTGCTGTTTTGCATGAAAAGGAGAGAGCAGAAATGCTCCATATATGTAAAGTTATGGAGCATTTCCGCTCTATCCTTGCATTGCTGCACTGTGTGCAGCCTAGCAGCATTGCAGTCACCTTTGGTCCATAGTGCAAGGGTGCCTGTGCTGCGGGAGGGTTGCTCTTGCACAGCAAGTATACATTTCCTGCACAAAAACAATCCAAGGAGACATTTTCTTCTTTCTATCTGAGATGCTGAAAGTCCTGACATTCAAGAAGCATCTCAGAAATTGATTTTGGATTCTAGAATGTCAGAAAGTGTTGGAAGATCTGAATAGAGCAATATGCAAAGTGCTACTACTGAAGTGACTGGACTACAGCTAGCCTTTCAAAGTACAAACAAATGCTTTAGACAAAGAAGTAGCAGCAGTGTTGGTCAACTTGATGAGGAGAGACCCTCTAGTGGCTTTATATATTGAAAACTAGTCCCTAAAATGTAGAACTAGGTGGTGTATAAGGAAGACTGATTTACCAAAGTGTCGTTTGTTACCGTATTTGTCGGTCAAACATCCTACAAACCACTTAAGCGTTTGGTGACAATGAAGGGCGAGAATCCACAGTTGCTAGTTTGAACTATGTTGTTACAAGGCCTAGATTTCACTGTAGAGCACAACGCCAGAATGAGGCATGGAAGTTGGCATTGCCGATCCAACAACTGAACTTATCCAATTATGTAGTAAGGAACAGATATTCAGATCTGAGAAGAGCATCTGTTGAGATGGGAATGTCCCTTGCATGTTTTATGAGTGTGCATGTTACCCTGTACTAAATGCCCAACTGAAATATACAGCTGGCCTGCATTATGTAATGGATGCACTGTCCCTGTTTGCCACACATTTAAACAGCAGCACTGGTTGCAAACAAGAACAGTGCACCCTGTTACAATTAATGAGCAGGCCTCATGGCAGCTGCTGATGCAAATCAGTCTTGACCCTCCTCCCCATGGGAATGGTCCAGCCAGAACTGACAGGACAGGCCCCCCCTGGACCTAAAACAAGCATCCTGGGACCAGCTTCGCGGTTTCACCCCTCATCAGCCAGGCTAGCTTGAATCTAGACACACAGTGAGCAAGGGACCCACATCTGGGCATACTCTTGGCCACTTGGGGCGAACATAGCAAACCCAACAAGATGAAGGACGGAGTGCTGAAACTTTTCAACCACTCACCACAAGTCAAGAGTTCTGGGCTTAATCCATCGTTCTTTTGCTCATTATGCCACCCAAGTTTGACCCAGTCATATGCAAATCAGTCTTGATCCTGCTCCTCATGTGAACAGTTCAGCCCGAAATGTCAAGCCCTGAAACTGGTTCCAGGATGCTTGTTTCTGGTTCAGGGAAGACCTGGTTTGGCCATTCAGGCTGGATTGTTCATATGAGGCACAGGGTCAGACTGATTTGCATATAGCCATGTCTGAACTGGGGTGGCAGAATGGGCTAAAGAAAGGTGATGGATTATACCCAGATCTTTTGACTGGGTGTGAGTGTTTGATTGGTTCATATGCTCCGTCCATTACCACCCCCTTTTGTACCGCTTTTGGCCGACATAAGTGTGGTAAAGTATGCTCAGACATGAGTCCCTTGCTCACTTTGCCACGGGATTCAAGCAAACCGGGCTGAAGACGGCTGGAATGCCAGAAACTGGTCCTCAGAAGCTTGTTTCCGGTCCAGGGAAGGCATGGCTTGGCAGTTCGGGCTGGACTGTTCCCATGAGGCACAGGGTCAGACTGATTTGCATATAGCCATGTCTGAACTGGGGTGGCAGAGTGGGCTAAAGAACGGTGATGGATTAAACCCAGGTCTTTTGACTGGGTGTGAGGGTTTGATTGGTTCAGATGCTCCGTCCATTACCACCCCCTTTTGTACCGCTTTTGGCCGCCATAAGTGTGGCAGGGTATGCTCAGACGTGAGTCCCTTGCTCACTTTGCCACTGGATTCAAGCAAGCCGGGCTGAAGACGGCTGGAATGCCAAAAACCGTTCCTCGGAAGCTTGTTTCCGGTCCAGGGAAGGCATGGCTTGGCAGTTCGGGCTGGACTGTTCCCATGAGGCACAGGGTCAGACTGATTTGCATATAGCCATGTCTGAACTGGGGTGGCAGAGTGGGCTAAAGAACGGTGATGGATTATACCCAGATCTTTTGACTGGGTGTGAGTGTTTGATTGGTTCAGATGCTCCGTCCATTACCACCCCCTTTTGTACCGCTTTTGGCCACCATAAGTGTGGCAGGGTATGCTCAGACGTGAGTCCCTTGCTCACTTTGCCACTGGATTCAACCAAGCCGGGCTGAAGACGGCTGGAATGCCAGAAACTGGTCCTCGGAAGCTTGTTTCCGGTCCAGTGAAGGCATGGCTTGGCAGTTCGGGCTGGACTGTTCCCATGAGGCACAGGGTCAGACTGATTTGCATATAGCCATGTCTGAACTGGGGTGGCAGAGTGGGCTAAAGAACGGTGATGGATTAAACCCAGATCTTTTGACTGGGTGTGAGTGTTTGATTGGTTCAGATGCTCCGTCCATTACCACCCCCTTTTGTACCGCTTTTGGCCACCATAGGTGTGGCAGGGTATGCTCAGACGTGAGTCCCTTGCTCACTTTGCCACTGGATTCAAGCAAGCCGGGCTGAAGATGGCTGGAATGCCAGAAACCGGTCCTCGGAAGCTTGTTTCCGGTCCAGGGAAGGCATGGCTTGGCAGTTCAGGCTGGACTGTTCCCATGAGGCACAGGGTCAGACTGATTTGCATATAGCCATGTCTGAACTGGGGTGGCAGAGTGGGCTAAAGAACGGTGATGGATTAAACCCAGATCTTTTGACTGGGTGTGAGTGTTTGATTGGTTCAGATGCTCCGTCCATTACCACCCCCTTTTGTACCGCTTTTGGCCACCATAAGTTTGGCAGGGTATGCTCAGACGTGAGTCCCTTGCTCACTTTGCTACTGGAGTCAAGCAGGCCGGGCTGAAGAGGGCTGGAATGCCTGAAACCGGTCCTCGGAAGCTTGTTTCCGGTCCAGGGAAGGCATGGCTTGGCAGATCGGGCTGGACTGTTCCCATGAGGCACAGGGTCAGACTGATTTGCATATAGCCATGTCTGAACTGGGGTGGCAGAGTGGGCTAAAGAACGGTGATGGATTAAACCCAGATCTTTTGACTGGGTGTGACTGTTTGATTGGTCCAGATGCTCCGTCCATTACCACCCCCTTTTGTACCGCTTTTGGCTGCCATAAGTGTGGCAGGGTATGCTCAGACGTGAGTCCCTTGCTCACTTTGCCACTGGATTCAAGCAAGCCGGGCTGAAGACGGCTGGAATGCCAGAAACCGGTCCTCGGAAGCTTGTTTCCGGTCCAGGGAAGGCATGGCTTGGCAGTTCGGGCTGGACTGTTCCCATGAGGCACAGGGTCAGACTGATTTGCATATAGCCATGTCTGAACTGGGGTGGCAGAGTGGGCTAAAGAACGGTGATGGATTAAACCCAGGTCTTTTGATTGGGTGTGAGTGTTTGATTGGTTCAGATGCTCCGTCCATTACCACCCCCTTTTGTACCGCTTTTGGCCGCCATAAGTGTGCAGGGTATGCTCAGACGTGAGTCCCTTGCTCACTTTGCTACTGGATTCAAGCAAGCCGGGCTGAAGACGGCTGGAATGCCAGAATCCAGTCCTCGGAAGCTTGTTTCCGGTCCAGGGAAGGCATGGCTTGCCAGTTCGGGCTGGACTGTTCCCAAGAGGCACAGGGTCAGACTGATTTGCATATAGCCATGTCTGAACTGGGGTGGCAGAGTGGGATAAAGAACGGTGATGGATTAAACCCAGATCTTTTGACTGGGTGTGAGTGTTTGATTGGTTCAGATGCTCCGTCTATTACCACCCCCTTTTGTACCGCCTGTCACTCTCAAGGCAGACAGTCAATCCACAAACAGGCAGAGGCACACAGAAAGGTTGAAGAAGAAAGCAGCCACTTCCTAAAAGTGCTATTATCAAACACAGAACCTAAAAACCATCTTTACTAAAAGATGTGTAATTAAATGCTGAGTTCAGGGATACCAGACTCCAATTTTCCATCTCACTCCTATGGGATGATATGCAGGCAAGCTTGTTACACAGCATTCCCCTTTCTGGCATATGGACAAGATAGCCTTTCATTGCTGGAAAACGAAATTGGCAGTATTTCACTATCAGGACATGTTACATACACTAGTACATGTCCTACCTTTCACATACACTGCACCCTGCCCGGGTGGTACCCTGGGCCGTACCCTAGGGGTGTCCTATCTGTAAGAAAAGGGAAGGGTCAGGCCTGGCAACTGGGTACACTGGCCAGGTCAACATGGGAGTTAGCAAACTGTGCACAGGCACTGTGGTGGCAGGCCTGAGACATCTCTTTGGGGCTACTCATGTGAGTGGCACAATCAGTGCTGCAGGCCCACTAGTAGCATTTGGATTACCAGTGCTGGCACACTCAGTGTACTTTAATAGGGACCTACTGGTAAAACAAATATACCAATCATGGATAAGCAATCACAATAACAATTTACGTAGGGAACACTTGCACTTTGGCACTGATCAGCAGTGGCAAAGTGCCCAAAGCATCTAAACCAGCAAAAATAAGATCTAGCACAGTTCCAAAAATACAGGAGGTAGAGCCAAAAATTCAGGGGAAACCACGCCAAGGATGCCTGGTCTAACACAGCCTCTCAAAGCATGATGTGTGATGCTTTTTCTGGTTGTAGCAGTACTTACCAGTGGACTGCCGGCTCAGTCACAAGTTGCTGGTGGTCCTTTCCATGCTGGAGGTCATCTGCTGACAAGGCAGTCATACTACAGGCATTTGGGGTGGAGGAGCCAGAGGTCTGAATCCTGTTATTGCGATCGCTGCAGGACCCAGAGTGCAGCCAGACGAGTCACCAGATAAGTCACCTGTGGCAGGACTCCAGGTGGGGAGAAGCTGTAGGTGCTGAGGTCCCTAGCACAGGGAATGGTGTCAGCCAGGGGGGCAGCAAAGTGATCATCGTTGAATCAAAGCAGCCCCAGGAGTCCAAGGAGACTAAGGAGCCCAAACTGTCAGTGATGAATGTGAAGCCCAAAGAGTCCAAAACTCCCAAAGAACCAACAAGCCCTCTGTATTAAAACTATCTGCATTACTTGATGCTTGGAGGCAGTCAGTGCTTGGAACCCCAGTTGCCGTAGTGACGGGTGCGGGGGGAGATGGAATGGCTGCTGCTGCTGATGGAGAGAATAGTACAAAGAGCATAAGCAGGTCGGCTAAAATTGCTACGACTGGTAACCCTGCAGGGTCAGGGAGTGCAGACAGTGCAGGCAGTGTTAAATGGGGATCTCTGCTGGACAGTGGCCTTGCATCTCCAGTAAACCTTAAGAAATCTGGGGTCAAAAGGCTGGTGTTCTTTCGCGTCAGTCAGTACCATAGCTCTTACCGGTCCTCAGCTCCTCAGTGCCTGAGTCACCTGGTAATTGTGCCTTATCCATACGGGATGATCTTGCTAATTCTGCTCCTCACACAGCCCCAGTAGTCCTACAAAAAACACTACCAGATGTTTTTAAGGTTCGCATTGATGGGGTTAGATGAGCGGAGGCCTCACATCTCCGAGAGTCTAAAATGGATACTCCGCAGGAGTCCTTGGGCACACCAATCTTGAGCCTCTGTATGGTCCCTCTCAGCGAGTCCGGTGGCATCCCACAAAGAGGGTTGTGCTGAGTATTAAGGAGATGGGCTAATGGCTCAGCAGAGGGGTCTAGCGCGTTCACGGAAGCTCTAGGGCCTGTTTTGGCTATACCAGCTAGTACCTCTGTTCTCCCCTATGTACCTTGGGTAGCCATTTGTTGGCACTGGACTCACAAGACACTCTTGAAGCCTTAGTTTTACTTTCTGACTTTTCAGAGGCCAAGGGTGAGGGTGAAGCCCCCCCTACCCCCCAGAGGTTAGCTCTGATCAGGATGTTTCCAGCCATAAGGTTTCCACTATACAGAACTAAGTATCTATTGAAGACCCTAATAGTCCACCATGTTTCATAGGAAGAAAGAGGAAACGGGTTAATCGAAAGTCTATCATTGCCCATCAGGGGGGAATCCATGCTCAAAAAAATGAATTCTGACTAACTTAGAAGTCATTCTGATTAATGATATAGGGAGTGATGAGGAGGTAGGTGATCATATTTATGAGTCCGAGGGCACAGAACTCACACTCCCAAATGCTCCCCAGATAGGCAGTGGGTCGTATGAAGATGGCATAAAGGTCGGGCAGTCGGGGCCTTCGACTAACTCAGGGCGTGCAACAGAATCATCTGAACTGACAACTGCTTGCAAAATGAATCTAATTCTGAATCCTCTCAGGACGGAACCGTCCATTCACCTATCTTGGCATCCATTTACAAGCTTTTGCTGACTCAGTGAGGAGTTCAAGAAGGATTCAATCTCCTTAAAATCGGCCCGTCTCAAAACACAGGCATTTTTGCGTAAGATGTCAAAGAATATGGACACACTTTAGTGTAGGTTGAAGGATGTTGAGTCCCGTTCTATCCAATTGCTGTCTCTGGTCCAACAAACTCAGGGTTTGGTCGAAGAGCAGGAAGCTAAGTTTAAGAACATTGCATAAAAGATGGAGAACATGGAAAATTGAATACACAGAAATAATCCATGGGGCTTGCGATACCAGAAGGCCAGGAGGGGGATGATACCAGAGAGTATATAGTTTATCTATTTAGACAGGCGGTCTCACAATTAAACAATTAAGACATTGACAGCCATGTGCAAAGAGAGCACTGTTTTCCTTTCTGAAACCCAAACAAAGGGCAAGCTACTCAATATCCTGGTACTATTCTGTTTTATTTGGGTAAGGACATTTTTCAACAAATGATTTATGAACTTCTAAGTCTTATGAAGTGGATTCTTTGATCGTTCTGATTTCTGCCATGAGATGGTGGAACACAGATGAAGACTTAAATAATTAACACTGACTTTTATTAGCCTGGGTGCCTCTGCCTCTGTTTTGGAACCTGCCAATTTGTGACTGTCTTATTGAGGCAATTGGTGCTAGGGGACTGGCAAGGACAAATAAATTACTAAGAATTGGTATTTGTCTGTATATTTCTCATGACCGCTCTTTCTTAGTTTTTGTCCTACTGTTAAGTGAGGTTGTATTTCTTCTCTTTGCTTTCCGGGGCTGGCACTGGTATCTCAGGTTGGCTCTTTTCCTCTGTCATCCTTCTTTTTAGGTCGAGCTGGTGTAAGCAGTGCGAAGCACTGCATCCAGCGAAGCATCTTTTGTTACTCACTTCCTGGGAATGTGAGACAGGGGATGGGCATGCGCAGGCGAATCTCCCATGTGAGTGTGCACGTTCACCCACACGCCATGCACATCTCTTGTCCTACATTGCCAGGAAGTGGATAACACATACACACAGACACACACACAAGTGCACGCCCACACACACACACACAGACACACACGGACACACACAGACAGACACACACACAGACAAACACACGCACACACAGACACACTCGCACACACACAGACACACGCGCGCACACACACGCGCACACATCCCCCACTCACCGGGCTCTTTCTGCGTGTCCCTCTCTCCCTCGGCAGCCAGCGGGTCAGTCTCGGCATGGGAGCCCCGCAGTGCTATCCACTGTTCTTCCCCCGGGCCCCCTCCTGGGACCCGGGACTTCAGCTGCCGCACTTCGCTTTGGCATCAGGGCTCCCTCTTCATACCAAATAGCATGCATGCGTGGGCAGCCCTCGCCCTCTCAGTCACAGCCCGGTTACTGAGCTGCTTTCTGTTTCGCTGTCTTCCGTGTTCGATGCGGTGGCTGCTGTCTCTTTTTTGTTATTTATTAGCCAGCGGCAGCTCTCTGTGCCCGCATGCTCCCTGCGCCGGCTCCTCAGGGCCGGTCCTCCGTTCAGACACCGTCACCTCCCTCGGGACTCGCTCCTCTCTCCGAACTTGTTGATACTTGTTAAACATCTTCTGATCTCCGAGGAGAGCTCTGACAGGGCCCTCATCAAGTACCACTTAACCGGAAAACAGGGAGTGAGACTTAAAAGCTAATCGGACTGGAGTTTGAATTTGTAGGGGGTGGGGAGAGGAGGAAGTTTGGTGCAGATGCTGCAGAACTGACAGAATTCTTCCTCCATGACAATCCCTTTCAACAGCAGATCTCGAACTAAAAATGTGGGGGTTACAAATGGATTTCAACTTGGTCCTGCTAACGGTTATTAAGAAAAGCAGATGATGAGCAGGCAAAGCTGCAGAGAGATAAGAGGCGCTAAGGCAAACATCCACTGTCCAGGACAAATTAGGGAATGTGTGAAGCGGTGGGAACCACATGTGTGCTACATTTCATTGCGCCTTCACATTAATAAATATCATCATTAAAATAAATATGCATGAATGTAACCCCGCCCCACACAAACTGCAAACCTTCCTTTGAACAGCACAAGCTTCACTCACCCAGGCAGCGAAACGCTGATAACTCTTTAAACAAGCATAAGTAAAGCAGATAAGTCAGTTAGTGTTCGCTGCCTATTTATTGTCTTCTACTGGCAAAAGATGGGGCATTCAACTGTCCCCTGCATGGTATATGGACGTGTTCTTCTCCCGAGTGTCAAACTGCATGTGAATCTAGAATCCTCGCTTATTTTGGTCCTGGTGTCATACTAGACTAGCATTTGCACAGAGGCCAAGGCCAGACCCTGACACTAAGAAGCGGAAGTTCCTTACTCCCCTTATTGCTTGTTTTATATAGATCCAGGCATTTGAGCATGGAAAGGGTAGGATGTGCTGCCGGAGTCGCATGAAGCTGTGCACGCAGGTGCTATGGCGCTCTTGCGAGGTGCGGTATGCTAGGTTCATACTGCTGCTCTGCGAATGCCTCAAATGCTCATCTCCTCTGTAGAGGTAAAGTTTTAACTGTAGTTGCTCCCGACTCCCTATGATCCCTAAATATTGCTCTCTGCTTTTCGTGTTCCTGAAAGTAAAATGTAACAAGCATTTGCAATGCAATACGTCTTACATTTGCGATAGTTTGAGCTATTGGCATTGTAAATGACAATGCCTTTTATTTATGTGTTTTGAAAACCTGCAAGCGGTGCATAAACACGCACTTTGTACTTATAATCGTTGCTTACAAGAGACTGTGTCTCTTTTACTGCCAGCCTTGCTTCTCATAAGCAACGACTATAAGTACAAAGCACATTTTATGCACCACTTGCAGTTTTTCAAAACATATAAACAAAGGGCATTGTCATTTACAATGCCAATAGCTCAAACTCTCACAAATGCGAGACCTATTGCATTGCAAATGCTTGTTTTGATTGGGGGCTTTCATTTTATTTTCCTTTTCCTGTCTAAAGTGGGGTTAGGGAACCTTGGGGGTTACAGCAATAAGTGGTGGGTCAGTGTTTTGCATTTATTTTGTGATTACACACTGTGTGGGTGGTGTGGTATGCCAGGCTATGTTCCTGATTCTCTTATGGGAATCAGGACAGGTTTGGGTTTCAGTGAAGGCCCTGGGGGTGAATGGAGAGCTGCTGTCTGGGGTTTGAGATTCATATTTTTTTGTTATACGGAGAGCGGGACTTTCCAGGGAATTGCAAATGGCTCAAAATGGGAATGCATCAACTTTGGTTGCTATATATTTTGTTCTTTACAGAGACCTAACTTTTTCAATGACTGAGAATGGTAGTTGAGATAGCCAGGATATTCACATAATCAGCTGGTATGTAAACGGCTTGAGAGCTGCTGCCAAGCTCTGATGTTATGGAAGAGCTTGCCCTCCTCAAGCCACAGCTGGTATGTTTACAGGAGACCCACCGGGGCTTCAGGGAGGTTTAGAAATTAGAACTTAGACTTAAGGGGCTTGGCTACTGCTGGCAGTGAGAGCCCACAAAGAGAGGCCATATTACTTGCTGATAACAGTGAGTGGGTCAGTCATTAAGGTCATGGTTGATAAGGGGGGCTGCTGGTTGATCACTCAGGGAATTTATTTAGCTATTTTATATAGTGCAGACATGGCCCAAAGTCATCAGAGGGCTTTACAATAAGCAGGATACAAGGGTTACAGCGGGTTATAATACTAGTAATTAAACTTGTATGTTTACAACAGTGGGTGCGCGCAGGAGTTATCACACGAAATAGTTACAGCAAATGAGCTGGGGAGATGCACAGTAAAAGCATCTATTTAGGTGGTGGGGTGGTAAAATGACGGCAGGTCAGATCATAGTGGGAGGAGTGTAAGAGTCAAATCGAGAGTGAATTAACCAAGAAGTTCCAGCAGGTAACTAGGCAGGTGGTTAGACGGAGGGAGGGAGGCAGAGAGTTCCAGATTCTAGTACTACTTCTAAAAAAAGACTGGTTCTTGTATCGTTCTTGTAAGGAAAGCTAGTTTTCAATTTACGATTTGAGGGCGGTATGTTACCTATTTGAATGATCCCTCTATGTTTTACTTTTTGCTTCTGGAACATGAGCCAGAGGAAGGACCAAATATATTGTGTGGGGTTTTCAATTTAGTCTTGGATCCCTATTTAGATTCAACTACTAGGAGTGTGGTGATGATTAGATGGATGTGGCACTTAAGGGCCGCCGTTAGGCAGGTTATTGAAACGCATGCTCTTCAGGACATGTGGCTGGCTTGACGCGGGCTTAAGCCCGGCTTTACTTGTCACTAGGCTTGCATGATTTGATGGTGCAAATTGATCTGATCATTTCACTCTTTGGGATCATGAGAAACCTGCAAATTCTTTCTGACCATAGTGCTCCCTCACTGTTCATTAGTCATAACAATGTCATGGGTGGGGCTGCCCCCTCAAGTTGGACTTTTCACAGCAAATTATTAAGGGATCTGGCTTATATCAGTGTTATGGCATCAGCTTTAAAACTTTTGTTTTGTCTTTAATAAGGTGACAGCCTCACCCATTAGTGAGTGGAGTACATTGAAGGCTATGATTAGAGGACAGAAGCTCAGCTTCTCGATTCCGAGAGATTATAAGGTGAGAGAGCTGGTGTGTCAATTAATTACCAAGCTCCTGATATTTGAAATAGAGTATTCTTACTGCTTTACCAGCTGCACTTTATATTATGCGGAAAGTATTTGTTAACAACAAACTGCAATTGGGATGCTGATTCAGCAGCGGATTTGGGATAAGGCTTATCAAAAATGGTGGAATGGCCAAGCATCTTGTTTCAGGAATAGTAAGGAAATGGGATGTATTCTTACCTTTCAGCTTCGCGACTGGCAGTCTGAGAATGGTATACCTAGCATTAGGACATCAGCGGGCCATGTGGCCTCATGCACTGAGGCATTTCTGGCAGTTTTTCAGATGCAAGGAAAATGCACACATTCCATTGGCAGGGATAATTGAGTATGTAGCTGGGGCAACCTGCCAACTTTGACTGACACTCAGCTGACTGCACTTGGCAGCTCCCATAACAATTGCACAAACCAGCAAACCCCTACTTCAATTAACTTCAGGCAAAGAGTCGGGCCCAAACTGACTCCTGATTGAATTCTACAAGACCTTCTTGGACATAGTCATGTCGCATTTTGTTGAGTTAGTTAACTCTTCCTTTTTTGCATCAGTGACAGGATC
The DNA here is from genome assembly GCF_964263255.1 of Lissotriton vulgaris. Lineage (NCBI taxonomy): Eukaryota > Metazoa > Chordata > Amphibia > Caudata > Salamandridae > Lissotriton > Lissotriton vulgaris. Next base: position 143,511,048 of record NC_141690.1, on the reverse strand, counting down.
CTGGGGGGGGGGTGCATATTGCAGTGTTTCTAAAAAAAGGGAAAGACCCCCTTAATTGGAGTAAGACCACTGACCTGGTCAGTGTGACTGCTCTCCCTCTGTGCACAACCAAGTGCTGCCCCCTGAGCTTTGTTGCAGGGTGTTCAAGGCTTTCCTCCACCCGTAGGCTCCTGCCTGCGCCTCATCCTTGGTAGTCCAGTGGGATAGCACTCTGCTCTTCTGCTGCTCTGCCTCTCTTGCCTGTTTCTGTTTGTGCCCCTTTTCCTCTTTCCTTCGTTCTACCCTTTTATCACCTTTCTCCTTTTCACTTCTCACTCTTTCCATTGTTTCACCCTGCTTCCCCCACGGTCTCTACTTCCAGTTTGTTTTCCCGCTTCCGCGTCGCAGGTGACCTGCCCTCCATGATCCCTACTTAATAGTGCCTGCTGCGCTGCAAGAAGAGCAAGACCACTGACCTGGTCCGTGTGACTGCTCTCCCCTGCGCAGCTCCACCACTAAGTGCTGCTCCCTGAGCTCTGTTGCAGGGTGTTCGAGGCCTTCCTCCACCCGCATGCTCCTGCCTGCGTCTCATCCCTGGTGGTCCAGTGGGAAAACACCCTGCTCTTCTGCTGTTCTACTTCTCTTGTCCCTTTTCTTTTGTGCCCCTTTTCCTCCTGCCTTTGTTCTGCCCTTCTGTCACCTTTCTCCTTTTCACTTCTCACTCTTTCCTTCATTTTCCTTTGTTTTCACTTTTCACTTCTCACTCTTTCCTTCATTTTCCCCTGCCGCAACTGCCCCCGCCGCCCCTCCCCTCTCCAGTGTTTCCTTCCTGGTCCTGCCTCCCAGCTGACTCGCACTTCCTGATCCCTAATTAATGTGGGCGCTACATGGCAAGAAGAGCAAGATTACTGACCTGGTCAGAGTGACTGCTCTCCCCCTGTGCAGCTCTACCACTCAGTGCTGCCCTCTGAGCCCTCTGAGATCTGTTGCAGGGTGTTCAAGGCCCTCCTCCACCCACAGGGTCCTGCCTGCACCTCATCCCTGGTGGTCCAGTGGGAAAGCACGCTGCTCTTTGCTGCTCTTCCTCTGCCCCTTTTCCTCTTCCCTTCATTCTGCCCTTCTGTCGCCTTTTTTCACTTCTCACTCCTTTCTTCATTTTCCTTCAGTTTCACTTTTCACTTCTCACTCTTTTCTATGTTCTCCCCTCCACTGCTGCCCCGAGAGCCTCCCCAGTGTTTCCTTCCCACTCCCACCTCCCTGCTGAGCTGCCCTACCCCCTATCCCTACTTAATGGCGGCCACTGTGCGGCAAGAAGAGCAAGACCACTGACCCGGTCAGTGTGACTGCTCTTCCCGTGCAGCTCCACCACTAAGTGCTGCCCCTTGTGCTCTGTTGCAGGGTGTACAAAGCCCTCCTCCACCCTCAGGCTCATACCTGCGCCTCATACCTGGTGGTCCAATGGGAGAGCACTCTGCTCTTCAGCTGCTCTGTCTCTCTTACCTCGTTGCTTTTGTGCCCTTTTTGTGCCTCTTTTCTTCATTCTGCCCTTCTGTCACTTTTCTCCTTTTCACTTCTCACTCTTTCCTTCGTTTTACTTTGTTTTCACTTTTAACTTCTCACTCTTTCCTTTGTTTTTCGCTGCCGCTGTGGCCCCCATGGTTCCTCCCCCTCCAGTGGGTCCTTCCCGCTCCCACCTCCCAGCTGACCCACCCTCCCCGATCCCTACTTAATGGTGGCCACTGCACGGGCATACAGCTGGCATACTGAAGGTGTGCCAAAGGCAAGCCCATCTTTGCCTGTCCGCGACCCGACTGCGACCAGTGCCAGGGACCCTAGTCCCGCTACAACTCCAGCACCCTCCACGATCTCAACCTAGAATGCAACAACAACTGCAAGCTCTTGATGCCGACCAACACCCATGGCCCTCTCTCCTGTCTACACTGTTTGCTGCACCTTCACCCACCTCCGTACCCCAGCAGCATCTCCCAGCCCACTGGACATCACCGCTCACAAACCACTCAACTGCATCCTCCTCAAAGTATGTTTCCTAGACAAGCATGCCATACAAATCTGGGATCTCCTCAACACCTACTCACCCGACATTGTATTCCTCACGGAAACCTGGACAACGCCAACCCTGCACCCAACATCACCACTGCCTTTCCAGACAGATAAAAGATTGTGCACAAGGACCACCCCATCCGTCCAGCAGGAGGCATCACCGTCGTTCATAAAAGCACTGTCCGCATGACCCCCCTCCCAGACAACACAAGCAACCCTCATGGAGCACCTTCACTTCCAGATCCAGACCAACCCCAAAACGACTCTCCATTGACCCTCACCTACGGGCTGACTGGCCCTGTGCTCCCATTACCAACACCATCAAAAACCTCAAAAACCTCATTGCACCCCACGCCCTCGCATCCACCGACTACATCCTACTCTGAGATCTAAACTTCCATCTGGATAACCACAATTAATCAAACACCCCCTCCCTCCTAGAGAACCTCGCCAACATAGGACTGAAAGAACTGGTCACCGCCCCTTGCACACAGCAGGACACACACTCCACCCCGTCTTCACCTGAGGAAACAGCATCTCTTACAGCCACACCACGGAGCATCTCTGGACAGAACACCACTGCCTCTGCTTCTCCTTGAGAGAACACACCGTACACAGGCATGCCCACCGCCTCCCCTGCAGAAGCTGGAACAAAGTCACTAAACACCAGCTCACCTCCGCCCTCATCAGCACCCCACCACTGACTACTTCAGATGCAAACACGGCAGCACACAACCTCCACCACTGAATCACGAACTGCGCAGACACACTTGCCCCCTCAAGAAAGCCACCGGAAGACACATCAAGGAAGAAAGCTGGTTCGCCCCTGCACTTCAAGAATACAGACGCTGCTGCAGATTACTCGAAAAGACATGGAGGAACAACAAAACCCTGGCAACACGTGCCACCTACAAAGCAGCCACCATCGCACACCACCCAACTTATAAAATCCACAGGGAAGAAATCACTCGAAGACAGAATCTTCTCCAATGCACACAACACCAAAGAGCTCTTCTCCATCATCAAGGAATCCAGCAAACCCTGCAGAAAAACAACAGTTGTCCCACCCTCCCAAGACCTCTGGAACAGACTTAGCACCTTATTCCACTACAAGATTAAGATGATCGACAACAACTTTGACAACCAAGACCACCTCACCGCTCCAGCTCCCCCCTCATGTGATGCCAGCCAACAGACCCTGCTAAAATGAATCCTGCTCATGACAGAAAACACATTGGAGTCCATGAAAAGCATCCACTGTGAAGCACTCTCAGACCCCTGCCCACACCACATCTTCCACAGAGCCTCCTCTGCCATAGCAGCCGAACTACGGATGCCGATCAGCTGCTCCTCCTCCACCTTGCCCGATGACTGGAAACACAGCAAAGTCAACCCCCTCCTGAAGGAACCCTACACAGACCCGACAGACCTTAAGAACTTCAGGCCCATTTAACTGCTTCCATTCGCAGCCAAGGTCTTCGAATGGGCCATCAACAGCCAGCTATCAAACTTCATCGAAGCTAATAAAATCCTGGACATCTCCCAATCTGGATTCCGAAGCAACCACAGCACAGAGACCACCCTACTCGCTGCCACTGACGACATCCGCTCCCTCTACAACCAGGGCAAAACAGCAGCCCTCATTTTCGTGGAACTCTCAGCTGCATTTAACACTGTGTGGTAAATATTTTACTGTATACGAGTTTGCCATATAATTTCAGACAGGTTACAAAAAATAGCTCAATCAAATGAGAGGCAGAGTCCGTGGCATCAGAGTCATACGGGCTTTAATCATAAATGACTCGAGTCATGGAAATCTATTCCATCAATACAAGGGTTCGGGTATGCAATGATGGCAGAAAAGATGTCAACGATTTATTAACAGTACATGACATATATAGTAAAATGACACAATGGTAATGGATACAGTAGGCTTGACAAGTGAAAAAGAGCAAGATAAGAACACATGTGCGTAGCAAAAAGGCGTGTACAGGGGTGTGTACGGAGGCGTGTACTGAAAACATCACAGAAAAGTGTCATAAGTGGGTGGGTGCGTAGAGGATTTTGCAGAGTCAGCTGAAACCTATAACTTGGGTGCGTGCGCATTCAGTATGACGTGTGATTGACGTGGAACTGGAGAAAGCTGAGGGCTTGACTTTTAGCACTGGTAAAGGAGACAGAAGTCTGGCATGTCAGATCGACCTGTTCCTATAACTTATCTGATATCTTGTGTTTGGGGATGTTTAATCTGAAGTAAAAGGTCTCTCGGGCAGAGGCTATTCTATACTGAATGCATATGTGTCTACGTGCAATGCACGGAGCCATGGGCCTACCATGGTAACGGGAGCGATGAATTACATGAAGGAGACAGGAAGGCTTGGCCCTTTGCTCTGCAGCCGGGGGTATATTTACTTATTTCACTAGACAGGAATGTGTTTTCGAGGAGCTGAACTGGCTACGCTGATAACTTGAAGGCAAAATACTGTTTTGGCAGGCAGGCCAGGCCGAGCCAGGCACCGCTTCGCTTGGCAGGAAGTAAGGCAGAGGTCAGGGATGCATCTTCATGCGGCAGCTTTCAGAGGCAGGGACAGAAGTGGTTTGAGCAGAAATCAGGGCCTAGCTCGGCAGAGCCAGGAAAAACGTGAAAGTGCACCATGTAAAGACGGTGGCAAGGCATACTTAGGAACTGAATTATCAATCCATTCATGGTGGATCTGATAGAGGACATGTTAACGTTAAACGCAAATGTATTTGCGTTTCCAGATTCGGTTGCAGAGGGAAGTTAAATGCACTTTAAACTCGTACATGGAGTCGATGGGGTACACGTTAGGGGACATACCTGACCATAAAATTTCAATTACCTCATTCCCTCCTTGTCCCCTATGGACCCATTAAGTGATATCAATTTTCATGAGGCCATCTATTTGCTCATATAACATCATTTGTTCTTCTTTCTTTATTCGAGAATGGGAAAGTGGACTTGGATGGGGAACACAAGCTGTGGCGCACAAGCCGCAAATCGCTGGCCCACATTGCAGACATAGACAACAACTGAATACTATGGCCAATATAATTCCTAGGAATGACAGTAGCTTCCATCCCCAGGCTGTTATTACACTCCAGAACCAACTGGACCAAGTCCAGGAGCCTGGGTTCTGGTGTATCAGATGAGCAATTTCGTGAAGTCTGGTAATGGCTTTATAGACTGATGGCGCGTTATTAGGAATAAACACGCAACAACTGGATCCGATGACTCTACAAGCTCCGCCCCTATCGGCCTGGATGACGTCAAGGACAAGGCGGTTCTGAAGAACAACAAGTCTCATAGCAGACTGTTCCTCTGTTAAGTTGCCCAAAGCAGAAGTAGTCTCATTCACTACTGCTTCGAGTATTCTGGTTAATTTGCTTATCAGTTTACTATTGGAAACAGTGCCTAGATAAGGAAAGAATCCTTTATTGAAATCTGTATATTGTTCCCATGCAGTTTCAGTCTGATCAACTATTGGGAGATCTCTCTTGTGTCTAACAATATTGAGGCGGGAATTCCTGTGATAGTCAGATGGGGCTAGAAAAACTGGTGGCAATAGGAATGCAATGAAACAGGTACCATCCCAGTCTAGAGGTAAACGGACATAAGCTGTCTGACCACATATAAAATAGGAATGTCGGGAAGCTTTGAATGTAGACTTGCCTTTATCACTGAATTCGACCACAGTAGTACATTCACTGTGACCTAGATGTACTGAACCCTTCTTTCTGACACACAATACACCTTTTGCTGGTAAAACTGATATGGATGGCAAGTCTGGACTGGTCTCTGACTGAACATTCAGAATCATGAGGTTAAGTGTAAAATTGCCTAATCCATACACTTCATTTTCTAGATCGGTCCCTGTCCTTTGTGGTAGACCCTCTTCATTTGGGAAACATGCTTTGTTCATGACGGTGTTCAGATTTCCCCATATCCAATTGCCTTGGGAAACTCTGGATTCGGTGTCTATAGAGGATATTAAACTAAACCATGCACCACAGGAACCATTATGTGTAAACGGGTAAGGAAAGAGGGGCAGAGCTCCCTTGTAGTTCTGATAGGGAGGGAGTCGGCCACATATCCAACAATTAGTAGCATTGTTGATCTGGTGAGAATGGTGTAACATACGAATGAATGTATTGTTGCGCAGCGCAAGCCGATAAGACAATTCGTGTGGGGGCAGAGCACTAAACGTGTGCTCGGTAGTGTCATTAGAAAATGAATGTGCAATAGGAAAATACATGTATAACATCCAACTCATAACAATAACCGTAAGACTCAGAAAAAGCATAATAAGTAGTGTACAAATGCATCTACTTCGGAGATTTTTACAATATTTCTGTTTCTTGTTCTCCTGTCTATCTCTCTCTCTATTTGGGTCTAACTTGAACATGTCAGAAACTGCCTAACCGCTTCACCCAGGAGGGGACTTAAACAATTAAACTGTCTGACTTACTAGACCTCAATTTCTGTCGATACTCCTCTTGGGGAGTTTTCTCTAAAAGGGGGAGTTTGGTATCAATGTCTGGAATGCGAGAGTCCTGGGAATCAGTCTTTGGCGGAAGTCCATGAAAACGTTTCACGTGACTGGAGTGGACCCAGCCTTTTCTCCCCTCCAGCTTAACAGCAGTCCTGGTTGTTAACAAGACGATCTTCGGTTCCTTCCAGCGGGGCTCCAGAGGGCTTGACCGGTCGAAATTTCGGACAACAACTACGTCCCCCGGGACCAGTTCATGTGGTTTCACCTCGGTGTTGTCTGGGAAGGCTGCTGCAACCTGTGAACGACATGATTGTAGTGCAGACATCAAGGAAGCAAGGTAATCTGTCAGCATATTACTGTCAACATCAGTTATTTTTCGCGGCAGAGGCGTCTCCCACATATTAGGAGGTCTACCGAAGACCACCTCATACGGGGATAGCCCTGTCCTAGAATGGGCTACCATTCGCATATAAAAAAGGGCAACTGGCAAAGCTACTATCCAATCCACTCCTTTCTCTTTACACACTTTGGCAAGGCGAGTTTTCAGAGTCTGATTGTGTCGCTCCACGAGACCTGCTGCCTCGGGATGTCGGACACAGTGAAACTTCCACTGGTACCCCAATAGAAGTGAAACCTGCTTCATAAGTTCAGATGAGAATGGCTGACCGTTATCTGAATACACGACACGGGGCAAACCGTATCGAGGGAAGAACTCACGTACCAGCTGCCTGGCAGTGGTCGGGGCAGTGTAATCTGGGACTGGATATGCTTCTGTCCATCGGGATAGGGCACATACAACTACGAGGACATACTTGAATCCTCGGCATCGTTCCATCTGGATATAATCCATTTGGAGGACTTCAAAAGGATGGTCGGGAGGATGAAATCCACCTCGTTCCACGGGAATGCCTTTTCCTGGATTTGAACTGACAACAGATCATGCAGGTACGCACTTTCTGTTTTGCTGCTGCTCGTAAATGCTTGTTGAACCAAAGGTTCTGTAAACTGTCTAACATGGCTTTCTCTCCTAAATGTGCTGGACTATGTGCTGTATTGATAATAACCTGAACCATAGAGTCGGGGAGAAACCATGTGGTCTTTCCCTTCGTCATCCATCCCTGGTCTGTCTGGACCCCTCCTTGTTCAGTCCATTTCTTTATTTCATCTGGAGTAGCATGTGTCTGTATGTCAATGACATCTTGTGTAGGATCCCTAACTGTCATACAATGTGTCAGTGAAGATACGTCAGGCTTTGTCATGTCAGTCGTCTGGGTATGAGTCAGTGCTGTATGTTTCGCTGTTCGGTCTGCAAAGTCGTTGCCCTGGGAAATAGTGTCTGTGACTTTTGTATGTGCTTTGCACTTCATGATGGCTATGGCTGTAGGTAAATGTATTGCTTCTAACAGGGCTTGAATGAGGGGACCATGTTGAATCTTGGCTCCGTGAGAGGTCAAGAAACCTCTTTCTTGCCAGAGGACACCGAAGTCGTGTACGACTCCAAATGCATAACGTGAATCTGTGTATATGTTTACTTTAAGGTTCTTGGCTCGTATACAGGCTTGAGTCAGAGCAATGAGCTCTGCTGCTTGAGCTGACAGGGTATCAATGCGATGTGTTTCTATGACTTCAGTTTCAGTGGTCACTGCGTATGCGGCCACTAATTCTCCTGTACTTGTTCTCATACATGAACCATCTACATAAAGTGTCGGGTCTGGATTGGGTAATGTAACATCTGTCAAGTCCTGTCTGGGCTTCGTAATTATGTTAACGACATCCACGCAGTCATGTGGAGTAGGATCTGTTGTATTTGACGGTAAAAATGTAGCAGGATTTAATGTATTGCAGCGTCTGATTTCTATGTGTGGTTGGAATAATGTCAATTCATAACCTGTCAGTCGTGCTATCGTCAAGTGTTGAGTCTGTGTTCTGTTTAGGAGAACTTCCACAGAATGTGGAACCTGTACTGTCAATTGATGTCCTAATACAATGGAGTCACTTTGTCTGATTGCTAGAGCTGTTGCTGCAACTGACTTTAAACACGCAGGCAAGGCCTGGGCTACTGGATCTAATGTACTCGAAAAATAAGCACACGGTCTGTGTTTGTCTGCTTGAAGCTGAGTGAGAACCGACAACGCTGTGCCATCGTGTTCTGTGACAAAAAGTGTAAAAGGTTTGCTGTAACATGGTGTTGCTAAGACTGGTGCTTGACATAAGGCTTTCTTTAACTCGTCAAAAGCATGTGTATGTTCCTGTGTCCAAGGGAGAACAGTCGAAGACGCTGCCTCCTGTGTTGTCAACTGTATGAGTGGTTTAGCTAGAAATGCATATTGGGGAATCCATTGTCTACAATAGGAGGTGAGGCCTATAAAGGCTCGTACTTCCTTCTGTGTCTTGGGTTGCGGAAGATGTGCAATTAACTGAATTCGTTCGGGTGTCAGTTGCCTACCCCACTTGGACAGCAAGTGCCCAAGGTACACCACTTGCTGGGCACAGAATTGTAGCTTCGAAGGAGACACCTTGTGTCCCTTGTCTGCCAGGAAATATAAGACTGTCAGTGATGCTTGTTCACATTCAGGTTCACTACGGGCGGTGATCAATAGATCATCGACGTATTGGAGTAGGGCAGTGTTGGCAGGCATATGAATACTGTCAAGCTGTCGTTTCAATGCTTGGCTATAGATGCTGGGACTTTCTGTGAATCCTTGAGGTGCGCGTGCAAATTTGAAGCTTCGGCCATTTAAACAGAATCCGAAAAGGTATTGGCTTTCCGGATCAATGGGGACACTAAAGAAGGCGTTCTTGAGATCGATTACAGTAAAGAACGTCGCCTCTGAATCAATAGCTGTCAATAATGACGAAATGTCTGGGACCACTGGATACTGAGGTACAATGCATTTATTTAATTCTCATAAATCGATCACTAATCGATAGACTGGAGGTGCATTCGGATCAGTGCGTTTAAGAATCGGAATGATAGGGGAATTACAAACGTTGGAGTCGGTTTCTACAACCACTCCTTGTGCAATCAGCTCGTCAATGATTCTCAGTAAAGCCACTACAGCATCAGGTGGTAACTTGTATTGTCGGATTCGTGGCAGTACAACTCCTGGCTTGAGTGTAACATGGTATGGTGTAATGTGCATGCAACCTACATCAGTGGGGCCTTGTGCCCATAAATGTGCAGGAACATTCTGTAACCTGGGGTCAAAATCTCTCAATACATAATGTCCTTTGAAATCACGAAGGAACAACCTTACTCCTTCTGGAGAACAACAAATTACAGCTCCTAGAGCTTTCAGAGTCTTAATACCAAGCAAGTTTTCTGGACATGATTTCGTGAGCAATAAATCTGTAGTACGTGATAATGGACCAACTGCTAGAGAAACGGGTTTTGATACTTCATTAACAATAGGCTTTCCTGAAAATCCAAGGGAAACATTCTGTGAGCCTGAGAGGGGTGCCCCTGGAACCTCGTCATGACTGATGGTAGTTCTGCTTGCCCCTGTGTCAATCAAAAATTTTCTATCCTTACCTAATACCTGACTATGTACATAAGGACCCTCTTGATCTACAGGAACCTCAATAAGAGGCAAGCCAACCTCCCTCTCTAGGCTGTTTCATGTATACTGTTGATAATCGGGGTAATCAGATTGTGCATACTGGTACATCTGCTGTGTGACATGTTGTGTTGCTGCAATGGGCTGAGGCTGTGGAACCGCTACGGTCTGTTGTGGAATCTGCATAGGCTGCACGTTCTGTGGTATGTGTTGTTGGATCTGGTCCTGTCTAGGTGGACGCGGTCTCTCTTTAGTTTTACCTGTAGCTATGTTGTGTTTCAAAACTGCACAATCGTTTACATAGTGACCTGGCTGTTTACAATAGTTGCATGTCCCTTTAACAGGAGCTGCCGAATTATTGGACTGTGTCGTACCCCTTTTCTGACCATTGACTGGAACTGACTGAGCAACTAGCACTTTCATTTTCGTGTCTTTCATACGCCTTTGTTCGTGATCATGTTCTTCCCTAATTCTGTTCTGGTGATACTGTAGCATTTGTAACATTTGCGAAGGCGTGTTAGCTTGCCATGTGCTCTCGACTTTCAATACTCTGTTCTTAACCTGGGGTAAAGAATTCTCGACTAATTTGGTCACAAATAGGTGTGGGTATGACTCGCTACTTGTTTTCAGGCCGCTATTAATAATAAAACATTTCTCGAATCTGGAATAAAAATCACTAGTATCTTCATCGTGTTTCTGTTTGCAGGCTGAGATTGCGTCCCAGTCTTCCTTTTTAGTTGTCAATAATCTTGGCAAGACTTGTACTAATAATCCTGGTAATGCTTTAGTTTTGTCCCCAAGGCCTAAACCTGGGGTTCGTCCTGTTTCTTCGTTCTCTAATTCAGTCCAATTAATCTTTTTATCTCCCACCTCCCATTCTTTTTCTTTGAGTTTCTCGTAAATACCGGCAGGCAATAATACTTTCAATATTTTCATAATATCGGGATATGTATAATCTCCCATGAGTAACATGTCTTTTATTTCACGGTGAAACCCTGCTGGATCTTTATCATGACTAGGCACTATTTTCTTCATTTCCAATAATTCCATTTTAGTTATGGGCGTGTATACAAATACGCGTTGAAGCGCACCCCCTGGAGTTGACTGGACGGGGTGTACTTCTCGTAAAGGGTTCTGTTTGTATAGGTGATATGGTTGCCTAACTGGGGGTGGAACGGAAACATGATGTGAAGTCAGGAACGTTCTGTATTTGTGTCGTTGTTCTAAAATGATGTCAATTAAATCGGTACCTAGGCCTCTCCATCTTCTCAGGAGTAAGTCCTGCAATAGATTATACAACGGACCTGGATCAGATTGTTGGTTTTCATACTGTATAATGAGATGTTGTGTCATGTATATACCAGCTAGTCGCTGCTCTTCTGGGGTAAGACTTAAAAACGTTTGCACTACTGAATCATCTTTATATATGCTGTCATCCCCGGCCCATTGGACTGCGGACCGGGCTAGTTCCTGGTCACGTAAGGTATTAAGTTCATGATAACCTATTCTTTCCTTTAGTACTTTATCAGTCATTTGGAAAATATGTTCAAGGGAACATCGCTCTGGTATCGGACAAAGGTAACGTTTCTTGTTTTCTAAACGAATGGGTCTGTCGAAGGGCCTATCAAGAGGACATTGTCTAGGGACTTTCTCTCTACCTACGTATGCTAACAGGTCACCCCTCGCCGGTTGCGAGGTTTCTGCGGTATCCACTAGTTCATCCTCATCTGAGGTTTCTTTATCGTCTGACTCAGGATGCCTTTCAGATTCTCGTCGGGTATGTATTGTTACAATTTCTTTACGGATCTTTCTAATCATAGCATGTATACATTTTTCTTTATCATGTTTACAGTCTGCAATATTCTGACTCCATTTTGACAATCCCTCCATCTCTTCCTTCGGAAAACCTGGCTGATCTTGTTCCCTTATCAAACAATTAATCAAGAATCGCATAATTAAAGATTGTGTCTCAACTTTCTGATGTGCCATGGCTTCACCAATACACTCCGGTCTTTCTCCTGTTCTGATAAAATGATATATATTGTCTAGATGGTCTGGCATTTCTGGTAATAACATCAAATAATCTGTAACACGTCTTAAACACAATGAGGCTAACATCATGGGTCCTGTTTTGCCAGGCACTGTATCATATCTACAATCTGTAAGATATTCTTTAAGCTTTTCGGCTGGGGTTGCTTTGGGCGTACGCTGCATTGCTAATTCTCTCATTGTTATACGTTGTACTTGTGGCGGAGTGCGATAACCTCCTGTAGCATCTCCTGAGGCGGAAGCGTGAGCATAACCTGGTTGTAGGATCGGTATCTGTAACGGGGTTGGACCCTGAGTAGCGGCGGGCCCAAAGGGATTAAGCGGATTAATACCAGGAGGAATAGTAGAGGCAGTAACAGCAGGTGTGGGCATCTGGTGACGTGGAGGGGTCGTGGTCAGATCAGCAGGGATCTGCTGTTGCGGACCTGGGGGCAAATTATTGTCAGCAGGTAGTACGGGTACATTGGTATATGCGGGAGCTACATCGTCTAGATAGGAAGAAAGGAAAATGTCTGCTGCAGTCTTTTTATGACGTATTTTAGTCGGAATCAATGGAGGTGGCAGATCTTTCGGTATTTCCGGGGTCGCCTTGGGCAGGCCCTCGGCCAGAACTGGATACAGTCCTGTAATAATTGCATTACTTTGTCTGTCGTGTTGTTCCATTCTGACTCGCTCTCCTTCTTCTAGTAATTCTTTTTCTTTGGCTTTTTCGGAATCCTCTCTACTTTTCTCTATTTTTCTGAATGCTTTCTCTGTCCGTCTATGTGATTCTTTACGCCATAATTCAATGGCATCTTTCTGTGACTGTCTGGCTTTCTTTTTCCACAACGCTTCTTCTACTCTCATAATGCACTCGGCATCCCATGTCCCTGTAATTGGCCATCTCTGGTTCTCTTCCAAGTTTTTCGTATAATCCACCCATAAGTCTAAGTACAGTATGGCATCTAAGCCATGCTTATGGTACATAAAACGACCTGGAGTGTCCCTAGGTGGTATGGGAACGGCTTCTTCAAGTATCCCTTTCCTAGTTCCTATCTGTCGTAACTTTGAGAATAAAGGCATGGTTACCTTCCTCTAGACACCGTACACAATGAACACAGTACAGAAACGCAAACAATTCACTCATACCACGACATTAAACACATTGAAACATTTTGAACAAATACTGACTAATACATACTTTAAACAAGAATCACTGAATTACTGAATGACTGCTAAACAGTACAGATACACTGCTAAAACAGTGCAGACCGGATCTGTGTACCCAAACCCGTCTTGACCGGACACAAATTAATGCACCCGTCTTGATGCGTCCCCAGCAACGGTACTCACCGGGAAGCACGGAACGGAAGGCCTCGGAAACTCGACTGGACTGGACCGCTACGACGTCACTGTTGCTTGCGCACTACGCATGTGCCTCGATGCTTCGGACAGGTGGGCCTCTCGATACCTCGGACACTGCTCTCTCGGCTGGGCTCTGGTCGGGATCCTCCGCACTCCTCACCGCCTCATCTGGATGTCGGCCGCAGTCTCCGTCTCCACCGTAGGCCTGAGGGAGATACAGGAAAACCTGCAGATGCGCATAGAAGTCCGTCACGGCTGTGGTAGGGGGCAAGGCCTGCGACGCATCGCCGGCGCGTGGGGTGGGGGAGGGGTCCCTGTTTGGGCGCCAATTTATGTGGTAAATATTTTACCGTATACGAGTTTGCCATATAATTTCAGACAGGTTACAAAAAATAGCTCAATCAAATGAGAGGCAGAGTCCGTGGCATCAGAGTCATACGGGCTTTAATCATAAATGACTCGAGTCATGGAAATCTATTCCATCAATACAAGGGTTCGGGTATGCAATGATGGCAGAAAAGATGTCAATGATTTATTAACAGTACATGACATATATAGTAAAATGACACAATGGTAATGGATACAGTAGGCGTGACAAGTGAAAAAGAGCAAGATAAGAACACATGTGCGTAGCAAAAAGGCGTGTACAGGGGTGTGTACGGAGGCATGTACTGAAAACGTCACAGAAAAGTGTCATAAGTGGGTGGGTGCATAGAGGATTTTGCAGAGTCAGCTGAAACCTATAACTTGGGTGCGTGCGCATTCAGTATGACGTGTGATTGACGTGGAACTGGAGAAAGCTGAGGGCTTGACTTTTAGCACTGGTAAAGGAGACAGAAGTCTGGCATGTCAGATCGACCTGTTCCTATAACTTATCTGATATCTTGTGTTTGGGGATGTTTAATCTGAAGTAAAAGGTCTCTCGGGCAGAGGCTATTCTATACTGAATGCATATGTGTCTACGTGCAATGCACGGAGCCATGGGCCTACCATGGTAACGGGAGCGATGAATTACATGAAGGAGACAGGAAGGCTTGGCCCTTTGCTCTGCAGCCGGGGGTATATTTACTTATTTCACTAGACAGGAATGTGTTTTCGAGGAGCTGAACTGGCTACGCTGATAACTTGAAGGCAAAATACTGTTTTGGCAGGCAGGCCAGGCCGAGCCAGGCACCGCTTCGCTTGGCAGGAAGTAAGGCAGAGGTCAGGGATGCATCTTCATGCGGCAGCTTTCAGAGGCAGGGACAGAAGTGGTTTGAGCAGAAATCAGGGCCTAGCTCGGCAGAGCCAGGAAAAACGTGAAAGTGCACCATGTAAAGACGGTGGCAAGGCATACTTAGGAACTGAATTATCAATCCATTCATGGTGGATCTGATAGAGGACATGTTAATGTTAAACGCAAATGTATTTGCGTTTCCAGATTCGGTTGCAGAGGGAAGTTACATGCACTTTAAACTCGTACATGGAGTCGATGGGGTACACGTTAGGGGACATACCTGACCATAAAATTTCAATTACCTCAACTGTCTCCCACCGCACCCTAGCTACCAGACTACACGACGCCGGAATCTGCAGCAAAGCCCCTGACTGGATACGCTCCTTCCTCACCACCAGAACTCAGCCGCTCAGACTCCCTTCCTACATATCGGAAAGTGACGGAGACCAACTGTGGAGTGCTCCAGGGTTCCTCCCTCAATCTCAACATTATCTCTTACGCCAATGACAACCAGATGATCCTCTCCCTCACCAACAAACCCAAGATCAACAAACACAACTTCCAAGAAGGAATGAAAGCCGTGGCCACCTGGATGATGAACAGCTACCTGAAACCCAACTCAGAAAAGACAGAAGTCCTCATCCTTGGCTCCACCCCTCCACATCGAACAACTCCTATTTGCCCTCGGAAATCCCTCCACTCCGATGGACCACGCACGAAACCTCAGCATCATACTAGGCTCATTGCTCACAACGAACTGCCAGATCAACGCAATATCCTTGACCTGCTTCAGTGCTCTCCGCATGCTTTGAAAGACTTTCAGGTGAATCACAACCAAATCCAGAAAAACTTTCACGCATGTGCTCATCAGCAACAGACTGTACTACAGCAAAGCTCTCTATGCCGGAAGCAACAAGAAACTCCTTTGCAAACTCCAGACATCCAGAACGCCTCAGCCAGACTGATCCTCAACATCCCTCCTCGCAGTCACATCACCCAACACCTCCACGATCTCCAGTGGCTTCCAGTCAAAAGAAGAATAACCTTGAAACTCCTCAACCACACATACAAGGTCCTTCACAACACCGGACCATGTATCAACAATACCAAACGGGAGGAATGTCCTTCTCTTACTTCACAGCCAAAGCCTGGAACATCATACCCCTCCACCTCCTGTAATCTCCCACATTGCCCCAGTTCAGAAAGGACATGAAGACCTGGCTCTTCGGATGACCCCAGCACTCAACGGAGTCGCCCCTCCACCCCCCAGCACCATGAGACCCTCAATGCTAAGTAGTTGTGCTTTACAAACCCTGATTGATTGAACTATGGCTCATGCCGACCCATCTCATTATTTAACTCTGACAACAAGTTATGTACACGAGTTCTGGCCAATGGACTATTGATCACCAATTCTCTCTTGGTGGGCAATGTGCAGCATGGGTTTATCCCCGGTCAAGATACCTTCGCCAATATTAATCTTATTACCTTCACTTTGAAAGTTGCGGAAGAATTATCTGAACTGCAGCGCTGATTTTGCTGGATGCAGAAAAATCCTTTGATAGGGTCTCTTAGAATTTTTTATGAGCCATTCTGGATTAGTTCAGCCTGAGCAAACGATTTGCATCCGCAATTAAATCTCTTTACTACTCACTGAAAGCCCGAGTTTTTCTGACAGGCTGGTTGTCAGACAAGGTCAGCATTCAATAGTGCACTAGATAGGAATGCCCTTTGTCTTGTCTGTTATTCTCTCTATATTTAGAACCTTACATTCAAAAATGTAAAGCTGCCAATTGTATCACTTCATTAGGTGTAATAAAAAATATCTGTTTTTATTTAAAAAAGAAACCGTAGAAATTCACTAAAAAAAATGAACTTTAAAGTAACGTTATAGCTAGGTGTATTTGTCAGTGGCAACATTACCGGTCTGAACTAAAAACACCTTAACACTTACATAACTTGCAACCCCGCCATTTACTGCTTATAACCTCATATATGACATCACTCATGACATGTTCTATGACATCATTTATGACATCACTGATGGCATCTCAAATGACATAATTGAAGACATCACGGATGACATCATCCAAGCTTCATTTTCACACATATTGCTGTATAAATTGTTATGACTTTACATTTAGCATCGTTCATATTAACAATCAACCACAGCTATATGGCACACGCTCATTGAGTACGGTGTACAAACTCTGTACAACTGTTCAGAAAAAGATAAAATAGTGAATGACAATTCCTAAATAAATGCACTATTAAGGGCAGTGTTTATCTGTATCAACCCACTGACACAAACCGACCCTACATTAGGAAATGAAGCTGATATCTGAACAGACCTGAGTTCTGTAAACCGTGTTTAGTCTATGGACAGCGTTCATTCTACACCACACTCTTTGCAAAAAGTGAAACTCTCATGAGAATTACACCACAGAGTATTCAAAAGAATCTACTAGGAACAATGTACATTCTATGCAACAGTTGTAAAAAAACACTATTTGCTTCAAATAACTAAGATCTGAAAGTGCTAAAGATCATACTATCTGCACCCTTCATACCGTGGTGAAAACGTTACAGATAGCCATTCTTCTGAAATAAACCAAGAATGCATACATAGGTTACTGCCTCGTACATACTCTTCATTGCTAAATATATATTATCATGCTGATACAATTCTCTCTAAAAACTCAAGGCTGCTTACAAAAGGTAGTATATACTATGTAGAATCTTTATCCTGTTGGAAACTTTTTCTGTTTAACCAAAAAGTTATGTAGGGCATAATGAATACAAGTCAACTGTTGCTTTGCACATAGAGTTATTCCTGAATGCAAACATTATAACATGTTCAATACCTCTACACAGCTATGGTGCATTAGGAGCAAACACGTTTTGTAAACGCACACATTAGCAGCACCCAAGTTGTACAAAATTATGTGGAAGTACTTTGGTAGTTACCTGCAATGAAAACTATAAAACAAACTAGCACACTCATTGGATCATGAAATCAGTGATGTCATCAATGATGCCATTTGAGATGTCATCATTGATGTCATAAATGAGATCTTAGAACATTTCATGAGTGATGTCACATGGGGGGGCGTGGCTAGGCACGCAATGGTGGCAGACGTGCCCGGGTTGAGCTCCGTGCTGAGCTCCCCTTCCACAGGCAAATTCCCCACAACAGTCATCCACACACGACCCCTGTCATCAGCGGAGCTGTGTGAAGCTGTCCCCCGTGCTCCTGCCAAGTCTGGAGCCGAGTGGTGGCTCCTGGCTGCATCTACGGGGGTGGAAAGCGTGTGCCCCTCCTGCGAGCTCCCTTGATCGGCGTGAGAGCTGAAGCCAGACCGGGGTTGAGCCCCGAGTGAGAGGCCTGGCTGCTGCCTGACGTGGAGCGGACCTGGAGGACCGCGACACGGGATCTGCCCTCCCCCGATATTAGCAGAGACACGCTGGGACACAGTCTTGATCCCCTGGGGGGATTTTGCATTGGTGGGACGCGGCTGATCGCTCCGGAGGCGACTGACCAGGGCGGCCATCTTGGTGTGTCTTCCTGCTCGGCGCGACACTGTACACCATGCCGCCTTTTGGAGCCTGACTGCCCGGGGCTTGCGAGTGGGCCCCAGCGACCACATCAAGATATTGCGGCAGTTGCCCCATCTGTAGCCGATGCCCAGCGAAGCGACCTGGCGTGGCCTGCTGTTCCTGGTGGAGGTCGTGGCGATTGCTGATTGGCGGGCCTGTGGCAGAAGCGGTCATCCTCAGAACTGACTCCCCTGGACGCAGAGGGAACCTGCACGAGCCCGGGCCCGGCGCCTCACAGAGGGCCCTCCCTACTGTGTTGAGGTGCCCTTAAGAAGTGCGACAGGCATTAGACAATGCGGCGGGCGCCTGAGGCGCGCACACGTGGAGACTGACCCCCCTTGCCCCGGCTAAGAGCACTGCTGCTTGTGAATCGGAGCCCCCCCTTTGTGAAAAGAGGATAGTGCGCTACACACTGACGGCCTGCCTGCTAACCCGGAGCCGGTCCACTTAATCGTGCCCAAGGCGAGTGGTAAGTGACGCTGCCCGCATTGCTGTAACTCTGCGCTTGTCTGCCCTGCTGCTGAAGCCGTTGTCCACCCAGAGAACCCTGAAGGCACCGCCGGGGGTGCCGAGAAAGCGCGCAGCTGTCCCACTCCAGTCTACAGTGAGCGCTGGGGTGGCCAGGGCTGCCTGAGCGACCGGGGAAGTGGGAGGACTTACCGAGAGAGTCCTAGGGACTATCATACCTCCTGCATCGCCCTTTTCCTTCTGGAGGGTCACCGATCCCTTGGGAGCGCCGAGCGCGCGGGGGAGAGATACCCTGCACCCGCCCCTGCACCTCCCTAGCGGCGGATGGCCCCGCTGCGGTGCGCCAGAACTGCCCGAGTGTCAGGAGGGCGCCATCACCCGGCGACATCCCTGAACTGGTCTCCTCTGCCATCATAGGAGCCAAACCCCTCTCTGGAACCCCGTGGGGGCTCCCGAAAACGCCCATGCACTGAACTACAGCACGCTTCCCATGTCTGGGGGACCTAAAACAAGAGCCGGTGCTAGCAGCACACAGGTGAAGGGGAGAATGGCGAAATCGGCGGACCAAGACCAGACTACCTCTAAACTAGACACAATGCTGGCGGCAATGGAGAGGCTAGAGGAGTCCCTGCAGCTCACTCGCATGTCCCTGGAAACGAAAATCGTTAGCGTGGCCATCGACCTCACGCGCCTACGGGCTGACCACAAGAAACTGTTGGAGCGCACGACCGCCCTTGAGGTCACCATGGCGGATGTCACACCTAAGGTAATGCAGACGGACAAGCATGTCCAGGACCTCCTCAATCGTGTGGAATTCCTGGAGGACCGCGCAGAGGATGCGGAAGAAAGGGCGAGAAGAAATAACGTCCGCATCGTAGGACTACCAGAAAGATGGGAAGGTAGGGAACCAGAGGTACACATGGAGAGATGGCTCACTGGCCTTCTTCCTGAGGGCTCCCTTTCTCAACACTTTGTGGTTGCTCGGGCCCACAGAGTGCCAGCGAGGCCCCCTCCTGAGGGCACCAACCCGAGACCCATGCTCATCCGAGTCCTGAACTATCGAGATCGCGATGTCATACTGCGAGAGACTAGGAAACTGTCAGAAGTCAGAGTTGAGAACGCTAAGGTTATGTTATTCCCTGATTACACTATTCAGGTACAGCGCCAGAGACACTCCTTCTTGGCAGCGAAACAGTGTCTCCGCGGCCTGGAATTGAAATATTCTCTGCTCTTTCCGGCCCGGCTGCGAGTGGTGGTCCAGGACAAGACCCACTTTTTCGACACTCCGGAGGCAGTGGAGGCCTGGTTGGACTCGGGAATCGACATGGAGCCCCGCACAATGCCATCGACATCGAATACACGGCGTGCCCCTGGACCCCGGCGCCGTCGCAGACGACGGCCCTCGCCGTCGGGGGGGGCAAGGACGGAGGCGGACATCGGCCCTCTGGCCGAGCTTATCCACAGCGAGCAACAAGAGGCCCCATACGAATGGTGGCGGTAATCAGTGGCTCGCTGGAAGCGGACTCAAACTTGGAGGCTAGCCCACGTGATATCCCGAGCGATGATGAGCGTATATATGGACTGCCGGACTCACAGGTGTCGGCAGACCTACCAGATGTCACCCCACAAACTGCTGACTTTATTCACTGAAGCCTACCCAGACAACCTGCCCCCCTTTTGATTGACTCCGAGACTCTTTCTGCCCTGTGGGGTGATCTTCTTTGCTTGCGTCTCACATTGCTAAGGGCCTGTTGGGTTTACCCCACCCCCGTGGGGGCACCGGGATCCACCTGACTTGTGTTCCAGTGACATAATGATGCCCGCTGGGGCCTAACCAAGGGCCATGCGAACCCTGTGGAGGGAGGCACCCTCCACCTGATCACATGATGTGCTAATAGCAACAGAACTAAGTGCTAAGTGACCTTCCCCCGAACTCACGGTTTCTTAAGCTCCCTAGAGAGTTTGGACGATAACATGTTCTGCTGTCGACCTTTTGGTATTATATTACTGTTCTTTTTGTTTTCAGAATTGATTGCTCCTTTGTTCTTCCCTCACATTCTCCTCATGAGTCACGGGTGTGTATTGCGATATGCTAGCATTGCAGGTGTATGTCTAGGTAGTCAAACGGTGGTGTGGGTGGTTGGCGGTGGGCAGTTGGGGGGAATACTGATATTACGTAAATATCATGGCTGCGATTAAATTCTGTACATGGAACATGCGGGGAATGCACACACCATCCCGCCGCTACCAGATTTTTTCTTACCTCAAGAGACACCACATCCAAATAGCACTATTACAGGAGACTCATCTGACTGGCCCAGATACACTAATACTCCGACGCAGATGGAGGGGACAGTTGTACGCCACCGGATATTCAGCTTATACGCGGGGGGCGCTGATCTGGGTGTGCCCTGGGGTTCCCTTTGCGCTCTCCCACTGCACAGTAGACACGGCGGGCAGATATGTAGTCCTACAAGGTAATCTGGATGGGCAGTGTTGTCAAGTGGCCTGCTCCCCCTAGTCACTGACTCCTGCTATTTGAGCCGCACACACTCGGATCATAATCCCCACACATTAGACTTTGCTTGGGAGCGCCCACACCCACCGGTGCCCACTTGGCGGCTCCAGCCAGACTTGCTACTAGACGCCCAGTTTAGGGGAGCACTTGAGTCCTGCCTCCTGCAATATTTTGAGGAAAATAATAACACTGCCTCCTCCCCCCAATTAGAATGGGACACGTTTAAAGTAGTCATCAGAGGCCACTGTTTGGGCACACAAGCGGGAATGCGGAAACAGATTGAAAGAGAACTCGCACGAATTGAATCGGAACTGTTGGAGGGGGAGCGGGAGGCAGTTGAGGGAGATAATGGGTCCTTGCTGGTGACTAGGGAGCGGCATGCATTAGCACTGGATAGGTTGAAGCACTTGAACTACGCTGCACACTCAGCGCGCACACATAGTTTTGGGGATCAGCCCGGCAAGCTACTATCGTGGCTAATTAGGCGAGATACCCAGATCACCCCGGTGATGTCTCTACGTGCGTCCCCGGACACCATCGTATACACACAGAGGGCTATTCATTATGCCTTCACGACACACTATGAGGACCTTTACCGCTCTCGCATACAGGCTACCACCGATCAGATCTCAACTTACCTATTTGCCTTGCCCCTGCCAGAAATCACTGATGCTCAGCGCGAAGATCTAGGCTCGCCACTCACGTCGGAGGTGCTCCGAACAGCTATATTTTCCCTCTCCAACGGGAAGACGCCGGTTCCAGACGGACTACCCGCCGAGTTTCATAAGGCCTTTTCTATCATACTAATCCCGGAACTGCTACGTGTGTTTGAGGCGGCCGTCTCCGATTCTGCCCTTCCGCCCACACTGAATGAGGCAAACCTCATATCTCTCTTGAAGCCGGGCAGAGACGGAACCAATATGGGCTCGTACAGGCCGCTGGCCCTCCTCAACACAGATTATAAGCTCCTAGCGTCTACGTTGGCGCAAAGGCTGGCACCGTTGGTGCCTACCCTTGTCCATAACGACCAAAACGGATTTGTGCCCACACGCAGCACGTCGTATAACATCAGGCGTCTATTTATAGTACAGAGTCTAGCCCCACCCGATGGCCTCACTCGGGATGTTTGATACTCGACATCGAGAAGGCCTTTGACTCTGTGGAGTGGCCCTACCTCATGTCGGTGCTGCGTAAATACGATCTGGGCGACGGCTTTCTCCAGCTGGTGGAACTCCTATACCAGGGACCCACGGTACGAGTCCGAACGGGCAAACTGCTCTCCGACCCTATTTGGGTATGCAGAGGTACCAGGCAGGGGTGTCCCCTCTCCCCCGTAATCTTTGCCCTCATGATGGAACCCCTGGCGACTCAACTTTGTGCCTCAGGTGAGAACTGGGGCATTCCCCTAGCTGACGGAATTCATGCGGTGTCGGTATATGCGGACGATCTATTACTTTATATCAGAGACCTGACCCGCTTCCCACCGGCTCTTTCCGATATATTCCGCGTCTTTGGAGACATGTCGGGGCTTAAAGTCAACTGGGCAAAGTCCGGCGTGTATTCCTTTGATGCTGCCACTCCGGAATGCGATATCACAGTCCTGGAAGAACGTCTTGCATGGTACCCTACCACGTTTCGATACTTGGGGATATCGTGATCCTGCTGACGTGTTGGAGGGCAACCTGGTGCGGACGATTACTTCGCTCACAGCGCAAGTAACATTTTGGAACTCCCTCCAGCGAAACGTCCCAAGCCGTATCACTCTGACGAAAATGGTGGTGCTGCCCAGTCTACTGTATTTCTATGCCAACCTGCCAGTTTATGTGCCTACCCGCATATTTCGGGAACTCGAGACTCTGATCAGGAGGCTGATCTGGAACACGGGACGACTCAGAGTTGCGCTACAGACACTATATGCACCGGTGGAGGCTGGTGGACTGGCTGTCCCCAACCAGGAGTTATACTACCTGGCAGTGCAAGTGCAGTGGGTGGCCTATTGGCTGAGTGGGAAAAACCTATCTGACACAGCCACGGACACGATGGTCACGAATGCCACTCAGATACATGCGTGGTTTCATCCACTGACGAAATCCCGCTGCCCATCACAGATACACCTGGCGGTGGCGCGGAAATGCTACTTGCGTAGCCTGAAACTCACAAGCCACACCAAACCGTATGCCCCAAACCTGCCGTTGCTGGGGACGCCTTGGGAAAATGGTGCGCTCACGGAAGCGGCGCTGTGTAGTTGGACGCGGGCTGAAATAGACACACTGGGCGACCTATACGAGGAGGGCGCTTTAATTCCATTCGAGACGTTGGCCGCTGACACAGAGCTGTCAGTCGAACAATTCCTTACACATGCAGCACTCATGCGCACGTTAACACGTGCTTGGGGGGATTTAGCTGTAGAATTGCCGACCCATCTGCTGGTACAGTACTTACACGTGATGGGGAACGGGTCCCACTTGGTGCATTGGCTTGCACAGGCCCTACATGCACACACACAATTTTCCCCGCAGCGTTTACGTGATAAGTGGACTGCGGATAGAGGACGGGACTGGATCGACAAGGAATGGGCGAAGATACTTGCTGGTACTCTCAATATCCCACGCAATTCCCGTTTTAAAATTATTCAATACTATGTAATACATAGGGCGTACCTATCCCCAGACAAGATAAATCGTTATTTTGGGCTAACCACAACGGCCTGTCCCAGGTGCGGATTGGTAGACGCGGGTTTCCTGCACATGCTCTGGGCCTGCCCTTCCCTGCACAGCTACTGGGTGGCGGTGTCGACTACATTGGCAGCAGGGGCGGGAGGAGGATTGGCTTGCTTGTTGGGCCATTATAGACGGACAAAATTGACGAAGGTTCCGGCCAGATTCTGGGATCTCGAACTAATCACAGCAAAAAAGCTCATCACCAAACGCAGGAAGAATGGCGAGCCCCCACAAGCTATACACTGGCGTCACTCCTTTGACAACTGGGCGAGAACGGAGAGCGTAGCTTTGCATAGGGAGGAGACAGCGGGTATCCATAAGTACCCCATAGCCCAGGCATGGGATGATGTCTTAGCCGCCTTCCACCAGGCGTGTTTACAGAGAGGTATCACTTAAGCTCGCGTCCCTTTTACTTACCGTCCCAGTACTAATACCAAGGCGGGAGACCCCCCCCTCGTGATATCCCTGCAGTTGTACTCTCACAAGGAGGTGATCCTCGCCGACAGGCGCTCACACGGACACATCTGCGTAGCCCTGAGAGATGCGACTTTGGAGGTGTCCCCCCCCCTCTAACCGAGACGATAGACTGTCACACTAGACTACTCTCACTGTTGATGGAGAATCATGCACACCCATACTTGCCCGTGTTATCTTCTGGTTGTTTTAGTTTTGAATATGCACAATATTCTGTTCCTGTTTTTATGGGATTCAGTTCAATGGTTATCACGTTGTATAAAAGTATTGAATATTGACTCAGCTATGGACCCTACTGTGCTCCACCCAGTGACCACTTCCGCGAATTGCGATGTGCTGACACATCACAGCACTCGGGTCGAGAATGCCTTATTTGGGCAATGCACAGGAGATACACCGCTGGGGACGGGGACATTGTAACACGATAAACATGACCTGGCATACTGCGACACTCAGAAGGCCCAGACAACATTTGCCATAACATACCCTCTGCCTGATATGGCACCTCTTGGTCGACGTACACCCGATCTCAGTTGCCGAAAGTGCACCTGATTGTTTATAAGGGCTCTGATTCGCGCCTGTATTGCCTGTTTACAGAATGCGGTGCCCTAACCCGTTTGTTTGCCTTACAGGTTGCATGTGACGGTGGTGATTATTACAGTAAACTGTTGTTATTTATGAATATCCTTGCACAGTTATGCTTGATATATTTCACATTTCCCTTCCTCCTGTTGGGTATAAGAGATGGATATATGAGAAAAACAAACAGTGTACCACTTAAATACAATTGCTGTTTTCTTTGTTGTCCTCATGTAACCTAATGCACGAAATGCAATAATAATAACAATAAAAATATTCAAACAAAAAAATGAGTGATGTCACATGTGAGGTCACAACTATAACGTTGCTTTAACCTTTGTTTTTTTCAGTAAATATATATATTTGTGTATATACATATATATATATATATATATATTCACTTAAAAAACCATGGGTTTCAGGCCTTATATAGTTAGGAATTAGCATTTAAAAAACCATTGGAATTGCTCCTATATAGTTAGTTGTACTAACTATATTTCGCGCACTCGCAATCCACTGCTGATGATGTCACATATTACATCATTCATGACATGGTCAGTGACATCACTGATGAAATCACTGATGACATCTCAAATGACATCACCGATGACATCACTGATGACATCTCATTTGACATCACTGATGACATCACTGATGACATCATCCAGTGACTGTGTGTTTCTGTAAAGTTTAAATATGTTTTACATATTGAAGAATGAGTGGATGTATAAGTGTCTGGATGAAGGATTTAGTAGGTGCGTGACTGACTGTATGAGTGAGTGATTAAATGTGTCTTACTAAATGCATGGGTTAGTGACTAAACTCTCTGAATGTGTGCATCAGTATGTCTGTTGTTGTGTAAGCTGCTGCATGTGTTGATCAGTAGCTATATGAGTGGCTATATGGGTTTTGATTGGTTGCCCAAGTATTTGAATGGGAGACTGAGTGTGTGTGTGGGTGGCTGGGAGGTGTGTGACTCTGTGCACAGATGTGTGAGCAGTTGATTCACTAGGTGTATGAGTTCAAGAGTGCATGTGGAAACAGCTATATGGGCGGTTGACTGTGTGCATGGGTGTGTTGGTGAGTGAATGGATATCTCAGTGCTACAAGTCCAAGTAAGTACATATGTAAAACACAGTGCATGTGAGAGTTGGCATATATAAATGACTATACATCAGAGCCAGTGAATGTGCGAGTGGCTGTATGGATCATTGTGTACTTGTATCAGTGATTGTATAAGAGAGTAAGTATGTGTTAGTATATGTTTGAATAAGTAAGGTGTTGTGTGTATAACTGTATAGTTGAGGAAATGGAAGTGTGATTGATTCTTTGCATGACTGACTAGGTGTGTGAGTAACTCCATGGATGAGTGGCAGTGTGTGAGTGTCTGTATAGGTGTATGAGTGCATATGATAGTGTTGTATTGATGAGTGACTGTATGTATGAGTGATTCTATGGGTGAATGAGTGAATGTGTGTGTAGACCTAGGAATCAGTGAGTGCGTATGTAGTAACTGGTATTGGTGTGTCAATGGTTTCAATAATGGTAGTCTGTATTTAACACTAGGTGTATCAAAGGTTATATTAGAGTGTGAGGAGGTGCATCGTATTATCACATGAATGATATCATCAGTAAGCATGGGCAAATTTTGCGAATCTGGCGTTCGCGAATTTTGCGGATTTGCGAACTCGCAATCCGCAAAATCCGCAAATTCTCGCGAATTTACGGATTTTTTTTTGTGTTCGCAAGGATTTCTGCCAGTTCGCGAGGGTTTTGTACCAGTTCGCAATTGCAAACTTACATGTCGGCTCGCAACGGTCGCGATTATGTTGTTTATACGTCTGGTTCATCATCACAGGTTCCCAGCACCCTCTGTTTCACCACTGCCACCCTCTGTTTCACCCATGCCACCCTCTGGTACATCAATGCCACCCTCTGGTTCATCATCACTGTAGATTATGGGGGGAAAAAGCAAGCACACCTGCCCTGCTTCAACTGACATGAATTAATTTGGGGTTGATTTATTAATGTGTCACTGTTTTAAAATTCCAGTCTGGCACCTGCTTCCTTATCTGTAATTTGCTTTCTGTTGCAGTGCAATTTTTTTTTCCAGGACCTTTGTGGCCTACTTGTAGCTATTCTATGAGCCTGCTGTCAGGGTCAGAGCAGGGTCATACAATTGTTGCAACTAGCAACTGAACTCTGGAGGGGCCCCAGTCAGGAAGCACTACAGGGAATGGTTACTAATGATTTTAGTTTGAACTTTTGCACCTGCTGAATGCTTTCACTTTTGCAAAACTCGTTTTTATGCAGAACAGCATTACAGCAACTGTAATGCCCCATACAAACTTACTTGTTAAAGTTGATTTCTAATCCAAAAGTAATCCAAAGAAAGTCAAAAGGCCTCAAATCCAAAAAAGTGCAGGCAAATGTCAACCTGAGGAGTTATTCTGATAAAAATCATCATTTTCAGAAGGTCTATGCTGCTTGCTAGTGGATTTCTTGTGCAGAATTGCAAATTTTGTAATTTCGCGAGTGCGAGATTGTTGCTGCCCGCCGCACCTACATGTTCGCAATTGCGAACTTACGCCGCACGCCGCAAAATTGTATCACCAAGAAAAAAAAATCCGCTGCGTGCGAATTTGCGGATTGTCGGTAAATTTGCGAGAATTCACGGATTGCGAATTTACCGAAAATCCACAAAATTCGCGAGCGAAACGGATTTTCCTCCCATGCTTAATCATCAGTGATGTGATCAGTGATGTCAAATGAGATGTCATCAGTGATGTCATCACTGATGTCATTTGAGATGTCATCAGTGATGTCATCAGTGATGTCAATGACCATGTCATGAATGATGTAATATGTGACATCATCAGCAGTGGATTGCGGGTGCGCGAAATATAGTTAGTACAACTAACTATAAAGGAGCAATTTCAATGGTTTTTTAAATGCTAATTCCTAACTATATAAGGCCTGAAACCTATGGTTTTTTAAGTGAATTTGCAAGGTTTTTTAAATGCTAATTCCTAACTATAATACTATATAAGGCCTGAAACCTATGGTTTTTTAAGTGAATTTGCAAGGTTTTTTAAATGCTAATTCCTAACTATATAAGGCCTGAAACCTATGGTTTTTTCAGTGAATGTGCAAGGTTTTTTAAATGCTAATTCCTAACTATATCAGGCGTGAAACCTATATTTTTTTTCAATAAATTTCAAAGGTTTTGTAAATGGTAATTCTATTAGCGGATATCGTTTATATAGGTTATTATCCTTCTGGGACCACCTGAGCAGCCATCTTGTTTCTCAGGAGAAGTGAGGCACACGAGAGCACAAAACAAGAGTGGAAAACGCGAAAAGGGGGCAGGGTAGAGACCCCCTGACCCCCTAGCCCTTCTCAGGAGGTCCCAGAAGGACCACCAAGTGCAAAAAAAATGTATTATTATTTTTTTAAATCGCGGGGTACGCGCATGGTACGCGTACGGTGTGCGTACCCCTCGATTTTTTCGATTTTTTTTTTTTTTTGCCCTTGGGGGTCCTTCTGGGACCGCCTGAGAAGGGCTAGAGGGTTGGGGGGTCTCTACCCTGCCCCCTTTTCGTGTTTTCCACTATTGTTTTGGGCTCTCTTGTGCCTCAGTTCTCCTGAAAAACAAGATGGTGGCCAACACTTCCTGGTTTGGACAGTTTGGAATGTTGACAGTCGACTGCCAGCCAATCAGAAACTCGCTCACGCACGTAAGGGTACGCGCACGTACGCGTACAGTACGCGTACCGTACGCGTACGGTGCGCGTACGGTGAGCGCATATAGATATATAATTTGCTCAAATTCAATTTTCTCAACAACTACTGGAGGGATTTTCACCAAATATAGAAAAGGCACTACTGCATACCTGTCCCTACCATTTTGCCAATTTTGGTGTAATTCCGTTCAGCCGTTCGGGCTGTAGCTGTGTCTAAAGGGCCCATAGAAAATGCCATTTGAAAAATTTCAAATTAAATTTTCTCAAGAACTACTGGAGGGATTTTCACCAAACATAGCAAAGGCACATGTGCATGCCAGGCCCTACCATTTTGCCAAGTTTGGTGTAATTCCATTCAGCCGTTCGGGCTGTAGCCGTGTCTAAAGGTCCCTATGGAAATTAACATGGGGAAAACACATTTTGGGACCCCCCTTTTCGGCACCCGCTTGACGAATCCCCCCGAAACTTTCAGGGAAGGAGCGGAGCGGAGCTGGCCACAATTCTGGAAAATTACACGCAGATTCCTCAATCGGCGCCAAAGTTATTCCCAATAGAATGTTGAGCGCATATAGATATATAATTTGCTCAAATTCAATTTTCTCAACAACTACTGGAGGGATTTTCACCAAATAAAGTAAAGGCACTACTGTATACCTGTCCCTACCATTTTGCCAATTTTGGTGTAATTCCGTTCAGCCGTTCGGGCTGTAGCTGTGTCTAAAGGGCCCATAGAAAATGCCATTTGAAAAATTTCACATTAAATTTTCTCAAGACCTACTGGAGGGATTTTCACCAAACATAGCAAAGGCACATGTGCATGCCAGGCCCTACCATTTTGCCAAGTTTGGTGTAATTCCATTCAGCCGTTCGGGCTGTAGCCGTGTCTAAAGGTCCCTATGGAAATTAACATGGGGAAAACACATTTTGGGACCCCCCTTTCGGCACCCGCTTGACGAATCCCCCCGAAACTTTCAGGGAAGGAGCGGAGCGGAGCTGGCCAAAATTCTGGAAAATTACACGCAGATTCCTCAATCGGCACCAAAGTTATTCCCAATAGAATGTTGAGCGCATATAGATATATAATTTGCTCAAATTCAATTTTCTCAACAACTACTGGAGGGATTTTCACCAAATAAAGTAAAGGCACTACTGTATACCTGTCCCTACCATTTTGCCAATTTTGGTGTAATTCCGTTCAGCCGTTCGGGCTGTAGCTGTGTCTAAAGGGCCCATAGAAAATGCCATTTGAAAAATTTCAAATTAAATTTTCTCAAGACCTACTGGAGGGATTTTCACCAAACATAGCAAAGGCACATGTGCATGCCAGGCCCTACCATTTTGCCAAGTTTGGTGTAATTCCATTCAGCCGTTCGGGCTGTAGCCGTGTCTAAAGGTCCCTATGGAAATTAACATGGGGAAAACACATTTTGGGACCCCCCTTTCGGCACCCGCTTGACGAATCCCCCCGAAACTTTCAGGGAAGGAGCGGAGCGGAGCTGGCCAAAATTCTGGAAAATTACACGCAGATTCCTCAATCGGCGCCAAAGTTATTCCCAATAGAATGTTGAGCGCATATAGATATATAATTTGCTCAAACTCAATTTTCTCAACAACTACTGGAGGGATTTTCACCAAATAAAGTAAAGGCACTACTGTATACCTGTCCCTACCATTTTGCCAAGTTTGGTGTAATTCCGTTCAGCCGTTCGGGCTGTAGCCGTGTCTAAAGGTCCCATAGTAAATGCCATTTGAAAAATTTCAAATTCAATTTTCTCAAAAACTACTGGAGGGATTTACACCAAACATACAAAAGACACTGCTGCATACCAGTCCCTACCATTTTGCCAAATCTGGTGTAATTCCGTTCAGCCGTTCGAGCTGTAGCCTTGTCAGAATGTCCCTATGGAAATTAACATGGGGAAAACACGTTTTGGGACCCCCCTTTTTTCTCGGCCCCCGCTTGACGAATCCCCCCGAAACTTTCAGGGAAGGAGCGCAGCTCAGCAAGGCAAATTTAAGGAAAATTACAGGCAGATCTCCCAATCGGCGCCAAAGTTATTCCTAATAGAATGTTTGGAATTTCCTATGGTAACTAGGTCCTAACTATATATACCTACTGGCGACCGCCAGTAGGTAATATAGATGGATATCTATCTATCTATATATATATATATATCTTGATACCTCCGAACCTCTCTGCAGCGCCCAGCCGGAACACCACCAAAGGACGAAATACAGACTCCAAATGTTGTGGAAAATTCAGGTCTTTAATTCACCAGTTTGTCAGACGCGTTTCGAATACCTTTGTATTCTTTCTCAATTTACAAACATATAGTCCACTTTTAGTTTTTATACAGTTTTTTTCAGTTTGTGATGCTTTCACCTCCTCCATGTGATGAATAGAAATAGAGGAAATACTTGACAGGCATGCATGCTGGGACTTGTAGTTTTTAGTTTTTACAGATACAGACCTCATTCAATTAATTTTATACTTGATTTGCAAAACATTACAGCATGAATGCAGTATAATGTAAGATGTAAGAATAGCGTAATGCACATTTTCTATTAATTATCATGACTTCGTTAAAATGCATGTTTTGATTTTATAGGTTGCCATTTTCACCATATATTCTCCAATGAGTATAAATAAATAAATAAATATATACATTGATAAAATATACCGTACAAAAATATATTTTTAAATATATATCTATCATTCTTCATGTAGCAAAAAATAAATAAACATTTTACATATACGGAATACAATATAAAAATAGAAATAAGCTATTTAAAATATTGTCACTCTAAAATTCTGTATAATTATCACGGAATGAATTCCTGATTTCATTATTGGCTAACCTCATCAACCTAAGTCAAACCGTTAAATAATGTGCAAAATTACGCAATGTGCAAAAGTACAAACCAAGTGCAAATTTTGCATTGTTTTATAGCAGCATGAGAGTATTTCCTTAATAAAGTGCAAAAAGTGATATAGTAGTTGCCAAACTTCACCTAATCTGTGCTACTTACTAATGAAATCTTGATTCATTCAAGATGTTGTGTTTTAAAACTTATAAGCAAAAATAGATTATACTTATAATGTGAAAGACTAAAAACAGTATTGAGACAAAAAAGAAAGGGCAGGGGCCAGAGTAATGTTATCAAAATTTCAAAGACGTAGGAGTTTGGAAACATTTTGGGAATATTTATAACTGGTGGATAGGACATCAGAGGAAATGGTGCAAATCATCGGTATTGTTCAATCCATTTGGCTGTCTACTATCCAGTTCTACAATAAATTTAGATTCCAGCTGCCGCAGACACTTTTCTCGGTTTCCACCTCGCGAATTATCCTTCACTGCAGCGATGACAAAATATTTTAAATCTGCTAGTTTATTTTGGTGGATAGCTTTGAAGTGTTTTGCGACCGGGTATGTACTATCGTTATTAACAATAGCCCGCAGGTGTTGCAGGATCCTGACGTGCACTTGCTGCTTGGTACTGCCCACATACCTAAGCCCACAGGTGCACGTCAGGATATAAACTGCATAATCAGTTTTGCAGTCATAGCACCCCTGAATTTTGAATTCCTTCGGGCTAAATGGTGTAGTATATTTCTTGGTTGTTACACCAAATTTGCAGGCCCGACATGAAGAGCATTTGTAAAAGCCCTGTTTTTCAGGTAGCCAAGGAGTATATTTCTTTTTGCTGCTAAGATCTGGGATACTTTTAGCTATTTGGCTTTTCATAGAGATACCTCTTCGATATGTTATTGTGGGTTTATCAGGTAGCTCCGGTGTCATGACTGCATCTGTCTGTACTATCGCCCAACTTCGATTGATTATGGACCGAATTTGGCGATGCTGATTATTGTAAGTTAGGATTAACCTAGGTGTATTAGAGGTTTCCTCACTTTCCTGCGGTTCACTTCCCTCCATGTTGGACAACAGTGATTCCCTGGATCTACTATTGGCTTTCTCCAAAGCCCTTTGTAGACTGTATGCCGTGTAGCCTCTTCTACGGAATCTCTCAATAGCTTCTCGCATGCATGTGTTCTGTTGTTCCTCACTGCTACATATGCGTTTAATTCGGAGAAGCTTCCCGTAGGGAATGCTATCAATTAAGTGTCTCGGATGAGCACTCGAGGCATGCAACGTAGAGTTACCGGCAGTTTATTTTCTATGCAAAGTTGTTCTTAGCCCGCCATTCTCTACATATACTCTTGTGTCCAAAAAATCTACTTCAGTGCAGCTTATATTTGAAGTAAAATTCAAATTGATCTGATTTACATTGATGTCACATATAAAATCATTGGCACTTTCATTAGACCCCTTCCATAAAACAAAGACATCGTCTATGAAACGTAACCACAATTTTATGTGGTCTCCATGTTTTGAGGACAGTTCTTGTCTTAGTGTCTGCTCCTCCCACCAGCCAACCACTAAACAGGCATAGCTGGGGGAGAAGCAAGACCCCATAGCCACACCTCTGCATTGTCTATACATCTTTTTTGCAAATACAAAGTAGTTATTGTTTAAGCACCAATCAATACTTTTCATGATCATTTTGTTATGTTCATAGTTCTCAATAGATCTTGTTGATAGGAAGTGTTTTACTGCATTCAATCCTACTTGGTGATCTATGCAAGTGTATAGGGATTCAATGTCCATTGTTATCATTTTCATATCATCTTCCCATTCAACATTACTACTTTTAGTTAAGAAATCACCTGTGTCTTTTACATATGACGGTATTTCTTTAACCAGATCTTGCAAGTAATAATCAATGTATTGTGATAGGTGCTCACTGGCACTTTCAATTGCCGATATTATTGGGCGTCGTGGGACTGGTGTCCTCTCCTTATGGGTTTTGGGGAGAAAGTATATGGATGGCAGTACAGGTGATTCATTCCATAGAAAGGTGTATTCATCCTTTGAAATCATGTTGTCCCTTTTACACTGGAGTAGATGTTTCCTCAATGTTTCCAAAGCTCTCATATATTCTTTGTTATTGGTTTCCACATAGCACTTGGTATCAGATAACTGTCGATTCGCTTCCATCAAATAGTCCTGTTTAGGCCACAGGACTATGTTGCTGCCTTTGTCTGAGGTCTTCACAATTATTTCAGTGTTGTTTCCTAGTTTAGTCATTAGTCGATTATATTGAAACTGATTGGAACCCAATTTTTTGGGATGATAATTGACACGATGGTACAGATCTTTTATGTCTTCCGTTATCCTGTCATGGAAGATGTCGATCGCGTCCTTCGGCATTATTGGCACAAACACTGATTTTGGTTTGAAAGGGCTCCTGCCAGCCCCCAGCTGATTTATTGATGCCAATTGTAACTGTTGTTGAGTAGACATATCGCTCTCAACTACATCATTGGTGTTTCCCTCTAGTGCCTGTGCCGCCAAAACTCCTTCCACATCAGTTGCTGCTAATCTCATGTCACTTATTGAGGATGATTGTCCTGCAGATTGTTTTTTAGCTAATCCGTTCTTTATTTTGAAGAACTTAAGTAGTTTTAATTTTCTGATGTAACTGAAAATGTCAATTCGAGTCTGTGCATAATTGAAATTCCTAGGGGGGCAGTATGATAGCCCCAGTTTTAGAATCTGTTCTTCGTTTTCATTTAGCTTTAAGGTTGTCAAATTGATGATAGTTTTATCCATTGCGTTATTTACTGTTGATTGCGCCAAAAGTTTCTTTTTCCCCTTCCTCTTGTTTTTGCTACGCCTTTCCCTCCTTTTTGCGTTTCGGGTTTTTGCGTTGCTTGGGGTTGAGGCTGTTGTTGTTTCCGTGGTCTCAGTGTTTTCAGCCTGTCCTCGACTAAAAAATCAATTTCCTCACCGAGGTTCAAGGTTCTTGATACAGAGTTTTCATCATCAGTACTGTTTATACTGCTGACACTGTACACTGAGCTATTATCGCTCTGTTCGCTCGCTGGAGTGTTTCCGCCGATAGCTTGTTGATTTGAACATGTTGCTTGTTCCCCCATTTGCTGCTTTTTTGCCTTTATTGAGCTCGCTTTAAGCTTTTTGGCCATGTCAAATTTTCGGGCGAACGTGTAAATTCTGCCTTGTTCATAGTCTGCCAAATCACGAGCGAATTTATATACCTTGCGCTGTTTGATTTTTTCCTCTTGTTTCTGTAGCCTGTCTTTGATTTCTTTTCGCGTTTTGACAATGTAATCATTCGGTTCCAGTTTTGCTAATTCCTCATTGATGACCTTGATTTCGACCAACAGTTTCATCCTATCAGATTCTGCATATTTGATTAGCAAGCAGACTAAATTCATCGATGCTTCCAGGTTCATTGTGCCCCACTCTTTTAACATCTGAGGATCTGGATTTTCGTAACTTGGAGCGAGTAAAATTCTCAGCCCCCATGGGACTCTGCCGGCTTAAGCATTCTTGCTTAGCGACTTCTTCTCCCACCACTTCGTAACTTCTGACCTCATACATTTTTCGAGTTTCCTTAAAAGAGTCTTGGCCGTGTCATCTACTTGTATTGTGCCTTCTGTGTTTAAAGTGGCTCCCCGCTTTTCCATGATCGGCAGCTTGCTGTAGATATCGTCTGCAGCTGCCTCCCTTGCGCGGACTTCGTCTTCTGACATATTGTTGCTTTTATATGTTATTTTTACGTGTATCAAATCCCACGTTTAGGCTCAAGTGGCAGAGCCGGTTCTGCCTGCCCACACCTGCCCACCGAGTTGTACTCGCGCTTGGACACTCACCGCCGTTCATGCGCCGCTCTTGCCGGTCCTCCGACCTCGCTAGGGTTGCAGCAATCACGGTGGCCTGGCCTCAGCACTTCACTCGGGGGCCGCCGCAGTAGTTTCCGTTCCGGAAAGTCGAGCGAAGAGGGTTGTTTGCAGCAGCCGCTTCCGGGACAGGGGGTCTGTTTGCGAAATCAACCCGATGTTTCGCAGTTGATATCTTGATACCTCCGAACCTCTCTGCAGCGCCCAGCCGGAACACCACCAAAGGACGAAATACAGACTCCAAATGTTGTGGAAAATGCAGGTCTTTAATTCACCAGTTTGTCAGACGCGTTTCGAATACCTTTGTATTCTTTCTCAATTTACAAACATATAGTCCACTTTTAGTTTTTATACCGTTTTTTTCAGTTTGTGATGCTTTCACCTCCTCCATGTGATGTATAGAAATAGAGGAAATACTTGACAGGTATGCATGCTGGGACTTGTAGTTTTTAGTTTTTACAGACCTCATTCAATTAATTTTATACTTGATTTGCACAACATTACAGCATGAATGCAGTATAATGTAAGATGTAAGAATAGCGTAATGCACATTTTATATCAATTATCATGACTTCGTTAAAATGCATGTTTTGATTTTATAGGTTGCCATTTTCACCATATATTCTCCAATGAGTATAAATAAATATATATATATAGATAGATAGATATCCATCTATATACATATATATGTGTATCTATATCTATATCTATATCCATATATATCTATATGAAAACAGAGTGCGACCTAATATATAATAAATATATATAACCTACTGGCGGTCGCCAGTAGGTAGTTACAGTTAGGAGCAAAGTTTCTATTGGAAAAGCATTTCTTGTTTTGCCAATAAATTTAGTGCTGCTTGACGAATCCTCATGAAATCTGATCAAACCTTCCCCTTTTTGCTTCAGCACTGTGTTGAAAGTTTTGGTACGATCTGTCAAGTGGGGGCTGAAAAAAAGGGCGGGACCCAAAACGCATTTTCCCCATTTTATGTCTGAGGATTTTTTATTTTTTTAACACAACTACAGCCCAAACCGCTAAACAGAATTACACCAAGTTTGGCAGAAAGCTAGATGTAGGTCTAGAAAGCGTGATTTTTCTGTAAATCTGTTCAGTAGTTTTAGAGATATTTAAGTTTGAAAAAGCTCCGGGAGTCCAATAGCCTACTGAAACCCTACTGACATTTGATTGGCTAGCAATACTTCAACCAGGAAGTGTTGGCAGCCATCTTGGGACTCGGTTAAACCAAGTACCACAAAAAGTATTAAAAGATTTTTTAAAGAATAGGGGCAGAGCAAAAACACCCTGCCCCCTCAGCCCTCTTGAACCACCCCCAGGGTCAGAAAAAGCATTTTTGTTACATTTTTGGAAGGATCCGTGGATCCAGCCAACAATTTAAAAACAAAGAAAGCATGGGCTTCCATGCTTCGTTATTAATTCAAGCTGTACTACCCGGTAGTCCCAACATTCTACCATATCCCCAAACTGCACAAGAATAGCCTGCATCCTCCTGGCAGGCTGATAGTATCCTCCTTAAACAGTTTAACAGAGCATCTATCAATGTTTATCGACCATTTTTTGTTTCCTTTTGTGGTACAGCTTGAATCCTATACCAAAGACACTAAGGATTTTTTGAACAAAATTGCTAAGACAGTATGGGACCCAACATATTTTCCTAATGGTGCTGGATATCACAAGTCTCTATAAGTGCACAGAACATTAGCATGGGTTGAGGGCTGTCCAATTTTATTTGGAGAAATGCCAGTTACGTTATGCTAAAAATAATCAAATGCTAATTAAATTTGTGCAATTCTGTCTCACAAATATTTTTTTGTTTGAGGACCAATTTTTCAGAAAAACATCTGGGACGGCGATGGGCACCTGCTTTGCCCCCAGCTATGCGAACTTGTTTGTTGGCTGGTGGGAGGAGCAGGTGCCCAAAGCCTATGAGGGACAGAGTAGTGGTAGAGTAGTGCAGTGGCATCGATATATCAATCACCTGTTCATTGTGTGGCAAGGGACGGTGGACTCGGCTCATGGATATTTCGATGCCTTAAATAAGAATGACCTGAACCTGCATTTCTCGGGGATAGTAAGTCCAGTGGCAGTGGACTACCTGGACCTGAGGGTGTTTGTTGAGGATGGTAAAATATATACAGCACTATATCGTAAGTCCATGGCGGGCAACTCAACATTGTTTGCCAGCAGTAATCACCCACCTAAACTTATTCAAAGCATACCATATGGCGAGCTTCTCAGACTAAAGAGAAATAGCTCGAGAGATAAGGATTTTGAGGCGGCTGCCTCAGAGTGCATTAGTAGATTCATCGTGAGGGGCTATAATGTAACAACTCTAACAAAAACCCTGCAAAAGGTAAGAAGGATTCCAAAGGAGAAACTCTTGTTAGACAAACAGAAAGAGACAGAAAGGGACAATAAGGGTAAATTGACAATAAGGGTAAATTCCGGATGGTTACCCCTTATTCCTCAGGAGCTATCTGAAGAAAATGCTTAATAAAAACTGGCAAATTCTAAAAACCGATAGTGTTATCAGAGATGAATTTCCGACACTCCCCCTAGTGACCTTTAGAAAAGCTAGGTCTCTGCGGGATATGTTAGTCAGAAGCCATCTAGAGGAAACACCACAGAGAACTAGCACTCTAAAAGATATGAAGGGCATCTTTCCTTGCAGTAGGAGCAAGGCGTGTGGTAACAGTAAGAGTACCATATAAATTACCGGACACAGGAAAAACTAAAGAGATAACAAAGTTCATCACCTGTAGCACACCATATGCGGTATACTGCCTGGTGTGCCGATG
Organism: Lissotriton vulgaris; assembly: GCF_964263255.1. Classification (NCBI taxonomy): domain Eukaryota; kingdom Metazoa; phylum Chordata; class Amphibia; order Caudata; family Salamandridae; genus Lissotriton; species Lissotriton vulgaris. Next base: position 143,472,646 of record NC_141690.1, on the reverse strand, counting down.
TGGTCTGCGCTACTTAGGTAGTACTATCCATCAATCGAAGATCAGAATTTTGAAGCACTTAAGAGCCATTGACAAGGTGGATGCTGCGTATCCCGTGGCACGCCACTTTGCTGAATTTCATCAGAGTGATAGAAACAAGTTACAGTTCTTTGGCTTGGATCACGTTCCAATAAATGCTAGAGGGGGTGACAGGTTACGCAAATTACGAAGGTTAGAGTCACAGTACATTATAGATTTACTCACTAAGTTCCCGAGAGGAATGAATAGTGGAGAGGAACTAGCTGTACACTTAGAAAACTAGATTATTGTCATTTGAGTTTGTTAATTTGAGGTTTGTAGTATTTAACTGGAATGAACGTAATGAAATGTAATGAGTAATGTTTTCTGAATATTTATAAATCTAGAACAATCTTAGGCTAGTACGGGAGTGCATTTAATGAGGAATGAAAGGCAGGGACACAAGCCGATCCACGGTAAGATTCTGCAGGTAACATGATATGTCACATATTAAAGTATACGCCGATATACGGCAGTATGATCTGATAAATTGGTAAATACAATGATTGAAAAGTACTATTAATTGTGATAAAAATCATGTATCATGTATTATAACATGAATTATTTGAGTAATTTCAATATGAAATGCAAGTTTATGTGGAAACTACAAAATGGCACTCATATTAGGCAAAGAGTGCTTGTCCCTTCTTGATTTCAATGCACACAAGAAATGCTTTATTAACATGCATCCTTTGGTGTGTCATGAAAACCGAGGAATGCTTTGCGCTGAAACACGTTTGTTTACTGGCTGCTAAATAAAGTTTGGAAGAGCCCCCCATGAGTGCGGTAATTCTTTACAATTTTGAGGAATTGGAGCATCACTATAGAGCGGATAAACCTCTACCGCAACCGGCACCCGCCCGCGAGTGCTCTGCTTTCAGTGGAAATCGATCGTGTATATATATATATATATATATATCTTTCCACCAATTTCAATAAAGCATTGTTTTGAAACAGCCAGCCTCGAGTCCATATTGCCAGTGATCAAGAGCACGTTAGATGCTTGAAACGCGTTTGGCTTTCTGGGATGCCTGCTGCTTACTGCATTTCCTGCTGCCTGTGACAGTTTGATGCAGTAACCCGTACCTGTGCGACTTCTTCTAGGGGGCAACCTTGGTGGAAAGATATATATATATATATATATATATATATATATATATATATATATATATATATATATATATATATATATATATATTATATATATATATAAAAATATAAATATACTTCACCGTGCAGTCACGCACGCGTGCACTCCTCTCCGATAATGACACCGACACGAATAGTTGCTCAAAAGAAGATTTAATGAATGCATTGAGCCAACAAGCACCCAACGCGTTTCGGCATAACCACCTTGTTCACGGGTCAACTCATTACACTTACGGAAAGATATTTAAACAAAACATAACATGTGCAGTGACATAAGGATATTAACAGTGAAAGTGGACTAGTGTTCAAAACAAAAGAAAACTGTTGGCCATCTTGTAATGGTGTCAGTAAACATAATACGATCATCTTATAAACACTTTGCTTGGTGAAAATTGATTATTTCGCATCACAATATACCGATGTTGATAATCATAATGATAAGGTACTGTATCCATAATTTGATTTACACTCATGAAATGTTTTATCATATCCAGTACTCTATTTCAAATGAACTACAAACATGGATGCCGTGTTTTAGCTTCCAAATAATGATTAGTAATGATGTAATCAAAATTCATGCATTCGAAATTCATGATTCATAATAGGTGGCAAATCATTGGACTACCATGTGTATAATAGGATTTGCAGTAATTTACATCAAGAGGTGCATTAAATCAAAAGGCGTATTCTGTACATAAACTCGTATTCAGTCATAACCATCATAATCACAGTAATCAAAAAAATATTATATGTAAATTCTACTTATCCATTGGATATAATACATCCCAAGTGGGTAATACTAAACATAGAAACTCTGAGCTAATCGTCAGAATTATTTATGCCAAAATGCCTGTATTATAAGACCCAAGTTGGTTGGCCCATGTATCTGTACGTGCCCATGTGCGTAACAAAAAACACAAATAGTCTTTGGATAGGACCTTATATATACTCCCCAAGTGGGTATTCATACATTACCCTAATCCAAAATTACCTAACTGCTATATAAACAGGTATCAAGACATTTTCTGTGTCCAGCCTATTGTGGCACCTATAAGGAAAAGGGAAAAAACAAAAACCATGGTATCAAGATCCGACAGCAGTTTACCATAAAAATCTTACTTGAAAGTGAATTAAAACATATGAAATATGTACACATATATACATCAGGCAGAAGGCTACTAGGCAACTTAGCAAGTAAGCATTTAAAAAGATTGAACAGTTAATTTCTACGTCCAGTCGATAAATCAACACAGGACAGTATAAAGAAAAAATATAGGAACACATGTAACATATCATAACATAGTTCAAATTACCAAAGGAATGCTGAAAAGTTTCAAGAAATACTGATTGCACAAGAGAAATGCAAGTTAATCACCAAGATACCAGGACATTTCTTCTTCAGAATTCAGGCCCCCAGGGATTTTAGTATCTAATTCCAAAATGAATTGTGAATCTAATTGCCGAAGTTTGCGAATTCTATCTCCTCCCCTGCTACAGGGGGGTATGCGGTCAATTACAAAGAATTTCAACAGATTAGGATTACTCTTTTGGAGCTCTTCAAAGTGTCTAGCTATTGGTGACAACTTGTCCCTATTCTGAATCGCCCTCATATGTTCTAAAATGCGTTTCTTTGCAGGAAACATTGTACTGCCCACATACTTATTAGCACACTGACAGACTAGAACATAGACAAAGCGATCAGATAGACATGTTAGATGTTTATCAATGGGTTTCTCTGAATCAGTAATAGGATAATATACACTTTCAACATTAGTGCTAAATTTACACGCTTTGCATGACATGCAGGTGTAGAAGCCCCGAATATTAGGCATGGGCGGAAAATCCGTTACGCTCGCGGATTTTGCGGATTTTCGGTGAATTCACAATCCGCGAGATTCGCGAATTTCCCGCAAAATCCGCAAATCCGCGAGCTGCGGATTTTTTGCTTGTGTTCGCACTGCTTGCGGCCCGCGGCGCGGGCAGCAACAATCTCGCACTCGCGAAATTACAAAAATTACAATTGGGGAGGGGTGAAGGAAGTGGCCCAGACTCCAACTTCCTGTTCCTGTCCAGCAAGCTCCTCCCATTGGGGTGGGGTGAAGGAAGTGCCCCAGTCTCCAACTTCCTGTTCCTGTCCAGCAAGCTCCTCCCATTGCTTAGTCCATTTCCTGGCCACTTTGACTTCGATCTTGACTGGGAAGGATTACTTTTTGTGGATGCTGCTGGATATTTGGATTTGAGGCCTTTTGGATTACTTTTGGATTCTTTCACAAGTAAGTTGATAAGTTGATGTTGTTTGTTTGTGGTGATTTATTTTTGTGTGTGTTTTTCGACTTTTTGGGGTGGGTTTGGGGGCTGGCTATGTTGGTGGGGGGCCATTTTGAGGCATGGTCCTGCAGGTTCTGGCCATGTGGATGGGGTCAAGCGGCCATTTTGAAGTCAGGCAGTGTGCTTTGTGCCCTAGGCCCACCCAGTCTGCTCTGATTTCTTTCATGATGCCCAGGGGGCCTAGAACTCCCGCGGATTTACCGAAAATCGGATTTTTTTGCTTGTGTTCGCACTGCTCGCGTCCCGCGCAGCAACAATCTCGCACTCGCGAAATTGTAAAAATTACAAATCTGCACATGAATTGAAAACCACCAGGCTTAGTTATGGGTGCATGCATGATACAACTGTTTTGTTGAATTTTAACATGATTCTGGCCAGGGCATGGATGGCATTGGATTGTGGTGATTTTTGTGTGTTTTACGACTTTTTGGGGTGGTGTTGGGGGCTTGCTATGTGGGTGGGGGCCATTTTATTGCCTGGTCCCGTGTGGGTGGGGTCTAGGGGCCATTTTTAAGCCAGTTTGTGTGCTTTGTGCCATAGGCCTGCACCCAGTGTGCTCTGATTTCATCCATTATGCCCAGGGGGCCCAGAATCGGTCTGTTCGCGGATTTTGCGGGTTTTTCGCCACGTTCGCGTCGTGAAGCAACAATCTCGCACTCGCAAAATTGCAAAAATTGCAATTCTGCACCAGAAAACCACCAGCAGGCAGCATAAACCTTCTGAAACTTGATGGATGGCATTGGATATTGGATTGTGGTGATTTGTGTTGTGTTTTTTGACTTTTTGGAGTAGGGGTTGGGGGCTGGCTATGTTGGTGGGGGCCATTTTGAGGCATGGTCCTGGCCATGTGGATGGGGGTCAAGCGGCCATTTTGAAGGCAGGCAGTGAGCTTTGTGACATAGGCCTGCACCCATTTTGCCTTGCTTTCACCCATTGTGCCCAGGGGGCCCGGAATCGGTCTGTTCGCGGATTTTGCGGGTTTTTTGCCACGTTCGCGTCGTGAAGCAACAATCTTGCACTCGCGAAATTGCAAAAATTGCAATTCTGCACCAGAAAACCACCAGCAGGCAGCATAAACCTTCTGAAACTTTATGGATGGCATTGGATATTGGATTGTGGTGATTTGTGTTGTGTTTTTTGACTTTTTGGAGTAGGGGTTGGGGGCTGGCTATGTTGGTGGGGGCCATTTTGAGGCATGGTCCTGGCCATGTGGATGGGGGTCAAGCGGACATTTTGAAGGCAGGCAGTGAGCTTTGTGACATAGGCCTGCACCCATTTTGCCTTGCTTTCACCCATTGTGCCCAGGGGGCCCGGAATCGGTCTGTTCGCGGATTTTGCGGGTTTTTCGCCACGTTCGCGTCGTGAAGCAACAATCTTGCACTCGCGAAATTGCAAAAATTGCAATTCTGCACCAGAAAACCAGTGGTACATGAAACTACAACCCTCTCTGTGGGCTCTCTTGGATCAATGTTAAATTCCTGTTTCCCAAAAATTTAGCAATTCTTATTTTTGATATTTCCATATTGTGGTGTGCACGTGTGTATTCATAAATGCCTACTTGCAAACTATTAATTGAAGCGCTACATATGCAACATATATTTAACTGATGTTCCTCTGTCTTCGTTTGCTTTTAGGTGCACAAAGTCAAGAACTCCGCATCATCGTTGAGCATCAGTGCCAGGAAGAAGTCCTGCTGCGGCCTGCTGTTCCGACATCTGAAGAAGATGGGTCCGAAAAGAGGTGCCCGTAGCTCCTCTTGCAAGAAAGATGTCTCTACTAAGGAGAAGAAGAAGCAAGTGGCACCACTTACCAAGGAGACTGGTGCCTCGACCACTAAATTTTTGTGGAAAAAAGAACAAAAGTCCACCATGAGTGCTGCACAGGTAGCCTGTTTAGTGGTTCAATCACCAACGACCAGTGATGTTGGCTCATCGCAAGAAAGTAGCAGCACACAATCAACACAGGTTGTAACTCCTCTCACAAGTACTATTCAACAACCAAAGCCGCAACAACAACTGCATGGGCTACTAGTACAAGCACAAGTACATGCGCAAGGAGCTGTCCAAGGAGCTGTCCGAGAAGGAGCTGGCCAAGAAGGAGCTGTCCGAGAAGGAGCTGTCCGAGAAGGAGCTGGCCGAGAAGGAGAAGGCCGAGAAGGAGAAGGCCGAGAAGGAGAAGGCCGAGGAGGAGAGGTCCATGGAGAGTTGCAAGTAGAGGTCAGTGAAGAGGCCCATGTAGCGGCGCATGGAGCGGTGCAAGTGGCCACAATGGTTCTTCCAGAAGTAGGGGCACAGGAGGAAATTGACTTTGGAGCCGGGGTATCGTGTCAGGAAGACGAAGCCACTCCTCCTGATGATTCATTTTCTCCCAGCTCCCCAGCAAGGAAAAGATCAAGGAGGGTGTGTAGAAGTTCCTCTTCAAGCCCGCTCCATCAGATGATCTGAATCCAGATTGGCAGCTATCTCCGACGTCTGAGAGGGAGGCACACCATGAGCTGAGAAAGGTATCAAATGTTAAAAGGAAGGGCCCCGGAAAGCTCATACTTATGGATCCGAACGTCGGACTTGATGAAGTGGTGCATTCTGATGTTGATGAACAGCATGACAGCAATGACCTAGTCATCACACACGTCATTCCAGCCACACCGGCCATGCAGCAGACAGACATTTATACCCTATCCCGGCGTCATGCTGAGCGTGACCCTGGCGACGTGGCACTGGTAGCACCACCAACGCAGTCAAGTAGTACAACAAGTTCAACAAAACCTACAGCTCCCATATTTTCTCCCCAGAGGGGAACTCCATCCAGCTCGACTCCCTCAAGTAGGGTTGCTGCAATAATTGCACAACCCAGTAGATGTCTGCAAGGCTCATCCACCACTGCTTCATCTGGCATTGGCAGTATCATCTCGTGCGGCAAAACCAGAAGTTTCCAGTCCCCAGTTTGGAACTTTTTTAGTGTCCATGCAAAGGATGATTACATAGCCGTTTGTTCCATTTGTAAGACTAGAGTTAGCCGTGGTAAGACTGGTACCAACTATGGTACCGGAGGCCAGATAGGTCATCTTAGAAGAAGGCATGCTGTCGAATGGTTTGCGCACCTAGCAAACATCAAGGGAAAGCAATCCCAAAGGGCAAGTGGCCAAAATATACCCGTACTAGGTGTATCATCTGAAGATGACGGGGAGGTAGAAGAAGCGTCAGACATTTGTCCGGTTGCACCCAGTACCCCTGGCAGCACCACACCCTCCGCAACACATAGGAGGCACACTGAGAGTCTGGGAGACACACCAATGCGGAAAATGTCAACACTGAGCACAACTGGGTCTAAGAAGTCATCAGCATCATCCAGTAAATTTGTCCAGCGCACCATTACAGCCATGTTCTCCTCAGATGCGCCATTTCAACGCAACCACCCAATTGTGCGCCTGTATAACACTAAGCTGGCTAAAATGCTAGCGGTGGACCTTCTCCCTTTTTCGTTTGTCGAAGGTGTGGGTTTTCTTGAACTCGTGGCAACACTGGCCCCTAAATGGAAGGTTCCTAGCCGGTTCTATTTTGCCAGGGTTGCTGTTCCAGCACTACATAAAGAGGTGCTTGAGTTGGTTGGGGCAGCTTTGCAGAAGAGTGCTGTTCACACTATACACCTGACAACAGACATGTGGACCAGTTGCCAAGCCCTTGATTACATGTGCATCACTGCACACTGGGTCTCTTTTTCAGGGGTTGCAAAACAGATAAATGCAGGTGGTGACTTGGTCGAGATTTTTAAGGGTGCTCGTAAACATGCAACATTAGCCATGTTTGGCATGGAGAAAACTCATACTGCAGACAACATTTTGGATGACTTTAACAAAAAGGTCTCGCAATGGCTGCCCCCAAGAAATTACAAGGTTGGTTATGTTTCTACTGATAATGGCAGCAATGTAGTTAAGGCCATGGAGGACGGTGACTATTTCAGTGTGCCGTGTTTGGCGCACTGTATGAACCTGGTCGTGCAAAAGTTCTTGAAAAAAGAACCTGCAGTCGAGAAAATACTGACCATCTGCAGAAGAATATGCACACATTTCAACCATTCTTTTAAGGCCCGGAAGGAGCTGAGGAGCCAGCAAAATGTACGTAGAATGCCAGTGAAAGCACTTATCCAGGAGGTGGCAACACGTTGGAACTCAACCTTCTACATGCTTGAGCGTCTGCATGAGCTGTTTCCAGTAGTCAACGAGTATTTCTACAACCTGGGTGGTGATACGACAGAAATGATGCTAGCGGTGGAGCAATGGCAGCTAGTTAAAAGCCTGACAGACATGCTTCGTCCTTTTGAGGTCTTCACGCGTGAAGTCAGCAGGGAGGACTGTTCTTTGAGCAAAGCTATCCCATTGTTGCTGAAGCTCGAGCACCAAGTCAAGGTGGTGTCTTCGAAATTAAAGGATGCTGGAAAGAATGAAGCATATGAGTTGGCGCAGAGATTATTACAACGCCTAGTTAGCAATGAACGGCTTGTAAATATCAAGAAACAACAGCACTACATTTGTGCTACTATTCTGGATCCACGTTACAAAAAGCCATTGTTTGGCAAAGTATTAATTCCTTTTGAAACTTCAGATGTTACAGAGTACAAAGGTTGGCTAGCTCAGTCAGCCATTCGTTTTGAAAGAGAGCGGAAGGAAACTGTAGGAGAAGACAGTACTAGTGAATCAGCAGGCCATCAGGCGTCCCAAAAGAGCACTTCTGCATCTGTGCCTGTGGCAGAAGTGAGTGTATTTTCCTCTGAGCCGTTAACCACACCAGCAACCGTATCATCTGCACCAGGTCCAGGCGATATGTCTGAAGAGGATTGGCTAAGTCAGCTAGGGTTTCCTTGTCCCAGAAAGGACACAGAAGTGCAAAGTACAGGAATCCGGGAGAACATTGTTTCAATGGTGCAGGCCTACCTGGATGACTCAACAGCGGTCAACATTACTGAGGACCCATTGGCGTATTGGCATGGGAAAAGAAACATATGGCGAGAGCTCACCAACCTGGCTATCAGTTACTTGTCTTGCCCACTCGCAAGCGTGTCTTCAGAACGTGATTTTAGTTCTGCTGGTGGCATTGTGACTTCCAAAAGGTCCCGCCTCTTGCCCGCAAATGTGGAGCGGCTCACCATGATAAAGATGAACCAGCACTTCATACCACCAGATTACAAAGTACGAGAATGCACGCAGGAAGAAGAGGACACCGACCTACCTGAGGAAAGTTCTCCTCAGTTACCAGAAGTACTACCGACTGGATTTGCAGAGTATGAGGACGAGTTCTGCTTCCCTGACAGCGAGTTCTGAAAATGAGTCAATGATTCATTAACTTTATTTTTCGTCCTTATTCACTTTTATTCCTGTGTGTCTGTCTTTCTTTGTTTAGCAAGTGCTTGATCCCATTCACAACAAAACTGTAATCACCCAATCAAACAACAAGCCCATCAGCAGAACTGTCTTGATTTTGATGCCGCAGCATTCCTCAGGTTCACAAGTTAGTTGCCAAGAACTCAGTCCTGGTCGTCTATCCTCCTCCTCCAGACTCACCCTATCCATTTCCCGTAATGCTGATGCCTGGATTCCGCACAATGAAGAAACTTACGTTGACGAGTCCCCTAAAGAGGTACTGGAAGGAGTGAGTCCTCATTTTAATATATTTTGCTAAGTGTGGCTTTTTTCCCGGATTTGCTTTTTGGCTGTTTCGGGTGTGTCAAACTTGTTTGCGCTTGGGTTAACGGGTCTTGGCTGGGCCATTGCTGGCAAGGTCTAATAAGGGATGAAATTGGTTAGGAGGAAATGGGAGGTGAAAACGGCTGCCACATTTCTAATGTTGCTTGCTTTTGTTTTGCAGAAAATCCACGCCGGGAAACTCCAGTTGGGGCCCTGCTGCAGAACGCTTTAGGACACTGTGAATTCCAGGTGGAGCCAGCCCTCAAACACAAACTACAGGTAAGATAAGCGTTTGGATGGGAGGTAGTATAATGGAGTATTAGGAGAGGCGAGAGAGTGACAGTGGTACTAGTAAAGTCCTAGGACTCCTGAATTAACAAACTCTGTGACAGGCATATACTTTGGAAAACATTTGGCCAATTACACGTGAGCGTTAAGGCATTATTATTGCTCGCTTGCCTGTCTTAGGGGTGCTGTCTGTGGGGCTTCTAGGTTTTTGGGTGTGGGTTTTGGGGTCTGTGAGCACGGCTGCCACATTTCTAATGTTGCTTGCTTTTGTTTTGCAGAAAATCCACGCCGGGAAACTCCAGTTGGGGCCCTGCTGCAGAACGCTTTAGGACACTGTGAATTCCAGGTAGAGCCAGCCCTCAAACACAAACTACAGGTAAGATAAGCGTTTGGATGGGAGGTAGTATAATGGAGTATTAGGAGAGGCGAGAGAGTGACAGTGGTACTAGTAAAGTCCTAGGACTCTTGAATTACCAAACTCTGTGACAGGCATTTACTTTGGAAAACATTTGGCCAATTACACGTGAACCAACACGATGACAGTGTTCTGTAAAACGAACTTACTGCAAAACCACCACCCACCAGGCTCAAAAGTAGTAAAAAACAGGTATGCTCAGATAAAGTTTGAAAAAGTATATTTTTATATCCCTAACAAAATAATCTCCCGCAAGACCCTCCCTAACCCCAACAAATAAATAGTCCTTCAAAAGTTCCCAAAAACCCCAACTCCCAATTCCCACCCCCCAAAAGTCACTAAAAAAGGGGCAAGGGACACTCTAGGGATGCATGGTGTGGACGTTAGCCTCCAGGGCATCATGCCTTAGGGCCAGGGCATCGTACTGCTCCCGGAGGGTGGCGTGGTCTAAGCGGAGGCCCTCCAACACATTTTGAGATTCTTTCAACTTCCGGACCTCCGCCTCCAGGTCGGACACTCTGTGGAGTGCACGGCGCAAGCGAGCCTTTAGAGTACTGTGAGGGGCAGCCTTTGCTGCTCGGCGTTGGCGTCTGCCAGCCCGGCTCCGTATCGCCGGAGCACTGAGCTGATCGGCAGAACGTGGGGTCACGGAGGAGGATGCAGGTGTCACATTCGATGTACTGGACTGCGTGGCCTCCCCCTCCAGTTCCACCAGCCGCCGATATTGGGCAACAGTAGCATCCAGCCTCCGTTGCCGGGCCAGTAGAGCCCTCATACTCCTTGATGGTTTTGATGTTTTAGTATTACCAACTATATGAAGAAAGAAAGACATAATCTGTAACCAATGCTCTTTAAGAATATGATTAACACAAAATGATTCAGCAGAAAGTTGTGTCACAGTACAACTAGAAACTAGCCAGCGCAGTACAAAACTATTGAGGCCAGTATCATGGGCGTCCGCAGGGAGGGGCAAGGGGGGGGGCGCATGCCCCCCCCCCCGGATCGCAGGTCCATCCAGTGCTGGCCCAGTGACAAATTACAATATGGTAATTACAGCAGGCTGGGACCGACAGACAGATAGAGGCAGAGACAGGGACAGAGAGATAGAGAGGGAGATGGCGAGGGAGAGAGAGGGATTGAGACTGAGGGTGACGGAGGGAGGGAGACAGAGAGGGAGACAGAGAGACAGAGGGAGACGGAGACGGAGACGGAGGGAGACAGAGAGAGAGGGAGACGGACAGAGTGAGTGAGAGAGAGGGAGAGAGAGAGAGGGGGAGAGAGAGAGCAAGAGAGGGAGACAGGCAGGGAGGGAGACAGAGAGAGAGAGAGAGGGAGGGAGCCAGAGGGTGACAGAGGGAGGGTGAGGGAGGGAGACAGAGAGAGAGAGACAGCGAGGTAGAGGGAGACACAGGGAGACAGAAAGAGGGAGACAGAGAGAGAGAGAGAGGGAAACAGAGAGAGGGAGGGAGACAGAGAGAGAGGGAGGGAGACAGAGAGAGAGGGAGGGAGAGAGACAGAGAGAGAGACAGAGAGAGAGAGAAAGAAAGATGTGTGTAATGTGTATGCCAGGTCTGGTGGCTCAGTGGACGAAGGCATCCGCTGCAGGGGCATAAGTTCAACCTCATGGTCATAGTTTTTTGTTGTTGCTCTAGATCCACCCCCCTCCCCCACTGACCCTGCCCCCTTCGGTGCGGCCCTTGGCCACAAACCACACTGTCAATTTGGCCCCGAGAGAAAGTTTGTGAGGACCCATGCTCTATAACCACATCCTCCTGATTTAGATTGAATTGTTTTTTTCTGGCATTTTTTGTTTTTCCCTCTGTTTTAATGTAGTTGCCAGGTCGTCTGCTGTGGTGCCGCACAAGATTTTTCTCTTCCCCCTATGGGGTTCTTTGTTTATTTAAGCTCTATGTCGTGTTAGATTTAAAAAAAATGTATTTAATACTTGTGCTCAATCATGTCAGGACTCAGGAGATGGTGATGATGTTGCCCCCCCCCCCCCCCCGGAAACATTTCATAGTATTTTCGTAGTTCATCCAGTGACCGTCTACTCTCTGTAGATACACATCATATGCTATCTAAGAGTCAGATAGTACCATGATCCAGCTTACCTCTACCCGCCACCACCACTGTCTGTTTCCTCACAGTCTCTTCTTTGGCCACTTGCGCCGCCTCCTCCCCAGAGTTGTCCTCGGACTCGGAGTCGACCACCACCACCACATCCGAGCTGGCCCCGCCACCAGATGTTCCACCTACAAAGTAGATTTAAGAATGTTAGATTACACCACTCACTAGTATTTAGTCTAGGAATGAAGAAATGTGAAAACAGAAAAAGTAATTGACTGTCTACTCTAGTCTAAAGTAAAAATGTACCTCCTTCCACGGAAGGCTGTTGTCTTGCTGCACTTTTTTGTCACAATTGATGAATGCTTGCTTAATTTTAACACACACCATTTTTCTCTGAACAGACAGAAGCTGGACTTCTAAGGACAAGAGCAACATCAACTTCAAACCAGGTGAAAGCTCGGCTCAACCACAAGAAATGTGTTCCATTACTCATCAACTCAGCACCAAGCACTTTTCCATTTCCAGCTAACTTAATTTCAATATATGTGTTTACTTTTACTTTTAATAAAGCTTTTAAACTTTAATAGACTCTGTGGTTTTTGGTCCTCCAGACTAGAGTGACTGAGCGAAAGGTTTTGCAAATTTTGGCAAGGAGGAGTCCGTGCCGCTGACACTACCAGGTTTATACAGTGTGCCAAACACGCCACTCTGAAATATTATTACTCTGGTGTTTACTGTCCATAGTTCGGTTTGTGGAGAATTGTCCCTGCAACAGTAGTATTATGGATTGTGCTCCTATCTAAACACTATTTCGAAAAAATTTAATTAGGAAAGCTTGGACAACAATAGGTCCTCTATATTTAGATGAAAACTTACTGGGGCCAGCAAAGGAGCACTCGCCGCCCTGGCCTGCATCCTCCTCCTCTGGAGCCACAGCAATCTCCTATTCCAATTCCGCCTGCTTGCCCCTGGGGGGACCTGACGTACAACATGAAAGAAAGAACAGAAAACATTGATGATTGCTGCTTGTCGATGTCCTTGTCAACCAAATCAAACATTTAGAAAGAACAAGAACCAACTATTTCAGCCAAAAAGAGGGCTACAAAGGAAGGACTGCACCTGAGCCTCTACTCTAGGGGCAGATTTACAAGCCCCTTGCAGCTCTTTTGCTCCGTTCTTGCGTCACTTTTGTGACGCAGCGCCACAACAAGAGAGGCGCCATGGTGTGGCGTATATTAACAACGTGACGCATATGGGAGATGCATCCCATTTCAAAGCCCTGCGCCATAAGGGAGCGTTCCAGCGCAAGGGAGGGCGTTCCTGCGCAGGAACGCATGCTAAAAGTGGCTATGGGGAATATATAAAATTTCAATCAGTCATTTAGGACAATGATGCGTCACTCAAACCCTGCGCCTGCATGAAGCAGACGTATGGCTTGACGCAACTCCATCAATGAGCCGCCTTTACGGCACCGATGCGTAATGCTTCGGTGACGTTTTGGGACCATGGTGTGCCGCATTGTAAATACGGCGCACCATGGGTGGTGCTGGCGTGCCGCACACTTTGCAGGGATGCGCAGGTAATTGCAAATCTGACACTTAGGGGCATACTTACGAGTTCTGGGCTGCACACCTCCAGAGGTGCACCAGAACAAATGTGTAACGCAAAACTAACCTTGCGTCACGGCAGATGCGCCGCAATTACAATGCTGCACACCCTGGCGCAAGGGTAGGCAGATGCGTGACGCATCTCGTGACGAAAGAGGGGCGCATCTCTAGAGTCGCGTCGCAGGCGCAATGCAACTCTAGCAATGCTCAGGGCTGCCCAATACTCAACATACCGCATCAGTCCTTACGCCTGCTTCAAGCAAGCAGGCATAAAGAATTGATGTAGCAGCGTCGCGGAAGTGCCTGCGTTAAATCTTGTAGATTTCACGCAGGCACTTTTGCGAGGCGCAAAGCTGCCTGACCGCCCCCCCCCCCCCCTGCGTGGGAACGCACCCATTGTGGCGCAGGCCCAGGCCTTAACGTGGCACATCTCCCTAGATGCATCACGTTGTACATGACTCGCAGGGATGCGCCACGTTTACGTCGCTGTTGCGTCAGGTAAGGCAGCGTAAACGTGGCGCAAGGGGCTTGTAAATCTGCCCCTTTGTGTCTAGCATTACGCAGTTTTGTAAAGTACACTCATACATTACTCAGCCCAATTAAATGAACACAAAATAGAAAACAAATAAGCAGTGGCACCGCCACAGAGAAGGAGAGCATTACACCTGAAATGCACAGAAGATTTTGAAATATTAATTTACCTCTACTATCAATGTAATCGGCAGCATTATTGCTCTTTGTAAAAAAGTTAAAACAAACATTTGCAATATAACACACAGAGCAGGGGAAAAAACAGAGTAGTGAGTGATGAAAAAATTGCTACTACTACTCACCAAGCCCGGGGACCTCCACTCCCAGCAGGTCCAGCAGGTCGCGCTCCCTGTCCAGGATATCCGTCCAGCGGTGGGTCACCTGGTTGTAGGTGCGCTGGACCCCCGAGATGTCAAACAGGGCCCGGCACACCTGCTCCCACCGCTTCCGTCGCTCCTGGCAGTTGGTGTAGCCAGCAGCGATCCTTCCGCCTGCCGCGATGGTCCTGGGGAGGCGGCGCTCTACATAGAAAACCAGTGAGCCCACCTCCTCAAGCCTGAAGATCTCCCTGGGCACCACCATGTTCGCCCTTAAACTGCCACACGGGAGCCGGGCACGGGCTGCGGGGCCTGTCTTGGGCAGCTTCACTGCTGGCTTCACCATGGTCTGGGCAGGTGGTAGCAAGAAGGAGAAAAAATGAAAAAGAATAAGACTAGGGAAGAAGAAAATAAAAGTTTAAAAAAGTAGTTGAAAAGTAAACAAAAGTAGCCTAAAACACAAAAATATAAAGCTAGAAAACTAGAGGGATAGATAATAATTGAAATAGATTCAAAAAATATTAAAACAAGCAAAGGATGGCAGAGATATAGAGAGGATTAGAAACACCATGCCCAGACACATAGGAATGAATGAAAAACAAGATGGCGGCCCGATCACGTGCGCGTAAGTAAGTTCGCACGCTGTTTCTTGTCTGGGGAGGTAGTCAACTACAACCCAACGAGTTTATTTTCATCTTAAATGAGAATGAAGTCAATCTGAAATTTGAGGGGAGAATGAGTGACACCAGTATTGAGTTTCTAGACTTACACATCAAAGTGGTAGATAACAAATTGACATCTAGCCTTAACTGGAAAGAAACTGCTGGTAACACCCTTTTCCATGCAGAGAGTGGGCATCCAAAGACTTTGATTCACAGTATTTCTTAAGGGGAATTTCTCCGGGCTCAGAGAAATTGTAGTATTGTAGAGGACTTCGCGAAGGAATGCGAATGTATGACGAGAGATTTTTGGATAGGGTCTATAATCTGAATTCTCTCAATTCAGCACGGTTGAGAGCGGCTAATTTCGAACAAAGTGAACTGTTGGCTCCTATTAAGCACACTAGCGAGCAAGATGCAAAGACCATCAGGTACATCTCAACTTTCAACTCAAGTTCCATGTCTGTTCGCAAATGTCTTAACAGACATTGGAAGGCATTGAAAACAGAAACATCTTTAGAAGATGTAGTAAGTAACTATCCAAGTATTACGTACCGGAAGGCTGATTCCCTAAAAGACAAACTCTGCAGCAATGAGGTGACACAAGCTAAAAGCCCCAACATAGATATTCGGGACTTCTACACCTGCATGTCATGCAAAGCATGTAAATTTAGCACTAATGTTGAAAGTGTATATTATCCTATTACTGATTCAGAGAAAACCATTGATAAACATCTAACATGTCTATCTGATCACTGCGTCTATGTTCTAGTCTGTCCGTGTGCTAAAAAGTACATGGGCAGTACAATGTTTCCAGCAAAGAAGCGTATTCTAGAACATATGTGGGCGATTCAGAATAGGGACAAGTTGTCACCAATAGCTAGACACTTTGAAGAGCTCCACAAGAGTAATCGTAATCTGTTGAAATTCTTTGTAATTGACCGCATACCCCCCAGTAGCAGGGGAGGAGATAGAATTTGCACACTTCGGCAATTAGAATCGCAATTCATTTTGGAATTAGATACTAAAATCCCTGGGGGCCTGAATTCTGAAGAAGAAATGTCCTGGTATCTGGGTGATTAACTTGCATTTCTCTTGTGTAATCAGTATTTCTTGAAACTTTTCAGCATTCATTTGGTAATTTGAACTATATTATGATATGTTACATGTGTTCTCTTATTTTTCCTTGATACTGTCCTGTGTTGATTTATCGTCCGGACGTAGAAATTAACTGTTCAATCTTGTAAAATGCTTACTTGCTTAGTTGCCTAGTAGCCTTCTGCCTGATGTTTATATGTGTACATATTCCATATGTTTTAATTCACTTTCACTTTTGATTTTTATGGCAAACAACTGTTGGATCTTGAAACCATGGTTTTTGGTTTTTCCCTTTTCTTTGTGGGTGGCGCAACAGGCTGGACACAGAAAAATTCTTATAAGGACTATCCAAAGGCTCTTTTTGCTTTTTGTTACCCATATGGGCACGTACAGATACATGGGCCAACCCACTTGGGTCTTATAATACAGGCATGTTGGCATAAATAATTCTGACGATTAGCTTGGAGTTTCTATGTTTAGTATTACCCACTTGGGATGTATTATATCCAATGGATAAGTAGAATTTACATATAATATTTTTTTGGTTACTGTGATTATGATGGTTATGACTGAATACGAGTTGTTGTACAGAATGCGCCTTTTGATTTAATGTGCCTCATGATGTCAATTACTGCAAATTCGATTATACACATGGTAGTCCAGTGATTTGCCACCTATTATGAATCATGAATTTTGAATGCATGAATTTTGTTTACATCATTACTAATCATTATTTGGAAGCTAAAACACGGCATCCATGTGTGCAGTTCGTTTGAAATAGAGTACTGAATATGATAAAACATGTCATGAGTGTAAATCAAATTATGGATACAGTACCTTATCATTATGATTATCAACATCGGTATATTGTGATGCGAAATAATCAATTTTCACCAAGCAAAGTGTTTATAAGATGATCGTATTATGTTTACTTACACCATTACAAGATGGCCGACAGTTTTCTTTTGTTTTGAACACTAGTCCACTTTCACTGTTAATAGCCTTATGTCACATGCACATGTTATGTTTTGCTTAAATATCTCTCCATAAGAGTAATGAGTTGACCCGTGAACAAGGCGGTTACGCCAAAACGCGTTGGGTCAGGTGCTTGTTGGCACGATGCATTAAATCTTCTTTGCAGCAACTATTAGTGTCGGTGTCATTATCGGAGAGGAGTGCACGCGTGAGTGACTGCACGGTGAAGTATGTTGTACACCGGGCGGCCTTGGACCCGGAGGTGCACCGCGGCGGAAAGTGTCCCGGCATTTTCGGAGGGTGAGAAACGTTTATATATATATACATGCGCAAGGAAAGTGCGGAGGCAGCAACAGCTGCTGCAGGGCAGGCTATAAACAAGGCATCTACCTCGAGTACAACAACTGTGGTTGATGTTGAAAATGAAAGTGCCAATGCAGAAGCCAATACTGTTGATCATAATGCTCCCTCCGATGCAGTAGGAGTAAAAGACAGATTTTTAAAGGAAATATCCCTGATGGCCAAAGGAAGGGCCCAAAGCCAACAAGGCAACTACAACACCAGCAGCCCGGGAAGAGGTTGTGGGCGAGGAGGCAGAGGCGGAAAAGTGAAAAACTTCGCCGCAAAGAGCACAGGAGAAACCCCAGTGGGAATGCTGACAAGGGGGAAACAAGCCAAGAAATGAAGACACAGAAAACTGTGTTAAATCTTTCAAATTACTCTTTTTCTAAGACAGAAATGGAAATTTTATCAATGGGATTATCATTTTGTCCTTCTGCATGTTTTAATTATTCGGAAACAAGAATTGACCTTTTTCACTTTGTTAGGAAACTAAAACTGAAAAAATGGTATGCTAATAGGAGGCATACAACCAATCCGAATGTCTCTGAGATCCCCACAGGCATAACAGTAAATGAAATTGGCACATTACAAACAATTCAAGAACTGGCAAACCCTGAGTCTTTCATTGATGAACCGTTCCTTAATTTGATCAATACAGGTATTGATTTTGGTATGAGTAGTGGGAGTAAATTCAAGCCAAAATCTATCTTTACTCCTGTAATTAATAACGACACTATCAATTGCTTTGAAAAGGGTATGATCAAGGAACTTAAAAACATTGAACGAAAAACATTCAATGGTAAACAAAACATCACGAAAGCGCAAAGGGATGCGATAAAAAGCCTGGAGGATCGCAGAGACATTGTTATCAAACAGGCAGACAAAGGGGGGAACGTGGTGATCTGGCCACTGTCCATGTATTTAGATGAAGGCTTGAGACAGCTATCAGATCAAACCAAGTATTGTGTGGTGTCTTGATCTTGTTATGAAAATGCTAACACAATTGTGGGAGAGAAATTGGTGGAATGGCGGGACCAGGGAATTTTGGAACAGAATGAATATTTATTCCTACGCTGTAAGGACCCCATAATTCCCATTCTCTACCTCTTACCCAAGATTCATAAGAATGCCACTAGACCACGAGAAGACCGATTGTATCCTCCCGTGGGAGTTCCCTTGAGAATGTTTCCAAGTATGTTGACCACTTTTTACAGCCATTCGTACAAGCGTTACCTGCATACATAAAAGACACCAGGGACTTCCTAATCAAAATCAAAGCTATTGAATGGAAGAAAATTTACACACTAATGACCATGGATGTATGCAGCCTCTACACGAGCATTCCACAGAATGAGGGTATAGACGCTTGCAGACATTTTTTGAAAGGAAGGTCTTTGTCGTTCCTATTACACTCAGAAATGATCATAGAAATGATATCCATCTGCCTGAAAAACAACTACTTCCTGTTTAATAAAATTATGTACAGACAGACCCAGGGGACAGCGATGAGGACCTGCTTCGACCCCAGTTTTGCTGGTCTTTACTTCGGCTGGTGGGAGGAGCAGGTCGTCCGGGTGACCCCCCAATATCGAGATCACGTCGTCCTCTGGGTCAGGTGCATTGATGACATCTTCTGTATCTGGGATGGTGACCAAAGTCAGGCAGTAGAATTCATACAGAGGCTGAATGATAACGCTCTAAACTTACAATTTACTTGTGAGATGCGCACTAATGAAATTCAATTTCTAGACCTAAATTTGAGAATAGCAGGAAACACAATTGAGAGCAAACTGCATAGGAAATCAACAGCGGGGAACAGCTTGTTACTAGCCCAGAGCTGCGACCCCAGGAATCTGATTAACAGTATCCCGTATGGCGAACTTCTGAGGGCCAAACGGAACTGTAGTACAGAGAGGGATTTTGAAGAAGAAAAAAAGGTAATGCTTCAGAGATTTGGCGAAAGGGGTTACAGTACAGATACCATTAATGCAGCTGTTGAGAAGGTATCCAAAGTTCAAAGAGAAGACCTCTTTAACAATAAACCCCCTGAAGAATCGAACAGTCAGATTAGGTTCATAACTACGTACAATACACAATCATGGGTAGTACGGAGGAGCCTGATTAAATTTTGGGAAATTTTGAAGTTAGATGAAGATCTAAAAGAAAGTATTGGGAATTTCCCTTCACTAACCTTCAGGAAAAATAGATCTCTCAAGGACACCCTAATGACTAGTAGGATCAAAGATACTAAGAAAGCCAACCCGATACAAGTCTTCTATACCTGCACTAAACGCAAGGCGTGCAGATTTAGTACTAACTGCAAATCAGTAAAACTCTGTTCAGAAAAACCTGCCTTCAAAATTATGAGACACTTTAATTGTGAAACAGATTATGCAGTATATGCACTAAAGGTAGCACTATTAAAAAGGTCAAATTACGCATCCTCGAACATCTAAGAGCTATTGCCAATAACGATAAACAGTACCCAGTTGCCTGCCATTTCAGCACGACACACAAACAAAACCAAAATCTGTTAAAATTTTGTGTGTTAGACTGGGTCCATCTAAAGGAAAGGGGAGGGAATCGGTTATTGGAGTTACGCACACTGGAATCCAGAATGATAATTAAGTATAATACCATGAACCCTTTTGGGCTAAATCAGGACAAGGAAATGGCAATACACCTGAGATAAGGAATGAACTAACCTGAACCGTACCTCTCTGTTGTTGCTCTGTTTTTAATGTTTTTATCAAGTTTCTTTTTTCACTTTTTGTGTTACACACAGTGGTTTCTATTTTTAATAATTATAAATATTATGGTTTTGTTACAGATGAGAAGATTGGTTAAAATTCAATGCAGTTGACTTGATGGAATTGGAGCTCATCCATTATTTGGTGGGAAGATAATGCAATTAGGGTCTACATCTCCTTTTTCTGAAGATAATGAATTACAAATTGGGGCATGATTGATGTGATAGAGTTAATAGAAAGATGTTCATTTCTTTTGAAAGTATGCAACCCCACTTGGGGACAATAAATTCACAATGCCCTTTTGTACTCACATATAAAGCACAAATTGCTTTTTATTTTCCTTATTATTATACAAATCGCTGCTAAATGCCCATTAATCCAAAGTTAACTTTCTGTCAAAACTTTACTTTTTGAAATGTTTCCCGGAATGTTTCTTCTATGTTTATGACAAACAGAACCACTGTACCTTTAAAAATGTAAATTCACTTGCAAAACGTTACCCGTGATCAAGGAGTGAAGTAACTCCGAAACGCGTTGGGCACCCGTTGAAAATAAAGCGTCTTTCTGAAATACGAGGCCACGGCACCAGTGAGTTTTTTTTCTCGTGTACTGGATTTCGAGTGGATATGGTCCAGTGGAAGGCTGCAGAAGCCGAAACGCGTAGGCCGTCCTATCTTGCACGTAATCTTGCACATGGTGTGTGAAAAATAAAACTTTTGAAAACTTACCTGCTGCTGTGCCGTGACTTCTGCCAGAAGGGAACCAGAGGGCTAGAAGATTCGAAGTAATATATATACGACACACTTGAAGCTACAATTGGGGAAACATGAAAAGCTACATGACATCTACGTGGTAGTGAAATGCTAATAGTATAATGAAAACCGAGGTATGGAACTCTCTCCTTTTGAATGCATGATTTGCACTCGGGACACTTTGTACAATTTGGCTTTTACCATAATAGGCAGTGAAAAACAGTGTAAATGTGAAGGCAACAATGGAGTATTCTGGGCAATGTAGTCCCTGACGAACGAATACGAAGTTTTGAAGTTGAACAACAGAGGTAACTGAGATATAAGCACCACTGTGGGGTTTACTCGTAAACCTTGCACATTGTGAAGTACTCACCTCTGCTGTTATGCTTGGAAAGGAGCGTGGATAAAATTCCTGAACTGCTGTCCCTTTAACTGGAAGGAATGGACTCAAGTCCCTTTTCACTGTTTTTAGAGTCACGTTATTAAAACCCTAACGAACCCAAGAACATGGTAGCTGATGGCATTTGAAAAAGAGTTGCTGAAACTCGAAACGCGTTATGCCTGTATTTTCTCAAATAAAAGAACTCTGTCAAGTATGCTGGTGTGGTCCGTGTGGCGTGGCGAATTGCGCACGTCTTTTTGTTTGGATATATATATATATACATATATATATATATATACACATATATAATAGTAAAAGTTTTTTAAAAATTCAAAAAACCTCCAGCTCATATTGTTATTTTACAATCCTTTGTTCCTCATTGCATTGCTGTGGCTGTGCAATGCATGGCAAATGTGTCATTTATCTACTGTAGCACAGTGTGGTATTTGTGACAATGCAGCCAGGAAATAGGCCACATGTGCTGTGTTTTGTGGAAAGCCATATAGGCATGTGGCATATGGATGTTGAAAGAGTAGGTGCGCTTCCTGTTCCTGTACAGATGTAATGTTTCTGCAGGGGAACCAGTTGCACATGATCCATGGCACCTAGCTCATGTGGAAATCCTGCGATGGCATAGAAACCTTACTTGGTCTTTAGCTGCTGTTGTTGTGTCTTGGGGAAGAGGAGGTACTGGGGTGTAAGGCAGATGATACCATACAAGGCGTTTGCAGTTCCCTGAAAACTCTTGCTTTAGAATTAACAGTTCGAATTTCATATGCTGTAGAATTTGTTTTTTCTCACGTTTTGTGTTGCAGGTGAAAGAAGCATTCCCGTTAGCTAGAATAATGCCTTTGTTTTACTAGTCAGGCAAGAAGAGAAGAAGTTACATTTGTGTGGCTTGAGTTGATAAAGGAAGGTCGTTGTGTTTCGCGCAGGAGAAGGCCTGGGAACCACAGACAAATTGTTGCAAGGAAAGAACACCCTTGTCCATGGAAAAACACCTTTTGGATTGTACTCAGAGGAGATGGCATGACCTGAAATGAATCTTGGGAAAGTTATCCACGAATAACTTGATGAAGGGAGTAGGGAAAGTGCCCCACTTCTTCTGCCTTCGGAGAGAGAGCACCTGAGAACAAGCTCTGTCTCTGTAGCGTGATGCTACATGACTTATTAACTGTGGAGAGACTTCTAGGGAAGACTCCACATGCTGACACCTTTTTCCTTCTTCCTGAAGAAAGTTAAGTAGGGATGTCACTTTAGTCTTAACATAGAGACAGATCAATGCACTTTGTTCATCAACTTTGATGCAGGGAAATGTGGACTTGTGCTTTCTGATCCTCTGCATTCTGCTTTTTGAACTAATTGTATAGTTTATGCTACATCGTCTCAATTGGATACGCAGCTTTGGATTTATGCTAATTTCGATGTATTTTTACAGTCTCATCTTAAGGTGCCTTTATGTTCAGTTATTGTGGGCTTTGTAATAAATCAAACTAACTTTGTATAGTTCCTTGTGGTTACTATGTGTCCAAGGGGAATGTTAATTGGTTGGCTTACGGACAAATCGTCTCCCCTCTACACTTCCAGGCTGTTAAAAAGAATCATCGGATTATGTCTCTAGAACAGGTCTAGAACTAATGGGCCCTGCGCTTTCACGTGTTCCAACCCCTGAGAGGGACTGTGAGAACTTTGCACTGCATTCTCCCTGATCTCCACAGCTCTCAATCATACCCCACCCACAACCTGAACCCCCACAGCTCCCTAGAAGTGGCTCTTTTTACACTAGAAACTAACTATACATGAGTAATATGTTGCATAAAAAAGCGAATGCACTTAGGGAATATAAGAGTAAGTGAAACGTGAAATGTAAACAGGAAAAAAGCTGTTCCCAGGCTCAGAGGGCAGTGTCTGTTTCTGCTGGCTGGTTGTGGCTGTTGCGGAAGTGGGACACAAGAGGAGGTCAGGACCTCTACAGATGGGGCAGCGGCCCCATGGTGCCCACCTCTACCTAATGGCGCCACTAGTAACGAGTGACTTACCCGTCACTTGCCAATGCACTGTCTAGCTGGCGCTCGGGGCACTGTCTGTCCAGTAACCTGTACCCTGCATTACTCTTCTCACGTGCTCGGTCGGTGCCTTGCATGCGTGGTCCCTGTCTCACTCTTCTCACGTGCTGGGTCGGTGTCTTGCATGCGTGGACCCTGCCTCACTTTTCTCACGTGCTGGGTCGGTGCCTTGCCTGCCTGGACCCTGCTTCACTCTTCTCACGTGCTCGGTCGGTGCCTTGCATGCGTGGACCCTGCCTCACTCTTCTCACATGCTCGGTCGGTGCCTTGCATGCGTGGACCCTGCTTCACTCTTCTCACGTGCTCGGTCGGTGCCTTGCATGCGTGAACCCTGCCTCACTCTTCTTAAGTGCTGGGTCGGTGCCTTGCATACGTGCTGGGTCGGTGCCTTGCATGTGTGGTCCCTGTCTCACTCTTCTCACGTGCTGGGTCGGTGTCTTGCATGCGTGGACCCTGCCTCACTTTTCTCACGTGCTGGGTCGGTGCCTTGCCTGCCTGGACCCTGCTTCACTCTTCTCACGTGCTGGGTCGGTGTCTTGCATGCGTGGACCCTGCCTCACTCTTCTCACGTGCTGGGTGGGTGCCTTGCATGAGTGGTCCCTGTCTCACTCTTCTCACGTGCTGGGTCGGTGTCTTGCATGCATGGACCCTGTCTCACTCGTCTCACGTGCTAGGTCGGTGCCTTGCATGTGTGGACCCTGTCTCACTCTTCTCACGTGCTGGGTTGTTGTCTTGCATGCGTGGACCCTGCTTCACTCTTCTCACGTGCTGGGTCGGTGTCTTGCATGCGTGGACCATTCCTCACTCTTCTCACGTGCCGAGTGAGTGCCTTGCATGCGTGGACCCTGTCTCACTCTTCTCACGTGCCGGGTCGGTGCCTTGCATGCGTGGACCCTGTCTCACTCTTCTCACGTGCTGGGTTGTTGTCTTGTATGCTTGGACCCTTCCTCACTCTTCTCACGTGCTGAGTGAGTGCCTTGCATGCGTGGACCCTGTCTCACTCTTCTCACGTGCTGGGTCGGTGCCTTGTATGCGTGGACCCTGCCTCACTCTTCTCACGTGCTGGGTCGGTGCCTTGCATGCGTGGACCCTGTCTCACTCTTCTCACGTGCTGGGTCTTTGTCTTGCATGCGTGGACCCTGTCTCTCTCTTCTCACGTGCTGGGTCAGAGCCTTGCATACGTGGACCCTGCCTCACTCTTCTCACGTGCTGGGTCGGTGCCTTGCATGCGTGGTCCCTGTCTCACTCTTCTCACGTGCTGGGTCGGAGTCTTGCATGCGTGGACCCTGCCTCACTCTTCTCACGTGCTGGGTCGGTATCTTGCATGCTTGGACCCTGTCTCACTCTTCCCACGTGCTGGGTCGGTGCCTTGCATGCGTGGACCCTGCCTCACTCTTCTCACGTGCTGGGTCGGTGCCTTGCATTCATGGACCCTGCCTCACTCTTCTCACGTGCTCGGTCGGTGCCTTGCATGCGTGGACCCTGCCTCACTCTTCTCACATGCTCGGTCGGTGCCTTGCATGCGTGGACCCTGCTTCACTCTTCTCACGTGCTCGGTCGGTGCCTTGCATGCATGGACCCTGCCTCACTCTTCTTACGTGCTGGGTCGGTGCCTTGCATACGTGCTGGGTCGGTGCCTTGCATGCGTGGTCCCTGTCTCACTCTTCTCACGTGCTGGGTCGGTGTCTTGCATGCGTGGACCCTGCCTCACTTTTCTCACGTGCTGGGTCGGTGCCTTGCCTGCCTGGACCCTGCTTCACTCTTCTCACGTGCTCGGTCGGTGCCTTGCATGCGTGGACCCTGCCTCACTCTTCTCACATGCTCGGTCGGTGCCTTGCATGCGTGGACCCTGCTTCACTCTTCTCACGTGCTCGGTCGGTGCCTTGCATGCGTGGACCCTGCCTCACTCTTCTTACGTGCTGGGTCGGTGCCTTGCATACGTGCTGGGTCGGTGCCTTGCCTGCCTGGACCCTGCTTCACTCTTCTCACGTGCTCGGTCGGTGCCTTGCATGCGTGGACCCTGCCTCACTCTTCTCACATGCTCGGTCGGTGCCTTGCATGCGTGGACCCTGCTTCACTCTTCTCACGTGCTCGGTCGGTGCCTTGCATGCGTGGACCCTGCCTCACTCTTCTTACGTGCTGGGTCGGTGCCTTGCATACGTGCTGGGTCGGTGCCTTGCATGCGTGGTCCCTGTCTCACTCTTCTCACGTGCTGGGTCGGTGTCTTGCATGCGTGGACCCTGCCTCACTTTTCTCACGTGCTGGGTCGGTGCCTTGCCTGCCTGGACCCTGCTTCACTCTTCTCACGTGCTGGGTCGGTGTCTTGCATGCGTGGACCCTGCCTCACTCTTCTCACGTGCTGGGTGGGTGCCTTGCATGAGTGGTCCCTGTCTCACTCTTCTCACGTGCTGGGTCGGTGTCTTGCATGCATGGACCCTGTCTCACTCGTCTCACGTGCTGGGTCGGTGCCTTGCATGTGTGGACCCTGTCTCACTCTTCTCACGTGCTGGGTTGTTGTCTTGCATGCGTGGACCCTGCTTCACTCTTCTCACGTGCTGGGTCGGTGTCTTGCATGCGTGGACCCTTCCTCACTCTTCTCACGTGCTGAGTGAGTGCCTTGCATGCGTGGACCCTGTCTCACTCTTCTCACGTGCTGGGTCGGTGCCTTGTATGCGTGGACCCTGCCTCACTCTTCTCACGTGCTGGGTCGGTGCCTTGCATGCGTGGACCCTGTCTCACTCTTCTCACGTGCTGGGTCTTTGTCTTGCATGCGTGGACCCTGTCTCTCTCTTCTCACGTGCTGGGTCAGAGCCTTGCATACGTGGACCCTGCCTCACTCTTCTCACGTGCTGGGTCGGTGCCTTGCATGCGTGGTCCCTGTCTCACTCTTCTCACGTGCTGGGTCGGAGTCTTGCATGCGTGGACCCTGCCTCACTCTTCTCACGTGCTGGGTCGGTATCTTGCATGCTTGGACCCTGTCTCACTCTTCCCACGTGCTGGGTCGGTGCCTTGCATGCGTGGACCCTGCCTCACTTTTCTCACGTGCTGGGTTGGTGCCTTGCCTGCCTGGACCCTGCTTCACTCTTCTCACGTGCTGGGTCGGTGCCTTGCATGCGCAGACCCTGCCTCACTCTTCTCATGTGCAGGGTGGGTGCCTTGCATGCGTGGACCCTGTCTCTCTCGTCTCACGTGCTGGGGCGGTCACTTGCATGCCTGGACCCTGCTTCACTCTTCTCACGTGCTGGGTCGTTGTCTTGCATGCGCAGACCCTGCCTCACTCTTCTCATGTGCAGGGTGGGTGCCTTGCATTCGTGGACCCTGTCTCTCTCTTCTCACGTGCTGGGGCGGTCACTTGCATGCGTGGACCCTGTCTCTCTCTTCTCACGTGCTGGGTGGGTGCCTTGCATGCGTGGACCCTGTCTCTCTCTTCTCACGTGCTGGGTCGGTGCCTTGCATGCGTGGACCCTGTCTCTCTTTTCTCACGTGCTGGGTCGGTGCCTTGCATGCGTGGACCCTGTCTCTCTCTTCTCACGTGCTGGGTGGGTGCCTTGCATGCGTGGACCCTGCCTCACTCTTCTCACGTGCTGGGTCGTTGTCTTGCATGCGTGGACCCTGCCCCACTCTTCTTATGTGCAGGGTGGGTGCCTTGTGTGCGTGGACCCTGCCTCACTCTTCACTCATGCTGGGTCGTTGTCTTGCATGCGTGGACCCTGTCTCTCTCTTCTCACGTGCTGGTCGGTGCCTTGTATGCGTGGACCCTGCCTCACTCTTCTCACGTGCTGGGTCGTTGTCTTGCATGCGTGGACCCTGCCCCACTCTTCTTATGTGCAGGGTGGGTGCCTTGCCTGCCTGGACCCTGCCTCACTTTTCTCGCGGGCTGGGTCGGTGCCTTGTCTGCCTGGACCCTGCCTCACTCTTCTCACGTGCTGGGTCGGTGCCTTGCATGCGTGGACCCTCCCCCACTCTTCTCATGTGCAGGGTGGGTGTCTTGCATGCGTGGACCCTGCATTTCGAGTGTTGTGTCTCTTCCTGTGGCACTCTGGTACTCTAAGGCCCGTTTCTGAGGAAACACGTGCCCTGTCGCTCTCTCCTCGCCTGCTGATGCCGTGCCCCGTCAGTCCAGAGCTCTGCGCTCCGTCTCTCAAGCGCTCCAGCGCTCTGGGAGGAGCAGCCGGACCGCGGGGGACATTGCTCGCAGCCCGCTCCGCCTGCCCGCCCGGCCTCTCCGGGGCAGCCTGGCGCCAGCGCCCTCCAGTTGAAAGAGAAACACCGATTCCCACTTTCCGCTACCCGCCGAGATCCCCTTGAAGGGCACAAAAGGCCACAAAAGTGAATTTTATTTACTGACTGAGCTCGAGGCAAGGAAAAGAAAAGCCAATTCCCCCCTTTAAAGCGAGCCGGCAAATCCCCTTTGCTCTTTTGTTGCCCCTTTCAGTCGGGCCGCTCATCCGTGTGATTCCCCTCCCATTGTCATTACCTTTTTATTAATTGTTCGCCCCTGACTTTAATTGAGCAGCCTGGGGTTGAGCTAAAGGCGGGAGTCGGTAGATATTACAAGAGGACCCAGAGCCTGGGAGCATTCCCGTTAAAATGTTTTCAACTTCTAAATTCCCTCTCACATTTTTTGTTTACAAACTCTCGCATGCATCGTCATTGATAACTCATTCTCTAATTATTCTGGGATTTGTACTGCCCTGGGTGCAACGGGTAACCATATAAAATGGTCATATTCGGCCAAAGTGGGGGTTTTACGGACATTATACACCATTATGCCGAAGACCATGCTGTTTTTAAATGTCACAAGAACTAGATATGGTAATATCGGATCATATTAAGCATATGGATTGTCCTTTGTTTATTTTTTCCTATTGAATGTTTTTTTAGGGTACTTAGCTTCAAATGTATGTTTTTCAAAACATGTAAATGCTGATTTAAAACAGTAACTGTTTGATTCTAATAAAAGATGTGAAAAATAATTATGTAGTTAAGTTGGAGCTGAATTACCATTAAATTAATAAAAAGGAATTCGGACTTCACAGAACCCCTTGATGATTTCCAATGTACTAATGAACGACAGGGGCATTTCATTTATCTATGCATTTACATAATTACTGATAGATATTTATATATATAAATGCATCTGTAAAGCACTTCATGTAGACAATACATAATAGGTAGCCTATAAAATACTCCAATATTCCCCTCACAGTGCAGGGTTCTGGTAGCATCATAAACCTTGAAGCTGAAGGTCAAGTGGTCAGTAAGTGTCCCTAGAGCCTGAAGATGGGAATATAAGAACATATCACACCTGTAATGTGGGTGTACTGTGCTTTAAAATAACTTTTCTTTAAAGGACAGCTAACAATGGGCCCTAATTGGAGTTAGAATGCTTATGTTTATCATTCATGAATAAATAGTTGCTAAAAGAATGGTTATAACCAAAGGTTGTATGTGACTGTGGCTGCAGCATCGACCATATTAACCATACATACATACATACATACATACATACATACATACATATATCTTATGGGCCACATAATTTACCACAACATTTGCATATTTCACAAAAAATGTTCCTTCTAGCTTTAATGGATGCTTATAATCAGGTCCACTGGAATTCTGGGGCAGGGGAGGCCCATATTATGTGGCAGGGTTCAGCAAATTATGCGACAAGGAAAGGTAAATTATGCTGCGTAATGCCAAACATTTTGTGATACTATTACCTCATAATTGTGTCACTTTAACTCTTGTTGAAAGTTTTTGGACATAAATTGCACCTCATTTTAACACCCACATACAGCAGCGGCCGGAGCAGGTAAGTGTGGCGGGGCTAGGCGGGGGGATGTCGATGGACGATGGAATAGAATTTATTTAATTTTCTCTATTCCGTCGTCGACATCCCCCCTCCACCCTCCCCCTAGCCCCGCCCCACAGTACTTACCTGCTCTGGCTGCTGTTGCCCACATATAGCTATTAGCAACCAGTGAACCTTTTCAAACAACTTTTTGCTGCATGGCAACACATGTTGCTGCATTTTTAACAACTTTCCAGCCGTTTGAGCTATAACCAAATTTTGTGTTGTTACAATCTGCAGATTATATGGTAAACGCGGCCAATCTATAAATTCGCAGGTCGCGCAATCACATACTTCCAGCGGCGCTGCTTATAATACTGCCAGAGAAAGTAACACATAATTTGTCACTAGTAGAACATCATTTAAATAACCTTCCTTTGTGATTTAGATCTCTTGTCACATAAGCCTTGTGACCCTAACAATGGTTAAACTCTGCAGAGGGACCTGAGGGTAGTCATTAATATGTTGACACCATTTTTCACATAGAGAAGTTACATATTTTGATATTTCACGCTTGCCTGTGAAATAAGTATTTGTCGTGATGCATTTTGTTAAAAAGCACCCAAATTTAAAAAATACACAAACAATTTTCAGTAGATATGCTTCAAACCATATAGTATTTAGAAAAATGCCAGATGGGTCAAATAATGACATCTTATGGTTTTGGTGACATTACCAAAATCAAAACGCCTTTAGCCTTGTGGTTGATTACATTGCATATCACCATGGTAATAATGTTACCTTAAAGCATGGCTGAGACTCAAATACGTACATGATTTTTCATAATTTTGTAATAAAGGCAAAGGACAGACAACTCACTGACGGTGCTATATTTGGGAAGCCTGCTCTTTGGTTATTGACAACCCCCTGTACGCTCAACAGAAGCTCAGGAATGCCAGGCTGTTGTAATTAAGGAAAGAGTCAAACGTGTTCCCAACAAGGAGCTCAGAGCCTTGAGGGACCTTCGGCTGGCTCCAGCCTTTTGATCTGTTTGACCTTTCTAATTAACTGAGTTCTCTGTGAAGAAACGTTTATATCAACTCCAGCAGAACGCAGAGACAACAGTCAGACTGACGGCGCGGATGTGCCTGTGTGATTGCGGGGTGTTCCTGCACCCCAGCACGGCCTGTGCGAGAGAGACACTAGAGTGAAAACCGACAGATAGACAGCAAGCTGAAGAAAGGCGTCTTCACGCGCACACGCTGCATTTAATATCGAAACGCATGCGCAGTGTCAGCCCTCAGAAGCATTGCATGGAGCAGCATTCCTCCTGCCCGGGTGTTTTGGTGGAGTACAGTAACTTCAAGCTGTGAGGATGCAATGTACGGACTGACTCATCGCAGAGGGGGAGCGGATAAACAAGTCACGCCACTCCTTATTCTTTCAGGGGCTAACTTTATAGCGTAGAATATATATTGCATGGAAATGGAGGGAGCACGTTGCATGGAAATGGAGGGAGAGAGGGGAGGAAGGAAGGAAGGAAGGAAGGAAGGAAGGAAGGAAGGAAGGAAGGAAGGAAGGAAGGAAGGAAGGAAGGAAGGAAGGAAGGAAGGAAGGAAGGAAGGAAGGAAGGAAGGAAGTAAGTTTGTGAACAAGATAAAATCAAGGATATTGGAAATAAAAGAAACTGGAAGGAAGAAATATAGAAAAAGATAAAAGGGTAAAAAAGGCAGGGAAAAGGCGAGAGAAAGATAGTAAATAGATGGATAGATAGATAGATAGATAGATAGATAGATAGATAGATAGACAGACAGATAGATAGATAAGAAAGAAGAAACAAAAGAAATCGTTGGAGGAGTAAAAGTCTTAAAAGTCAGAACAAATAAGTAGTGAGCAAAAAATAGAAGAAAGCAAGACAAAAAGAAACAAACCTGGAAAATAGAAAAAACATGCAGAGAAATGAGAGACAGAAATATAAAAGGAAAATATGGCTAACAAGAAGCACCACATAAGAATTAAAGATAAAAATAATGAAAGATATGAAGAACAAGTAGCAAAAGAAAGATAAAAACAGAGACAAGAAAGGCAGAGCAAGGAAGAAAACACAAAATAAAGGACAGAGCGCAAGAGGGGAGGGGGGAGGGAGAGAGAGAGCGCCAGGAAGGCGCCTAGGATATGCCAGAAGTGGTTTATGAAGACATCATTGTGAACAATCAGTGATATGTGTTCTATGATAGAAGTTCCGCCTTGCCCCCAGCTACAGCCTCGCTGGAGCCATGGCGTGTCTGCAGAAGATTGCCTTAGCTCATTACTGCAATTATTTTGCTCTGACTGTGTCTCAGACGAAAAAAAATCTTTAGAAATGTTGAAAATTAAACCTGTAAAGAGGCAGTCCCACAGACAGCGGACAACAACAAAAAATCAACCCTTCTGCAAATATTTTGCAGGCTTTACCATTCATATAGCCGGGGCCTGAAACGGCACCGCTGGGAGAATTTATGGCATTCTCGGAGCCTGTCACACCTACAATGGGCTCATATGAGAGTCAGCTGCACCGCTCGCAGGCGCCGCTGTCTGCTCTCTCCGGCTGACGAGACAGGGGAGGAGGGGGGACAGGGGGTCCGCTGGCGGAGAGTGGCCCTGGTTCCGCGTGCCAATGAGTGTAACCTTCCGCGCTTGAAAGAATCTGCGTTCTCTCTGAAATGTTTCAGAAAGAAAGTTTAACTTTCTTGATCAACGGATTGCGTAGTAGACACACGCACTTCATTACTGCGCAGGTTTTTCAACGCTCACGCTGTCTTGGTACATTTTAAGTTGTATCTGCATCGACTTTCGTATATTTTGGAAATGTATCCCACACATGAGCCTGCTGCAGCTCAGCGAAAGTCGCGGACTTCTCAGCGCTATATCAAAAACTAATTAAGCGGTCCTTTGAGACCGAGAATATTAAACCAGAAAATCTGGCTACATCATCTGCATGTCTGCGCAACATCTTTAGCTAACATGAAGAGGGTTGTTCGACCACTGCTAGTCTGCTACTCTGAAACGCTTAACTGGGGTACTACTTTTTGAAGGTTCGATGCAGATCCTAAAATGAGCATGACTCTCAGTCTCTGAATGCCTGTCCTTTCATTTGAAAGGAAGTACACGAGGGGCAGCCATCGTTGCGAGAAAGGACAGAGGACTGTCGTTCGCTGGGGTTCAGAGGATGTCTGGCTATCCAGTTGCTTCCTCAATGAAACCAGCCTCCTACTGCTCCTATGAAACAAGCGCGCGCGCTTTGTAAACATTGCCCAGATGCCGCACGTGCGTCTTTCGCTGTACGCACAAGGCTAGGAATGACAATTCTGAAAAGATGGGCGCTCGAGCCAGCCCGATACATCGCATGAGCCTCGAGCTGACTTTCTTCCATGCTGTCACCGTGATGACCTAACTGGAAGCCTCGGAAAGTTCTTTTTCCGTGAGTCTCCAACTTGTCCCTTTTCCTAATGACGCTGAATCCCAGGTGTCAATACAATGCCAGTGTTAACTACTGCACAAAGAGGCCCAGCCACGCCTCGATCAAACCCTAAAAGTACAGTTTGAGACAAACGACCGTGAAAATGAATACATCCACAATCATCTCTGAAAGCACATGGCAGAAAATGCGACCACGTCACTCGGGTGGCTTCAGGCAGACCTGGTGAATCAGAGTCGATTGGCATTCAAGGGATCAAAGAGATTTGGAAGCACACACATGGGCTAGCCTATTCACTGCTCCCCCTTTCATACTCTTCCTGCAGGTCATGACTGGTCAGTGTACCTACATTATTTACTAAGCTGTGCACAGCATGATTCAGCAGCTGAGCCCAGCACACAAAACAAGATCTGTCAGCTACAAACTCGCTGCAGCCCCGGGTACGCCTCGACCTGCAGCACCCGGGGAGCTAGGCTCGGCTTTTGGATGTCGACTGCAAGGGCCAGCGATGCTTCCCAAGGGGTGGGCGGCTTGACCACCGCACAGCCCTTGAAATATAACCTGGCTTTGCCAGCAGCTTAAACAATTGTTATGCCACTGCCTACGGGAATGTGCTTCCACGTAACCAGGCCCTCGTGCCTGAAATCGTCATCAGTCGTGCCAAGCAGTCATAAACACTAGGGGCCTTATTTATGAAGGTCTTGCGCCACTTTTGCGTCACTTTTAACATGGAAAAAGTGACGCACCGGTGGCGCAAGGCCTTCATAAATAAGGCCCTAGGTTATTATTACCTGTCTAACCTAGAAAAGTGTGTGTGTGTGTGTATATATATATATATATATATATATATATATATATATATATATATATATATATATATATTTGCAACCATTTCAGTGCACCCTGCAAAGATGTGCGGGCATGGTCAATACCATTACAGTGTTTAGGACTTCTGAGGTGTACATGTGGACAGCGTTGGGATAACTTCTGTTAGGAACAACTGCTGTGAGAACTTTGGTAGTAATAAACATCTGTGATCTTGGGAAGGTCTTTAAGAAACATGAAACAATCTTCATTTG
The DNA here is from genome assembly GCF_964263255.1 of Lissotriton vulgaris. Classification (NCBI taxonomy): domain Eukaryota; kingdom Metazoa; phylum Chordata; class Amphibia; order Caudata; family Salamandridae; genus Lissotriton; species Lissotriton vulgaris. The sequence continues at coordinate 143,438,850 of NC_141690.1, read as the reverse complement.
TACAGTTGCTGCCAATAAATGACTGAATACATGAATGCACATAGAAGCATGCACTGTGGTCAAATCAAAACGATCTTAACAAACCAAAGTGTTATCAGTAGTAGAGTACCTCAAAACACGCCCTCGCCCACTGTTGTATGTGTTGGACACCGTGTGAGCTTTTGTGAACTCGCAATCGAACACATACACTGCAAAAATTAAACAAGGTACAGGAAAGGTAGCTTAAAATTAATTTATTTAACAAATATAGCTATAATATAAATGATAATATTTTTCAAATATACAAAATATTACACAGCCCCTACCCAAGGGACTAATGCAGGTCCATGTGCACACGATAACAGTGCTGTTCGGCAAGAGCGCAGTGATTGTGTATCATGCCACCTCTCTATGTCCAGAGATTGTGCTCTGAATCCCTTTTTTGTAGTGTCGGTGATAGCTCTCGAAATGTTGAAGATCCTGCCACACTCAGGGAAAATCCGCAATGTCTGAAAGAATTCATAGCAAAGTGTGACAGAAATGGCCTGTTCACAATGTCCTGAGCCGTGCTGAGCTTCAATGCTGGACGTTTCTGTGAATGTAACTGGAAATGTGGCCATTGCACAAAAGGGACGAGGCCCATTCTTATGAAAATATCCCATGGAGGAGTGCAGATCGATGCATTTTTGCAAGTGTTAAATACAGAGACGGCATCACCTCAGCACATCTCACACCTGTGTCTGTGTACCCTCAAAGGAAGGCGAGGCCAGGGGGGCCCACGTCAGAAAGTGCTGCATCAGAAAGGTCCGAGATGGGTCCAGACTGCCCTATGTCAGGTGGTACATGCTGTAGCCCACGTGCGCGGCGTAGAGTCCCATGGGCGACATGGGCATGCTGGACCTGTGGAAGGGTGCACTCGGCCCGTAGAGTGAGGCAGCGTGGACGGGCGACCCAAGGGGGAAGGAGAGGCCGAAGGCCGGGGGCATCATGGGCTTGGCAGCCATCTTGAGCTTCTCCAGCTCGGCCTCCTGCAGCCTCTTGGCTTTGGCTCGGCGGTTCTGGAACCAGATCTTCACCTGAGTCTCGGTGAGGCTGAGGGAGCCCGAGAACTCCGCGCGCTCGGCAATCGACAGGTACTGCTTTTGGCGGAACTTCCGCTCCAGCGCGAGGAGCTGCGAGGTCGTGAAAGGCGTGCGCGGCTTCCGGTTGGTCTTGTGCTTCCGGAGGGTGCAGGCAGGGGGGCTCAGCCTTCCTATGGTGGGGAGGAAAAGGAGCAGCAGATTTAGCAACACAATAACGCCACTGTATATCACAACATTCATGTATTTCATAAAGTGTAACTAGACATTCTGTTAAGCAATCAAGCTGTGTGCAATGCTCCTGAAGAAGCAACGGTATGGTCCAGCAAAGACATGTGAGATGTGAACAGGTAACTAAGACACTCAAGTTTGCAAACAGTTTCTTGCATTCTTCTCTTTGTGTGACGCTTTAAAATATTATTTGTGCTCAATTGGTTGTAACAAAATTTGGGCTTTACTGCAATTTAGAGCGAGGCTAACTACATTTTAAAAACTTGTCATCTTTGAGAAAGATAGTACCTAACAAAAAGGCGGTAAGGCCTTATGGCTGGGCAAATCTATGTGATATACAGTTTTAAAAGTATAACATGTACATTTGTTGCGATGTCGTTCTTTTTTGCAAAAATGCATGGCCTGGATGCTCGCCGAAAACTGCTTCACTTTTAGAGACTGTTAATTGTAGGAAACTGTAGATTTGTGCAGAGTTCTCCACAAAACGTTATGAAGATGTAAGGACTTGAAACAAATGATTTAATGGATATTATATTGTATGATTGGTAAATGATTTCCCCTAAATAGTTGTGTCATTTGGCTTGTGGGCCGTGAACCTATATGTGTCGGGCAGAAAAAAGATCGGAACACACACTGGATTAAAATGCGCCAATTAAAACTAAACACCACAATTTAACTCCAGCAACCAGCCCTGTGATTCAACATGAATTACCCAGAATTACCTTTATAACAGTTCTGATGTCTAAATTCCAACAGGCCAACAATTGACTCAAGAACACACACTTGAAACTTGTGAACTTCCATATTGGTCTGAACATTTCCTGTTTTTGTTTATCGCAATGTAAATAGAGGAAATCACTGGCACCATTTTCAGCTTCGCTGTTTATTAGAAAAGACCCAGCCATTGCTCTAACAGCTCTCTTCGTATGTGCCATAATTGTCTGCTTTTGATAAACCTTAAATAATACTGACACATGTAAACACAGTTATTAGAAGCTATCAAAGGGCTGATATGACGATAAACCCTCAGGTGTCAGTGTTGTTAGTTGGTATTTCCTCAAATGCGATTGATCTGTGATTTTTTTTAAAGGATTTCTTCACCTCAATCACGACTTTAAGATGTTAAAAATATACAAAAAAATGCAATGTCTATGGAATTATCGCGAATTCTTCCTAATGAGCAGCCTAGGAATCTGGAGTGATAATACCTGACTGTCATCAACTTTTCCCCCCGCGTAATTGAACAATGCATATTTTTTTATAATTTATAACTATTACCCATGTCGCATTATAAGGAATTTATACACGAAAAAGTAGAACGTTTATTTTTAATAAAACGTAATCAGCATATTTTAAAATGCAATGTTGACCCGACAATAAAATGTTCTTAATACAAACTGCTCAAGGGAGCATTTAAGATTTAACTTCTCGTTCTAAATTCTCGTTCATAAAACACCACGTGATACATTAAATTTAAGCATACGCTTTATATGATGACATGCATCAGTGTACACTGACAATGACGCGCAGTCAGAGCTTTAAACCATACAACTACAAAAATGATCGTGCACTTTTAAAAACATATATATATATATATATATATATATATATATATATATATATATATATATATATATATATATATATATATATATATATATATATATTAATTCAGTTGTGTGATGTTGAGACCTGCAGGTGTTCAGTGCTGCTGTCCACATGGACTCATCCGCACGGTGAGCTTCGGATACTGTACGGAGAGGTGAGCACGTGAGCCATAGTCATAAACCCAAAGGCAGAGAAACTAATGAAAGCAGCCAGAGGGAGTGGCAGTGCGCATAGATGTGTCCACACAGCTAACATCAGATGGATGAATAGGTAGATGCGGATTGCTGAATATGAATGTACTAATTAAGGGCACTTCAAACAGTTGCTTGAAGACAGGCACGCAAGCACATGGCACAACATGGGACTTTAAAATCTAGATGGAAAGATGCGTAAATATCACTAGTTGATGCTTATGGACCATTAGGAGTGAACTTATCTATCTGTCTATCTATCTTTCGGTCTGTCTGTCTTGTCTGTCTAACTATGAAGAAGACTGTGACAGTTCGACATACACTTCTTGTTATTGTTAATTAGAATGCTCAAAGAAACATGCCACCAGATCAGTAGCTCTCTACGATACGAATACACAAATACGTTAATAGATACACATAGACACAGTAATCATGTACAGCTGGATGAATAGTTCAGTACAGAGAGATCGATGGGCGTCTCCAGGTGGGTGACAAGTTTTATAGTGAGTGCCCACACGTCAACAATTATGTTTAGATGAATTAATAGTACCTTGAGAGTGATCTGGTATGGGAACTACTGAGGTTTCTGCATTTGAGATGAAGCTCGCTTTAATTCTTCTTAGCACTATATATATTGTATGTATATGCCTTTGCACATGAACTGGGGTCTACTGTGCAGTGTTGTTCATAATATACCCCAGGTACTCCTTCGTAGGTCTGCATTATCATAGAGGAACAGTTTGCGCAATTCTGCGAACAACGGGTTCATATATTTCCATTGGTTCGTGAGTTTTTTATACACGACTATGGTTGCCCTTAAAAGATTTGACAAATAAAACAGATAGAGGGGCAGTAATCGACACACCGAGTGAAGGGTATGCGGGGCTGCATCGGTATTTCACTACAATGGATGATGGGTACTCTACAGATGGGTGACCAGCTCCCCACATAGACGAGTAGGTATTTACAGATAGGTGGTTAGTTCTCTTACAGATGGATGACAAGTTCCCTACGTACAGAAATAGGTATATGCAGATAAGGGATTAATTCTCTACTTATGGGTGATTAGTTCACTACTAGACGAATAGGTATTTACATAGAGATAATTAGTTCCCTACAAAGAGATGAGTTCTCTACACAGACGTGTGGTTCTCTAGAGAGAGAGCATTAGTTCTCTACCGAGATCTAAGTAGTTCTCTACGGATGGATGAATAGGTCCCTATATAGAAGAACAAGTATTAACAGAGAGATGAATAGTTCCCTACAAAGAGATAAGTAGTTCTCTACAAAGAAGAGTTGTTCTCTACGTATGGATGAATAGTTCCCTAAATAGACGAATAGGTATTTACAGATAGGTGATTCTTTCTCTATAGAGGAGGAGCTCTCTACGTATAGATGCGCAGTCCTCTATAAACAGATGAGCAGAGACGAATAGAGACCACCAGTTTTGTATAGGTGTCGGTATGTATACACATGGTATAGGGGTCAGTGTGTACACACATGGTATAGCGGTCAGTATGTAAACATGGCATTGGGCGAGTATGCGAATGGTTTTCTACAGAGATGCTACAGTTCTCTACATATAGGACACGTGAATAGTTCTCTACAGGCAGGTGGGCAGTTTGGCACAGGTCAGCATTCCTCAAGAGACATTCATTGCTCTGCCCAGTGAGAGCAGCCCCGTGAGGGTAGCTCGCCGGCACTTTACAGGTATGAGGCTCAGAGTTTCACGTTCACCGCTCACTTACTTGCTGAGGGCGGAGAGAACTTGGGGCTCTGCGCCCAGGGGCTCCTCTCGGGCGCCTCGGGGCTCTCGGGCTTCATGAGCGCGTCCTCCTGGAGATGCAGAAGACCCCCCATAGAATAGTGCCTGTTGACGGAGAGGGGGGACCCAGGGGAGTCCGGCCCGAGCATCTTGGGGCTGGTCTGGGAGGGCCCGGGCAGCGGGGGCACCGCCGGGCTGCACCGCTCGCGGTCCCTGCTGACCGGCCGGCGGTCGGCCATGAGCGCCTCCACGCTGAAGGGCAGGATGGGCGCAGGCTTGGGCTTGTCCGGCTCCTCGTCCGCCCGCGGGCTCAGGCCCGACTGCATCCTGGGCTTGTTCAGGGCGGGGGACTCCTCGGCCTTCACTCCCAGCTGGACAGAAGCCATGTAGAGACCGGGGGCCATGCAGAGCGGGTGCAGGGTGGGTCACCGGGCTGGACACGGAGCAGGGTCAGCAGTCGAGCGATCCTGGCACAGCACTGTCACTGCCAGGGCACGGCACCAACTGGTCTAACTGGTAGGAAAGCAGGGGGCCCGGCCCTGGCCAATCGGCGTGCAGAGGGGAGGGACGCCAACTTCCGATTGGCTGCTGAACTCCTTCACCTACCGGCTGCACAAACTCCTGGACTGGAGGGAAGTTTGCAGAGTGCAGGCAAACTTTCAGATCCCAGCTTTATGACACCGCTCTTGAGACTGGGGCTGGTGGGATGTGCGAGGGTTTGGGGGTTCCAGGCGGCATGCGCGACGCGCCCCTCTCGTCCCTCTTCTTTTTATGTGCTTCTCCCCAGCCGTGGCTTTTTGATGGCAATAGGTGTAATCTGTCAACATTCAAAACGCAGCAAGAGATAGAATTCAGGAAAGCACCATGGTTATCGATAAACATTGTTATCATACAATACCTCACAAAACACGTCTGGTGTTTCTAAGCGCCGTAAATAGCAGATGTCACAATTGTTTTTTGTGTGTTTTTTTAATGCGATTTTTTTCCTGCAGATTTATATAGGGCGAACGTATTGGAGAACTTTACATAAGCACCAGTTACCTTACACAAGGACACCTTAATTTCTTGGTAGGCACGGGAAGGGTAAGAGATATGCCCAGACTCACTGACTGAAAGCGGATCCAAGGACAGGCTCGAACCTGGTTCCGCAGATCCACATTCGGCATCTCTGGCTGGAAGGCCATAACCTCTCTTCGGCTCGCTCTTTGCACTATGGGGCGCATTCACAAGCCCCGTGTGTCACTTTTTATATGGGAAAAAGGGACATACCGGCGGCGCAAGGGACTTATAAACAAATCCCTATCATTGGAGCGGTAGTTTGTGAACTGAATTAATAGATGAATGGCACATGAAACAATATGAAGCGATGTCAGCATTTGCAACAACCATTGGACAACACTAGCAATGGGCCGTTTGTATCGCCAACCCACCCCCACAGAGCACTGAAGGGCATGGAAGGACACAGGGGGCTCAGTTTAAACCTTGGCATACTTAATGTGCGCGTCTGCTCTTGGTGGGAATGGAGCGGCGGTAATTATAGTGCACGGTAGAGGCTGTAAACTGCGCATCCCAGTGACGGGGCTGATGTATGCCCCATCTGCTGCTTATCTTTATTAGAAAGGGACCTCCAGAAATGAAACGCCGCCAGTTGTCTGCTCAAGATAAACAGGCGGCGCCTGATATTAACGCGCCTTTGCTCCTGGGTCCTCGCAGGCCGGGGTCTCCCCTACTGATGCTCACCAGCATCTGTGTTTTAATGTTCAGCGGGAAGAGACAGGGCAGCCAGGCGTATGTTTCCACCGGCACCGCGTGCGTGACGCCGGGCTCTGGCGGGAAATGCGGAGAGCGCAGTGCGTGACTTGAGGTGTGCGGCCATGCATCGGCCTTTCCCCGTCCTAAGGCCATGGTGCCACTGCACCTTCTCCACTGATAATAGCTACGCCCCTGAGCGGAGAGAGGGATTACATATGGCTGTTAAAGTGACTTGCGTAGTGTGTGAGGCCTGTGGGTTAAGTGTGAGAGACCTGGTGCGGAATGAGCTGTGTCTAGGTCGGTGGGGTGAGTTGACGTGTCTCGAGATGATATGTGGGGTCGGCTGCGGGTGAGTGAGCTGTGGGTGAGATGTGTTCGGTGGGTTCCGCAGCTCATAGGTGCGAGAGCACAGATTGGTCTCCGGGTTTCGAAGTGTAAGGTGAGCTGCAGGTTTGACGGGTGAGCTGCAGGTTTGACGGGTGAGCATTGTGGTGAGGGGGGTATTGGATCTGTGAGGTGAGACTGGATTGATGTGCTGGTGTAAGATCCCGCAGTCACTGGGGCGAGCAGCGGGGTGAGGTAGCATGAGAGAGGTTGATATGTCGGGTGAAATGTGGGACATATGCCGGGTGTAGGACCAGCAGTGGCGTGAGATGTAGCTGTAGGTCCATCTGCGGAATGCCTGGTTTATACTCTGGTAAATTTGGGTGGGTTAATCTGGTGTGTAAGGTAAGCGGGGTAGCTTGATGCTTGGGGTGCTGCGGGTGAGCGCAGAGCTTTGCAGAATGCGCCCTGCCCCGCGCGGCCTTTCCCGGGATGAGCCCAGCCATCGCTCCCCGCGTATCCTCCACCCGCAGCACACCGCGCTCGCCCGCCCTCCCTCCCGCTGGGATGAGTTTACTGACGGCTGCAGGGCTCTAATCTCCACCACAGCGGAGGCTCGAGCAGTCATTTAAGGATAGTTAGTTATCCTAGAGAGGGAGGGGCAGGGAGATGCCCTCCTTCACTCTGGGCCCGTTGACGAGCCTGTATTGTGCGCAGCGCTTCAAGAGCTGGAAGTGCCAACAGTAGCCGCTATTTATTAAACGTATTTGATTGTTGTGATTTTACACAGCGCGGACATTGCTGAGGGGCATCAGAGCGCTTTACAAGAGTACAATTACTGTCTAACGTGAGAATATGTGAGACACAGACAGAAAACGCGAGAAATAGCAGAGTGTGTGGGGATCAGAGATTCAGCCAAGCCTCTTTAAAAAGAAGGGTCGGAGTTTCCCTGTGAAGGTAGCATGGCACGGGGTCTTACGGAGGCCGAAGGAAGAGGGTTCCACAATCTTGTATTGCTTCTAAGAATGATCCGCTGTTCTATGCTCTCCTTTGAAGGTGGGAGCTTCCACCGTTGTGCCCCCCGTTCCTCATTCCTTCAGTTAGGTGGGTGAGTGCAGAGGGGTGTAGGGCCCTGTGTGTGGTGCAGACAGTCTTAAGGTGTGCTCCCCCCTCCACGGGAAGTCTTCGCAGGGATAGGCGCATAAGTGTGATGTGGGCACATTTCTTTTTGGGTTGCGATTTGACCCTTACCGATCCCAGCTATAGGCGGCTTTATTTGACTGCGGATTGTACGTGCGTCTACGGGGGGGCCGTGGTGTCCCCTTCAGAAACCGGGGATCTGCCTTCTTGTGCAAGGAACTGCGATTAAAGTGCAACGCACGGAATCTCGCTGGAGAACACTGCACGTGTATATCATCCGCTCGTGTCCTAGTATGTGCAACGAGCCTATTAACAGTCTTGTATAGTTGAGCTATCAGCTGTGCTTCGATTAGTTGTAAATGAGCTGCTATCGATTAAATAGTAATCTACCCATACGACAATGCGTTGTTTTTTTTTTGGACAGTGCTTCTTACCACACCTGGCTGTGCACAACTGATGTTCTTATCTCGTTTGACAGCACTCTATTTTCTAACCCCGAAAGGATATAAAGCGATGCCTGCCTTGCCGGATTCAGATCGTGATCTTTAAATCACTGCCGATGTCAGCGGTGAGCGTTAACTCTTTTAGCTGTATCGCTTTTCTGTATTATGTGAACATTTCTGCCGAATCCTCGTTGTGTATGCGCGTGCATGCACATCACTCAACCGCAATAGAAGGCGCCCACAATGTGTCATTTATATATCAATTATTCATATCATATAACTGCCATTCTCAATTTATATCTAAGTGATAGACAGTACATGAAAAGAAATGCGTTTTCTTGGTTTATCTGCAAATCTCGCCAGGTTCTAAAAGTTATGACGGGACGAATGTTTCATAATTCAACAGTCCATGGGGGTTTCCCGCCTGTATTTTTAAAAGTATTCGCCGGTGAGAATATTGAATGATGAGTGTGTGCGCGTGTGAGCAAGTATATATATATATCTATATATATCTATATCTATATATATATATATATATATATATATATATATATATATATATATATATATATATATATATATATATATATATATATATATATATATATATATATATATATATATATATATATATATATATATATATATATATATATATATATATATATATATATATGTATACACACACACACACACACACACATATATATATATATATATATATATATATATATATATATATATATGTATATACTCACGCACATATATTTATTTGTTAAGCTGACTATTACAAAATGTTCGTTCGTTCATCAATATGATATTTCTCTTTGCGCGCTGGGTGCCTACTTGTATACCATCACGACATATACGATTGCGTTATTTAGGACCCGTCCGTCATTATTATTTTGATTACAATTCTATAAACTATCTCTCATTATACATCATACGTCTCTTTAAAACATTGGCATAGTTGTTGCGCAGTCGTCCTCTTCCATCATCAAAGAAATTGAGTCAAAAAAAAAAAATCGATTATAAAATGTTCCAGAGTCAGCTGGTGTTGGAGTCGCCCTTCGCGTGCAGTATTGATCCTGTTGGGTGTGCGATCCTGTTCATAGCGTATTAAAGGGTTAGTCAGTCAGTGCAGACTTCGCTGCAGTCCCACATCTGAACAGTCTTAAACCCCCTACCCGTCTAGGCGCTCTCGTCTGGCCGTACCGTGACACCCCCGCGTGCAAATCTGCCCATCGCCCCCGCGTGCAAATCTGCTCATCGCCCCCGCGTGCAAATCTGCCTATCACCTCCGCGTGAACAGTGCTCCCCACAGCGAGTGAATATTTCCACGTTCCGGCGTGGGCAGTGTATTTCCCCACATGCATTGAAGCCGTGTGTTCCGTATCATGGTTTTGTGTCCGTGTCTCGTGCACACTCAGCTTCTACATGTGCCGCCGCTGCAAGCCTTTATCTTCAATCATTTGTAGGTATTATAAAGTGTCCTGCTGTTACTTCAAAGCGCTAGAGGGCTGAAGCAAACTGTACGCTTAAAAACCTTTCTAGTGTCCATTGCACAGCATTTTCCGTGGCGTGACTGTTACACATTCTCATTATGGTCTGTGGGTTGCACAGGGTGACCATGGCATGTCACTTGAACTCCACCCTCGGGTCCGGGCTTTGCACGACGTCGCGTGACCTGCCGCCGACTGGATGTCTCCTGCATGGGACCCGCCGTTTGTCATGGGCTTTGGGGCTTAACCTTCCACACAATGTCATGTGGTCCATGCTTTGCACACTCATTTTCAATACCTATTTGCAATCTGTTCTGGCCTCTGCTTAATACTCATATTTGTGTGACAAGTAGCGGGCTACTCCGGAACGTTAACTTAGTAGTTTTTGTTGGTTAGTACACCGAGTCTGGTGTTCTTAGAAGAAACACTTCAGGTTGTTTATGAGGGAATGAAAGAGAATTAGGGGCCAGATGTACTATAATACTGATCGCAAAAACTGGTGGCAGTCTGCTGCAAGTATTTCTCTTGATCAGTATGGAATCTGTAAACGGACCTATGTACGGAAAAGTCGGCTCACAAAATTCTGGTTAGTTGCAAATTGCAACTCAATTTGATTGTAAACAATCAAAGGGGCGGTGGCCTGCAAGGACCATAAGACCTCGTCTGTGATTGTGTTTAAATAAAGTATTGTTTTTGATTTAGTCTGTTTTCTTGAAACGATAGGGGTTACTTAAAAAAAAAAGTATTGTGGCATTGGTCTCTATTATCGAGTCCTAAAATGAGATTTGTACAAATGGAAAACCTATTTTGTAGTCACAAACACTCCTGGTTTGCTAATCTCAGCGTTTGTGGCCACAAAAAAAGATTATTATGTTTGGGCCTAGGTGTGATTGCTACATTTGTATATGATTTATATAGCACACTCGCTCACCCGTAATAGGTACACCTTCATTTGGAGAAAAAAAAATCACCAGTGAAATTTGAATCGTGGGTGAAACAGACTCTGAAACTTTCTCATCTGACTCACTTTCAATTTGCAGAGGTGGTGAAGTTGACAGTCCCACTCCATCAACAGTTTTTTCACGGTCCACCACTCATTGTTCTGTGCTTTGCATTGATTCGTGCAAAGAGATGCACAGTCAGTGGTAGTTTTGAAAGTTGCACTAGTCTGCTGTGCAAGATGGACCACATGGTATGGTTTCTTTGTGCCTTCAGACACCTTCTCACACCTTCTTCATCCAAAGTAACAATGGTGATATCGCTCTTCGTGTTTCTTTCATTCCCAGCACTTTCATCCCCATCCCCAGCACAGGATCTTGATAGGTTGAACCAAACTCTTCCTTCAATCCCAGTCCCTCTACTACAAATTCACCGACCTCCGGTAACCCGTCCCTGACAGCATCAGAGTTGTAGTCTGACTTAGACCATCACTGGCATGTGGCAAATCCTGCGGCAAAGTGGGATGTGAATGATTATGTGGCTCCCTCCTGCCTGGAAGGTCAGAACATTCATTTTGACTCCAAACAATATTAGACCCATATTGTTAAAACCTCTCTGAACACTAAGCAGGTTCTGAACCCAGAGTTCACTAGTCAAGGCTTATTTTAATATGACATTAGCTCTTTCGATGTACCTGTTTGAGCTGGTCCTAAAGGGTTGTGGAAATTGGAGGTTTACTCCCACCATATCAAGTGTCTCTGCTAATGGTTTTTAAGGTAATCGCTGGCCATTGATCAGAATAAAGTGATGGAACTCCACCCATTCTTACTAAGCCTAACAAGTCTTTTATGCCTATGAATGCCATGACCTGGGGCTGGGGCCACACTCATGTGTTCAGAGTGCTTGAGTCCACCGCAACCAATATATATTTATATTTATCTACTGGCTAGAACGAATCAACTTGGTTGAAGTACTCTTTGGAAGAGATGAACATTTTTCTCCAATTGAGTTAGCAGGGTCTTATAATAGTAGCATTTTGTTTTGACAAACTTCTTATTGTAGTACATACTGTTTGGTTTGTTTTGGCATTAATAGCAGTTAGTAACATTCCTGTAAGAGGTGTAGCATCACAGACACCCCTGCATGTGCAAAGCAGCGCCTATTCCTCCATGAGTGGCTTTTATTTGGGTTAATTGGTTACACTGATTTGGTATATGGCGTTCCCTTATTTTAGGTGAGCTTACTGTAGGGAGACCATGTTGTGCAGGACGTAGTTGCACTTCTCCGGAAAGCCAGGTCTGGAGTTATTTGTGTGTGTGAGGATTGGACTGCGGAGTAAATATCCAGGACGATTCTGGTTTATGATCAGATCATTGCTGGTACTTTTCAATCAAGCTTCTGCATGTCAGATTTTGCAGCCTGATCAGTAGCAGAATTGCCTTTAAATTGATATCCCTTACTCTGGCGTGCCAGCATGTGCTGGGCTTCCACCAAAGAAAGCTGTCATTTGAGCTAAAGCTGCTTAGCTTTTATCATCTTTTCCCTAAAACTTTTTAATCATTGTTTTTTGAACACTTTAGGCCACACACCTCTCTTATGCTTACGATATCGTGTTATTAAGTCACACAAGAATAGGATTTCACAGGGCAATTAACAAACTGGTGCAATTCGCTAAGGTAAACATGCTTGAAAAAAATACAAAATTAAAGCCATGATCATAAGTCGTCGCTCCGAAAAACAACTGCCATTTAAAATCAGCGACACAAAACTGGAAGTGGTCAGCAGCTACAAGAACCTAGGTGTACATCTGGATAACCGACTCACTTTTGGAAAACACAATGAGATCCTAATGAAGAAAGGAAAGGGACTATAGTAGCCTTCTGCTCAATGGCAAGGAGCCTAAAAGGCCCATCATTTACTCCACTAATAGCAGTTGTTGAAGCAAAACTCCTGCCAACAGTGGCCTGCCCAAGCGAAATCCAGCACGGGAAAGACGAGGCGATCCTGGAGAGCCTTCAAACCCGGACATATAAAATAATATTCTTCTTACCCCGCAACTCTTCACCAGCCAAGGTCCAGTTTGAATTTGGCTTGCAGCAGCAGTATCTACACAGAAGATATGTAATAATAAAAACATGGAGCAAGATCTGGTCCAATTGATAAAACTCAATCAAGAATGCGATCTGAAAGGCACCAGACGATGACCCCCAGTCTGCTTACACCAAGTACTTACAATCTTCCTTAAAGCTCACAAATACCACAGGTGTTTGGTAACTGAATCTTCCATTCTGTTCCTTTCAACAAACACTGAAGAAAATGGCAATAAAGCACTCGCTAATGGAAGATAAAACAAGATTAAGCAAGAGAGCTACGGGCAACATACTTGGGTCAAACTAATTTACCCTATTTGAAAACAACGTTTTTCGCAATACGTTTTGGATCATTACTGTCAAACACAGACCAATCAAGTTGGCAATAAAAGGGCCCAAAGTCATGCAGTCTTTGTGTAGCGCCGAAGCTGGACTTCATCCATTTAGCATTTTTTAGAAAATCGGATTTCTGGCTGGCTAGGGCAAGCGCTTAAGCCAGGCAGACACCACCACTCTAGTCAGGGCAAGGGAGTTACATGCCGAAGATAACCCCTGCTCACCCTCTTGGTAGCTTGGCACGACCAGTCAGGCTTATCCCAGAGGCAATGTGTAAAGCGTTTGTCCAACAGACACGCACAGTAGCAACACACTAGGCATACCACAAAAGAAACTCCACACAAGGTTATATAAAAAATAGCCTTTGTATTACTCATAAACACATTAAAATGTAATCACATATGTACACTGTGCCACCTGGCACTAGATATAACTTTACAGGGGATTATATACAATACAGGGCCAATCGGGCCACTGTCATAACCATTAGAACAGGTAAGTAGGAAAACAACCAGTAACTCCTGGGAAATGCACCTAGCATAAACACATTAAGCATCCATCACATTAGGTATAAACGACATTATGAAACCATATTAGACATCAACAGCTCAACAGGCGTATTCCCACTCAGTGTTGTTGTTCACATTACCAGGACTTTCTCAAGCGGGGCCCTGTCATGGCCTCACCCTGCAATGCCCCTTTCTCAAAGGCAAGGGCTCTGCCTACTTCTGTGTTCCTCAAGCACCTGCTCGCGATCTGGCAGTGCAGCTGCGAACACCGATTCTCACCCAAACTCAGGGCAGCACAAGAAGTGACTCGGCAGTCTCGGGGGAGGGAAGCCAACACCTTACTCCCTCTCCTCTGTCCTGACTCAGAATGAAGGATGCTCCCGCCCTCATGGCGACCGGAGTTTACGGCAAAGAAGGTCAGCCCCACCCACCATTCTTTGGGGGCTGAGCAATTCAAGTGCAGCCGTCTTGCCACGGATGGATCAGACTCCTGTGCTCCTCTCCTCAGCCTCGCGGTCTGGAGCACGATCCTTCCTTGTCCTGCCCACAACCAGGCGTAGACCTACATATTAGCACATAGTTTTTTTTTAAATTAAGAGATCTCCTCCCTTTCCCTTGTTAATTTGATGGTGTTGTTTGACTTGAATTAATTGTCAAACATTGAAAATTCTTGTAAAAATAAAAAAATAAAAAATCAATTTAATATAAGATCAAACTAATAAAAAGTTTTTAGAAACCAAAGCTGGACTGAAAGAGTGGTCCATGCAGACGAGTTGCTTGTTCCTTGTCCTGCCAAAATTAATAAAAATATTGAGCAGTATTGGCATATTGTTTAGTATATCTTAAAATCACACAGGGCATAGGTGGGCCCAGGCAGGCCAGCTGGCAGGTCCCTCCAGCAGAGGGCAATCCTTCGTGGTGTTTCCTCCTGGGGCCCAGTCGCCCTCTTTGTCCAGGTCCAAGCAGGTACACTCCCACTGGGTCACAGCCCCAATACTTATACTGCATGTGCATGCACTTAAGAGACTGTAGGAAAGGATCCCAAGTTCCCCCTGGTGTTCTGTGAGAGCTGAATGTGTGCTCTGTCCATGGTGTAAAGTCGTGGTCAATCTGGTAGTCGATATGCACACAATCCTGAAATGGCAGAGGCCTGAGACAGGTTTGAAAGGCTACTTTGGTGGGTGGGGTGCGCATCGCTGCAAGCCCACCAGTAGTGTTGGACCCGACCCTTTGGGCAGGTTCACTCCGAGACTTTTTGCTTTTTCCTAGCCTGTTTCTGGAACCTGGTGGTGATGATTTTAGGCCTCTGCGTACTTTTCACTGTGGTACAGTGTAAAGTGCTTGAGCTCTCTGTGTATGTGTGGTGAGTGACCTGCCCTCCCATAGGAATGAATGGGGAATATGTATGCCCATGGTAGTTCCTGATGTGTGGGGAGTGCAGGGGCGAGTTTGGTATGAGAGACCTTGTGAGACTGAATGCTGCGAAATGGTATATGCGGCATGACTGTGTCTAGTCTAGAAGTGCCACTTTTTGAAGTTGGTATATTTGTTTAATTTGTGTCTGGCGTGTGATTGGCTGGTGAGCCTGGTCCAGGAGTGCGTGGGCCTGCTTGTGGATTGACTGTCTGGTTTGAGGGTGACAGGGGCTGGAGAGCCCAGGAGGTTGTCTGAGTCAGCCCGTGGATGAAAGGCAGCATCTGCTGCCAGGGAAGTTGGAGGAGATGGCACCTGATAGTGAAGGGCTGTGCCTGCCTGACTACAAAGCTGGCTCCACCTCCCGCTGGGCGACTGTCACCTCTGTCCCTGATACTGACAGGACTTCCCTATAACCAGTTCTAGCTGGTTCTCACACTGCCTACACAAAGACTTCAAAGACTTTTCTGTGTATAAGAAGGGGCTGTGTTCCCTTCCAAAATGTTCTTGTTTCTGACTTGAATCTACCAGGGGCGGGCGCTGCCCAGCCCCTGGATGCCTGGAGGACTTCTGGGGGACCCCTCTGCCTTGCCTGGGCTGAGGGGGGACTTTGCTTTGCCCCTTGGAATCTCTGGATCTTTAGCAGCATGGAGAAGCTGCATTTTCCTGCAGAAAGCGCTTGATTTACCTTCTAGCGCTTGGGAGCGCTGCTTTTCCTGTCCTAAGCACCTGGGAGTGCTTTCTGCTGTTATAGCGCTTGGGAGCGCTTTATTTTGAACTTTCTGGCAGAGCGCTGTGGTTATCCCGTGTGGGAAGCGCTCCTGCCTTTTGTGTGGCCTCGAGTGCTTCGTGGGCACTTTATTTTATTATCACGGGTATTCTCCCGTTCAGGGGCCCCTTTGCGAGTGCCAACCTCGCTACTGCAATTTCTTTGGAATTCGAGGGTGCCACCCCTCATTATTGCCCCGTGTCTTCACCGCCGCGGCCCTCGCGCCGCAGAAACCGGAAGTCAGGCACTTTTGGCCGGGACGGGGGTGGGGCCTGCAATCCCGCAGGATGTCCCGCCCGCCGCCACCCGAAGGAGTGGAGTGAAGCTGCCCGAAAAGGAGAGCGGGGAGGAAGATGGCGCCTGCCGCGGTGGGGCTCCCGTGACCAAGATGGAGCCCCGCACCCAGAGAAGAGGCGGCTGGAGGTACCGGTGGGGCTCCGTTCCTGAAGAGGAGCCCCGCGCCGGGAGAGAAGCCTCGCCGCCTATGTCGCCAGCCCGAGGAAGAGTGGAGTCCCCCGCGAGAGCGGCCCGGTGAGTGAAAAGGGCCGGGGGGGCTCCAGAGGGGCTGCTGCTGGTGCCGGGAGACGGCACCCCGACGAGAATGGAAGTAGGGCGGCACCAGATGACAGTGGGCCGCCCCAACATTTCGACTGAGCCCCAGTGCTCCAACCCGGGCCCATATTTTTGCTGTAGAGCCAGAGAGGCTCTGGGAAGCATTTGGCCATTTCGAGCCCAGCGCGGCTCAGAGGGCTCCTGTGGACATTGGCCGGAGAGGCTCCGTGGGGGCACAGGTCGGTGCCGGTGTAGGCACAGCGACCACGGGGGCATTGCGATTCGAAGAGCCTGTGTGGCTCACCTGGTCCCCACCATTATTTGCAGAGCCTAGAGAGCTCTAATGTGCACAATATGTAGGTGCAGAGCCAGTGTGGCTCCAACAAAAGGGTCTGTGCAGATCTTGGCGCAATTTGGTTTAAAGGACTAGTGCGAGCCTGTGGCGCAGACTTTGCTTCTAGGGTCAGTGAGTACCCTGTCAAAGTTTTGATGATTCCCAGCTGCCCAGCAATTAGTGGGCAGCTGCAGCGTTTAGGCCCTTGTGATGTTCCCAGGTGCCCAGCAAGTAGTGGGCACCTGCTACATTTAGGTTTTGCGCCATTGGCGCACCCCTGGACTGGCGCTGCATGGCAGCGCACCCTGACATTGGACACAGGGCGTCTGAGCCCCAACAAGGCCCGTTGGCCTAGGGACTGCCACCGGTGGTGGCTTATGTAAGTTATGCGCAATGTGATTTCTATGTTTTTAATAGTAATTGCCTACTGTGTGTTTTTGCGCTATTGTGTTGTTCTGGCACCTCTGAATGTTTTTAGGCATCATGTGTCTTTCTTTCCATGCGCTGCTCCTCTGAATGTTTTAGGCATCATGTGTCTTCTTGCGCTGCACCCCTGAATGTATTTTATTGCATCATGTGCTTTATTCTTAACACCTCTGAATGTTTTAGGCATCATGTGTTTCTCTTTATTACTCCTCTGAATGTGTTTCATGCATCATGGGTAATGTGTTCTTGTGTAGACCCCTAAATGTATTTTATTCTTAGGTGGTTGTTCTTTTTAGTACATGTGGTCCTAGTAAGATCCTGGTTCCTGTTACCAGTGGATACTGGTTGTGATCTTTGTGATTACCATTTTATGTTTATTATTTCTTATTCTGAGAAGTACTATATCTAATTCTGACAGTGGCCCATGTGGCCCTGTCTTGTAAATAATCCCTTATGAATTTTGCCCGTGCCAGTTGGCACAATGTACATGTGTGATTTTTATCTGATATATGTTTTGACAATACAAAAGTTATTTTATAATAACCTTGTGTGGAGTTCCTTTTGTAGTGTGCCTAGTATGTTGTTGCTGTTGTGCGCTGACGCAAATGGTTTACACATTGCCTCCGAGTTTAGCCTTACTACTTGTGCCAAGCTACCAAGGGGGTGAGCAGGGGTTATCTTGGTGTGTGACTTCCTTGCCCTGACTAGAATGGTGGTTTCTGCCTGGCTTTGGCGTCAGCCTTAGCCTACCAGAAATAGCCAGTTCTGACAAGTAGCATTTAATTTACTGACTCTGGGTATCTGAAATACCACTTTACAAGGGACTGACCTGTAATTTAAATACGTCAAACAGGTGTAGACCAATCTTACCATGTTTACCACAAAGAGCACACACACTTTACACTGGAAAGCAGTGCTAAAGTGCCCAAATTCCTAAAACCACCAACACCAGGTCAGAAAAAAGACTAGAAGGAAGGCAAAAAGTTCAGGGATGACCCTGCAAAATGGGCCAAGTCCAAAAGAATGCATTTGCCCAAACTTAAAACCGCACTGTCTTCTACTACTGAAAAAGTGATTCACTACAAGGGCAATGGTAAAATGTCTTGATCCGAATGACCCACAGCTTAACTGTAATCTAGTAAAAAAAAAATTACTACGTATGAAAAACTGCTAAAACACAGTCTGAGCAGAGAAGCACAATAGCATCTTTAGACTGTGTCTCACAAAATTGACTATCTACCTCCTTGTTTCATTCTATTGTTTTATTGCAACGTTTAATGCATATTACTGACTGAAGGGAAAAGCACAATGGCAACTACCGAGACTACTCTCACAAATTGAACTAACTACCTAGTATCATTGCAACTTTTAACATGCATAATTGAACTGCACAACTATAGTACTGTTGTAATCAAAACTTATAATATGTAAATTTTTAATAGCGTAACACAATCAGTTTTATGAGTATATTATTATGGTTTTAACTAACTAAAATAATAAAGAACATTTGAATTTGAACACTTAAGGTCAGTATTGTATCCTTGCCCACAAAATGATGCATCTGACACAAGTAAAGTAGAATTAAGATATGGGGCCAGATGTAGGTAGGTAAATACCGGTCGGTAACGGCCGAAATTCGGTAATTTCGGCCGTTACCGACCGGTATTTTGAAAATGAGATGTAGGGCCACCTAAAATACAGATTCGGTAATTTTACTGAATCGGTAATTTTACCGATTCGGTAAAATTACCGAATCTGTATTTTGCGATGTAGGTAGCACTGTAATCAGTGCTACAGGGCTTTCAAGAATTCGTTATTTACCACCAACTAGAAGTTGGTGGTAAATAATGAAAAGACTTGAAAAAGCATTTTTTTTGCTTTTCAAACGCTGCCATGTTGCAGACATACATGCCCTTAGGGCATGTATGTCTGCAACATGTGCACCCATACACGATTGAGGGGTGCAACAGGGTGTCAAAGTGACACCCTGCCACCCTTCAATGTTTCCCCCAATTACCGAATCAGTATTTACCGATTCGGTAATTGACATTCATTCCTATGGGCCTACAGGCCCATAGGAATGAATAGCAATTACCGAATCGATAAATACGGATTCGGTAATTACCGAATCTTACCGATTCGGTAATTTGAAAATAGAAATTACCTACATCCCATTTACCTACTCATAAATACGGTATCGGTATGATTCGGTATGATTCGGTATTTAAGAGTAGGTAAATCGAGATTACCTACATCGGGCCCTTGGTTATTTCATTCTGAAATTTGCTGATTGAATCACCCAATTTTTATCCGTGCCCTGTCCTTGTGACAATTCTTCTGGGAAATGAATGCTTCATTTAAAAAATGTTGTGTGTAAATTTAATGCACAGTATGCTAGACTTTTTTTTAACTCCTCTCTTAAAAAAATACTGCAGAAATATTTGTCAATGCAGACTTGCTTTAACATTTGTATTACTCTTAAGTAACAAGGAAGCTATTTTACTCATCAGGTCTATTTAAAAATCTGCTGTAAGAGCACGTAGGTCAATGTTGTCTTAATATATTGCTGCTACTATCTTGGGCTGTTTTGACCTTGTATTTTATGTACTTTGTACTTGATACAATTTAGGAATTGTTTTATTCCTTGTTTTGTACTGCAAAATGCTTTTATGGTTGCTATAATGCCCCGGAATACATTTTATTTATTGATTCATTGATTGACTCACCCAATGGATTCACGTCTATGTGTCCAATTGAAAATTTTGAACGGTTAAATTTCAGTTACACTGCTACATAGAACATTGAATACAGCTGTGGATGTGCCTTGTCCTGGTTGTACTGATCCATAGGTATAGAAAAACTCTTAATAGTCAGGCAGTTGTCTTATAGATGGGGCCTCAGGTATTTCCTTTGAATATTTCAGGAATTCTTGTGTTTTGTAAGTAGGACCATACTCAGATTTTACCTAACTCCTGACCTACTCATGGCCCATTGCACCCAATGGGTGTGTAGTATGCATGATTTTGAGATGCTTGCTTTAGTTACCGCCTCTAACGATGGTGTTTGTGTTACCATAATCCGTTTCTTTCCTTTGGATGTGGATCGCTCTGTCTTAACTGCAGTTTGTACTGCAGTGAGTATTTCTTGTTTATTGGATAATGTATGTAAGTGTATTTATAAGCAATGGGTATGGTTTGACCTCCGTAGTATAGGATATATATGCATCCACCCTGACCGGGTAGTTTTCTGACCACAAGTGTTTTATCTCATGTTTGTAAATGTTCTGTTGAAAGCATATCGGGGGTGGGGGGGTAGCTGAGGGAAAAAGGTTTGCATTTATATAGCGCTTGTTACCCCTGATGGGGTGTTGAATTGCTTTTTTGGCGAGTAGCACGTTCCACCGGAACCCAAGAAGGATTAGTGTTTAATTAGCATAGTAAAATATGAAAGTAATTTGAGTGGTGGATAGGTTAGTCAGTTATTTGGATTCAGAAGGATATCGGGGGATAGAAGAGGGAAAAAGGTTTGCATTTATGTAGCGCTTGTTACCCCTGATGGGGTGTTGAAGTGCTTTTTTTGGCGAGTAGCTCGCAACTCTGGAACCCAAGAAGGATTAGTGTTGAATTAGCATAGTGAAACATGAAAGTAATTGGAGTGGTGGATAGCTTAGTCAGTTATGTGGATTCAGAAGGATAGCGGAGGGGTGGAAGAGGGAAAAAGGTTTGCATTTATATAGCACTTGTTATC
Source organism: Lissotriton vulgaris (assembly GCF_964263255.1). Taxonomy (NCBI): domain Eukaryota; kingdom Metazoa; phylum Chordata; class Amphibia; order Caudata; family Salamandridae; genus Lissotriton; species Lissotriton vulgaris. Next base: position 143,417,721 of record NC_141690.1, on the reverse strand, counting down.
CCTGATGGGGTGTTGAAGCGCTTTTTTTGGCGAGTAAAACGCTACTCCGGAACCCATAAAGGATTAGTGGTGAATTAGTATAGTGAAATATGAAAGTAATTTCAGTGGTGGATATTAGTCAGTTATTTGGATTGAGAAGGATAGCGGAGGGATAGAAGAGGGCAAAAAGGTTTGCATTTATATGGCGCTTGTTACCCCTAATGGGGTGTTGAATCACTTTCTTGGTGAGTAGCACGCTACTCCGGAACCTTTAAGGGTTAGCTGTAATTTTTGCGTCTCTGACTACAATTAATATTGTCTTTCAAGTTATATTTAATCTTTTAAAGGAATCATGTGATGTGCACCTTTATCCCAACTCGCTTTATGGTTATATATAAATTAGGAGCGAGTTGTGATGCCCACTTAGTTGCATCGCAGTCCTTAAGCGGTTTGGCCACTAGTCTTGTGTGTAGACGGCTTTACCGCTAATGCATGCGTACTAAATGTAAGCCTGGTCAGATTGTATGTAACACAAGGAGCCCTACCTCTTTAGAGTGTGCATATGCAAGGAGTGGAGCCTAGAAAGTGAATGCTTTAAATGGTGATGCTGACAAGTGTGTACAAGATTGCCATACTAATTCAGCTACAGGCTGACAATAGCTGAGCTAACAAAAATAGAACAAACATAGCAGAAAGGGATCTTCCATTTCTCTAGTCCAGAGTACTAGGTGTACTGGTTATGACTGCAAGGCCAACGAGCCTCGCAGAAACACGCTTCGAAAGAAGAAGGAAACAAAATTGGTTACAGATGCTTACCTTTGGAGCATATCTCTTACAGGAGGTATTTGCGCACATACAAAAAGGTGCACAGAAGCTCCCACCTCTTCCTACGGAATTATTGTGGGGAAATGCTTAAAGAGATCAATGAGTTTGGGAGGGGCAGAAAAGAAGACTGACAGCTACATTCAGGGCCATCCTTATCCAACTGCAGATCTGACAGCTTTCTGAGGTGGGAAACTACCTTTACAACGCAGTTGTTACATCGCGTTCCATTACAATGCGGTTGTTACAATGACTGCGTTGTTAGGACGCAATACCAATACAACGCAAGTCATTACATCGACTTGCTCTAGATGGTGCTCCAACCTGAGGAAGAGTATGATTTACTGTTCCAACACCTTCCCTACTGTTAAGCAGGGTGGAGTTGGTACTGCAAATCATACTATTCCTAATGTTGCAGCTTTATCTAGTGCAAGTCGATCTAATGACTTGCTTTGTAAATGTATTGCGTTCTAGCAACGCGGTCGTTGTAACAACCCTGTTGTAATAGAATGCTATGTAAAAGCATGCGTTGTAGCATGCTATATTCTTCTGAGGTATGTGAAGAAAGTTAGGTAGCTTGTTATAAGATTGGTAGAGAGATTAATAATAACTTAGCCTGCACAATAGCGAATAGGCTGATAAAATATACATGTAGACCTTAGGCAGGGATTAGATTAATCTGGGGAGGTAGGGATATGTAATATAAAATGCTTTGTTTTTTTTAATATTCATTTTGCTTCATATTATGATGGTTGAGATTCCCATGATAATTACCATCATATTGGTTCCTAAAATGTGTGTGCTGGGAATACATTATAAAAAATAATTGCCTGTCAGAACTGGTATACTTACATTTAAACAGAATGGTATCCTTCGCTACCAACACCCTTGTGTGATAGTCACAATAAATGGGATGGCAAAACACAATAAGATAAATGGAGAGGGAATAAGGATAAGGACACCAGGGATTTGATCTTGTAAATGATGTGAGATAGTTAGAACCATGAGTTGGTTGCAACACGTTTCTTACTACTTACATCAGAATCCTGATTTTTTAATATGAATTCTTTCCTACCTTTCTGCTGGAAGTTCTGAAGCCATCTGACAACTATAAGAGGTGAAATTCTCCCTGGGAAGAGGTAATCAAATATAAAGTAGTGATGTAGGAATGGCACTGAGCTTTGGCCCTTGGTAAAAGGGTGCAAAGCTCAGTCTTGAGTTCCCTCTTTATGATGTAACAGCACCTCTCCCAGAAGTACCAGTTCTGACCGAGAGAAATAGGTAGCTGGTTAGACAAGCTGTGGGGGACCAACAAGAGACTGAAAGAACACATGTTTGGTCTGAGGGGGGTCTTGATGCTTCAACACTCGAAGTAGAGATAGGAGAATCTTATCCTGTGGTGTTGACTGAGCCAGATTCAAACCCTGATGAAGGATTTAGTGCTGTGATAAAGCGAATGAGAAGAAGAGAATGTTGGCCAACAAGGCAAGACAGAGAGATTAAGTTTGCCTGAGGAACGTGTGCCTCCAAATATTTCAGAAGATACTAAGGACTCTGACCTGAGTGACAGTGAAGGTGAAGGGTTTGCACTCAGGAGATCAAAGACAGACAGAGTACCCTGTCAACAGCACTCTTCACATGAATGGACATACCTTGCACCAAATAACCCAGGGAAAGAGTTTTGGAGCCTGGAGGATCAAAGTGCAATTCCAGCGGAACCTCCGTGAATATACACTTGAGGCTGAAAGGTGTCTTGACTTTACCTTTTTAAGGTACAGATTGACATGCATTATCATTATATTGATTTCTAGACTGATCTTTGAAATGTGCTTTTAAAGAGACAATTTAAATAGACCTTATTGAATGAACTAAAAAGAGCACAGAGGACCAAGTTTGCTGAAGGATTGTAAGGTTGTCCTTTATAAGAACATCGAGTTGGGCTAAGGCCAAGACTTTGCAAATAATTAATTGCTCGTCACTTGAACTTTGTTTTGTTATTTGAACAGGTGGAAACCAACAGAGAAGACTTTGCTGCTGCTATTTTTCATCCAACGGTCTGATTTTAGAAAAGTTATGAAAGCTAACAATAACACTAATAGACGTAGGTACATAATAGCAGGTGTTTTAATAACTGTAGTCTTAGTACTGATTTTGTTGCTTATATGCTTATATGAATGCACTCACCCATATCCCAGTGTTTAACCGAGAATTGGTCTAGAGTGACCCCTAGTACCCCGAGTTCGTCTCATTGTAGTTTGCATTAATTGAATGAGAGAGAATTATGCGTAGATTTTTGTAGAGGAAGTCTTTCTTCAAATGTGTATTATAAGTTGCTGTATAAATACATTGACATTATGGATGCTAGGTATTGCTACCTCTGCACACAATTGCCTGCATCAGCTGAAGAGAGTATCACATATCATCGTATTCCTTTGACTTATGGTGTTACTTGTAGCCTATTAATGAGTCTTTCACATGGACATGGTAATTTTCAGTATTACGTTTTGGATTATGATGTGGTTCATTTACCCCACCATGATACTAGACATTGTTTATGCTCATTAAAAAACTATTTGACTTGTATTTTAACAGATGCAGAGAAGAGTTTTGTATATTCAGTTGAAGATAGAAGGAGAGGGATGGAATGTAAATCAAAGAAAGATAAAATTGGATATTGGCGGGCTAGATAAGAAACAGAGCATCAAGTAGCCGGAAATCAAGCTGCACTTAGTTTAGATTGGAAACACAAAGGGAAATTATGCATATTTACAGAGAAGTCTACAGCTAACACAAAATTTGTGGGAAAGAGTGAACTTTAACACACCTTCAAAGTAAAAGGACACAGGGAATCATTGTTAGTAGGTAAATATCCCGTTATTCATGGAGTTTACTATGTTTGTGGAGCATATGCATTTTTACATTGCCCAAAGGATGTAATACTACATGTTATTTAGGTATAGTATTCCATAAAATGTATCATGTGGAACATTTTGATGATCCTGTGGGAGCAGAAGTCTAGACCTAAAAGAGGAACTAGTGACGGAGAAGTAGTAGGAGATATTTTTGGTGCAATGATTCCATCTGTAGGTGTGATTTGAAATGACATGAAGATGAGAAAGTTGTCTACCACAGTGAATAAACTGTCCTCTAGTATAACAGGAGCTTTATTAATTGCATTAACGGAAATGGTTGCTGTAAGGTCCAAAGTTTTGCAGAGCAGTCTTGCTTTAGACATCTTCCTAGTGAAAGAGGGTGGAATCTGTCGGATGTTAAACGTTCAATAATGTTGTACTTACATCCCCGAAAAAAGTAAAGATTTGAAGATGCATATTAAAAACATCACTGTTCTGATGGGTGATTGGAAGGAGGTAGAAGCAACAACTGCTTTTTGATTTAGATTTTCTGCAGTAGGCAGTAGGCAAATGGTTTGGAGATCTGAGAAGTGGATTAGTGGGATCCATTTTGAAGACCCTTGTTATAATTGTTCTTTGTGTAATATTCCTGGTTTTGATCTTTAAGAGATATAAGACAATATAAGTAAAGAGTGGAGTGTATAAAAAGGAAGCAGATGTAGAGTTAGAGGATAGTCAATGTTGATACAATGATGACATTAAACATCTGGAAGACTCCATATTAAAATGTATGAAACCCATGAGGTTTTGATTGGTCCATCAGAGAAGATCAGTATCTTTATTGTGATTGCTTGATTCACCATCAGAGGGAGGACTTGAGCAGCATAATTTTAGCTCCACATTTACACATGTCACAGAAGTGCAAGAGTTCTGTGCACGTACCACTACATAGTCTGTCTGCCTAACTTTATTAATGACAAGCGAAAGTATTTTAATATACTACTGAATTGCATTTGCTGTAGAAACTAGGGATTCATAAATGTGTGCACGTTAATGTTTAGCCTAACAATGAACACAATTTAGTTTTCAAATATATTCACGCTTATGTTTCTAGTTATGTTGCATTTATTTGAGAGTGCTTACACAATGTAAGCATGAACTCAAATACATTTATATTTCTGCATTAATTTTGAAGATAACCTGCACATATGTACATTTTAGTGTTTAGCAATGGTAATTTAACTAGGCCGAAATTTCAAAATGGCATTTCTGATTGCCTTGCCTGTTCGCTCCTCTGCAGATGCGGTTCCAAAGCTTCATTACTTACAGAAAAGAGTATTGTGTATTAGTGAGAGCAACGTCTGAGAAGAAAACGTGAGGAGCCAATGAACTGGTAAAAAGGTGTCTAATGATCGAATATCAGCAGTGGTGTTTCATCCAATGCCGTGTGAATGTCCAGGATTCATGAGCTGGAAAGTTTGATGATGTTGTCAATAGGCATGTGAAGTGTAATTCTATGGGTTCCTGAAAGGGTGGTGTGAGGATTGCACTATGAAAATGTATCTGTGTGTTTTAAGTAATGTATGTACTGTTAGGGCGAATGGCAGACCCCTTTAGACTTAGAAAGGTAAAGACCTCTCTGCTTGCCCTATTCTTGAGCTTGTAAAGCTATATGCAACACTTTTCTTCTCTTAGAAGTTTTCTACTGAAATCCTCACTATGCTGTAACCTAACCTTCCTATTTCACCGTCCTATTTCTTAAATTCATCTGAGTTTTCTCATTATTAATCATTCTCAAATGAACTTAGAGCTCTGATTAGATTACCCTTAAACTTTTGCCATCTGTACTTATGTGGCTGTGCTTGTCACACGTTGATGCTATTGAAGTAGATTTATTTTGTTGACTAGCATCTCCTTTTGAATTCTGTATCCCAAGCAATGCTTAATTTGCTTTGAAATGAATTAATTATTAATTTGTAATAAACCCCGTTGACTTTAGTTAATGATTCCTGGTCCTTATTGTGTGGCCAAATGGGTAACAAGAATTTGAATTGTTTTGTTGAATGCTAACTCATTTTCTTCCGCCAACCATAAAAGTCTGTTGCATGGAAATTGTGACTGTGTGCCAACATGCCATCAGAGCATAGCCCTGAATTTTGAAATGGGCAAAAACTCAGAATATCCATTATTCAAGTTGGTGACAAGAATCACTACTTTAAGCATGTGTTACCACTCATTAGGACAGTTATATAAATTACCATCAACATGACAACCTAACTGCCTAATGCTCCAATATTATGATAAGCAGATTGAGCAGGATGCTCTTTATCTCAGATATTTCCAGTTCCAGTTACAAATTCATACTCAGCCTTCTTAGTGATGGTGAATCAACATCCATCTATACTGTAGGCAACTCCACGCAAATACTCACTATTGCTTTTGCTTTGTGGATGAAACTACATCTGCATGTGGCCATCTGATTCTGCAAAAAATATATGGCTACAAATGAAAATGTTCTGAAAATTTGCTGAGCTGTGGCTGCAGTATACCACAAGGATAGCGGCTGTTGCCGTGTCTAATCAGGAAGAAATACAACAGCACTGCTACAGGTTTTCTCAGGGTTCATAATTTGTCCAGTACCAGAAAGAAGAGTGTCTCAGTAGTCTAAGGAGTCAGGATGTGCTCTGCAATGCAGTCAGGTAATAAGGCTTAAACTCCTTTCATTCAGAGCCTTGCTCTATGCTGCATTTGAGCCAGGAATTATGTTGACAAGCACCAGGCGTTAGCTGAGTGGGATTTAAATACCCAAAGCCCACCAAAGAAGGCCATCGAGAAATCACAAGAGTTTGATGCCCCACAAGAAGAATAGCTTTTCCTATTACTTCCCTGGTGGCTGCAAGGCTGTGGGTTTTAGCTGAATGAAGAGGACTCCTTGGATCTGGGCAAAGTCTCATTTGATGGGGATGATGGAGTTAAGCAGTCAGATTTTGCAGGTGTCTCAGCCCCTAAATTTTTAAGTATTCTTTATTGGAGATAAGTCCTTCATCTGTCCTTTGTGCAGTATAAGGTATTGAACCTACTCCAAGCCCCTCTATGTAGTGGTGACCCGCTGATGGTAGCTTAAAATTCTCTTGGATGGGTGTTTGTTTTATTGCTGTGGGTTGTGAGGTCTGGAACTTGTTGGTCATTCAATGATCGCTGATCTTGTAAATATGGAAGGTTTTTGTAAAACAATATAGGCCAGATTTACCGAAACATTTCGCTGATGCAATTTCGCCAAAAGTGATTAAACTGGTACAGAATGTTGATTTTTATTTAATATGCAGTGCAAACGTTATTAAGAGCTTGAAAGGTGCCTAAAAGTAACAAAAAGTGTGCTCTGTGCTGTTTTGGTCAAGGGAGAGTCCTATGGATGACTGTTCCCATGCTACCACCCATGATTTTTGAAGAAAAATCCTATCTGCTAACAATGGTAGACAGGACTTTCTGCCAAAAAATAACCCCTCCTCGAGGCAGGGACAATGTTTTTATTTCTCCAAACTTTGCATGTGCACTGCACTCTACAGTACACATAAAAAGTGAGCAGTTTTAAATGGTACTCTTCCTGTAAAAAAACTATTCTAGAGTCACACACCATTGCAACTTTGCACTGTGCAAAGGCGTGTATCTGTCGCCTGGTAGCCTGAGTTTGTGCCTGTGCTTGGTAAGAGAGCACCAGTGTTATGTCTTTGCAGATATGGTGCTGTCCACTCTCTCCTTCATGCAACGTACACCGCATCTTTGGTGGGTGCTTTGCATTGACAGTAACAGTATCCCAGTGTGTCACTATGACTTGTAAGTACTTGGGGAGTTAATGGACATTGCTTAATATAACTCTTTCTCCTTGGATAAAACTGCAAAAATGTTAAACTGCTCACAAAATCACTAACAAATAATTCTCACAGGGGGTAAAATGCTATTCAACAAAAATCAAGTTTCTATTAGCATAAAAGAACGGTTTATTGGTGTGGTTGTTTTAGGTACAGTACCCCTGACTAAATACTGCCAGAATGCCATAATTTCAAAAGTAATTCCTTATTTATTTTACAATCTCCTAAACAAGATGCTTCTGATAAATCATATTTGAGAAATTTCACAGCATTTATGGGCTCTCTCCCACTCCAATATTACCGGATATCACAGAAGCTTGGTTAACAACAGCGTGAACTCTGCCTTCATACCCTTTAACTAATTTACAGTTATAGATTCTAAGATTACTTAAAAAACATAATGTTATAACTTGTGTTTCCCTGCTGCTCAGCTGGTATGCATGTCATGTGGAATGTTGGATGATTAGAATGTTGCTGTGATGTGAATGTCAGTTGAGTGAGGGCTGGTCAGCAGGACAGCTGCTCCTGATGGGGTTTCCTTTCTATCTTAACTAATTAACTTAAATAAAGTAACTTGATCAATCCTACTTGAAGTATCCATCATTTCTTTGAGTACAACATTTTGGCGACATTTGGGGACTGTTCTGTTAAGAATCTACGCGTGCAACAAAAAGGAAGAAGACTATATATTGGAAACTTCATTGGAACTAAGGAGAGATAAAAAAAAAAAGAAGAAGAGAAACGAGGAGGAGAAAAGAAAACTAGAGGTAAAACACTTTAAGTTTTGATGTAAAGTGTGTGTGAGACGCAGGCTGGCAAATAAACCCCATCAGTGACCCCTACATCGGTCGCCCTGAAACCAAGATTTGCCAGGATGAACAGAGAAAATCTAGTTTGAATCACCAGCAGCAGTGTAGTGTATCACTGTAGTCTGCATGGTTGTCGGTTTGCAGCATCTTGACAAAACGGAAAGCATTGGTGCTGTAACTGTGGAGAGAGCAACTTTTGTAAGGCAGAGGATATTGCCGCTTTGGGATTGGAAGTTGAGAGGAATGAGTGGAACTTTTGCAAGGCGGAGGATATTGCCGCTTTGGATTTGGAAACTGAGAGGAATGACTGGAACTTTTACATGGCAGAGGATATTGCCGCTTTGGATTTGGAAACCGAGAGGAATGACTGGAACTTTTACATGGCAGAGGATATTGCCGCTTTGAGGTTGGAAACCGTAGCGTGAAATGACTAATGGTAAAGCTTTATTATCAAGCTTTGACACCAAACTGTGATCGGCGTTTGTGGTTTGTGATCGTTGTGCAGCGGCGTGTGGAGTGGGGTCTCTGAGAGCGGAGGCGTCTTTTGAAATTTGAGAGAGCAGTGACTCGAGCGGAGAGGCGCGAGCCTACTGCTTACTCACCGTTGGAATTTTCTGCACAGCGGCATCTTTCTAACCGAGACAGTAGCGCTGAGGAAGTTGGAGGAAGCAGAGGTGAACGTCACAGGAGGAAGCAGTAGTGACGTAATCACGCTACGTGGCGGCCATCTTGGAATAATATTGGGTTACTAGGCAACGTATCTGGGAAAAACAACACGTCTCGGAGAAGGAACGGGACAGTTAACTTGTAAAGGTGGAATTTGTGATTGATGGTGATACTTTAAATCAATCGTCCCAAAAGGAAGTAAGTGCCATTTAAGTGATCTTGACAAGAAAAAATACCTTATAGAAGGGGTGTCTGCGGAAGGTGGAGGACATCGATGTTTCAGTCTACGAAAGTACTGCAAGTGTGTGAACAAGAGATGGTATTTTGTGTATAACATGAGGACTAGCACCAGAAGAGACAACAAGCGTAGAAGCAGCGATGGGAAACAATTATGTCATCATGCTGTCTATGTTCTTTCAAACAAGTGGGGAGCCACCCATGATGTTGTTGACATAGTGTTGCTGCAATCCGTGGCTGAAACAGGAAAATGTCCTAGTGATGGAAGAGGATCTATGCTGCGGACACTCTGATGCAACAATTGTCACTGAATTTGACGAACAGTGCAATGCTAGGGATGCTTGAGGATGGGTGTAGCTTGTTGCTGTGTGTGAGTGGTGATCTAGGAGCTGTTTCTCATTTGGTTTTGTGTGTGAGGTTGTCTCAAGATGCCAAGCAAGAGTTGTTACACAACTAGTGTTGTGTGTGGGTCGTGTTTAGATGTTAGGCGACTCATTAACTCATGTTGGTAGTGGCTATGTGGTATGTGGTTACATGGTTATTTGTGGGCTATGCTGTATATGGTCGCTCATTGGTTATCTTGTTTTGGTGTTGGTGATTGTTTCACCAAGAGTTGTTACACAACTAGTGTTGTGTGTGGGTCGTGTTTAGATGTTAGGCGACTCATTAACTCATGGTATGTGGTCACATGGTTATTTGAGGGCTATGCTGTATATGGTCGCTCATTTGTTATTTTGTTTTGTGTTGGTGATTGTTTCACCAAGAGTTGTTCCACAACCGGTGTTGTGTGTGAGTGTGTATAGGTGTTAGGTGACTTATTAACTCATGTAGGTGGCTATGTAGTATGTGGTCACATGGTTATTTGAGGGCTATGCTGTATATGGTCACTCATTGGTTATTTTTGTTTTGGTGTCGGTGATTGTTTCACCGAGAGTTGTTACACAAGTGGTGTTGTGTGTGAGTGTCACACGACAGGTGTTGTGTGTGAGTGTGTCTAGATATAAGGCGACTCATTACTCATGTTTGTGGGGGCTATGTGGTATATGGTCACCCCTTGGTTGTGTTGTTTGGGTGTTGGTGCTAATCTAGCAAGAGTTGTTCCACAACTAATGTTGTGTGCAAGTGTGTCTGGATGTTAGGCGACTCATTAACTCATGTTTGTGGGGGCTATGTAGTATATGGTCACCCTTTGGTTGTGTTTGTATGGTTGAGTTATGCAAGTACTTGTACTTAGTCTATGGTGTGCGCGTTGTTTCCTGATATTTGTTGTGTTAAGTTTGTTCCTTTGTGTCTTCCTTGTTATACTGGTCTGGCCAACTTGTATAATTAGTGGCATAAGGAGGTAGGATGAAGATAGTTATTCATTTCAGGAAGTAATGCGCAATGCTTCGTCGACTGTAGTGTGCGGGATGTGTTAAATTCTTTATGTTTGCGTTGTCTATTTGTACTTTGGTGCATTGTTTTAATATCTTTAACTTTGTGTACTAGAGTGCATTTTATTGACAACTATTTTATTGCTTTTTGCAATTGTACCCTTAACGAAGGGAGATATGTTATAACTTGTGTTTCCCTGCTGCTCAGCTGGTATGCATGTCATGTGGAATGTTGGATGATTAGAATGTTGCTGTGATGTGAATGTCAGTTGAGTGAGGGCTGAGCAGCAGGACAGCTGCTCCTGATGGGGTTTCCTTTCTATCTTAACTAATTAACTTAAATAAAGTAACTTGATCAATCCTACTTGAAGTATCCATCATCTCTTTGAGTACAACACATAACTCCTTCAAGACAACCTAAACCTCTTGGTTTGGGGGTTTAGGTCCTCAGGAGTAGTCTGATGACTCAAAAGGTTATCCTTCGTATAATATTGAGGACAACTTAGCACTAACCTCTTGCATGTAGATATAAAATTTAGGACCTCCACTAGGTGGTCAACAAATGTGAGTTTCATAATTAAGATGTAATTGGCAGAAGTCACAAGTGTCAGGAGGGATTCTGCCTAGAGGTTAACCTGCTTCAACTGTACCTTGCTGCATTCATCACAAATTATTCTTTCACATTTCACACTTGGGGCCAATTACGATGTCGGTCGGAAAGCATTTCGACCGACTCGGTTTCGGAATGTTTTCTGACCGACTTCGGTTCGGGGAGTCCGACTGACCAATTACGATGTTTCCGAACTCCGTTTAGTTGCACTCCCATTGACTTCAATGGGAGCCTGTCTTGTGACAGACTACACATGCTCCCATTGAAAAACAGGTTGGTCCCGGAAAATCTTGCACCCTATGGTGGGCACTATGCATGGTTGGAAAGAGGGGTCCTTTGAGTACCCCCATGGGCCTCAACCGGAGGCCTCTGGATGAAGCGGAGGCCTGCTACAGGCCCCCAAATTCAGATTCTGACAGCCGATCTATGTCGGACAGATTGATTCAGAAAGGCTGTTTGAATCCGACATCATAATTGCTCGGTCGGAAACAAGGCTTCCGTATCGGATTCGGACGAAACAACTGCCATTCGGAGCCTTTCCGAATGACATTGTTATCGGCCCCTTAATGTTTTATCCCAATAATAATCTAAGGCCTATCTTTTTTCAAAATTATATTTATTGCATTAATAATCAAGAATAAAAAAACAAATATTCCAAGTGCAGATGGCCTAGTGGTCACGGTAAAGATCATACACAGTAATTGTCGTAAACCATAAAAACATCCAGGGTTGTCTATACAATTTTTTTTAAAGAATCCTATTATGTATTCCAACGTGACTCCATATGATATCATATAATCTAGCTACTCTGGATGCATTGTTGAAATTTTGAACCAAGGCTATTTATACAGTTCTCATCAAGACTAAGGGCCTGATTTAGATCTTGGTGAATGGGCTACTCCATCACAAAAGTGACAGATATCCTGTCCACCAAAATATAAATTCCATAGTATTTAATGGGATTTATATTCTGGCAGACGGATTATCTGTTACGGTTGTGATGGAGTAATCCATCCACCAAGATCTAAATCAGGCCCACAGCCACCTGTCTTGTGTTCTAGAAAGAAAGAAAGAGGTCCCTCTGTGTTTTAGGTCATTTATAGTTGGACATCAGAACATCTATACATTATAGTGAAGTAACATACCTCCTATGTGGGTATATACTAGAAGGATTTTGGTATCCACAACTTGTCAGCTCAAGTGATGTGTCTACAAGTGATACTTGGAGAATGTTTAGTCACATCACCTAGAGACCAGTGCTGTTTATCATCGTGATTACTAGTTACCGTGCACTTACCCAGAATGTGGTGAAATGCAGCATATTGCTCGCGATTCACTGGGGCTCAAAAGTTTGGGGATCTAGCAATCAATCAGTGCCCCTGGAAATAAACATAAGATACACATTACTATGTAACTTACTGATGGGTTGCTTTCATACTGTATCTATTCAACAATTCTACTTATTGGCAAGTTCGTGTACTTCATCAGTGTTTTCAATCAGAGTAAAATGGATGCCCATGTTGACCTCTTGTTTTCACAAACTGTCACTGTGAATCAATGAATTATTTGATGGTGGTCACTGTAAAAGTTTCTTTATAATCAATGCTTGCAATGCTTTGGAAAATAGCAGTAGGTTCATTCCATATAATATAACATTAGCTGAAAGAACAGAATTATAAGCATTGAGTAACAACACTAACATCACGATCAAACCAGCAGACAAGGGCCGTGTTAGAGTTGCCATGGACACCACAAAGTATAAAAATGAGAGCAACAGACAATTAAGCAATCAGGCACATTACAATACTTTTACAGATAACCCTTCACATGAGGTACAAGAAAGGATCAAAGGAGTAACTGATTTACCACTGTAGGCAGGCAATATCAAAAAGAAGGAACACAGATTCCTCAATAAAGCACATCTTGGCACACCAATGATCTATATATTACCCAAGATCCTCAAAAATCTTGTTAATCTACCAGGGAGACCCATAGTAGTTGGGTGTGTTTCTGCACTTAAGCCAATATGTAGATACATATATACATTCTTAAAATCCAAGGTACCTAAGATACCATCAGATGTGAAGAACAGCAAAGACTTTATTTACTGTATTGATGGCTAACACTTTGATGGCAATTGCCAAATAATAGATGATAATTGCTGAATAATAATAACCATTCATGTTTCAACACCTGGCACAGTGCCTGTCCCGTCGATATTTGTGTCAGTTTTGCTCGCTGGATGGCTTTCTTTATGGTCCCCATAAATCGTTCTGCCATTCCGTTGGCCTGGGGCCACAGAGGTGTTATCTTCCGATGCTTGATCCCCAGATATTCCATGAATCAACGGAATTCTTCTCCAAAAAAATGGAGGGCGGTTGTCTGTCTTCAATGTTTGTGGGGAGCCCCAGGCAGCGAAGATCTCATCTAGTACTGGTAGTGTGGCACTTGCTGATGTCGGCGATATCTGTCTTACAATCGGGAACCTTGAGAACTCGTCGATGACAACCAACAAGTAGTTTCCAGTTTCTAATGGTCTGTAAAAATCTGCCGCTAACTCAGTCCATACTGCCTGTGGCAGTTCTGACATTTGTAGCGGTGCAGGTTTTGATGGCGGTCCCGTCACTTGACAGACATGACAGTGTGCTATTGCTTCTTCCACCATGCCATCCAGTCCTGGGAACCACACTTTTTCCCTCAACATCTTCTGACAGACTTTTGCTTCCGTAGGCCGCGACCCGTCGTGGCGAGTCTTTTCCATGCTTGTGCTGTGCCAGTATTGCGCCCAGGCCCACTGGGCTGGCATCCACTGTTAGTTCGGTGCATAGGTTCGGGTCAAAGTACGCCAGGTGGTCAACTGCCTTCACTGACGCCCTTATCTCTTCGAACGCCTTGCTGCATTCTGTGGTCCATTCGAACGTTTGACCCTGCTTCATGAGTTCTCACAGTGGTGTGCTCACTGTTGCGAAGTCCTTGATATAGCGTGCACAATAACTGGCAAGACCGAGGAACGATCATACCTCAGCTACATCTTTTGGATGTTTTGCCTTCTCTAGGGTGTCTACCTTGCTGCGATCCGAGCTCATTCCTTTTTCCGAGAAGGTGTGCCCAAAGAACACCAGTTCTTCTCTTCCCAATTCGCACTTCTTTTCATTTACCGTCAGGCCCACTTCTTCCAGTTGTGAGCAAACTTCTCTCAGTGCTTTGTCATGTTCCTCATCTGACTTGCCAAATACCAGGATGTCGTCACTATAATCAAGGCTGTTCTTGATTGGTCTGATTGTTTCTTGGAAGATCTCAGCCGCTGATGAGACTCCGAAGCTTAGCCGTTTGTAGCGAAACAGGCCTAGGTGTGTCGAGAACATTGTTATGTACCTTGATTGTTGGTCCAGTTCTAGTTGGTGGTACCCTTTACACAAGTCTAGTTTGGAAAATCGTCGTTTTCCCGTCAGACAGCTAATCATGTTGTCTAGATGTGGCCCCGGGTGTCGTTCTCTTTCAATGACCGTGTTTGGACTTCTCATGTCTACACATATTCTAGGAGAGAATGTCGTTCTCTTTCAATGGCCGTGTTTGGAATTCTCATGTCTACACATATCCTGGAGAGAATGTAAATGAATGGATCTCCTAAAATCTACCAAATATGGACTGAGCAATATATATGAACTACATTGTGTGATATTAACGACGATATATCACCAAGGTGACTGGTTTACACACGTTGATGTCAAATGCTGCTTGAACTGTGTAGGTAATAATAGACAGAGGTATGAATTGAGTTATTTAATTGGTGGATATAGTGAAACTATAGTACAGGTAACTTCCACATGTTGTCATTCTAATGTTTAGCTGCTAAAACATACCAAAGGCCACTTCTGTAGAAAGGAGATGTAGTGCAAACACACAAAGGCAGCAGGAATCTTACTCCAATTGTAAGGAGAGTCACCCTTCAATGGCAAATGGGACAGCGTGGTTTATGCCACAAACAAAAGAAGCTCCCCTTTGTGCGACCTAACTGCTATATAACATCCAGTTGGGCTGCCCTAGGCTGAATTAAGATGCACTAAATAATAATATACAGTGAATGCCTTTACCACACATAGAATCTATACAACTCTGTCTCCATATTGTAAAAAACAATTCATTTTTTTTTACCAAAATGACAATAACATGTACCATTCAATCATCAATTAATATGTACAAATTAAAAACAGACAAATAATAAAATACAGGTTGCTTGCAGTCTATCATACTCTATTTTAATTCTAATTACCAGAAGAGATCGTCACAACATATTATTGTTCTCATTATAACAGTGCAAAACATAAAAAGAAATTCTGTTGATACGGCGTTTCGGTGGCACTTGAGATGATTCATACCACCTTCTTCAGGACAACAATATTTTTTTTATGACAGATCATACACACATTCTGGGGAACTGAAAGATATAAAAAACAATATTTACTTATTTTTTATCAGGGAGACCTGACAGCATTTGATCCAGGAACAAGGACTTCCAGAGAAGCAGCAGACCTGCTTCCCTGCATCTTTCAGACATCCAAAGACCCCTGAAAGGACTCCATGACTGCAGAAACCTGATGCCTGAAGACACCACTGCACCTGTCGCTCCAGAGACCGAGTCCATTGTGGTGACACCTCTCATGGACTCCCCAACGTCGCCTGTATGCCCAATTTACCGCAACTGCTCCAAGTAAGAAAAACCTGATGCCTAAGTAAACCTCTGCATCCTTTGCCCCTGGACTGTGGAGAAGAGGACAAAAGGTGTCTCTATATCTTTGAGTGTCATGAGACCTGAGCTCCCCGATGGTTCAGCCCGGCAGGCCCCCCAGTCAAAGCCTGCAGCCTCTTTTTATTACATATGAAAAATTTTATTTTATAAAATTACGCACCCGACACTGTTTTGCACCACTGCACCAGGCTGCCCTAGTGCCACTGGTGGTGTTTTGCTGTTGCTGCCTTGGACCTTGCCCTCCACTCACCTTAACTTCTGGAGAAGGGCCCCGTAAGTCACTGTACTATACCAGAATGCCATATTGACTTTTCCTCTGATAGGTTAACATTGAATCCTCCAGAAATTGCACTGTCAACTTTTTGAGCTCTAAAATATTTCTAGTACTTACCTAGACTGATTGTTTCTGGTGCCAAAGCATATATAAAGATACTGGTTATTTTTTATAAATTGGTATGGATCTCCTGCATGAGTCGTGTATCTCACTTATTGACTATTGTGTGTATTTGCAGATGTCTTCCACTTGCATAGTAATGTGTATCTTACATTCATTTCCAGAGGCACCGATTGATTGCTAGACCACCATCATTCTGTGCCACAGAGTGCACCTAGTGGCAAGTAAGTGATACACAATGTGTTGCATTGCATTCTCAGTGATTGTATGGTAATCATGAATATAATCAGAACTGGTCTGTAGGTGGAGTGATTAGAGGCACGCCCCATGAACTGACAAGACAAGGATACCATAATCCTTCTAGCATACATAACCGCATAGGCGGTAGGTAGGCAGGTAGGTATCATTTTATTGTATGATTAAGTAAAATCTTCCAATTAAAACAGTCTTTAATACACATCGTTTAAAACATAACAAGTACATCTAAAATTCTTAAGAATCTTATTCCAAAAATTTCCTCAAATAGTGCAAAAAAAATCAGATATAAATATCAATTCAGATAATAAATGTCAGAAAACATATTAAAAAAAAACGTAATAAGTATGGGAATAATTATAGTTTCATTACTTATATGCAAATTCATTTGTGCTGTGCATACTTTAACCCTATCTATTAACCATTTCCAAGTTTCCTCGGCACAGTTCACTGACATCCAACTTCTTTTTTGCAAGTATGTATCATTCATTCATTCATTTAAACTTTATTCGGTTATTTAGCACATAAAACAACCATGAAAGTACAAATAAAACACAATAATTATACAATCCATTTTAAATAATTTGCTTAACCTAAGAAGAGTACATTCATGTGATAGTTTTCCGAAAGTTAAAAACAGTTTTCAAATATACAGACAAGGATGCTACTGTAAAAATATTATCAAGCCTTTGTAATTCTAAAAAAGCAGGGTGACACTGGTTAAAATCCATAATCTTTAGTAAGGGGACAATCCACCTTTTTTCTAGGATTAGTATAAAATCTGCAAAAGAAAAGAATGTGGATGTCTGACTGTTCAGATAGATCATGACAGGGGCACTTAATCAGTTGTTTACCCCAAATATTCATGACAGGGAAATTAAGAAGCCTAAAAAGCATATTAAATCTAAAGCGCGTAAGTAAAAATCTTTCAAAATTGCTCATAGATAGTCCAATATAGGGTTGCATTTGTTCTGAGATCATTATTAATTGGTGGGCGGCCACAGTTTTCTTTGACATTTCTGCACTAATTCTTTTGTCGCCCAAAAACCTCATGCATGTATCTTTAAGAGATTTCCTAGAGACAAGGTTCATAGATAAGGGGTCTTCATAATATTCCAGATGACCTATATTTGCCATAAAGGACATTACGTAACTTAACCACCTCACTTTGCCCCGATTCTCTAGACTGATTGCATCCCTAAGGATAGAGCGATTAAAAGCACATTCCTCCGTCATCCACACCCTGTGCCACAGTAGAACAGGGGCAACCCTGATTATATCTTCTAGAAAAGGTACCCCCAGCTCAACGTGGCAAACATAGGTTGATGTGCTTCAGGGACTGCTAGGAGGAATCTCAGGAAGGTATTCTCCACCGTCTGCAACAGCTTTACATTTGCATGTCCCCAGAGTCCTGCGCCGTAGGTAGCGATTGACACGCAAGTTGCCCTATACACAGTGAGGAGTTCGCTTGGTGGTTTTTTACCTATCCTTTTACTAAAACATTTGAGCGCCATTATAGATTTACAGAACATTAAATGCCTGGCATGAATCATGTTATTCCATCGACCAGTTTGATCGAATAACAAGCCCAGATATGGAAACGTAGGATTGAGTTCCAGAGGTTTTTGTCTGACATAAATTATTTTCTCTCTTTTATGCTGCCTGCAGCCATCTGTCATGCTAAACGTTTTAGTACAGTTTAACTTCAAATTTAAATTAGACATGAAAACTGTAAAAGTATTAACCATCGTCTGCATGGCCAGCGGGGTGCTGGCCATCAGGACCGCATTAAGGGAATACAGGAGAACTGGTATGGATCTTCTTCCGACAAGCGGCATATACCTACACTCCTCTAGTAATACTCTTTCCAGGTCGTATGTATCAAACATTTGGTAAAATTAGCGTTCGTTATAATGTCCATTGGTCTAAAACAAACTATCATAGCGTGTCTACATGTACGAACACCTCTATCAATTGAACTGTTTTTCAAATATCGTTTTCTTTCAGCCGTCATTGCTGTACATATTCAGACCAAATGGATAATATTTTCTTCTTGTAGATTACATAATCGGCAGGGAGTCAGCGTTGTTGGTCTTAGCCAAGGCATTGCATGTTTTAAGCCTGGCAGGTTGCCTAATCTTGCTTTCATAAATATATTTTTGGTCAGCACTGTCCATGCTGTTTCAAGATATGGTTAAGCTTTAAGTGTCACATATTCGTTCACTATCATCCATGCATGTGACCGTTTAATAAACAATTCTTTGTCTTTCAGAAGTGATGGATATTTCACTGATATAATAATTCTTTTCTTAAAGACTTGTGGGGTTAAAGTCATATCCCAAATGTCATGAAGTGACAATTCTTTCAGAGCCATATGAAGATATTTATAAAAAGACGACTTTTGGTTCTGTTGAATCTCTTGCCACAGAAGACAGCACATTGAATTATTAGTATTAGTTTTGAGTTGCTTCCATGTCTTTACATATTGACCCATCCTTGCAATTTGTTGGTTGAAAAAGCCAAATTCCAGCCTGATCTGAGCCGGCGATGCATTAGATGGAAGATAAAACAAATATTTAAAGGTTTTTGTAACAACATTATTTAATAGTATAGAGTCCATACCACAGAGAACTTCACTTCCATAGGTAAGGCTAGGGAGAAGTTTGGCTGTTATTACTGTTAGTAAAGGACAATATAATGGGCCTCCCAAGGAGCTATAAAGTAAGCGAAAAGCCCCTTGCAGACGGTTACCTCTTTACCTCTTTTTTTCATCCATACTTTATGGTACGAAAAAGATCCGTTCTCATCAAACAATACACCAAGATATTTATAACATTTCACCTTTTCTAACGGCTTTTTTGCAAGTCCCATTTATATTTGATGCATTTCAGGAACTTATTGCTGACTTCCATTACTTTAGAGTTTGTTTCATTTGTTATCATTTTATTCTCATTTGAATACCCTGATGTTTTGTTTATTAATCACTGTAACCCTATCCTTGTTTGGCTTAGTAGTACGACATCTTCGGCATATAATAAATTTGATATTTGTTTATCTCCCAGAGTGTGCTAACTCCTTGTTCAATGCTACTGTTAGGTCAGATACAAATAAATTGAATAGATACAGAGCTATAACATAACCTTGCTTTAGACCTTGAGATGTGTTAATTTTTCTGGAAAGCCTTGAGCCATTGCCTAATCGAATCCTAGTCCAAGTCTCAGTATATAATAATTGAATTGCCTTTAAAAGACTAGGACTAATACCATATTGATCCACTTTCCTCCATAAAAGTTGCCTATCCACACAGTCAGAGGCAGATTTAAAATCAACAAAACATAAATATAATGGCTGTTTTATCCTTTTATATTTTTCCAATAATATGCCTAGTATTAAAATATTCATTGCCGTCCCTTGACCTTGTACAAAGCCCGATTGATTTGGCAGGAATAAGCATTTTTCTGTTTCCCAGTCTATTAGTTCCTTGAGGAGAATTGATGCAAAAAGCTTAGCTTCAATATCTTGCAGCTTGATTAATCTATAGTTAGCTGGAAGTGACCAAACCCCACTTTTATAAATTGGAGAAATTATAGAACCCTTCCAGGATTCTGGGATGGTACTTAATTGCAATGCTTGGTTAAATACAGGTGTTAGATAACTTGACCGATATAGTGCTTTCTCCTTATAAAAAACAGCTGAAATCCCATTTGGTCCTGGGGCTCCATTCGATCTCTGTTTCTTAATAAGATTGCATACTTGGCTTTCCATTATGCCTATATCATTGTTTTAATTTTCCTCTGTTCAACATACACACTTAGAGATGGGATTCAAGGCTGTACCTAGCTTGTTCTTCATATGAATATCTAAAAATATAACCCAATCTAATTCAGTGACTGTTGAAGAAGTAGATTTCCTACTAGCTCTATTCGAATTGTTGACGAGAATCCAAAATTCTATTGCATTACTCCTTTTACAAGTATATAAAGCTGTAGCCCATAGGGCTTTTTTTGCTTGCAATTTGTCCTTCCAGGTCAATTTCTTTACTTCAACGTTTATCTTTCTAAGCTTTTCGTCATAGCTTCGCCATCGCTCTGTTTTTAGTAGATGACATTCAGAGGATATTTTAATATCTGCCACTGGTTTTTTTTCTGCTGCCCTTTATTACCATCTTTTTGGGTCTGCAAGGAAATGTATTTCTTTGTAAATATGGACAATTTTCAATAGCGTTAGATAAGTCACCTTCAAAATATGTCTCTGCCATTGCTTGTGCACCTGTCATAAATGAATATTTCATATCTTCTGACCAATAACGTTTCTTATAATTTACTGTTGTGTGTCTCTTAGAACTGTCATATATTTTTCATGCCTTACACCATTCAAATGTAACTCTATAATTTGTTGATTATGGTCACTCCGGTCTGTTCCCCCTATCTGGTAAGACAGAAATTTGTAAAATAATCACATCAATGCTATTGTGTAATCTATTCTTGATTTATTGCCACCTTCGTGATACGTCCAAGCGGGTGGCGAGTCTTGCTGAAATCGACCATTAGGCACCCTTAAACCTAAAGTTTCTACATCTTTTTTTAAATTCTTATCGTATTTTTCTCCCTTTCCTCCCCTAATATCCGTTTTAAATGGGAGGCTGTGGATTGGCCATAAATGGTTCTGTTGTTGCACTTCGGCATCCCTGTCATAACACCACAGCATGTTCATGTTAAAGTCACCCATAATGATAATCTCAGGTTGGATGTCATTATCAAATTGTTGCACTATCATAGTTTTCAGGCCGCTAACCATTATTTTTCATGAACCAGTGTCAGGGTGAATATATAAGTTAAATATTACCAGAGTTTTAATTGTCTTATGTTTTTATAACATATCTTAACAGTCATACAGTCGTTTAGGCTTTGAGCGTCCATCTCACTCTCCATTTTTAATTCAGTTGAAATAAAAGTAGCCAAACCTCCACATGATCTGCCATATTTGCTTGTTTTCTTGGCCATTGATTAGTAACCCTTGTAACCTTCTAACCTTAATGGTATTGTTGCCCAAGTCTCTTGTGGGAAGATGATTTGAAAATGGTCCAACAGGGAGGGTAATTGCTCATTATGGATGAGCAAATTTTCATTCCATCTAATCGTCAGTCCTTCCTGGCATTGTGTAAAGCTACAGTTAACCAGCCACACTTTACAGTATCTGATGATTCTCTTTGGATCACTTCCAGTGCTCTCAGCGTTTGCTCATTTGTCACACCTATTGCATTTTTTAATATTGAGTATTTCTGGTTACTATCTATTCTCTTTTGTTAAGTATTTTGTAATTTTTGTGAACAAAATGGACTAGGATAGGAGGGTTGTGGTGGAGTTGTTACTTTTATTTTTTCGTTGTTTCGTTACTTTCTACCACATAGGCCATACATAAAAGCTGAAATTTTTCCTTTCTTGGCTGACTTATATTCTCTGTTGATTTATTAATAACTTTGTTTTTAATGCCTACATGTACTTATTTGTTATAGGGGTGGGTAACCCAATAAACCCTTGCGGGCTTGGGCAGTCAAAGTGTTTGAGGAAAAAAATTGCCAGCAAGGGATTTGTTTAATACTTTAAGTTTAACAGTGTAGTGAAGTCTGTATTATTTAGACTTGTCAGCTGAATGGAACAGCAACTGTTCAACGTATTCTCAATCTGTTTCAAAATTCTATAGAAGCTACCACACTAGCCCTATACCAGTACAACAACTTAAACAGATTCACAGTAACTTTTATGGTTACACACAATAAATGAAATATTGAACACAAGAACAAAAGTAAAGCAACACGGGAAGGTTTGTTCTTCAAAAAGATTATTATTTATATTCTTACAAAAGTAAATTGTCAAAAAATCAAGGGTATTCAGTTAATGACGATTGCATGTGTATCCTAAGTAAATGGAGCTGACAAAACAATCCATTAATACAAAAGAAAACAATCCAGTCTATAGCGAAGTAGATAAAATTGACTTCTTTTAAAAGATAATAAATAGAAAGTCAAAAGCGGACAAAAGACTTGGATTGATAGGTCGACGTTTCGGTCTCAGTGGTGAAATCCAGAGACCATCATCAGGGCAAGGAGATAATGCAATGAGGATGACCCTTATAGTATATTTAAGACCAAGCTATTAGTGAACTGAAGCAAAAATTCAAGGTTCATTGCCTTGGGGTAACATCAAGTCTACCCTGTAGTTGTATCCATATATCCAGGCCAAATAAGTGTTAAATCCTTATGATGGAGGAAACCTGTAGCATCAATCTCAGGATCCACGATAGTTCGAGAAATGGTGTAAGAGGAGACGCTTCGTGCCTTACACCATTTCTCGAACTATCGTGGATCCTGAGATTGATGCTACAGGTTTCCTCCATCATAAGGATTTAACACTTATTTGGCCTGGATATATGGATACAACTACAGGGTAGACTTGACGTTCCCCCAAGGCAATGAACCTTGAATTTTTGCTTCAGTTCACTAATAGCTTGGTCTTAAATATACTATAAGGGTCATCCTCATTGCATTATCTCCTTGTCCTGATGATGGTCTCTGGATTTCACCACTGAGACCGAAACGTCGACCTATCAATCCAAGTCTTTTGTCCGCTTTTGACTTTCTATTTATTATCTTTTAAAAGAAGTCAATTTTATCTACTTCGCTATAGACTGGATTGTTTTCTTTTGTATTAATGGATTGTTTTGTCAGCTCCATTTACTTAGGATACACATGCAATCGTCATTAACTGAATACCCTTGATTTTTTGACAATTTACTTTTGTAAGAATATAAATAATAATCTTTTTGAAGAACAAACCTTCCCGTGTTGCTTTACTTTTGTTCTTGTGTTCAATATTTCATTTATTGTGTGTAACCATAAAAGTTACTGTGAATCTGTTTAAGTTGTTGTACTGGTATAGGGCTAGTGTGGTAGCTTCTATAGAATTTTGAAACAGATTGAGAATACGTTGAACAGTTGCTGTTCCATTCAGCTGACAAGTCTAAATAATACAGACTTCACTACACTGTTAAACTTAAAGTATTAAACAAATCCCTTGCTGGCAATTTTTTTCCTCAAATACATGTACTTATAGCAGTTTTTTAATTAAATAAAGGCTAGAAAGGTTTTGTTGGTAATATTTCGTTGACATCTTGCCCCTAAGTCACTGTTTGTTCATGTCCAATTCCTATATTTATTCTCTCTACTTCCGAGTTACTTACATTTTTTATTACTTTAGATACCTTATTTCTAGCTTTCTGTTGTTTTCTCCTATGTCTTTTGGTTAGATTGACTTGTGATGATGCCTCTAAAGATGTCAATTGTAATGGACATGGAATTATTCCTATGTGGTCATTTATTTTTTACGACGTTATTCTTTCAGATTTTCATTAACAACGGTTTTATCATTATTTTTAGTTATTTCTTTAAGTATGCAACAACCCCACTGGCTTGATTTCCAACATTGATCACATTTCCTTTCACGTCATCAGTTATTATTTTCAGAACATCAGGAATTGTGGCCAATTTATTTATTAATGGGGCACTGTTGCACTCTATATAAGAAGATATTGGTTGTGCTTGTGCCCTTATTATTAAATTATTTAATGTTGCTATCTTCTGGACAATTCCGGCTACAAAGGATGCCTTATTGCTCAAAAGACCTATTTGCACTTCCATTTTGTTGGATTGATATGTTAAAGTTTCCAAAGTTAGTTGTGAGGTTTAAAAAAATAGATCCCAAATTGACCCCGAACTCCAGTTTCCTATATCATGTACTCCCTTTTTTTGGCTTTGCCCATTTATAAATGACTCATTTTTAAAGGCTTCTTTTACAGGACTTTGCTGATAGTGGTGCCCTATCGCATAATTCCGTAAATTGTGCTATCATTTTGGTAGGGTGTACTCCATCACTGCAAGATTTCTGATTTACTGATATAGTCATCGATATTGTTTTGGGACCCATTGATTTCCTTAGCGATCTCCTGGCCCGACTTGTGAGTTATATTATGAGTTATATTTGTTGTAGACAAATTTAGATCCATTTGCTGGTTATTGGGGACGGTTGTGTCGTCCCTTGATGTTTTAGCGCGGTCAACACCTACTTTTGTAGTTTCGTGGTAACGTTGATTTGTTTGAGCCAAATTGATTAGGTCCCCATCACCGTTGGGTTGTCTTATTTTTACTTGCACTTCAATTGGCATTGGCAGCACTGTTGGTAATAGTTGTTGCTCCACGCAATTTGGAGTGTCTTGTTGTGGGTGTGTAGTTAGGGGAATGGTTAGGACTTCTAGGTCCGTTATTTGACCCCATTTGTTGCTTAATTCATCTGATGAATTTGACCGTAGCTCCACTCTCAACTCATTCTGTCTGAGTTCCCTTACTCCTTGATTAAGGGCTGTTATACTTATTTCACCCATTGGTTTAATTGGGGTTTGGAGCTGGGCTGAGAACCAAAACCGGCCCTGGCAAAGTGCTCGGCTGGCCTCCCACCCTCCAGGGGGGGGTTGGGGATGCGACCGCGCTCGTTGCCAAGGCCAGTTTTCGGCTGATTTTGTTATAGGCCGTTTTTTGAGCAACGCTGCAAAAACGGCCCTGTAACAAAACCGGCCCCCACCCTTGCGGCGCACCGGGGGATTGCCCGGTGCCCGCAACGGCCAGTCCGGGCCCGGTTTGGAGACCGCATGAGTAAGTTAATAGCGTCAGCATGGCTCGCGTTGGATCTTTCATCAAATTTTGTTGGTGACTTTTCTGATTTCCCAAATATACGAACTGTAGTTGATTTGGGAGACTTGATATCACCTGCTTGTTTTATTTTTTAATTTATTTAGAATGATAGATTGTTGTATTTTTTCTTCCTCTTAATGGTAGGGAAAGGTGGCTGCTCCTTTCTCGACCTCATATTACTTAGTTTATGAAACAAGGGGTGTTTTCCCACAACGAGCACGTGACCTAGTGGGGGCAATCTTGATTCAGAAGCAGGCTGCAATTGGGCCACCCCTCAGGGCAACCCAATGTAATCACTCACTGCAGCTGTCCAGCAGTGGCTGCTGCAGTATGAGACAAGCTCGCCAGATTTCCAAAAGCAACAGCGGCGGTGCTCCCAGGTTCTCGGTTGTTTGAAATGCTTACATTGATTGCGATCAATTGCAGTCGAGGCAATAAAAAGTCATTGGCTTTTCAAAGTTCAAATTCTAGTTCTTAGTGCTGAGCAGTGCAGTATTCATTCCTAAATTGCCTCACAAATCCAGCTGCAGCTGCCCAAACAATGGTCGCAGCAGTACAAGTCAGGTTCTGGAAATTTTCCAAAGCGCTAGCGTTTGCGGCATTAATGGTATTGGTGACATCGCTCCCAGGAACCAGCGCCTGCACTGCCCATCTCACCCCGTCTCTCCACAGCCTCGCCGTAGCCTCCCAAATGCAGCCTCACCCCGCACACTAACCGCAGAGTGGGACCTCTGCAGGGCTTCCGTCGAATGGGGACAGGCACAGGCACAATCACGCCGCGGTGCCGAGACCGACTCTATCAATGCTCCGCTCGAAGCCACGAAACCATGGCACCTGCCAATCTCTGCACGAGTGTTCGGCTCGGCACAGATGTCAATAGGCCTTTGCTGGGGGTGATTTAGTAATTGCCGCTGATTACTCGTCGCACTCTCTGCTCCACGCTTCCTCGCATAGGAGGTATATTATTTCACTACAGAGGGCCTGATTTCAAGTAGGTCGGTTAATTCCGACCCATGGGTAAACCCCTGTTTACGCATGGATCAGAATTATGAGCATGAAGGTATTTAACACATCCTAATATTACTAAAAGAGTTAAATACCTCAACCTTTGTTAAATTTCAGCAGCTCAAACCTGTCCAAATTTAATAGGGGAAAAACAAACAGTAATTACCGTATAATGTGGATTTTGGTGCATTAAACACCAAATCTGCATGTTATCCCCCACAAACTCGAAATAGGTGCATACAATTCAATGGGGGATACCAACCAATTATGGGCGCACTACCTTGACATCAGGGTACAAAATTATACACAATTAACAATCATAAGACGGTGCTTCTAGAGAAATGATGCGTATCCTACATCACTGGCTTCATAAGAAGCGGCAATATATACAATAACCTCTGAGCACACACCCACAATTCACTTGTATAATTCAAATGTATATATGGCAAGTAACTCCAATCCTCCGGAGTCGAATTAGTAAGTATAATTTCCAAAGTCAATGTCAGAAAGAGTCAACTTCCAATATGAAAAGTCCTTGTAGTTTATTTCATAGAATATTCAATGTTGATTACACCAGCCAACACGTGTTTCGTCGTGCACCTAATAGTACCTCGACTTCTTCAGGGCTGTAATCAAGCAAAACATATCCCATGATCATTATATGTATTACATATAAATCGCTATATAGGTGGGACAGTACCAACCACCATCTAGTAAGATAAAAGCCTGCAGAGTGAAGGGGTTTGAAGTAAGAAAGAAAATAGTCAAAAGCCACTCCAGTATGAATATACACCCAATATGTGATAAAAGTTAGAACCCTCCAACCAAGAAAAATAATCATGGTAGGGGTAAAATATTACCTCTGAATTTGACAGTTTTCTATCACTTTAATATGGTCCTCACAGCGTGAAACACTAATAATTCTGAAAAACAGAGGCATATCAAAATCATATATACCTTCAATACTCTCTCTTATATCTATAGAGTAACAGAATAGTCCACATTCGGTTCCAAACAGAAGTTGTTTGCCAAAAAAAGAGTTTAAAATTCACCCCCTATGTTATAGTTCAAAATTTGTTTACCTTCGTATTCTCATCTAATTCAATCCAGCACTCGTATACAGCGTTCAATTCTCCACTCATCTATATTTTTCCACTGGAATCAAATAAATATATAACACTCAGAATATCCTGCTGGAAAACACTTGGACAAGAAAGTATATCCTATAACACTCACCCAGTCTATATCGTCTGGTGTGTTCTACAGAGTAATATCTTTGGTTTCACTTATCCACTGCACTATAAACAGCAAAATAGTACATGTCATTCCCCAATTTAAGGTCCATGTAACACAGTCCAAACAATTTGCCATTCGATAAGCATAGGCATCTCACTCGAAATATACCTCCAATTCTAATTCAAAGCTCAATATACAAATAAACCTGTTAAACAGAGTAATACCTAAGGCTTCCCTTGTCCACTGCACCACAGTTTTACTAATCCCCCATAGTTACTGAGGATTCCAGAGTTGTCTCAACCCCGTTAGTGGTGACAAAAAAGTTTTTCACTATCTGTAAATAAGCGGAATGGGAAGGCTTCAAAAATATATCGTATTCGTATGTACATATCCAAAGTTACTCCTATGAGACCGCATAGACTTACCAACGGTTTTTACTATAATATATTATGCACAGGGTCGTTATCTTCTCTGGATCCAATATGCGGCTATCTGTGTCAAAATAATGACAATGTATCATAGCCCATAAGTATACGGATAAAGCTTATAATATTTAAAGCTCTCCGACACTCACCAAAATTTTCGTTCCTTCTAATTTCACGACTTCCTAAAAAATATAGAAAACGGTATCTTAGTATTTTAGGTCGTTCTAATATTCGAAATATCGCTAAAGCTCCTAGCCAACGTTACTTTTCATTTACCTGTGTTAAGCGCAATAGTAGCGTGTCTCGTATCGTCCGACGTTACCAAGAACTGGCGTCTAGCATAGGCGCCATCTTGGAATGTCCTTAAGTAGGCATAAAAATGGGCGCCATCTTGTAACATGTTCGTACTGCTCACGAAAGTATAAGCAGGCGCCTACCCTTGAGTACGGGCGCCATTCATAAAACATGTTTCGATAATCAAAAAACGGGCATCAATGTATGACTGATGCGCATGTTACCTTAGTATCATCAGCTAGACTCTGCTTTGATGTAATTACCTTTTAACAAAGCTTAATACCCCGGTTTCGATCGGGTTGCCGCAAAATATTCCTAGTTTTAAATCAGACCCTGCACTCCACCGTAAATTCCGGGATAATGTACTAATCTGTTTTTGGTTACAAATATAAAGAGAGCACCAATTACAACCATTATATGCATGCATCTTATTACATAGGTATGGGTGAGTAGAGTTCATGAAGGATAAATGTTAGTCAGTTAGCCAAAAGAGAGGCAACCGAAAGTGCAATTTTATCCTAACTACTAACTGTTATTCAATATAGAACAAAATACAAATAAATGGGAAGCGAAATCATACAATATCCTAGGGAACAAGTGTCCCTGTACAGTCTAGTACCAAAAAGCAGCTAGATGTCAACAACAGGCATATAGTATACATAATCAGTAATCACTCAATATGCGGAACACATAATATTGGTCAGAGATCTACACAGTTATTACTCATTGCCCAAGAAGTACTGGTACTCATTATCAATGTTAAGCCCCTGTTGGACCGATTTCAATTTCCTAATCCACAGTACTTCCCTACGCCTGAGTTTCAGAGTTCTGTTACCTCCTCTAGGGTCCTGAGTTACATGTTCTATTCCATGGTAACAAAATTGGTGTTCTCCCTGATTATCAATATTCTGAACAAAATGTGCAGCAATTGGGTATCTGGTGTCCCCATTCTTCCATGCCCTAATATGTTCCATCATCCTGTCCCTGAGTCTTCTTATCGTGCTGCCCACGTAAATCTGTCCGCATGTGCAAGCTATAATATATACAACAAAGGAGGTTTCACAATTAATAAAGGTATCTATTTCATACACTGCTGAGTTATTGTAACTGAAACTCACAATCTTTTTACAAGCCCATCTACAGCAATTGCATCGCCCACATTTGTAGAATCCCCTTGTCATATTCCTAGGCCAGATTTCTCTATTCCTAATAGGATAACTTGGGCTAAGGTCATTCGCTAAGGTTCTCTCTTTCCTGAAAGTTATAGACGGTCTCTGTCCAATATGTAGTGATAGATCTTTGTCAGCAGACAACAAATGCCAGTGTCGATTTAGAATAGAGTATAATTTATTAGACTCTGTGTTGTAATTAGTCACTAGGCGAACCTCACGTTCTTTCTTCTCTGTAGTAATCTTTTCTTTCAGTGTATATGATCGTTCAAGATTATGTGCACGTCTCTTTGCCTTCTCAATAACTACCCGTTGGTAGCCTCTAGCCGCAAATCTGGTAGACATATCCTGTACTGTATCATTAAATTCTTCATTCTCCGAGCAGTTTCTCCTAGCCCGAACCATCTCACCATATGGGATGGATTTAATCTGAAAATTAGGGTGGCAACTCTTAGCATGTAATAATGAGTTACAACTAGTCTCCTTTCTGTACATCTTGGAACACAACTTATCTCCCTTGGTATAAAGCTCTACATCAAGAAAATAAATTTTCTCCTTATCATATTGAGTTGTGAACCTTAGGTTAACATCATTACTGTTTAGATATTCAAAAAAACACAGGAGGTCTTCAAGGCTGCCAGTCCAGATCATGAGACAGTCGTCTATGAAACGACCCCAATATTGGATATATTCAATCCACCTGACCCCACGATGACCCCATATCCACTCCGCCTCAAACCATCCCATGAACAGGTTGGCAAAAGACGGAGCAAATCTGGAGCCCATCGCGGTCCCTAGGCGCTGTCTGTACCAATTACGATTGAACACAAATACATTGTTATTGAGTACAATCTGTGTCATATCAAGAATCATCTTTGTGTGCTCAAAATATTCAGCTGGTCTTTTGTTGAAAAAGGTTTCTACTGCACGAATACCTAAGGTGTGGTCTATATTAGAGTACAGTGAAACTACATCAAGTGTTACGAGATACATATCTCCTTGCCAGGTCACATCTGACATCATGTTTAAAACATGCTTAGTGTCTCGAATATAGGAGGGCAAGCTCTCTACAAACGGTCTCATAAATATGTCAATATACTCAGATATCTTTTCAGTCGGACCACCGATGCCAGAGATAATAGGCCGTCCGGGTGGATTCTCTCTATTCTTATGCACCTTAGGTAAGGTGTATAGCCAGGGAGCTCTAGGTGCTGAAATTGTCATATAATTATACTCATCCACGTCCAATAGTGACAAATCGTACCAGCTTTTGAGTTTCTCATTTATCAAAATTATTAAGGATGGTAATGGATTGCTAGGTAAGGATTCGTAATATTTCCGATCCCCCAGCTGTGACATAATCTCTGCATTGTATTTAGTGGTATCCATTACAACCACATTACCACCCTTATCTGCCATTCGAATAGTAATGTCATCATTGGATTTTAGGAGTTTTAGTGCTTTTCTCTCTCCCTGTGTGAGATTGTCTGGTTTCTTATAGTAGCCACCTTTCGACCGTTTATCAATGAGTTTGTCAATTTCAAATTCCACAGACTTGTGGAAAGCGTCTATAGTATTTCCTGTACCCAGTTGCGGTGTCCACTTAGATTTCAATTTTAGACCACTACTTTGACTGAGATATCTGTTGATCTCTAAGTCCTCCAAAACTCTAGATAATGTAATAGGGTCCTCCTCATTCTCAGTTAAAGAAAGTAGTAGTCTTGTAGCATTAGCCCCTTCTATAGTCAAGTCACTCAATTGGTTGTGTATAGAAGTACTTTTGTCTTTCAATGGTGCATGAACAAAGAATTTTTTAATTTTCAAAAGTCTCACAAATTTATATACATCAATCTTGGTCATGTACCAATCAGAGATAACATTAGGGCAAAATCCTAATCCCTTTTTCAACAATTTAGTCATATCATCAGTCAATACAAGTTCAGATACATTTATAATCTCGATCTCATTATCTGAGCTGCTCTGTGTATTATTCAATCCTTCCATGACCTCAGTCTCATTCCCCTTCTTGCTCCTTGCTGACCCCCTGCCCCTGGATCCTCTCCTTGTCTTGTAGTTCCGCCACCTCTGCCTCTGATCGTAGAGTCCCGATTCCCAATTCTGTGACGCTTCACCTCTTCTAAAAAAGCATTCTCTCGTGTGCCTGGCTCGGCCACCGCCCCTCCATTTACCTCTTCATTCTCACTACTAACAATGGATGAGGCATCAGTTTCACTAGCTGTTACGCTAGGTGTGGCAGTTGTTTTCTGTTTGGAACCACGGGGTTGTCTAACCAAATAGTCAAAACGCTTAGCAAAGGTGAATACGCGGCCAGCTTTATAATCATTCTCATCTCTTTGTAGCTTCCTAGCTTTCCTGCGCTTAATATCCGCCTGGAGGTCTGTTAGAAGCTAACAGATCTGATTCCAGGTCCTCGTATGTGGGCATGATCTGAGATCTCAAGCCCCTTGGTATTCTATTAAGAGAGAGATACTGCTTCAGTGTCGCTGCGTCCCACCACTTGTTAAGCTCCTGTCTTTTCAAATTCTCCAATTTTTTGAATTTCTCCCTCAAACCCTCCGTCTTGGCAGGTAAGGGTGCATTGACTGACTTGCCTTGTTTATTCCCTGTCTTGAGATTATTAAATAACTCTTGAGCTTCCTGATCTCTATTCATCATGGAAAAGATATAACGTACCCTCCAGGTGGCAGCTCCAAGTTGCAAGCAAATACAATTCAATGGGGGATACCAACCAATTATGGGCGCACTACCTTGACATCAGGGTACAAAATTATACACAATTAACAATCATAAGACGGTGCTTCTAGAGAAATGATGCGTATCCTACATCACTGGCTTCATAAGAAGCGGCAATATATACAATAACCTCTGAGCACACACCCACAATTCACTTGTATAATTCAAATGTATATATGGCAAGTAACTCCAATCCTCCGGAGTCGAATTAGTAAGTATAATTTCCAAAGTCAATGTCAGAAAGAGTCAACTTCCAATATGAAAAGTCCTTGTAGTTTATTTCATAGAATATTCAATGTTGATTACACCAGCCAACACGTATTTCGTCGTGCACCTAATAGTACCTCGACTTCTTCAGGGCTGTAATCAAGCAAAACATATCCTATGATCATTATATGTATTACATATAAATCGCTATATAGGTGGGACAGTACCAACCACCATCTAGTAAGATAAAAGCCTGCAGAGTGAAGGGTTTTGAAGTAAGAAAGAAAATAGTCAAAAGCCACTCCAGTATGAATATACACCCAATATGTGATAAAAGTTAGAACCCTCCAACCAAGAAAAATAATCAGGGTAGGGGTAAAATATCACCTCTGAATTTGACAGTTTTCTATCACTTTAATATGGTCCTCACAGCGTGAAACACTAATAATTCTGAAAAACAGAGGCCTATCAAAATCATATATACCTTCAATACTCTCTCTTATATCTATAGAGTAACAGAATAGTCCACATTCGGTTCCAAACAGAAGTTGTTTGCCAAAAAAAGAGTTTAAAATTCACCCCCTATGTTATAGTTCAAAATTTGTTTACCTTCGTATTCTCATCTAATTAAATCCAGCACTCGTATACAGCGTTCAATTCTCCACTCATCTATATTTTTCCACTGGAATCAAATAAATATATAACACTCAGAATATCCTGCTGGAAAACACTTGGACAAGAAAGTATATCCTATAACACTCACCCAGTCTATATCGTCTGGTGTGTTCTACAGAGTAATATCTTTGGTTTCACTTATCCACTGCACTATAAACAGCAAAATAGTACATGTCATTCCCCAATTTAAGGTCCATGTAACACAGTCCAAACAATTTGCCATTCGATAAGCATAGGCATCTCACTCGAAATATACCTCCAATTCTAATTCAAAGCTCAATATACAAATAAACCTGTTAAACAGAGTAATACCTAAGGCTTCCCTTGTCCACTGCACCACAGTTTTACTAATCCCCCATAGTTACCGAGGATTCCAGAGTTGTCTCAACCCCGTTAGTGGTGACAAAAAAGTTTTTCACTATCTGTAAATAAGCGGAATGGGAAGGCTTCAAAAATATATCGTATTCGTATGTACATATCCAAAGTTACTCCTATGAGACCGCATAGACTTACCGACGGTTTTTACTATATTATATTATGCACAGGGTCGTTATCTTCTCTGGATCCAATATGCGGCTATCTGTGTCAAAATAATGACAATGTATCATAGCCCATAAGTATACGGATAAAGCTTATAATATTTAAAGCTCTCCGACACTCACCAAAATTTTCGTTCCTTCTAATTTCACGACTTCCTAAAAAATATAGAAAACGGTATCTTAGTATTTTAGGTCGTTCTAATATTCGAAATATCGCTAAAGCTCCTAGCCAACGTTACTTTTCATTTACCTGTGTTAAGCGCAATAGTAGCGTGTCTCGTATCGTCCGACGTTACCAAGAACTGGCGTCTAGCATAGGCGCCATCTTGGAATGTCCTTAAGTAGGCATAAAAATGGGCGCCATCTTGTAACATGTTCGTACTGCTCACGAAAGTATAAGCAGGCGCCTACCCTTGAGTACGGGCGCCATTCATAAAACATGTTTCGATAATCAAAAAACGGGCATCAATGTATGACTGATGCGCATGTTACCTTAGTATCATCAGCTAGACTCTGCTTTGATGTAATTACCTTTTAACAAAGCTTAATACCCCGGTTTCGATCGGGTTGCCGCAAAATATTCCTAGTTTTAAATCAGACCCTGCACTCCACCGTAAATTCCGGGATAATGTACTAATCTGTTTTTGGTTACAAATATAAAGAGAGCACCAATTACAACCATTATATGCATGCATCTTATTACATAGGTATGGGTGAGTAGAGTTCATGAAGGATAAATGTTAGTCAGTTAGCCAAAAGAGAGGCAACCGAAAGTGCAATTTTATCCTAACTACTAACTGTTATTCAATATAGAACAAAATGCAAATAAATGGGAAGCGAAATCATACAATATCCTAGGGAACAAGTGTCCCTGTACAGTCTAGTACCAAAAAGCAGCTAGATGTCAACAACAGGCATATAGTATACATAATCAGTAATCACTCAATATGCGGAACACATAATATTGGTCAGAGATCTACACAGTTATTACTCATTGCCCAAGAAGTACTGGTACTCATTATCAATGTTAAGCCCCTGTTGGACCGATTTCAATTTCATAATCCACAGTACTTCCCTACGCCTGAGTTTCAGAGTTCTGTTACCTCCTCTAGGGTCCTGAGTTACATGTTCTATTCCATGGTAACAAAATTGGTGTTCTCCCTGATTATCAATATTCTGAACAAAATGTGCAGCAATTGTGTATCTGGTGTCCCCAGTCTTCCATGCCCTAATATGTTCCATCATCCTGTCCCTGAGTCTTCTTATCGTGCTGCCCACGTAAATCTGTCCGCATGTGCAAGCTATAATATATACAACAAAGGAGGTTTCACAATTAATAAAGGTATCTATTTCATACACTGCTGAGTTATTGTAACTGAAACTCACAATCTTTTTACAAGCCCATCTACAGCAATTGCATCGCCCACATTTGTAGAATCCCCTTGTCATATTCCTAGGCCAGATTTCTCTATTCCTAATAGGATAACTTGGGCTAAGGTCATTCGCTAAGGTTCTCCCTTTCCTGAAAGTTATAGACGGTCTCTGTCCAATATGTAGTGATAGATCTTTGTCAGCAGACAACAAATGCCAGTGTCGATTTAGAATAGAGTATAATTTATTAGACTCTGTGTTGTAATTAGTCACTAGGCGAACCTCACGTTCTTTCTTCTCTGTAGTAATCTTTTCTTTCAGTGTATATGATCGTTCAAGATTATGTGCACGTCTCTTTGCCTTCTCAATAACTACCCGTTGGTAGCCTCTAGCCGCAAATCTGGTAGACATATCCTGTACTGTATCATTAAATTCTTCATTCTCCGAGCAGTTTCTCCTAGCCCGAACCATCTCACCATATGGGATGGATTTAATCTGAAAATTAGGGTGGCAACTCTTAGCATGTAATAATGAGTTACAACTAGTCTCCTTTCTGTACATCTTGGAACACAACTTATCTCCCTTGGTATAAAGCTCTACATCAAGAACATACATTTTCTCCTTATCATATTGAGTTGTGAACCTTAGGTTAACATCATTACTGTTTAGATATTCAAAAAAACACAGGAGGTCTTCAAGGCTGCCAGTCCAGATCATGAGACAGTCGTCTATGAAACGACCCCAATATTGGATATATTCAATCCACCTGACCCCACGATGACCCCATATCCACTCCGCCTCAAACCATCCCATGAACAGGTTGGCAAAAGATGGAGCAAATCTGGAGCCCATCGCGGTCCCAAGGCGCTGTCTGTACCAATTACGATTGAACACAAATACATTGTTATTGAGTACAATCTGTGTCATATCAAGAATCATATCAAGAATCATCTTGAAGACCTCCTGTGTTTTTTTGAATATCTAAACAGTAATGATGTTAACCTAAGGTTCACAACTCAATATGATAAGGAGAAAATTTATTTTCTTGATGTAGAGCTTTATACCAAGGGAGATAAGTTGTGTTCCAAGATGTACAGAAAGGAGACTAGTTGTAACTCATTATTACATGCTAAGAGTTGCCACCCTAATTTTCAGATTTAATCCATCCCATATGGTGAGATGGTTCGGGCTAGGAGAAACTGCTCGGAGAATGAAGAATTTAATGATACAGTACAGGATATGTCTACCAGATTTGCGGCTAGAGTCTACCAACGGGTAGTTATTGAGAAGGCAAAGAGACGTGCACATAATCTTGAACGATCATATACACTGAAAGAAAAGATTACTACAGAGAAGAAAGAACGTGAGGTTCGCCTAGTGACTAATTAGAACACAGAGTCTAATAAATTATACTCTATTCTAAATCGACACTGGCATTTGTTGTCTGCTGACAAAGATCTATCACTACATATTGGACAGAGACCGTCTATAACTTTCAGGAAAGGGAGAACCTTAGCGAATGACCTTAGCCCAAGTTATCCCATTAGGAATAGAGAAATCTGGCCTAGGAATATGACAAGGGGATTCTACAAATGTGGGCGATGCAATTGCTGTAGATGGGCTTGTAAAAAGATTGTGAGTTTCAGTTACAATAACTCAGCAGTGTATGAAATAGATACCTTTATTAATTGTGAAACCTCCTTTGTTGTATATATTATAGCTTGCACATGCGGACAGATTTACGTGGGCAGCACGATAAGAAGACTCAGGGACAGGATGATGGAACATATTAGGGCATGGAAGAATGGGGACACCAGATACCCAATTGCTGCACATTTTGTTCAGAATATTGATAATCAGGGAGAACACCAATTTTGTTACCATGGAATAGAACATGTAACTCAGGACCCTAGAGGAGGTAACAGAACTCTGAAACTCAGGCGTAGGGAAGTACTGTGGATTATGAAATTGAAATCGGTCCAACAGGGGCTTAACATTGATAATGAGTACCAGTACTTCTTGGGCAATGAGTAATAACTGTGTAGATCTCTGACCAATATTATGTGTTCCGCATATTGAGTGATTACTGATTATGTATACTATATGCCTGTTGTTGACATCTAGCTGCTTTTTGGTACTAGACTGTACAGGGACACTTGTTCCCTAGGATATTGTATGATTTCGCTTCCCATTTATTTGCATTTTGTTCTATATTGAATAACAGTTAGTAGTTAGGATAAAATTGCACTTTCGGTTGCCTCTCTTTTGGCTAACTGACTAACATTTATCATTCATGAACTCTACTCACCCATACCTATGTAAATGGATGCATGCATATAATGGTTGTAATTGGTGCTCTCTTTATATTTGTAACCAAAAACAGATTAGTACATTATCCCGGAATTTACGGTGGAGTGCAGGGTCTGATTTAAAACTAGGAATATTTTGCGGCAACCCGATCGAAAGCGGGGTATTAAGCTTTGTTAGAAGGTCATTACATCAAAGCAGAGTCTAGCTGATGATACTAAGGTAACATGCGCATCAGTCATACATTGATGCCCGTTTTTTGATTATCGAAACATGTTTTATGAATGGCGCCCGTACTCAAGGGTAGGCGCCTGCTTATACTTTCGTGAGCAGTACGAACATGTTACAAGATGGCGCCCATTTTTATGCCTACTTAAGGACATTCCAAGATGGCGCCTATGCTAGACGCCAGTTCTTGGTAACGTCGGACGATACGAGACACGCTACTATTGCGCTTAACACAGGTAAATGAAAAGTAACGTTGGCTAGGAGCTTTAGCGATATTTCGAATATTAGAACGACCTAAAATACTAAGATACCGTTTTCTATATTTTTTAGGAAGTCGTGAAATTAGAAGGAACGAACATTTTGGTGAGTGTCGGAGAGCTTTAAATATTATAAGCTTTATCCGTATACTTATGGGCTATGATACATTGTCATTATTTTGACACAGATAGCCGCATATTGGATCCAGAGAAGATAACGACCCTGTGCATAATATATTATAGTAAAAACCGTCAGTAAGTCTATGCGGTCTCATAGGAGTAACTTTGGATATGTACATACGAATACGATATATTTTTGAAGCCTTCCCATTCCGCTTATTTACAGATAGTGAAAAACTTTTTTGTCACCACTAACGGGGTTGAGACAACTCTGGAATCCTCGGTAACTATGGGGGATTAGTAAAACTGTGGTGCAGTGGACAAGGGAAGCCTTAGGTATTACTCTGTTTAACAGGTTTATTTGTATATTGAGCTTTGAATTAGAATTGGAGGTATATTTCGAGTGAGATGCCTATGCTTATCGAATGGCAAATTGTTTGGACTGTGTTACATGGACCTTAAATTGGGGAATGACATGTACTATTTTGCTGTTTATAGTGCAGTGGATAAGTGAAACCAAAGATATTACTCTGTAGAACACACCAGACGATATAGACTGGGTGAGTGTTATAGGATATACTTTCTTGTCCAAGTGTTTTCCAGCAGGATATTCTGAGTGTTATATATTTATTTGATTCCAGTGGAAAAATATAGATGAGTGGAGAATTGAACGCTGTATACGAGTGCTGGATTGAATTAGATGAGAATACGAAGGTAAACAAATTTTGAACTATAACATAGGGGGTGAATTTTAAACTCTTTTTTTGGCAAACAACTTCTGTTTGGAACCGAATGTGGACTATTCTGTTACTCTATAGATATAAGAGAGAGTATTGAAGGTATATATGATTTTGATATGCCTCTGTTTTTCAGAATTATTAGTGTTTCACGCTGTGAGGACCATATTAAAGTGATAGAAAACTGTCAAATTCAGAGGTGATATTTTACCCCTACCATGATTATTTTTCTTGGTTGGAGGGTTCTAACTTTTATCACATATTGGGTGTATATTCATACTGGAGTGGCTTTTGACTATTTTCTTTCTTACTTCAAAACCCTTCACTCTGCAGGCTTTTATCTTACTAGATGGTGGTTGGTACTGTCCCACCTATATAGCGATTTATATGTAATACATATAATGATCATGGGATATGTTTTGCTTGATTACAGCCCTGAAGAAGTCGAGGTACTATTAGGTGCACGACGAAACACGTGTTGGCTGGTGTAATCAATATTGAATATTCTATGAAATAAACTACAAGGACTTTTCATATTGGAAGTTGACTCTTTCTGACATTGACTTTGGAAATTATACTTACTAATTCGACTCCGGAGGATTGGAGTTACTTGCCATATATACATTTGAATTATACAAGTGAATTGTGGGTGTGTGCTCAGAGGTTATTGTATATATTGCCGCTTCTTATGAAGCCAGTGATGTAGGATACGCATCATTTCTCTAGAAGCACCGTCTTATGATTGTTAATTGTGTATAATTTTGTACCCTGATGTCAAGGTAGTGCGCCCATAATTGGTTGGTATCCCCCATTGAATTGTATTTGCTTGCAACTTGGAGCTGCCACCTGGAGGGTACGTTATATCTTTTCCATGATGAATAGAGATCAGGAAGCTCAAGAGTTATTTAATAATCTCAAGACAGGGAATAAACAAGGCAAGTCAGTCAATGCACCCTTACCTGCCAAGACAGAGGGTTTGAGGGAGAAATTCAAAAAATTGGAGAATTTGAAAAGACAGGAGCTTTACAAGTGGTGGGACGCAGCGACACTGAAGCAGTATCTCTCTCTTAATAGAATACCAAGGGGCTTGAGATCTCAGATCATGCCCACATACGAGGACCTGGAATCTGATCTGTTAGCTTCTAACAGACCTCCAGGCGGATATTAAGCGCAGGAAAGCTAGGAAGCTACAAAGAGATGAGAATGATTATAAAGCTGGCCACGTATTCACCTTTGCTAAGCGTTTTGACTATTTGGTTAGACAACCCCATGGTTCCAAACAGAAAACAACTGCCACACCTAGCGTAACAGCTAGTGAAACTGATGCCTCATCCATTGTTAGTAGTGAGAATGAAGAGGTAAATGGAGGGGCGGTGGCCGAGCCAGGCACACGAGAGAATGCTTTTTTAGAAGAGGTGAAGCGTCACAGAATTGGGAATCGGGACTCTACGATCAGAGGCAGAGGTGGCGGAACTACAAGACAAGGAGAGGATCCAGGGGCAGGGGGTCAGCAAGGAGCAAGAAGGGGAATGAGACTGAGGTCATGGAAGGATTGAATAATACACAGAGCAGCTCAGATAATGAGATCGAGATTATAAATGTATCTGAACTTGTATTGACTGATGATATGACTAAATTGTTGAAAAAGGGATTAGGATTTTGCCTAATGTTATCTCTGATTGGTACATGACCAAGATTGATGTATATAAATTTGTGACACTTTTGAAAATTAAAAAATTCTTTGTTCATGCACCATTGAAAGACAAAAGTACTTCTATACACAACCAATTGAGTGACTTGACTATAGAAGGGGCTAATGCTACAAGACTACTACTTTCTTTAACTGAGAATGAGGAGGACCCTATTACATTATCTAGAGTTTTGGAGGACTTAGAGATCAACAGATATCTCAGTCAAAGTAGTGGTCTAAAATTGAAATCTAAGTGGACACCGCAACTGGGTACAGGAAATACTATAGACGCTTTCCACAAGTCTGTGGAATTTGAAATTGACAAACTCATTGATAAACGGTCGAAAGGTGGCTACTATAAGAAACCAGACAATCTCACACAGGGAGAGAGAAAAGCACTAAAACTCCTAAAATCCAATGATGACATTACTATTCGAATGGCAGATAAGGGTGGTAATGTGGTTGTAATGGATACCACTAAATACAATGCAGAGATTATGTCACAGCTGGGGGATCGGAAATATTACGAATCCTTACCTAGCAATCCATTACCATCCTTAATAATTTTGATAAATGAGAAACTCAAAAGCTGGTACGATTTGTCACTATTGGACGTGGATGAGTATAATTATATGACAATTTCAGCACCTAGAGCTCCCTGTCTATACACCTTACCTAAGGTGCATAAGAATAGAGAGAATCCACCCGGACGGCCTATTATCTCTGGCATCGGTGGTCCGACTGAAAAGATATCTGAGTATATTGACATATTTATGAGACCGTTTGTAGAGAGCTTGCCCTCCTATATTCGAGACACTAAGCATGTTTTAAACATGATGTCAGATGTGACCTGGCAAGGAGATATGTATCTCGTAACACTTGATGTAGTTTCACTGTACTCTAATTTAGACCACACCTTAGGTATTCGTGCAGTAGAAACCTTTTTCAACAAAAGACCAGCTGAATATTTTGAGCACACAAAGATGATTGTTGATATGACACAGATTGTACTCAATAACAATGTATTTGTGTTCAATCGTAATTGGTACAGACAGCGCCTTGGGACCGCGATGGGCTCCAGATTTGCTCCGTCTTTTGCCAACCTGTTCATGGGATGGTTTGAGGCGGAGTGGATATGGGGTCATCGTGGGGTCAGGTGGATTGAATATATCCAATATTGGGGTCGTTTCATAGACGACTGTCTCATGATCTGGACTGGCAGCCTTGAAGACCTCCTGTGTTTTTTTGAATATCTAAACAGTAATGATGTTAACCTAAGGTTCACAACTCAATATGATAAGGAGAAAATTTATTTTCTTGATGTAGAGCTTTATACCAAGGGAGATAAGTTGTGTTCCAAGATGTACAGAAAGGAGACTAGTTGTAACTCATTATTACATGCTAAGAGTTGCCACCCTAATTTTCAGATTAAATCCATCCCATATGGTGAGATGGTTCGGGCTAGGAGAAACTGCTCGGAGAATGAAGAATTTAATGATACAGTACAGGATATGTCTACCAGATTTGCGGCTAGAGGCTACCAACGGGTAGTTATTGAGAAGGCAAAGAGACGTGCACATAATCTTGAACGATCATATACACTGAAAGAAAAGATTACTACAGAGAAGAAAGAACGTGAGGTTCGCCTAGTGACTAATTACAACACAGAGTCTAATAAATTATACTCTATTCTAAATCGACACTGGCATTTGTTGTCTGCTGACAAAGATCTATCACTACATATTGGCCAGAGACCGTCTATAACTTTCAGGAAAGGGAGAACCTTAGCGAATGACCTTAGCCCAAGTTATCCTATTAGGAATAGAGAAATCTGGCCTAGGAATATGACAAGGGGATTCTACAAATGTGGGCGATGCAATTGCTGTAGATGGGCTTGTAAAAAGATTGTGAGTTTCAGTTACAATAACTCAGCAGTGTATGAAATAGATACCTTTATTAATTGTGAAACCTCCTTTGTTGTATATATTATAGCTTGCACATGCGGACAGATTTACGTGGGCAGCACGATAAGAAGACTCAGGGACAGGATGATGGAACATATTAGGGCATGGAAGAATGGGGACACCAGATACCCAATTGCTGCACATTTTGTTCAGAATATTGATAATCAGGGAGAACACCAATTTTGTTACCATGGAATAGAACATGTAACTCAGGACCCTAGAGGAGGTAACAGAACTCTGAAACTCAGGCGTAGGGAAGTACTGTGGATTAGGAAATTGAAATCGGTCCAACAGGGGCTTAACATTGATAATGAGTACCAGTACTTCTTGGGCAATGAGTAATAACTGTGTAGATCTCTGACCAATATTATGTGTTCCGCATATTGAGTGATTACTGATTATGTATACTATATGTCTGTTGTTGACATCTAGCTGCTTTTTGGTACTAGACTGTACAGGGACACTTGTTCCCTAGGATATTGTATGATTTCGCTTCCCATTTATTTGCATTTTGTTCTATATTGAATAACAGTTAGTAGTTAGGATAAAATTGCACTTTCGGTTGCCTCTCTTTTGGCTAACTGACTAACATTTATCCTTCATGAACTCTACTCACCCATACCTATGTAATAAGATGCATGCATATAATGGTTGTAATTGGTGCTCTCTTTATATTTGTAACCAAAAACAGATTAGTACATTATCCCGGAATTTACGGTGGAGTGCAGGGTCTGATTTAAAACTAGGAATATTTTGCGGCAACCCGATCGAAACCGGGGTATTAAGCTTTGTTAAAAGGTAATTACATCAAAGCAGAGTCTAGCTGATGATACTAAGGTAACATGCGCATCAGTCATACATTGATGCCCGTTTTTTGATTATCGAAACATGTTTTATGAATGGCGCCCGTACTC
This sequence comes from Lissotriton vulgaris, assembly GCF_964263255.1. Taxonomy (NCBI): domain Eukaryota; kingdom Metazoa; phylum Chordata; class Amphibia; order Caudata; family Salamandridae; genus Lissotriton; species Lissotriton vulgaris. The sequence continues at coordinate 143,374,470 of NC_141690.1, read as the reverse complement.
AAGGGTAGGCGCCTGCTTATACTTTCGTGAGCAGTACGAACATGTTACAAGATGGCGCCCATTTTTATGCCTACTTAAGGACATTCCAAGATGGCGCCTATGCTAGACGCCAGTTCTTGGTAACGTCGGACGATACGAGACACGCTACTATTGCGCTTAACACAGGTAAATGAAAAGTAACGTTGGCTAGGAGCTTTAGCGATATTTCGTATATTATAACGACCTAAAATACTAAGATACCGTTTTCTATATTTTTTAGGAAGTCGTGAAATTAGAAGGAACGAAAATTTTGGTGAGTGTCGGAGAGCTTTAAATATTATAAGCTTTATCCGTATACTTATGGGCTATGATACATTGTCATTATTTTGACACAGATAGCCGCATATTGGATCCAGAGAAGATAACGACCCTGTGCATAATATATTATAGTAAAAACCGTCGGTAAGTCTATGCGGTCTCATAGGAGTAACTTTGGATATGTACATACGAATACGATATATTTTTGAAGCCTTCCCATTCCGCTTATTTACAGATAGTGAAAAACTTTTTTGTCACCACTAACGGGGTTGAGACAACTCTGGAATCCTCGGTAACTATGGGGGATTAGTAAAACTGTGGTGCAGTGGACAAGGGAAGCCTTAGGTATTACTCTGTTTAACAGGTTTATTTGTATATTGAGCTTTGAATTAGAATTGGAGGTATATTTCGAGTGAGATGCCTATGCTTATCGAATGGCAAATTGTTTGGACTGTGTTACATGGACCTTAAATTGGGGAATGACATGTACTATTTTGCTGTTTATAGTGCAGTGGATAAGTGAAACCAAAGATATTACTCTGTAGAACACACCAGACGATATAGACTGGGTGAGTGTTATAGGATATACTTTCTTGTCCAAGTGTTTTCCAGCAGGATATTCTGAGTGTTATATATTTATTTGATTCCAGTGGAAAAATATAGATGAGTGGAGAATTGAACGCTGTATACGAGTGCTGGATTGAATTAGATGAGAATACGAAGGTAAACAAATTTTGAACTATAACATAGGGGGTGAATTTTAAACTCTTTTTTTGGCAAACAACTTCTGTTTGGAACCGAATGTGGACTATTCTGTTACTCTATAGATATAAGAGAGAGTATTGAAGGTATATATGATTTTGATATGCCTCTGTTTTTCAGAATTATTAGTGTTTCACGCTGTGAGGACCATATTAAAGTGATAGAAAACTGTCAAATTCAGAGGTGATATTTTACCCCTACCATGATTATTTTTCTTGGTTGGAGGGTTCTAACTTTTATCACATATTGGGTGTATATTCATACTGGAGTGGCTTTTGACTATTTTCTTTCTTACTTCAAAACCCTTCACTCTGCAGGCTTTTATCTTACTAGATGGTGGTTGGTACTGTCCCACCTATATAGCGATTTATATGTAATACATATAATGATCATGGGATATGTTTTGCTTGATTACAGCCCTGAAGAAGTCGAGGTACTATTAGGTGCACGACGAAACTCGAAATAGGTGCATTTGCACCACCCAATAAATAATGTAACCTATGGTGTCTATTTATCAGGTGCAACAAAAAGCACCTATTCTCATAATCAGACCCAGATTTTTTTTATGCTGATGTCCAACATAAAGGACTGAAGGTCTTCTCTATTTCTTTATAGAACACACGACATATGGCATAGTCCTGATGAGACCTCCAAGTAAATCCCTCTAAACACTTGTGTATTACATCTTGATGAGTTCACTACTCTTAGGTTGGTCTAAATGGTTGAGTCCATGTTCTGAATAGATATTAACAGAGGTTAGACTCCTTGTTGCACTTGTCCCTCTCTAAAGGGTCACCCCCACATATTTTACCTTCACCCCTCCTATTTATCTACTTTTCTGTTGGCCATATGCCTTTACCACTGCTAACCAGTGGTAACGTGCTTGTGCTCATGAAATGGGGATGCAGGCTTGGCAATAGTTGTAGTTGTATGTGTTTATTTAAGTGGATGATACGCACACCAGCCTCACACTTCTCACCACCTCCAAGCTTCACAGTAGTCTCCATCAGAACCTCCACCCTCACCATGGAAACCCTACATATACACTCCACCCCAACATCTTTGTTTAGCTGACATTGACTTACAACACATGCACTGAAAGCTGCAGTTCTTATACTACACACCTCCCTCCTTTCTAATGCATTGTACACCAAAGGAATCATACAAAGAAAAGCATAAATAATTATAAATATTTACAGTAACCAGGGAATAGCATCCTAGTATATAGATTAAAAAAATGCACTTGAAACAATAGATACTACAGTGCATAAGAATTCAAACACACTTGTTAGATAATGTGGTTTTCTAGAGACTCTTGAACTTCTCCTCAACTCTTGTTTGTTGACATTGTCACCACGCATCACAATCTCACTGTCATTATCCTCATTTCTCACATTCATCTGAACTAGGCATCCTAAATTCAAAATTCTATGAACTTCAGACCTCACAGCATTTTTGAGAACCTTAATGACCTTCATAGGAGATGCAAATTAAGAACTTGTGCTGTAGACACCTCCTTGAGGATTTTTTATGTTCACCAAGTCACCATTCTGGACCACAGTTTTCTTCACCGCACTGTGAGAATCAAACCACACCTTCCTTTCAGATACTTTCTTACGTTCCTTAGATTCTTTATTCACTTTACTTGGCTTACATTCAAATCAACGTCCACCCTGTCTGTGACCCATGATGGACATACCATTGTATTTGCCTTCCTTCTCTTGAACAGCTCAAAGGGGGAAAACACCGTAGTTTAATGTGAAGTTACTCTGTAGTTCTTTTTCTTACACAATAATTCACTCTTCCAACACATACTATTCACAATTGCCCTCTGTCTTGTCTCTTTTAGTGTTTTGTTCAACCTCTCAAACATGCCATTGGTTTCGGGATAATATAATGCTGACTTCTTGTGTTTAATGCCCCTTTTACACAAAAATTCCTCCATGTCCTGAGGGACCAACTGCACACCGTTGTCAGTCAGCAACGACACCGGAAAACCCTCGCTCTTGAAGGACTGTTCTAAAACCACAATAACACCACGTGTTTCAATGGAATTGGTTACAGTAATCTCCGGCCACCTGGAATACATATCAATAAGTAGCAAGACGTGTTTATCAGCACTGGAACATCGAATGGGACCTAGAATATCTAGAGCAATTTCTTGCCAATGTTCTCTGGGTATCTCCATGATTAACATGGGTTCAGCTCTATATTTTAGAATTTTGTCCGCATTGCAACACTCACCGCACTCCCTCACAACATGCTCGACCTGGATATTCATACCGGGCTACCAATACATCTGTCTCAGCCTCTCTTTTGTTTTTGAGATCTCTGGATGACTGTCATGTGCTAGAGAGATTAACACTTCCCTTAATAAAACTGGAGGTAATAACCAGGTCCCTCTGAACACCAGTCCACCCTACACAGACAATTCATCCCCGACTCTCCAAAAGGATTGCAGATCCCCATGATTCTTGTCAGCATTAGTTCAATTACACTTAATTCTTTGCATCACATCTTGCAAGATCTCATCTCTGGTTAGTTCAACCAACCATTCTTCTTCTCTAATCGCCCCTTCTCTTTTCAAAAAAACCTCCAATTCTTCTTCCTCACTAGAATCTTGCTCTTTCTCTATGACACTAACTAAGCGAGTGTAACAGGCAGCTACCCAGTTCTTCGCACCTGGAACATATTTAACATCAAAATGGAACTCCTGCAAATAAATTACCCAGAGTCTGTTATGTTATGTTATGTTATATTATTTTTATATAGCGCAAATCACCAACTGGTCTCTAAGTGCTTCTAGAGAAAGTGAGCAAGTCACTTAAAGCAGAAATAACTGGCAGCAGCGGATGCAGAAATTACGCAGTTGTTAGTGCCTCTCTGAAAAGGTAGGTCTTTAAGAGCTTCCTAGAGATGAGCAAAACCAGTTCCTTTTGCAAGTACTCCGGCAGATCATTCCAGACCTGTGGGAGGAGGACAGAGAATGCTCTAACCCCTTTGGAATTAAGGCTATACCTAGGTGAAAATAGCCTACAAGCTTCAGATGATCATAGAGCCCGGCCGGGAACATACTTCATCAGGCGATCTTTTGTACATTTAGATGCCTCACCATAAATTGCCTTGTGGGCGATGCAAAGACCCTTAAACTGCACTCGCTGTTTAATGGGCAACCAGTGCAATTTATGTAGCAAAGGGGTGGCTTGTGTCCTCCTAGGGAGACCAAAAATGAGCCTAGCCAAATCATTTTGTACAACTTGCAGTCTTCTGAGGAGCTTCTGGGGAAGGCCGAGGTAGAGGGCATTCCCATAGTCCAGCCGCGAGATGACAGTGGCGGACACAATTGACTGCAGCACAGATGTGGAGAGGAGAGGAACAAGTTTCCGTAGCTGCCCGAGTACATCCATACAGATTCCCACAACATAGGAGACCTGACAAGACATAGACAATTCCGAATGAATTTTCAGCCCTAAGCTTTTAACCACTGGGACTGGCACTGGACCTGGACCTTATCCTTGCAGAAACAGCATCCGACCTCTTTTTTCTGAAAATCTCTTTAAGCAGTTTGTGGTCAGTTTTCACAACAAATATGCTTCCCCACACAATTGTTTTTAATTTCTGCATAGCCCAAGACACCGCCAACACCTCTATTTTGATAATCGAGTAATTCAGTTCCACCCCCTTTAAACTTCTGGAAATAAACAATATGGTTCTTTCTATACCATTATGTTTTTTTCAGAACTGCCCCCAGACCTTTCGAACTGGCATCAGCCATTATTATGGATTACTGTCTTGGCTCAAAACTCTGTAAACAAGATGCATTTTTTAGGGAACTCTTCAACTTACCAAACTCACACTCAGGCTCTTCACTCCACAGTAATGCAATTCCTTTATTTAACACGGATCGCGGATTTTGTTGTCTTCTCTGCAACATTCTCAATGAATTTATCATAATATTCAGCCATCCCCAAAAATGTAACCAGCCTTCTTTTGAAGTGGGACAAACTAAATTGTTAATTGTTTCAGCTAACTCCTGTTTCGGTTCTATGCCATTTGAAGTTTTCTTGTGCCCTAAGTAATCTATTTGGTCCAGGTTGAACTTACATTTGTTTGCCTTCAAATTTACACCACTATCCTTAAATCTTTGCAACATTTCACGCACCCGTTTATGTAGGCCTGCATTCTCACCATACACTAGCAAGTCATCCTGATACATTTCTGTACCTGAAATTCCACTTAACATCCTCTCCATTACTCATTGAAAAACGGTAGCTGATGAGATCAACTCAAAAGGCATGCACCTCAAATGTATAAGTATCAAACGGGGTAACGAAAGCAGTCAAATCCTAAGACTCATGATGTAGTTTAACCTGATGATAGGCAGATGTGAGGTCAATGGTCATAAAACATTTTGCCCCTTTTAACATAGAGTGCATCTTTCTCATTGATATTTGGCAAAGGATAATGATCAACAATAACATTCTTGTTCATTTCACACAAGTCCATACAAAGGCGAACCTCACCATTTGTTTTCCTTGCCATAACCACAGGAGAAAGCAACTTAGTGGCTTCCACCTCCTCGATTATGCCACTGTACTTTACAATTTGTCTACTTCTGCCTTCATCGTATCGTTACCCATCAATGGCACCCCTCTAACCTTACTCACTACAGAAGTTGCCCCATTTTTACTCTTACCTTATGTACATTATTATTCAAACGGGAAACAACCTTTACAACGCAACTTTTACAACGCACTACCATTACAACAAAACTTTTACAACGCAGCATCCATTACAACGCATGCCATTACAACGCAACCATTACAACGCATGACACTATAACGCATACCACTGCAACGCATGTCGTTACAACGCAGTCATCACAACGCATACCATTACAACGCATAGTACCCTTAAACTATCCAACACTTACCCTACTGTTGCACCCCCTGGAGTTAGAATAGTCATATTTCCCCCTACACTATCCAATACTTATCATACATGCGATGTAATGGTATGCGTTGTAATGGTAGTTTTTAAAAATTTGTTGTAATGGCATGCGTTGTGATGGAATGCGTTGTAATGGATGTTGCGTTATAAAAAATGCATTGTGATGGTATGCGTTGTAAAAGTATGCGTTGTAACGTCATACATCCATTCAAACAGCCTAGTATGGTGTGAAAATAGTTCAGGAAATTTCTTCTCAAAGTTAGGTTTGTCAAGACCTAAATTATTTACTTTCTCAATCTGCTTCAACCTAAGGGATGGGTTTTCATTGGGATTGAGGTAAACCCCAAGATCTCTGTGGTGATACCAACTAAGGAGAGAGTTACCTCTCACAGAAACATATATCTTTCCCACAGTTAGTCTGTCTTTGAATTGCAAAGACCAGTTGAAGTAGCCCACCAACTTTATAGGTTGACCTCCATATCAGACAAATGTCAGGTGTAAATTAAGGCTGGATGGCAAACTCTGCTCCTTCCACAGAGCTCTCGGAGTTTTGCCTACTCCACCCTCCAGTAGAGAGGCAATGTTTTACATAAAAACTCCACTGGTTGAGTAATGGCAGAGTTCACTGCCTAACCCTGCTTTGTGCTTTATATTATTTACCTCCTGCCCCGGAGTAAAATACATTTCTGCACAGTAGACTGTTTAATAAAGAATGACCAAAACAGACTATACTCTGTGTGATGATCCTTCGCCGGCTCCGTGAACACCACTGTCATCTCTGCGAAGGAATGACACACATAAGCCACTTTCTTTGTTCAGAAAGTTGAAGCTATCTATAAATCCTTTGCCATCGGCCCTATGGACTCTGCTACCACTGCTGTTCCTCGGCCCACCATAACCCTGGCTGCTATCCCTCCTGTCTCCCATGAAGAATTCCTTACTTAAAGTAAGAGGGTCAAGTCAGGTTCCCCAACTGATACCATGAGGCATGCCCAATTCAGAGATGCTCTACCTGTTGTATTGTCACCATTACGCCAGATCATAAATGCCTCTTTTACCACGCCAGTGGTGCCCTTGCCATAGAAACAAGCAAGGGTGGTTCCCTTGCTGAAAAACAACACTGGACGCAACTAAACCAGAAAACTTCCATCCCATATCCCTCCTGCCCAGGGTCGCAAAAATTGCTGAGGCCCATACTAATAACATCCTTTCTGGCCATCTGAGCAACATTAGCGCCTTAGATCGCTCCCAGAATGGTTTCTGCCCGGGTCATAGCACTGTGACCACGCTTTTAGCAGTGAGTGAACACCTATTAACCATCATGGATGAGGGACAGACTGCGGCACTCATCCTGCCTGACCTCAACGCCGCGTTCGACACGGTCTCCCATAAGATCCTCATGCGCCACCTGGAGGAGGTGGGGATGGTAGGTCTGGCCCTGGAGTGGTTCCGTTCCTCTCTATCTGCCAGATCATTCCAGGTCTCCTCTCACATGCTCATGTCATCAAGCAGGAGGTTCCTCAGGGCTTGGCATTAAGCCCTGTCCTGTTCAACCTCTATGTTCAACCCATGGCAGCGGTGGCGAGGGATTCTGGTCTGACCATGATTCCGTACGCAGATGATACGCAGTTGGTGGTGGCCCTCACTGATGACCATACTTAGGAGGCCGGGCATTTTCAGGCTGGCCTAGCAGCGGTAGTGCATTGGATGACCACCAACTGCCTTCAACTTAATGCTTACAAGTCAGAAGTGCTGCTGGTGGGGAAAGACAAGGGGCCTTGGAGTAAGCATTGGTGGCGGGCGTCTTTGGGCAGTGCCCCCATCCCTAAGTTGGTTGTAAAAAACGTAGGGTCTGCTTCGACTCTAATCTTGGGTTTCAGGAGCATAACAAGAAGATCGCTGGCATGTGCTTTGGTCTTCTCCGGGGTTTGAGACCTATGCTGGGCTGCTTTGATTCACCCACCCGCCAGTTGATAGTCCAAGCCAATATTCTGTCCAGGTTAGACTATGCTAACGCACTTATGCTGGGAGCCAACAAGGCGGAAGTTACGCGCCTCTCACGAGTCCAGAACGCAGCTGCCCGAGTCCTACTGCGGCTCCCTAGAATGTGCTCTGCGGCTGGTGCATTGCGGCGCCTGAACTGGTTGCCTATGCCTCAAAGGATTCAATTTAAGGCACTCTGCCTGACCTTTAAAACCTTAAAATGGTCTTCCCCTCCGATTCTGTCTAATCTGTTGATCTTCTATGTACCCACACGCCAGTTACACTCGGCCGAGCAATTCCTGGCTACGGTCCCCCGGGTGCAGTGCCTCAGAGCTGGGGGTCGGTCATTTGGGTACCGAGCCACCAAACTATGGAATTCCCTCCCTTTGCAGATCCGCCAGCTAGACTGTCTTCTGTCCTTCCGTAAAGCTATCAAAACGTTCCTATTTCCTACGGTCTAGCTTCTGGTTTCGTCGGACACAGCTGCAAGCGTCGGGACGCCTCTTCACTGAGGCAACTTTGCGCTATACATTAACAATAACAAGCAACCACAGAAATGCTGAAGGATAAAAAGAGGCTTGGCAAATACTTCTCTGTGATGCCTGCTAGATCTTCCAAGGCGGTGTAGCCATCGCTTCAGGGGCAGGACGGAATGAACCATTTTACTTGAAGGGTCAGAGTCTCAGAGACAGAGTGAATGATACGAGCCTTGTGGACTGGGCAGTTTATATTCTGGTGGAGAGAAATTAATGGCACCATTAATGACTTTAGGCAGTTACTTCACCTCTGTCATCGACGGGCTGCATTATAGAGCAGCACCTAAAGGTATAGTGAAAATGACAAATATACATTTTGTGTAATTAATTTTATCTTGATAGGCATTATGAAAAATCATGGCCAGTAGATGGCAGCAAACAAAGGTTTTCATTGTGGGATTTTATTTGTAAATTGTTAATATGTCAAACAAGTGTGTGTCGTCCCATACACACGTAGCATATCAGGCGGGGATTTTTCAGGCCTTGTGCTAGCTTATCTGAGTCTAGGTGCAGTCTTTATTCTCATTGGCTTTATGACTCCCGTTATATTCAAGCATGGGTTACATATGATTTCCTTCCTGTGGGCGGCTGAGAGTTAATGAAGGTGTCAACTAGTTAATAAAGAATAGCATCCGCGAGCCACGACCAGATGAAGAGCTCCAGGTGGGCTGCTGAAACCATTCAACCAGCTGTGTGCCGTGTTCACTCTCTTAGGAGCCCACACCACAATCACCAAGGAGTACGGCCTGCCCTCCAGCCATTCCCAGTTCATGTGGTTCTTCTCAGTCTACGCCTTCCTTTCACTGTATTTGGGAATGCATCAAATGAACAACGCTCGGATGCTGTGGCTTATTTCCACAAGTATCTATTTTAATTTAAGTTGCTCAGCGCGAAGTATCTGTGGATAATAATAATATTAATATACATTGCTTATTTTTGAATTGAGGCACACAAATGAATGACAAAGCTACCTTAATGCAGTTTATTTGAAGTGATATTTGAAAGAATGAACGGAACGGAGCTCCACGGAATTTCACTGGTTTTTGTACTACTACGCAAAATTTTGCAGAGTACAAGTCCATGAACTCCGCCCACCCTTAGTTTAAACGTAGACTTTTCCTGATAAGTTTTTTTTAAAAGAAAACCTTAGGTATCATTGTTATCTTTGCCCCTGAGTCAAACAACATTGACACTGAATCACCTTAGACTTGTACCATTTCCCAAAGAACCCCAGTACCATCTTGAACTTGTAGGATAATTTCATCACCTGATTAATCGTCAACGAGCTCACAGCAGATTTCATGATTTTTTGTCTTGGAGATAGCATTGCCTTTGCTATTGTTGTTCTACATCAACTAGAACAATGTCCTTTCTTTCCATATTTCTTGGAGGTAGCTTTCCAACCCATGCAACCCTTACAATGGGCATAATGACCATTGTATGTATGTATGTATGTATGTATTGGTAATCTTTTATAGCGCGTGTCTGTCACCCCACGGGTATCCTGGCGCTTTGACTGAAAGGATCCTGCTGCACACCCTACTGATTTAGAACTAGGGAGATGCAGTCCTAGGAAAGAGATGTGTTTTTAAATTTTTCTTGAAAGAGACAAGGTCATTCATACTTCTCAATCCTAGCGGAAGAGTGTTCCATAATCTGGCTGCCGTAAAGCTGAAAGATCGGCCACCCAGCCGTGATCTCAGAACTTTAGGCACCACAGCAAGGTGGGCGGAAGCCGAATGAAGGGATCTGGACGGAGTGTACCAATGGAACATGTTCTGAAGTGGTACTGGGCCTTGTCCGTGAAGGGCCCTAAATACAATACATAAAGATTTAAAACCGATCCGTTGGAGGATCGGTAACCAATGAAGGTCTCTTAATGCCTGAGATGAGGAGTCATGACGGCAGCGAGCAAGCGCTAATTTGGCTGCAAGATTTTGCACCCGTTGTAGTTTTCCTATCAAGGTAGCTGGTGCACCAAGAAATAGAGCATTGCAGTAGTCCAGGTGGCTTACGATGATGCTCCTCACCACCTCTGGCCTACTGTCCATGGGAAGCATCGGGAGGACCTTTCTCAACATGCGAAGCAGTCCCATGCAAGTACTCACTGTTTTATTGACAGCTACATCCAGTTGGAGATTGGACCCAAACATCACTCCCAGGTTACGGACCGAGGTGGTAGACGTAGTCGTGCTTTGGAAGGAAGGTGGCCAGAAATCCGGCGGAAGAGGTCTAGGGACGCGGTCAGTGGTGCAGTGTAAGACTTCTGTCTTAGAGCTGTTAAACTGTAACGAATTCTGGTTCAGCCAGTCCGCAGTTGCGAGCATACAGCGGTGGAAGATGTCAAGTGTCACTGCTTCCTTGCCCTCAAGTGAGAAGACAAGTTGAGTGTCGTCTGCGTAGTTCGTCACCGCTATGCCAAAAGATCTGATCAACGCAACTAGGGGCCGCAAGTACAGGTTGAAGAGGATAGGGCTAACGGCCGACCCTTGTGGAACACCTTGCGCCACTCTTCTGATGTTAGATTTCAACGGTGGCAGTGCCACTACCTGGTGGCGGTTTCCAAGGTAAGATGTGAGCCACTGTAGGGCAAGGCCGGTTACCCCCACTTCCTCTAATCTGTTAATCAGAATTGCGTGACTGACCGTATCGAACGCGGCCGACATATCGAGCAGCACTAAAAAGGCTGCTCTTCCATGGTCGGCTCGCGTCCTGAGGTCGTCAAGTACTGTCACCAGCGCTGATTCCGTCCCATGGGCCGGTCTAAACCCGAATTGGACTTCATCCAGACAGGGCCCAGTCTCCGGGTGTTTAGACAGAGGTTTTGTGACCCACTTCTCCGGAATCTTTATTGGAAACGGGAGCAGGGAGATGGGTCGATAGTTAGCAGGACTAGCCGGGTCCAAGGTGGGTTTTTTAAGTAGAGGGGAAACCACGGCTAGTTTCCAGCAGTCTGGTACCTGTGCTGAGACCAGGGACTGATCACAAATGGCAAACAATGGGGGGAAGAGTTCTTCCCGGAAGAGCTTCCAATGTTTGTGCGGTAATGGGTCTAAAGGTGATCCTGACGATACACTGTTGGCCAGGGAACAGAATTCCTCAAAAGTTGGAGAAGGGAAGCAGTCCAACCTGGCAGTGCTGGAGGTGGAATCTGTGATAGACCCGGGGTACGTTACCGTACGACTCTGAGGATTACCGTCAGATGTTACGCCAAGGTTATTTAGAATGGCTGCGATTTTATCACCACACCTATAACACTTCCCTAGATATTTTCCCACGTTTGCCACCATCTTTCTGAATAAACCGTTATCTACAACCATTTCTGTTTTTTTAGCGCACGGAGACTGATTGTGCTGTTTCCTCCTTACAACTAACACTCCCTTTCTTTATCTTCTCAACACAAACTAGACTATCTTAGAAACTTTTTGCAAGAGTGACCACTTCAGATAGGGAAGGCTCATCTTTTTGCCAAAAACCTTCTCTTGCTTTTTCCACACTACAACCCAATCCCATAATCTTTCATCATTTTTGACACCAAAACAGCAAGATGAGGCCAGTTTTCCCAAAACAGACACATGTTCTTCAACGGATTTGCAAGACCTTTGCATTCGCTTACCAAATTGGTATCATTCTAAACTCCTTGAAACTTTTGGTAGATAATGTAAATCTAATTTCTTCATGCATATTTCGTATTCATTAAAATTGTCGCTTAATTCTGCAGACAATTCAGGTAAATATTCGAATACTTCTTGGCGCTCAGGGCCCAGGCAAAATAGCAGTAAAGACATTTTAAGTTCAGCACTTAAAGAAGTTCCACAAAACCTGGCATAGTTTGCAAAGACATTTTTCAATCTCTTCTATGGAATTTGAGGATCACCAGGGTTTATCAGGAAGAACGGCGGAGCAGGAGCATTCTGCATGGTAGCACAATATGGAATTATTCCAGATGTTATGGAGACGATACTAATAAAAAATAATGAGATATAATATTGACTTTAAGCATTACGCAACACTTCTAATGAATTTATGAAGTGGATGGTGTGCCCGTCTTCGAGCTCAAAATTGAGGATTAAATGGTGTGCCCGTCACTGAGCACGAAATTGTCAAGATGCAAAGAGAAGCGCAAATGTAAAAGGTGTGCCTAACACAGGGCACAAAATAGAAGAAATGTAGGGAGAAGACTACAAACTTCACAACACTGTGGGTGACCAAAAGGAAAGTTTCCATCAATTTTAATGGTGTGCCCGTCACCAAGCAAGAAATTGACGAGATGCACAGTTTCCTAATCTGATATGCTGTTCACTGTGTGTGACAAAAGGAAAACTCTTTGACAAGGTTAAAGGTGTACCTGTCACCGAGCATGAAACTGACGATTTTCACAGTAAATGCAATCTTCCCAACTAGTTAAAATGGCCACCGATTTACAGGATTTACAGGGGAGCACTTTAGGTACCCCCTCGGACAACAACACAGCGGAAACAAGAAGGCCCCCATCAGTCGCTTTCTGACAGCCTTTCCATGCCGAACAGGCCAGCACGGAAAGGCTGTGGAAAACCCACTTTGTAATCCCGATGGCGGAAATGCTGTTCATAGGCGATTACAGTGCGGTTCCGACTGGCAGGAAGACTCCGAGAGCAGGTAGGATCCGATCCAGAATGACCAGTGGTTTACGTTCAGACCGCCGGCATCAAAATGGGTGGTCGGAACCCAACCCAACCGTGTCCATCAGAAAGCATCCGACCGTGTCACTCAGAAAGCCTCCGACCACAGTCGGAAAGCTTCCGACTAGCGGTCGGAGGCTTTCTGACCGACATCGTATTCGACCCTTAAGACGGGCTTCAGAAGAAATACAATTAAGTTTGTTGAGAATATCTCTGCCCAGCAGGGTGGTCGTAGAAGTGGAAAAGAATGCTTATCACTAATAGGTCCTTCAAAAATGGACACACGATCTGTAATGTGGTGGGTAACTCATTGATTGGAAATACCAGCTGCATCTATGGACAAGCTCAGGAGAGGCGGATTTCAGAGATTTTGAGTGCTGATTGACTTGCATCTGTATGATTAAGGGAGTGTTGTGCTTACCATTGATGACACAGTCTACATAAGGGTTCTTTAAACCTAATGGTATTATGGGATTTATTTAACAGTTTGAGCCTATTGGGCTATCCTGAAACTCGGGTGTAGAGGTTCTGAACCGAGGGTGACACCAGAAGAGGTGTTAGGACAATCTCGCTTCCAATTCCCCGGCTAACTACATGCCAAATAAGAACCTCCTGGTCCATGGCCTATCCCCAGTCCCTCCCGTTTTCCCTTCCAATTCTCCAACTTCCCTGACTTCCTAAGCTTCTGTTCCAGTGTAGCTTTCCGTGCCTTGCTCATTTGATCACCCACTGTATGTTCTACAATCTCAATTCAGCATTCTCTTTCTTTTTCTCCTATGACGGGATACAGTGGGTCACAACAGTCACTAACTCAGATAACTTCTTAGTCTGCCATCAAATAAATAAAGTAGTCTGAACAGTCAGTGACAATGCCTGCACAAAAGCAGGGCCCATAACTTCCTGAGCCATCTATGTTAGACAAGCTAGGCCCTAGTACCTTTCAAACACATTCTTAAGCCTGTCCAAATAATTCGCTGGTGCCTCCCCCTTATTCTGCTTGCAGTTAGAAATTTTAGTGCAGTCAGTTTTTATTAGGCATATCTCCAGGATTTTATTTATCCATTTATTTCATTTTAAAAGTTTTGAATAGTCTGAACACGACCCATGCGGGTATCAGAGCGCTTTAGACGTGTTCTGAGAGCAGAGACTTATGGAAACCAATAAGGCTCCCAGGATATAGGAGAGATCACCACAAAATATAGATTTCCTTCAACAATGAATCCTTTTCCACATTTAACTCTGCATCATTCTCAGGATCCACTCTCGGCCATGGTGATTTCTCCACTAATCTCTCTTTCACCTCACTTGGCACTATCAGGTGTAACAATTGGTTCAAAACTGCTCAGGTGGGCAGGTACACTTCAAACAAACTCCTAAATCTTAACAAAGCTGATTCCAGTTTGCTGGAATATTGGTGAATTGTTTCTGTATGCTCATTATGTTAAGGGAGTACAGGAAATGTGATCCACAATTCTCCTGCTAAGTGGTCCCTTAGAGAGAGAATAGCTGAAAGGGGTTGGGCCTCTTCAGCACCACTTGAGTGCAGAGAATGGTAGGCTGTCTAGACAGCAGCCCTGTGGTTTGTCTCAAACTTTCAAGAGTGATTGTATTTATTTTTATTTATTTATTTATTTATTGAAGTTTTATATAGCGCAGGCTTCAGCCAAGGGTATCAGAGTGCCTAACATTGTAGGTATGATAGTCAAAAGAATACGGGACAAATGTATCAAAAAAAGCAATTAAGTAAAGTACACAAAAATAACATAATGAAAGGAATAGTTATTGGAGAGATCAGATAAGGAAAGATCAGCAAGCAGATATAACATTTAGAGGATGTCGTAACGGATTATTATACTATACGCATTCAGCTAGGTTAATTTAACAGACTCAGGCTGGCAGGTATGGTTCATGAGTAAGGTGAGATGAGAGTTGAATTGAGTTGTGAAGATGAGGGTAAAGGTTATAAGGGGAGAGTTGGGATGAGAGGAGAGAGGTAGAGATGGGAGGGGTTTTCTCGTAAGTTTATTGTGCCGGGCATATATGGTTTGGGGAGACGGTTAAGGTAAGGGGTAGAAATGAAAGGAAGGACGGGTATGGGGTGAGTGGAGGAAAGAAAATTGGGGAGGGAGTGGGTGTAGTAAGTGTAGTACGCAAGGGCTTACGAGCCCCAGTATTTGTTGAGCATGTGTGTTTTGAGGTCTTTTTTGAAGTTGAGATAGGAGGGCTTTTCTCGTAAATTTTTAGGCAGGGCATTCCAGATGCTTGGGGCCTTTCCAGAGAAGGAGCAGGATTTTGAGATTTGTTTTTTTTAAAAGAGGGGGGATGAATGAATGAATGAATGAATGAAGCAATACTTGTATAGCGCTATCTACCCGGAGGCCTCGTAGCGCTTATGACAGAAACTCAATTAGCAAGGGCTCAGGGCAGGTCAACAGAATGTAGTATACAAGTGTGTTTTTAAAGTTTTCCTAAAGGAGAGATGGTTTAAAGTTTCCCGCAGAGGCAGAGGAAGAATGTTCCATAGCTTTGCCGCAGTGTGTGAGAAGGAGCGGCCACCCCATCGAGCCTTCTTGACTCTGATGGGAGTAGCCAACTGGGAGGAGCTGGACCGAAGAGAACGAGATGGAGCATAGGGAGTGACCAGGGACTGAAGAATTGCAGGGCCAGTGCGATGGAAGGCCTTGTGTAAAATACACATGGCCTTAAATTGTATTCTTCCAGCTATAGGAAGCCAGTGAAGTTCCCTCAAAGCATTCCTCGCTGACTGCCAACGGGGAAGGTTGTAGAGTAAACGGGCTGCACTGTTTTGGGCGACTTGGAGCCTATGAATGGTATAGGCAGGAGCTCCCATATAGAGGACATTCCCGTAATCCAGGCGGGATAGTATAAGGGCCTGGATCAGGATCCTCCTTGCCTGAAATGGGAGCAGAGGGAGCACCCTCCGTAGCATCCTCATCAACCCAAAACAGGTAGCCGCAGTCTTCGTAGCTTGTACTGAAAAGTTCAGGTCGGTATCAAGCCAAATCCCTAGGCTTTTTATTTGAGGTTTGGGCGTAGGGGGTGGGCCTAGACATGGAGGCCAGGAGGATGCAAAGCCCGAGGGGGAGGAATTGCCCAGCAAGATGACGTCTGTCTTCTCCCCGTTGAGTTTTAAACATGAGGATTGCATGAGGAGAAGAGAGTTGGTGCAACCCGCTTTGTCGAGTTTATTGGAGAGGTAAGGTAGGGTTTTTTGGTAGAGGGCTTTATGCGTAATGCAGGCTATTTTAAAGGATGAACATCCTTCAATAGGAAGCCATTTGAGGGCCTTGAGGGCAGGTGATATGTGATCAAAGCGTTTGCAGTCTGTTGTGAGCCTAGCTGCTAAGTTGAGGACGGATTTGAGGGGGGTAAGGTGAATTTTGGGAGTTCCGGCGATTAAAGCATTTCCGTAGTCGATTTTAGAGAGGTCTAAAGATTGGACAATCAATTTGAAATCTTCTGCAGGGATAAACGGTTAGATTTTTTTAAGATGACGGAGTGTGAGGAGAGCTCCCTTAGCCGGGTTTTTTATATAGGAATTGAGTGTTAGCTCTCTGTTGATGGTGATGCCAAGAGATTTAACTGATTCAGCGAGGGATAAAGAGCAGTTGAGGGCATTTAGGTCAGTGATCCAAGACTGAATGGGGAGAGGATTGTTTGTAGGAGTGAAGAGGATGATTTCAGTCTTGCTGGTACGAGTTTAAGTTGATTGGAGTAGAACCAAGCTTGAATCTTGATTAAGGCAGAGTTGAGGTGGAGAATATCGGCGTGTAATTTAATTTTATAGTACAGTTGGGTGTCATCAGCATACGGTTGGTAATTTATTCTGGCTTGTTTGAGTATGAGGGCCAGGGGTTCCCTAAAGAGGTTGAAAAGTGCAGGTGAGAGAATTGATCCTTGGGGGACACCAAGGGAGACAGGTGTGGGGCAGGAGAGGTGGTTTTGTATTTTAACTTGTTGAGTTCTGTGTTGGAAGTAGGAGGTAAACCAGTTAAGACAGCGCCATTTAAGCCGAACCGATCTTGGAGCACCTTAAGCGAGGTTGAGTGGTTTACTGTGTCAAATGCAGCGGTAAGATCGAGAAGAATGAGTATGCAGGACTCTCTCATATCCAGGGCGAGGTGGATATCATCTACTATATTAAGCAATGCTGTTTCTGTGCTGCGACATTTGCGGTAACCGGATTGAAGAGTGTTTAGTAGGTTGAAGGAGTCAATGTGTTTATCTAATTGGAGAAGGGGGAAGTTAGAGATGGGGCGCAGGTTATTAGGGTCATTAGGGATGGTTGTGATTTGTCCAAGCTGGAGGGAAACTGAGATGCACCCCGTGGAAAGTGAGGAATTGATGATATTGGTCCAGTAAGGGGCGATGATATGTTTTAGTTCATGGACGAGGGAAGATGGCAGGGGGTCTTTTGTATGAGAAGATGGTTTAAGTTTGGATACGATGTTAAAGACTTCAAGTTCTGATACGGATTGAAGTTATGCCAAGAGGCATTGTTTTTAAGCTGAGGTTTAGTGGGGCTAGCTTCAGGTAGAGTGAGACCTCTGCAGCTTGTTTTGTCCTTGCAGCTCAGAACAGGTTATGTTATGTTATGTTATGTTAAAAGAATTTGGTACCGCGCACATACACCAATTGGTTTCTTGGCGCTCAAAGACCAGTGGTTAAGGGCACAGGGGGGTGGGTGCAGCTAGCCATGGGCAAGGCGGAACAGATATGTTTTCAGGGATTTACGGAAGGAAGAATAGTCGGGGCTGAGCCGGATAGAAAGAGGGAGGGAGTTCCAAGTGGACGGGGCAAGAAAAGAGAAACAGGCACCACCGTGCTTCTTGCGGTTGAACCTAGGAGTGATCAGAAGATTGCAAGCAGAGGATCTGAGGTGTCGAGAGGGAACATAGGGGTGCAAACAGAGGGAGATAAAGACAGGAGCAGAGGCAGAGAGAGATTTGAAGATAGTACATCCCATTTTGAAGATGCAACGTTGCGCAACAGGGAGCCAGTGTAGGGTTTTCAGCAACGGGGTGACATGTTGGTGTTTGGGCTGCTGAAAAATTAATCTGGCTGCCTGGTTTTGCACCAGTTGGAGGCGTTGGAGATGGTATGCCGGAATCCCCACGTATATACAGTTGGCATAGTCTAAACGTGAGGTGACCAGGGCCATGATAACAAGGGTGAGAGCCTCTGGTGATAGGAATCTTCGGATCTTCCCAATTCTGCGGAGATGGTAAAAGCAGGCCGAGGTAACAGCGTTGATGTGCGGCCGCATCGAAAGGTCGCTGGAGATGGTATCACCAAGGCTCTTCACAGAGTTAACTGGGCAGGGAGGGGGGCCAAGGGCAGGGGGCCAAAAGTTGGAAGTCCAAGGATGTGGGTGCCCACCAATCAGGACCAGCTCTGTCTTGCTCGGATTGAGCTTCAGCTGGCTGAAGTTCATCCACTCGTAGATGGTAAGGATTGAGGTTTGGAAATTAGAGCCGGAAAGAGGGGAGGGGTCGATGGGAAAGATAAGTTGCAGATCATTTGCGTAGTTAAAAGTGGTAACAGAAGAATGACGAAGAGAAACAAGGAGGGGCTGCATATAAAGATTAAACAGGAGGGGGGACAAGGCAGAACCCTGGGGAACACCACAGGAAAGTGAAATACGGGGAGCAGAAAAGGAAGACAGATGTACCGATTGGGAGCGTAGTTGGAGAAAGGATACAATCCAAGACAGGGCCAGGCCAGAGATGGCAGCATTTCTGACACGGTCGACCAAGATGTCGTGGTCGACCATGTCAAAAGCGGCCGAGAGATCAAGTAACACTAGGGCCTGGGCCAAGTTCTTATCAGCCCCCTGTCTCAGCGTGTCCATAACCGCCACCACCACTGCCTCCGTAGAATGGAACGGTCTAAAACCTGCCTGTTGATCATCGAGGAAATGAGTTTCCTCGATGAAAGTACTCAGGCAGCGGGTGACGTAGGTTTCCAGAACCTTCCCCAAATAGGGGAGGAGGGAAATAGGTCGGTAGTTGCCCAGGACCGCAGGGTCAGAACCGTGTTTTTTTAAAATAGGTACCACAACAGCGCTTTTGAAAGCGGTGGGGACAGTGCCTGTGGAGAGTGAGCGGTTTAGAAGGTCAAGGGGAGGGCCTGGACAGGCCATAAAGGCATCTCTTAGGATTTGAGGAGGGCAACAATCATTAGGGGAACCGGAGTCAACAACCTGGAGTAGTGAGCGAAAAGTATCCAGGGAGATAGGGGGGAATGCATGCAGGGAATGAGGATTCGGAGAAGGAAGGGCGCTGGCCTGAGACATGGTAGTAGGGGGGATATTGTTTTTAATCATAGAGATTTTATCAGAAAAAAAAGCATTAAGGGAGTCACACAGAGTTTGCGAGGGTTGAGGCTGAGGTGTAACACGGTCAGGTAGGGAGAGTTCAGCTACAATTGAGAAAATTTCTTTTGTTCTGGATGCAGAATTATTAACTTTCTGAGAATAGTGGGAAGATTTGGCCAAAATAATAGATTTTTTATAGGATTTTAGTAAATCGATATAAATAGATTTTAATAGAGGATCATAATTACGCCTCCAACGGCGCTCAGCCTGTCTAAGAAGGAGTTTGTCAGCCTTCAGTTGATCGGTAAACCAGCGCTGAGCGTCGTGAGGGCGTTTAGATTTAATAATTTTAACGGGAGCGACCACATCACTGGCTAGAGACAGCCATTGGTCCAAAGTGGCTGCTTGAGAGTTCAAGTCAGGGAGGTCAAGAGGGAGTGTGGAAGTAAGGGTCGAATGAAAAAGGGAAATATCGGCGTGCTTCCAGTTACGTGCCGAAAAGTTGGAGGCTGGTGGGGGGCGGGTAGGAGCTAATAATTTTAGGGAGAAAGAAATAAAAAAATGATCGGACCAGGTGCAGGGATAGACCACAGGAGAGGAGATATCCAAATTGGTGGTCCATACCTGGTCCAAAGTGTGGCCCTTGTTGTGGGTAGCGACAGAAATATGTTGTCAAAAAATTTAAACCAAGTAGCAGATCGGTGAATTCAAGTGAGAGAGAGGATTCAAGGGGGTCTAGTGGCCAATAATTGAAATCGCCAATGATCAAGACCCTGGCAGAGTTGATGGTGAGCTGCGAGATTAGATCGCTGAACAAGGATGGGAAGGAGGGCATATTGACAGGGGGACGATACACTAAGACACAAATAAAAGAGTGTGTGGGAGAAGTGAATTTCAGCGTAAGAATGTCAGAATTTAGTATGGGGGTAGTTGTTAAGGTAGTGAATTGTAGGTTCGAGCGGATGATGGCAGCAACTCCACCGCCAGGTCTACCGGATGTCCTATTGGAATGAAGAATATAGTAGCCCGAGGGTAGGCCAGCTAACTAGCCCTTGGAGTCACTCAGGTAGCCTGGGATGAAAGATGCAGTCCAGTCCTCCTTGTTACACAGCACAGCAGGTCTCAAGCAGCAGGACAGTCCATCTTCTGTAGTATCGACAGGTCCAGGAGTGAACTGAAGAGTGGGTCTGAGAGCCCTATTTTTATACTTGGTGCCCCTTTGAAGTGGAAGGAATGTCTAGAGTTTTCCCCCTAGAGGTGTCTGGAATTTCCTCCCTCCCTGCTCTGGTCCCAGTCTGTATGCAGGCACAATAGGCTAGTGTGAAGTCCTTTGTGCATTAGATTAGGCGTTGTCTTTGAAGTGCAACTGTGACAGGTAGCAGGTGACAGCTCTGCTCTTCTCAAGATATCCCATCCTGCCAACACCAAGGCATATTGTGATAATGTCTGGTAAAAATTGTAAAAATTGATAAATTGATACTTGTATAGCGCACTACCCACCCGCAAGGGTCTCAAGGCGCTTGTACGAATACCGCTGTGGAACCCATCCTGGCTTTCCCTGTGAGGCGTCCACTCCTGGGCACCCCCAAGGTGGAGGCCAGGCATCCTTAGCGTTGTGGGGGCCGTTGTGGAGATTAAGCAAGCTATTGCCCAGAGTTGCAGAGTGGGACTCCATGATTGGAATAGGCACCGAGGCGAGAATTATCAGGTCCATGGAATTTTTTAGCCCAAGACCCGCCGAGGCGGGGAATTGAACCCTGATCCCGGGCTAGACCTCTGCATCAGGGTCTGCCGCACAAAGGCCAACTGCCAACTACACCTAGTCGTGTGACTCAGGAAACAGTCTGCAGGCACCAAATGGTTAGAGCAATAAAATATCAATTTTCTAAAACCAGCCTTTTCAGAATTTTGTCTTAAAATCTGACTACCATTAAAGAGGGTTTTAAATTAGAATTCTTCAGACACCAAACATGATATTCCAAACTACTCCCATGCAAAGGTTATCACTTATTAAATGTAAGGAGCTAACCCAATGTTGTCCTATGGGAGAGATGGGCCTAACAATAGTCAAAGATACATTTGAGAGTTTTTCACTACTAATCAATCAATCAATCAGGGTTTTGTAGAGCACATTACTCACCCGTTAGGGTCTCAAGGTGCTGAAGGGTTGGTGTGAGCACAAAAGATACACTGATGATGGACGGAATGCAGAGCAAATCAAACATTCACCCCCAGTCAATAGATCTGGGATAAATACATTGTTCTTTTGCTCACCATGCCACCCCAGTTTAGACACCGCCATATGCAATCAGTCTTGACCCTGTGCCTCATGGAAACAGTCCAGCCCAAATTGCCAAGCCAGGCTCTCCTTGGACTGGAAATAAGCATCCAGGGACCGGTTTCAGGACATCAACCCTCATCAGCCAGGCTAGCTTGAATCCAGTGACACAGTGAGTCCGGGACCCACATCTAGGCATAACCGGCACACTTAGGGCAAGAAAATATAAGACAACCAGATGATGGACCGAATGCAGAGCAAGTCAAACATTACCCCCAATCGATCGTTCTGGGTTAAATCCATCATTCTTTTGTTCACCATGCAACCCGAGTTTAGACCCAGCCATATGCAATCAGTCTAGCCCCTGTGCCTCATGGAAACAGTCCAGCCCAAATTGCCAAGCCAGGTTCTCCTTGGACTGGAAATAAGCATCCAGGGACCGGTTTCAGGACATCAACCATCATCAGCCAGGCTAGCTTGAATCCAGTGACACAGTGAGTCCGGGACCCACATCTAGGCATAACCGGCACACTTAGGGCAAGAAAATATAAGACAACCAGATGATGGACCGAATGCAGAGCAAGTCAAACATTACCCCCAATCAATAGATCTGGGTTAAATCCATCATTCTTTTGTTCACCATGCAACCCGAGTTTAGACCCAGCCATATGCAATCAGTCTTGCCCCTGTGCCTCATGGAAACAGTCCAGCCCAAATTGCCAAGCCAGGTTCTCCTTGGACTGGAAATAAGCATCCAGGGACCGGTTTCAGGACATCAACCATCATCAGCCAGGCTAGCTTGAATCCAGTGACACAGTGAGTCCGGGACCCACATCTAGGCATAACCGGCACACTTAGGGCAAGAAAATATAAGACAACCAGATGATGGACCGAATGCAGAGCAAGTCAAACATTACCCCCAATCAATAGATCTGGGTTAAATCCATCATTCTTTTGTTCACCATGCCACCCGAGTTTAGACCCAGCCATATGCAAATCAGTCTTGACCCTGTGGCTCCTGGGAACAGTTCAGCCCAAATAGCCAAGCCAGGTCCTTCCGAGACCAGAAACAAGCATCACAGGTTTCAGGACATTACCCCTCATCAGCCAGGCTGATCACACAGTGAACCCGCGAACCACTTCTGGCATACCCGACGCACTTAGGGTGAGAAAACAATAGACACACAGATGATGGACGGAATGCAAAGCAAATGAAACATTCACCCCAGACAATAGATTTGAGCTAAATCCATCTTTTTTTTGCTCACCATGCCACCCCATTTTAGGGGTGGATGTAAGCAGCTCCATTGTGTTTATTGAAATAGCCAATTCTTGATGTCCTTCCTGAATTGGTGCAGTGTTGGGCTTCGCCCGAGGGGAAGGAGGAGATCATCCCATGTCTTGGCTGCGAGGTAGGAGAAGGACCTTCCACTGGCTTTGGTCCTGTAAAAGCATGGGATGGTGGCTAAGAAGAGGTCAGCTAAGCAGAGGTTTCTCTTGGGGGCATTAAAGGAGATGCGGTCATTGAGGTATTGCAGTCCGGTGTTGTGGAGGGCCTTGCAGGCGTGCGCGAGCCACTTGAAAGTTATTGTTCTTTCGATGGGGAGCCAGTGGAGGTCGCAGAGGTGTTGGGTAATGTGGTTGTGCCGTGGGATATCGAGGATTAGTCTGGCTACAACGTTTTGGACTGTCTGGAGTTTTGCGGATGAGTTTTCTGTTGATTCTGGCTTATAGGGTGTTATCGTAGGCTATTTTGATGTTCTCTAGATCTGTGCTCCTCTCTTTGTCTTCCTTCTCTGCCTGCCATTTGATCTTATTCATCCCAATCATTCTTGGATCTAAAATCTTTATCCTGTTTAAATTCTCCGCCAAGAATCTACTGTCAGGAAAATTAGAAGCAGTGGCTAGATACTGTTTTGAAACTTTGCTGAGGAGGAGGCATCATTGCTATGGTATGTAGGATGTGCTTTGGATGTAACTATAATTTCATTTCTAATTCACCAAAATATATATCACTGCACCATTCTTTTCTAGGATGAGTTCCCACCGCTCTACACTTTTATATTTCTTAAGTTTCATCGTAAGGTGCTGTAGTAGTATCTTTACTTTCTTTAAGCTGTTTTTACAGTTGCATTTACACTTCTTTCTCCAGGATGAGGTCTTTGATCACACCCACAAGCTGCTCAATGATATTTTCTATTTCACTCAGTTTGCTTCTCACATCTCTTTGTGAATTCTCCACTTTTGTTTGAAATGTGTTTTTCCTTTTGAACCTTATGAGGTGTAGCATCAGTGAGATACCTAGGTTGTCATGGGGGCCTAGTAGAAGCAAAGTGACTGGTACTCCTCCCTAGGGTGACATCTGAGTCTGTCAGCAGACACTGACACTTCTCAGCCTCCTTAAGAATAGTCTAGATCTGCCATATCAAAACTCACTGCCATTCTCATGCACACTCTATTATATTTCCACTCCCTGCTCTGCATTTTTGGCAGTCGAGGACAATAGGTTAGGCTCTTATAATTTGTGTGCACATAAAGACATAACATACAAGGATTCCACACTCACACTGCTGCCCTTACATAGACACGCCTCTAAGACTGCACTCACAGAGGCATACATGCATTACTTTGCACTCACACAGACACAACTTTCAACCTATAGACCACTTTCCCTGAATTCACAAAGATAATGTTAATCCTGCATTCACAAAGGGATACACCTTAAAATCTACTCACAAACCATGGGGGCACTTTTTCAAGAAAATGGTGCAGCGCGGTGCTACAAGCAATTTTGCTACATTGGGCTACGTAATTTTCTAAGTGATAGAAATGTGCTGTATTTACAACAATACTCACCACTGCACGGAAAAAAAGCAGCTAAGCCCCAGCAAAGGTACTGGGGTGCAAGGGTGTCTGTGTTGCATGGATGATTGTTGTTGTGCAGGAAAGGAAACCTTCCTGCACAAAAACAATCATCAATTGCGTTTTGCTAGTTGCACCACTCTCATCCCTCCCCTGGGTGGCTAATGTCTTTTGCACTGCCTCAGATTTACAGATCCTTGGAAATCTGGAGCAGGGTCAAAAAGCAATAGGTATTGCAACAGAACGCCCACAGCACACATTGCACACCCTTTTGCCACAGAAAATTGCATTGAGGAGGACCATATTTTCAAGGCGGCATTAAACCATGCAAAGTAGCTTAGTGCCACCTAGTAACTATGGAGCAGGGCACAGTGCCACCAGAGCATCCCAAACTGTGAAACTCGGGTGGCGCAATGCCCTTGTAAATATGCCCCATGGTGACTATCCTGTATTCACACAAGCACACTGGTCACATACTGGTACACCACATACTAGGAATGAGCAGAGGAGGCACAGGTTGAGTTTCTAGTGCATCGGTAAACTAGTGAAATCGAAAGCTGTTGAGGTAAGCTACACTGAAGCCAGAATGTCCATTGAGGTTAGTTGATCTTCCATCAGTCCCACACAGAAACTATGTGAATCTGATTTGTTGGGGAGAAGAGTCTTGGCATTAAAAAAATCCCACATGTCTTCTAAAAAACAAGATGGTGGTTTTCTTTGCAGTTCATGCATATAAAGAAAATATAAGCCAACTAAACGGTGAGGGCATGTGCATCAATACAAATATTAAAAAGTAAAGCTTGGCACTGGTCTGCCATCTTGGAACAGTAAAAAATGAAAGAGTACGTAAAATAACTTGCATCTCTTGAAGGTGCGCCAATTTAGCGAGTGTTTCACTGAGTGTGCCTTCAACGTGTTAGTCATTGCATTATCATTGTATCTGAAAAGGGCATCACTATTGGAGTTTAGCTGTTAAATGTCAATCTGCAGGGCACTTGGAACCTGGTTGACAGTAGTAAGCTGATTTTATGAGCCATTTAAGGTTACATTAGTAGTTTTGCCTGCCTTTTGATGTTTATTATAGTGTCTGACTTACTTTTAATAATTACTTTGCAGATTCCTATCTTGTTCTCAAGCTAATTCTATCCATTCCATATGTATAATTTTTCATATTAAATTATCATTAACTAGGATTTAGTATATTCTCTTGCTCTTTGTCGATTCCTGTACCTGTTTAATTTGATTATACTTGTATTAGTGAAATATGGTTTCCAATTCTTTCATTTCTCTTTTAAGTAAAAACGTTTGGGATTCATAGGACCTGATTTATGGTTTTAGCCGGACAGAGTAGTGTCCATAAGTGTGAAGGAGGACATTACCTCTTCCACCCTGACAGACTACTGCCTATCAGATTTAGGAATGACCACCTGCCAGCCGTCATTTCTGTGCATTGTAAGGAATCGCCGTCACTGTGGTTCCTCTCAGTGTACTTAGGGTGACCAACCGTCCGTAAATTTCACGGACAGTCCGTAAATTGGACCTCACGTCCGTTGTCCGTGAGGATCCTTTTTACGGACGCCTTTTGTCCGTAATTTTAGCCATCGCAGGGAGCAGCACTGCTCCCTGCGAGAAGCCTTAGCACCTTGATGGGGTCGCTGAGCACACCTTTCCGCCCATTGTCATTCTGTTTGGGGCTAATTGCCACATACAGAATGACAATGGGCCTGTCTGAAGTGTTACTGCATGCGGTGGCCTCCTCCTGCCTTGGTCTAGGGCAGCGCATTTTGTTAGTTGAAAGGACTGTGCAAACACACAAATTGCTCCAGAATCCAGTTCATTCAAAGAAGCTGGTGAAACAAGTTGAGAAGAAGGGGCCCGGGCTAGAGTTCTTTCAGTCTCATCATTTTAGAAAAGTGCAGTTTCAATATTATATTGAACAAAGCCATGGTTGCTTCATTTTTAGTTTATGCATCTAACAACCATTGACAAAGCCAATACTTCTGGCTTGTTGTAGGTGTACCGTTACAAAGGCTCAGCTCATAATTAATATGAAATAGTTGGCGAGTGAGTAAGTGAAGGGATGGATGGATGGATGGATGGATGGATGGATGGATGGATTGGTGAATGGATTTTTGAAAAGGTGAATAGATGGATAATAGGCGAAAGGATGGATGGATGAGAGAAAGGGTGGATGATCGGTGAGTGAATGGGTGGATGGATGAGAGAAAGGATGGATGAGTGATAGGGTCAATGGATGGATTCATGAGTGGATGAGTAGAAGGATGGGTGGATGGATGGAAGGAAGGATGGCTAAGTGAAAGGGTCAATGGAGAGAAAGGGAGGATGGGTGGATGACTGAAAAGGTGAATGGGTGGAAGGATGAATGACTAGATGGATGAGTAAGTGAAAGGATAGCTGGAAATGGCTGGATGGAAGAGTGGATGGATTCGTGTATGGATGGATAGGGTGAAAAGGTGGATGGATGGATGAGTGAAAGTGTGAATGGAGAGATGGATGAGTGAAATGATGACTGGAAGGATACACAATGGCTAGGTTTGCAAATGGATGAATATGTTTTGATATAAATGGGATTACTTTTATACTATTGTGCGACCTCCTTTGATGTGTCTGTAAAACCTACCTTTTGTCCCGAAGATTTGTCCTGAATTTTGACCCCCTGTCCTGAATTTTTGTCCTGAATTTTGACCCTTTGTCCTGAATTTTTACACTCACCGTCCTGAATTTGGACCCGTGACAGTTGGTCACCCTAAGTGTACTAAAGGTTTGGTGGATGGCTGCTGTCGTTTTTGACAGCCGCTCAGCAATTTGTTTGTTTTCCAGGATCAAACTCCTAAAGTTGGGGGCAGGGGCTGTTTCTGAAAAACAATAAGCTAATGACCCCACATCCTGGTATTTTTCCTGTAATGTGTGTGGTCATTATTCTTTTTCCTTTTCCTCAAAGGCAGATTTTCTTGGTTGTACAAACAGGAAAAAAGGACATTACACCTTACACCCTGAAGAGACCTCGCAGTGTAATATTCTTCCTCTGACTGCCCCTACTCCATTGTTGGAAGGTCAGCCCATTTATAAATGAGGTGGGTGTACTGAGGGTTTAGCAAGCTGATTTCTCTATTGTGTCACAATCCATCTAACTACACACACCTCAGTGTTATGTAAGATCAACAGACACATTTATTTTACGATTTAGTTCACTAAAAACAACCTTGCTGTGTGTGGTGATCTTGCTAAGTAAAAAACAATACTGAAGTATTATTAACGAAATATGTTTCAAATGTTTGAACTAAAAAAAGATCACAATCAATGGTTTGGAAATGTTCTGTATTGAAAATGTAAAGTGCCATACTAGCTCTAACAAAATTCAACCAAATATTACGTGGCACAGAAAGAATAAATTGAAATTTCTGATTTTGTAAAGCAATAGATGAATCATATATACAAAACGTCAAACAAGCTTTAAATAAACAAGGTTATTCACAAATGAAAATTACACTTATGATTAATTTACATGTATTTTACTCTTAAATGTTTGAGTAATTTTACTGCGTTTGACTATCCAAAATCATATTGTAAAATTCCTCAAATGTGTAGACCTACAAGTCTGAAAAAATGGTGGAGCCAAATTTATGAGTCTCGGTTACTACAAAAAAAATATAGTAAGTCCAGCACCGCACATGGAAAGCCAATGGTACTGCAACACCCGCCCACAGAGAATTATGATATGAAAAAAATATAAACAAAATTAAATGACTAGAATTCAGTGGTACAACAATATATAAACATTGTACATATTTTGTACTCAATATTTCAATAACTTTTTTGCATTAAATATTGAACCTAACAATGTGTAATGTTATATGGATTTGTAGAGCGCAGTAATCACTCAAAGGATGTCCAGGTGCTGGAGCATGTGTGCAGGTTGACTGCTAAGGGTTAGTTGAAAAGCCAGGTCTTCAGCCTCTTGTGGAATTCAAGAAGTGAGGAGACTGCCCTGATGTGTGAATGTAGGTCGTTTCAGTTTTTGGGTGTAATGTAGGGGAAGGCTAGCCCACCTGTTCTGTTTTTGCAGATAAAGGGATTGTGTGAGAAGGAGAGTGAGGCTGAGCACAGGTGTCTGGTGGGTTGGTGAAAGTGAAGGCAGCAGTTGAAGTATGCTGGTCCTATGTTATGAAGTGCCTTGTATGCATGTGTGAGGGGTTTGAATTGGCAGCATTTGTGTATTGCAACTAATGGAGTTTACTGAGGTACAGCGAGATGTGTGTGCCATGTGGAAGGTCCAGGATGAGTTTAGCTATGGCATTCTGGATGGTCTGAAGTATGTGGAGGAGGTGACTGGAGATTCCGGCATAGAGTGCGTTGTGTGGTTTAGTGTGGCGAGTGAATTGACAACATTATGTACGGAGGTGAATGACTTATAATAATTTAAAGGTGGTGCATAAAATATACGTTCTAATTAGAAGTCTAACTTTATGATTAGTAATGTTTGTGTAGTTCCATTAGCTTTGTATTAAAATAGTAAATGACATATGTAAGTTATAACTATAACTTTATGATTTCTAATGTTTGTGTACTTTAAGTTGGGATTATATAGGAAGAATAAAGTTTTCCTAACTATAACTTATCCTTAACCTTTGTTGTTTTTCATAAAACATCTATGGTTTTAGTTTTTTAATAAAAATATGTTTTAAATTGTAGCATGTACTGTCATCAAGTTGAGTGTCATTAAGTGGAGTGGCACACTGTACAGTGGAGGAGAGTGTCGTAAAATAGAGTGGAGTAGAGAAAAATTGGAGTAGAATGAAGTGGCATGTTATACAGTGGAGTGGCGTGTTGTACAATAGGGTCAAGTGTCTTACAGTGGAATGACGTTAAGTGGTGTCTCGTAGAGTGGAGTATAACTGAGTAGAATGGCATAGAGTGGAGTAGAGTGTTGTACAGTGAAGTGACATAGGGTGGAGTGGCATACAGTGAATGGCATGTAGTTGAGTGGCTTAAAGTCGAGTGGTGAAGAGTGGAGTGCCATATAGTGGAATACCATAGAGTGGATTGAGGTAGAGTGCAGTGGCATATCGTGGAGTGGTGTACAATTAAATACCATACAGTGAAGTGATGGTGAGTTGGGCGGCATAGAGTCAAATAGCATAAAGTGAGTGGTGTATAGTTGAGTGACGTTGAGTGGAATAGCATAGCGTAATGGGCATAGAGTGGCATAAGTTAAGTGGTGTACAGTGATATAGCATAAAATGGAGGGGCATATAGTAGAGTGGCATACAGTTGAATGGTATAGAGTGGAGTGGCATGGATTGGAATAGCATAAAATGTAGTGCCATACAGTGGAGTGGGATAGAGTTAAGTGCTGTAGAGTGGTGTAGAGTGAAATAGCATGGAGTGCTATACAATGGACTGGTATAAGGTGAAGTAGCACATAATGGAGTTCCAAAGAGTAGAGTGTAGTAGAGTGGAATACAGTAGGGTGGTATGGGGTAGAGTGAAGTGGTGTAAACCTGAGTGGCATAGAGTTGAGTGGTGTAAAGTGGAGTGGCATAGAGTAGATTAGTGTAGAGTGGCTTGGCATAGAGTGGATTGGAGTTGAATAGCATAGAGCAGAATGGCATAGAGTGGTGTACAGTCAAGTAACATAAAGTGGAATGCTGTAGAGTGGAGTGGCTTAGAGTGGAATAGCATAGAGGGAAGGTGCACTGAGTTGAGTAAAGTTAAATGGCGCAGAGTGGAGTAGCTTAGAGTAGATTGGCGTAGAGTGGAGTGGTGAACAGTGGAGTAGCATACAATAGAGTTGCATAGAGTGAAGTGGCATAGAGTGGAATAGAGTAGACTGGAGTGGCGTACAGTGGAGTGGCATAGAGTTGAGTGCTGTACCATGGAGTGGCATACAGTGGAGTAGTATAAAGTGGGCGGGTGAAGAGTGAAATTGCATAGAGTGGAGTAGTATACAGTGGATTGGTGTACAGTTCAGTGACATACAGTGTAGTGGAATAGTGGGTAATGATGTACACTGGCTTAGAGTTGAGTGGTATATAGTAGATTGGTATAGAGTAAAGTGGTGTAGAATGGAGTGATGTAGAGTGGAATAAATTAGAGTGGAGTGGGGTAGAATGGAGTGCTGAAGAGTAGAACAGCATACAGTGTTTTGGTGTACAGTGGAGTGTCAAACAGTAGAATGGGGTAGAGTGAAGTGGCGCAGAGTGGAATGGCATAAAATGGAGTGACATACAGTGGAGTGGCATTAAGTTGAGTGCTGAAGAGTGGAGCGGAGTAAAGTGGAGTGGCGTAGATTCAAATTGCATAGGGCTGAGTGGCGTAGAGTGGCATACAGTCAAGTGGTGTAGAGTGGAGTGCTATAGAGATTAGTGCTGTTGCATGGAATAGCATAGAGCAGAGGAGGAAAGAGTGGCATAGAGTGGAATAGTGTAGAGTGGATTGACGTGCAGTGGAGTGGCGCACAATGGAGTAGCATACAGTAGAGGGACATAGAGTGGAGTGGAGTAGAGAGGATCAGCTTAGAATGGGGTTGTGCACAGTGGAGTACTAAAGAGTGAACTGATGTAGAGTGAAATACCATAGAGTGAAGGAGCATAGAGTGGAGTGGTGTACAGCGGATTGGAGTACAGTACAGTGGCTTACAGTGTAGTGTGTAGTTGTGTACACTGGCATAGACTTGAGTGGCGTACGGTGGATTGGTATAAAGTGGAATGGTGTAAGAGTGGAGTGATGTAGAGTGGAATAGATTAAAGTGGAGTGGGGTAGAGTGGAGTGGAGTAGAGAAGAATAGCTTCCAGTGTTGTGGCATACAGCAGCGTGGCATAGAGTTGAGCGGTGTGCAGTGGAGTGACGCAGAGTGAATTAGCATTGAGTTGAGCAGGTTACAGTGGCGTGGCATAGACTGTAGTGCCATCCAGTGTAGTGGCGAACAGTGTAGTGGTGTAGAATAGTGTCATAAAGTGGAGTCACATACACTAGATTAGTGTACAAAAAAGTGGTGTAGAGCAGAGTGACTTATAATGAAGAGGCGTAGAGTGTAAAGGCGTAGAGTGGACTGGCATAGTGTAGGGGCACAGTGGCGTACAGTGGAAAGGCGTACAGTTGAGTGACGTACACTGGAGTGGTGTACAGTGGAATAGCATAGAGTGGATTCGCACAGAGTGGAGTGGCACAAAGTGAAGTGGCATGCAGTGGAGTGACATAGAGTGTAATAGAGTAGAGGGAGTGGCATGGTGTAGAATAGTGTACAGTGTTGTAGTGCACGGTGGAGTGGCGTGGAGTGGCGTTCAGTGGACAAGCATACATTGGAATAGTGCACAGTGGAGTGGTGTTGAGTGGTGTGGACTGGTGCAGAGTGATGATGCTTACAGTAGAATATTGTAGATTGGAGTACCATAGACTGGAGTTGTGTACAGTGGAATAGCATACTGTGGAGTGGCATAGAGTACATTGTGTACAGTGGAATACCATAGATTGGAGTGGTGTAGGCTGGAGCGGAGTATAGAGTAGTGATGCACAGTTGAAAAATGTATATTGGAGTGGTTTGGACCGGAGTGGCGTACAGGGGAGAAGAATGTCAGAGAGTGGAGTGAGATGAAGTGGCATATTGTAGAACAGAGCGGAATGTCGTAGACTAGAGTGGGGTAGATTTGAGTAGTGTGTTGTCGAGCAGAGTGGAGTACTGTAGAGTGGAATAGCATAGAGTGAAATGGCATTGAGTGGAGTGGCATACAGTGGAATGGCGTACTATGGAGTGTCTTTGAGTGGAGTGCTGTGGAGTAGCATAGAGTGGAGTGGCATGCAGTGGAGTGACATATAGTGGAATAGCATAGAGTGGAGTGGCATAGAGTGGAGTGGTGTACTATACAATAGTGAACAGTGAAATGGAGTGGAGTGGATTGGATTGGCGTGGAGTAGAGTGGCGTACAGTGGAGTGGCACTGAGTCGAGTTGCATAGAGTGGAATGCCATACAGTGAAATAGCATAGAGTGGAGTGGCAAAAAGTGGAATAGTGTAAAGTGGAGTAGCATACAATATAGCAGTGTAGAGATAAGTGTCATAGACTGGAATGGACTATCATAGAGTGGACTGTAACGTCATAGAGTGGAGTGATTTGTCAAAGAGTGGAGTGTCGTACTGTACAGTGAAGTGGAGTGGAGTGGTGTGTTATACAGTGAAGTGTTATGTCATAAAGTGGACTGAAGTAGCATGTTGTAAAGTCTAGTTTAAAGAGATGTAGTGTGAAATTGGCTTAATGTATTTACATAAAACTTTGCAGATATGTAGAATATGATGTGCAGGGTAATGCAAGATAGTGAGTTTCTACAGATTTACCAAGCAACGCAGGGTGATGCATGGCGGCCTTGCATTGCATTGATTGGTAAATATGACTTAAGTATTGCATAGAATGATAAATCTGTCACTTCTTTATATTTGTGCTATGGTATACTGTGGTAACTTTGCGGTATGCCATAGTACATGCCAATAACAAAGCAGTATATAATTGGCTAATGGCTGCATAAGCAAGATTAAAAAACAGCCATATTCTTTTTACTACACTTTAGTTATGTTCTGGGTTAGGTCTTTAAATATAGGTAAGCAGTAGTTTTTATTATTATGCCCTACCTATTATCACTTTATTTAAGTGTTAATAGCTAGGGAAATTTAGTTATATTTTTCTATATATTGAAAATACACTGTAGTGCACTATATAAGTGAAATGTAGTGTATTACTTTCTCTTTTTTTACATGTTTTTCATTTGTACCTGGTATTTCTTAGGTAGTATTGAGGTGCACCATGTAATTTTTATAAAACATATAGGGCCTCATCTATAAAAAATGATGCAGGGTGGCACCGCAAGCAATTTAGCAGCGCCATGTTGCCTAATTTTCAAAGCACAAGGATGCGTTGTAGTAAAAACAATATGACGCATCCCTGTGCTTTCCCCTGTGCTGGCGCAAAATCTGCTGCCATTCACTAGCGCAGGCACTCTTGCATCATTTTACAAGGGGGTATGCACTGCAGGGAAGACTGTTTTTGTGCAGGAAGAGACACCTTCCTGCACAAAAACAATCATAATGGCATTTTCCTTTATCTCCAGAACACTCAGAAAGAGGAAAAAACAAGGAAAAATAAAAGCATTTCTCCTTGTTGCGCCATTCCTACGCCTCCCCTGGGGAAGTGTATGATTCTGAGGCATTCCTAGTTTTACAAAATTTTGTAAACCTGGGAATGCACCAAGTTCCATGAATGTTGCACGGGCACACCAACAGCAACACTGTGTTATTCACACATGTGCTCTGTTTAACACAGCTGTGTGCTTAGGTACTTTGATGTCACCGGCTACAGGTTGCCTGGGTGATGGAATGTGGCCCACGACTCTGGGGAAAGAAAAGTGACAGTTGAAGGTAGAGAGGTCAGTGGAAGGATGGGATCTTCTATCAATAAAGAACTTAAACTCTGTCAGTTCTCTGGGTCTTCTTCTACCACCCTCTTGCCGTGTGATGAATGAACTTGAACTGCCACACTGGCGTAGTCTGCAGTTAGAAGATCTTAAGGTCAAGGAGTAGCTCTGGGGGAGATCGTTTTTTTTTACAATTTTCGCTACTCAACATATGTCTGCAACAGAAGTAGTGTCTCTTATCGGGTATGTTTTCAAATCCAAAATGGATCCATGCCATATTTCTACACTGCACATCTAACCTCTGGTGTGCAGTTGTGACCTGAGCATTTCCTGGCTGGGTGCTTCATGTTGTTAGGCTCCGATTTTGCCGTGACCACCTCTGAGTAGTTGCTTTTAAGAGCTGTGATCTAACTGTCAAGCGCAGCGCTGCTCTTCCTTCCTAAAATTCCGCTGTGTTGTAGCGGCACTGATCAACTTTCATGATCTGCTACGGATTCAACTTGTTGTCACAGCGTGGCTGAATTTCATGAGCAACACCGCTTGAGCGGCCTGAGTGTTTCGCTGATGGGCTCAGCTTTTAGTGAGCTCACCTTCACATGGCGGTTGGGCTTGTGTTGAGTGTGTCAAACTCAGCTCTTTGTATCGCAGCTAGTTACAATCGCAGCACTGTTCACTTAACTGTGAGGTGGTATGTTTTCGCAGATACGCACAGCCCTACTCTACTGCTGCTGTCTTCAGTGACACGTCCTCCTTGATTTGCACCTACGGGCCCGGCTCAGCTCTGTCTGCTCGTGGTGAGCTGCGCTTTGAATTTCCACTATTAACCTTATAAATGCGGTGTAAACTGTCTTCTCCCACTGAAAACATGCCTGTTTAGTTTTACACTGACAGGCACAGCTTCCTTAGACTGCCCAGGTTGTCGTAAGCTGAATTGTTGATTTTAATGGTTTTCTTCAGCCTTCAGGAGACACGCCTGTTTTGATTTTGATAGGCACAGTGTTGTAATGTACCTTTTACTTAATGCACCCTCCCTACAGAAGTTCTCTCCATGCTGCTCAGCCAGTGATGAGGTCAGATGGAATGTTGATTGTGTTTGGATTGGAAGAGTGAGGCGGTTGGTGTGGATGGGCTGAGCAGTGGAGAGCCTGCTCCTAGTGGGGCACTTTAATGGATCTGACTAACATCTAATAAAGCTGTGATCCTATTCTACATCACCTGGTCTACGCATCATTCTTCTTTGTAACACTGGCGACGATTTAAAGAATCTGCGTGCTATTCAAATGGACTTTTGGAATTAGTGAGACTAAATGAACTAAAGAATTAAAGACTCTAAGGCATGGGTACTCACAAACTTTCTCTCGGGGGCCAAATTTACAATGTGGTTTGTGTCCGAGGGCCGCACCGGTGGGGGTGGGGTCAGTGGGGGTGGGGCAGGGCTAGAGCAACAACAAAAAACTGTGACCATGAGGTTGAACACAGGTCTCTGCAGCAGACGCCTTCCTCCACTGAGCTACAAGACCCGGCATACGCACCTCTCTCTCTCTCTCCCTCTCCATCCCTCTTTCTCTCTCTCTCTCTCTCTGCCTCCCTCACTCCATCCCTCTATTTCCCTCTCTCCCTCCCCGGTCTCCCTCTGTCTCACTCACTCTGACTGTATCACTCCCTCTCCCTATCTCCTTCCCTCTCCATCCCTCCCTCTCCCTCCCACCCTCTCCCTTCCTCTCCCTTCCCTCCCTCACCCTCACTCCCCTTCCCCCTATTCCCTCTCCCTCCCTCACTCCCCTTTCCTCAACCTCACTCCCTCCCCTCACTCCCCTTCCCTCCCTCACTCCCCTTCCCTCCCTCCCTTCTTCCCCTTCCCTCCCTCCCCTTCCCTCCATCCCCTTTCCTCCCTCACTACCCTTCCCTCACTCCCTTCCCTTCCCTCACTCCCCTTCCCTCAAGACCTACCCTCACTCCCTTCCCTCACTCCCTTCCCTCCCTCCCTTCCCTCCCTCCTCTTCCCTGCCTCCCTTTCCCTCCCTTCCCTTCCTCACTCCCCTTCCTCACCCCCTCGCCTCACTCCTCTTCCCTCACCCCCTTCCCTCCCTTCTCTCCCCTTCCCTAACTCCCCTCACTCCCTCCCCTCACTCCCCTTCCCTCACCCATTTCCCTCCTTTGCCTCCCCTTCCCTCACCCCCCCTCCCTCACTCCCCTTCCCTCACTCCCCTTCCCTCACTCCCCTCACTCCCCTTCCCTCACTCCCCTCACTCCCCTTCCCTCACTCCCCTTCCCTCACTCCCCTTCCCTCACTCCCCTCACTCCCCTTCCCTCACTCCCTTCCCTTCCTCCCCTTCCCTCACTCCCCTTCCCTCACTCCCCTTCCCTCACTCCCCTCACTCCCTTCCCTCACTCCCCTCACTCCCTTCCCTCACTCCCCTTCCCTCACTCCCCTCACTCCCCTTCCCTCTCTCCCTCCCCTCCATCACTCCCCTTCCCTCACTCCCCTCACTCCCTTCCCTCACTCCCTCCCCTCACTCCCCTTCCCTCCCTCACTCCCCTTCCCTCCCTCCCTTCTTCCCCTTCCCTCCCTCCCCTTCCCTCCCTCCCCTTTCCTCCCTCACTACCCTTCCCTCACTCCCTTCCCTTCCCTCACTCCCCTTCCCTCATTACCTACCCTCACTCCCTTCCCTCACTCCCTTCCCTCCCTCCCTTCCCTCCCTCCTCTTCCCTGCCTCCCCTTCCCTCCCTTCCCTTCCTCACTCCCCTTCCCCACCCCCTCGCCTCACTCCCCTTCCCTCACCCCCTTCCCTCCCTTCTCTCCCCTTCCCTAACTCCCCTCACTCCCTCCCCTCACTCCCCTTCCCTCACCCATTTCCCTCCTTTGCCTCCCCTTCCCTCACTCCCCCTCCCTCACTCCCCTTCCCTCACTCCCCTTCCCTCACTCCCCTCACTCCCCTTCCCTCACTCCCCTTCCCTCACTCCCCTCACTCCCCTTCCCTCACTCCCTTCCCTTCCTCCCCTTCCCTCACTCCCCTTCCCTCACTCCCCTTCCCTCACTCCCTTCCCTCACTCCCCTCACTCCCTTCCCTCACTCCCCTTCCCTCACTCCCCTCACTCCCCTTCCCTCTCTCCCTTCCCTCCATCAATCCCCTTCCCTCACTCCCCTCACTCCCTTCCCTCACTCCCTCCCCTCACCCCCCTTCCCTCCCTCACTCCCCTTCCCTCCCTCCCCTTCCCACCCTCCCCTTTCCTCCCTCACTACCCTTCCCTCACTCCCTTCCCTTCCCTCACTCCCCTTCCCTCATTACTTACCCTCACTCCCTTCCCTCACTCCCTTCCCTTCCTCCCTTCCCTCCCTCCTCTTCCCTGCCTCCCCTTCCCTCCCTTCCCTTCCTCACTCCCCTTCCTCACCCCCTCGCCTCACTCCCCTTCCCTCACCCCCTTCCCTCCCTTCTCTCCCCTTCCCTAACTCCCCTCACTCCCTCCCCTCACTCCCCTTCCCTCACCCATTTCCCTCCTTTGCCTCCCCTTCCCTCACTCCCCCTCCCTCACTCCCCTTCCCTCACTCCCCTTCCCTCACTCCCCTCACTCCCCTTCCCTCACTCCCCTCACTCCCCTTCCCTCACTCCCCTTCCCTCACTCCCCTCACTCCCCTTCCCTCACTCCCTTCCCTTCCTCCCCTTCCCTCACTCCCCTTCCCTCACTCCCCTCACTCCCTTCCCTCACTCCCCTCACTCCCTTCCCTCACTCCCCTTCCCTCACTCCCCTCACTCCCCTTCCCTCTCTCCCTTCCCTCCATCACTCCCCTTCCCTCACTCCCCTCACTCCCATGATGGCCAGTCTAAAAGACATGTGCACTTTGAACAGTGCATAGGCAGCTTTCTGCCCACCACTCCTCCCTGCTGTCACTCAGCAGGTCCTGTGCTGTCCTAACGCTTTGTTCAGCACGGGACAGTGAAAAATAAAATGGTAATGAATTTCCATTTTATTTTTTATCAGGGGGATCTTGGCGGGCATTTAAGTGGGGTGACGCTCCTACACTCCAATGGAGGAGCACCCCCTGAAAGTTTCCCGTTCCCCGTTCGTGCAGCATTTTGCGGTCAGGATGCGCCTCTCGAGGAGAGTGCCCTGATTGTTTTTCTCGGCTCCAAAACTCATCTGCCGAGTGGACAAGATTACCTGTGAAATCATGCCTCAAACATTTGTATTTTCTCATATTCAGCAAGAAATCTGTGTGCTTGGACTCTTAATGATCAAGAGAATAGATTGGCTCTTTAAATCCCCTTCCAGGCCTGGAGCTGGTGGCAGGCAGCGCTGCAGCTATTCACTGAAAGCGCTATTCTGAACTGAGCTCTGCAATAAATATTTGGAATTGGGTTGGAATGTAATGGGCTGCCACTCCTGCGCCACTCACCCTGCCTGTGTGCCCTCCTCCCCCCTCCCCCCCCCTTCCCCCTCCCAGGCTATGACAGCTTCCAGGCGCGCGCAAACAGCCGCACACAAGCATTTCACAGGTCTTTAAAAGACCATTAGCATGTTAATGAGGCTATTTTCACCTTTCAGCGCCCCTGCAGCCCCACTCTGACTACGGCGGAAATCGCCCGGCCCCCACAAGCAGCAGAGTCTCGGAGTCGAGCTCTGGTTGCAGGCAGCCTTTAAAAATAAAAATAAAACTCGGGTACGATGTCTGAAAGGTCCGCGGGCCGCCAGGGAAGGCTTGCCGGGCCGCCACTGGCCCGCGGGCCTTACTATGAGTACCCCTGCTCTAAGGTATGAAAATGTCTCTATGGTATGGAAACTTTGTTTAGACTTGAAGAAACTTGGCACCCCATATGCCCCACCAGTGACCCTGGCAACAGTCACCCTTAATTAGATTGTGCCAGTTTCTATTTGCCTGCCTGCTGCCTTTGGAACAGGACTTCCAACTTCTGCCACGTTGTCCCTGCATTGGCTTTGATTGTACTGCATACTGGATAATTCTGGATGTTTTGGTCTGCCTTGAACTGTGACTAACGCTAAAGCTTGAAATATAATTATAATCAACAGCGTGTGTTGTGCATCCACCCATGCATGAAGATTGGGAATCTTGACTACAGTGTTGTTTAACAGCGTCCGAGCTTATCTCAGAGACATTTGCAGTTGGAAGTATATGTCAAGCCCCAAGTCTTAACGAGTGTCTTTAATCAAACTTTCCCACTGTTTGGTGATCAGAAGTATATGTCAAGCCCCAAGTCTTAACAGGTTGTCGTTAATCAAAATTTCCCACTGTTTGGTGACCGGACCGTCGGATTTGGTGATCGGGGGCAGGGCTCGAGCCCCGGAGTATTGGGTTATTTTTTTTTCGCAATTATCTGGTCCTAACTGTAAGTTCGCTTCCTCTGCATTATTTGAATTGCCTACGCAGTTACCTTTTGCGCGAGCTTGGGCGCGTGTGCAGATCACCATTCTGTCCTTGGAGCGTCCACCATCGTATGCGTGACTGTGACGTCTATGATGTATCTGTCCACACTTTGCAGTGAAGATGTACGTGGAGCCTTCCAGGTTTCTTCATGCAGCGTGCCTACGATTGGCGGGTCCTCACGTCATATAACAAGGGGATGATGTATAATTTT
Source organism: Lissotriton vulgaris (assembly GCF_964263255.1). NCBI lineage: Eukaryota > Metazoa > Chordata > Amphibia > Caudata > Salamandridae > Lissotriton > Lissotriton vulgaris. The sequence continues at coordinate 143,334,788 of NC_141690.1, read as the reverse complement.
GTTATTATTGCATCCTCTTTTGTTGGAACGTGTGTATTATCAACTTCACATGTGTTGTTTGTTTTCTATCATTATAAAGGGGGGGGTGTGTTGTAATGTACCTTTTACTTAATGCACCCTTCCTACAGACTACAGAAGTTCCCTCCATGCTGCTCAGCCAGTGATGAGGTCAGATGGAATGTTGATTTTGTTTGGATTGGAAGAGTGAGTCAGTTGGTGTGGATGGGCTGAGCAGTGGAGAGCCTGCTCCTGGTGGGGCACTTTAATGGATCTGACTAACATCTAATAAAGCTGTGATCCTATTCTAAATCACCTGGTCTACGCATCATTCTTCTTTGTAACACACAGCTTCTCCTGTCTGCCTGTATTGTAGTAGCCTCCTCTGTTGGTTTCCGACTTGCTACAGTCTGCCTATTTGCTGATAGGCACAGCAAGCCTTTCTGAGATTGTTTCTTTGGTGTTAACTCACCTTCTAGTTACTTCCTGGAATTCCCCTGCTCACGGTGTGGCCAAACTGTCTTGTCAGAGAACCTTGCCTTAAGTTGAGCCCCTGCTGGCCGCAGGGAGGGAGCTCTGAAAATTGGGCTCCCAGGATCAGGTTCACTACCTCGGTGATTCCCCCCCCCCCATTCCCCCTCCGTTAACCCCATCTCCCCCAACACACCGTTACGCCACTTGATGTAAAGAAACCTGAAGACGACATTGACACGGACCATAGTGGCAACATTTGTCCTGCGCTGATACCACAGAACTGCCAGCAACCCGACAGGACTCCTGGTGGTCTCCAGCAAGCACTCCAGGATCCGCATCGGACACTCGAGAAACCTCCAAACAAAACCAGACAAATTCTCACTCCTGCGCAAGGGCTGCAGGTCTCGAGTTTGGTAGGATTCCCGTCCTGAATCTGCCCCGGAGCAGCGCCTGAGGTAGGATGAATGACCCCAAAATGGCCGCCACGCGCGACCACTCCATCAAGTAATAATGCTGCCGAGCTCCAAGTCCCCCAGCCCCACAATCAGTGACCACTCATCACCAGCAATCTAAAAGAAACTGCGACCCAGCTGAGTGCCCATACCTGAGCAAAGACTCCAGATCCGGCACTAAGAAATATTCTAAGTCTTAGACGACTGGCCTCAAAAATGGTGACACGCACAACCATGCCATTTAGGAAAAGGGCCCACCAGGCAACACAGCCCCCACCCAATGAATCACTCAGAGCCACACATCCTCTTCATTCCAAAAGGAGCAGCAATCCAATCAAGTGCACATACCTGATCAAAGACCACAGATCCAGCACCCAATAAGTTCCTAGCATAAGATGACTGGCCTCAAAATGGCCACCATGCGTGACCATTCCAGGATGGAATAGGGCTCGCCGTTTATCAAAGCCTCGCCCCAGGTATTCAGAGGCCTCACTCCCTGAATAGTCCCAAAGGAAACCGCTAGCCAGACGAGCGCTTTCGCTTGATCAGGGGGCTCATAGCCCAATTTAATTAATAACAACAACTACAGAACGATGGGCCTCAAAATGGCAGCCGCGCTCGAAAAAAACGCCGAAAACTAGAGCGTGCTAAGCCCCAAGGGATCCCTACCACAAAATTAGAGAACAGACACCCTATCTACATATAAGAGCTTCCCAAATCTAACGAGGGCTACCTCCTAAGCAATAGCGCAGACCCTAGATTTGAAAAGACACCTTCACTGATCGACTGACCTCAATATGGCCGCCATCCATGACTGCAACACCATGGAATAGGGCCCGTCAAGCTCCAAAACCCCCAGACTTAAAACCAGCGGACTCTCACACTGTGAGCTCTGCCCAGAAGCTACAGCGCGATCAAACCCTGAAAGCAGTGCATCCTCCTCCTCGACTCCGCCTGACCCTAATATGGCAGTCCCCATCCCTTACTGTGCTGCTTCAGCTCCTAGATCTGGCTCCTGACCCCTTTAAGGCACATTTCTCTATGGGACAGGATCCCTTCTACCCCTATTGAACTGAGAACCTCCTCAAGAGCTCTCAGACTCTCAAAAAGCCCTGCGTCTACTGCAGAGGCTGCCAGGTCTCAGGATGGCTGCCCCTAGAGCACTAAGAGCCACAGCATACCCTCCAACAATGGTTCACTAAACTACTTTCAGAGACAAGGGCTCTACATAAGGGGATCCCAGCAATCACCTCCATGATCAAAAGTAGTTGTTGAAATTAGAGCACAACCCCTACGCAGAGCTAATATCCCGCTCAGGATCCTGCCTGGCCCTAAGATGGCCATCACAAGACCATTGCTGCCCCAGTCTAACTCTTAGCTGGCCCAAGACTGACACTGACGACAACCTTTATTGCAACAACCAACGCACTCTCTGCGGATCTGCCTTTTTCCCCACCTCCCATACACCCCTTCAGAGGCATGATCTCTCTGCATATAGAGTTCACACTATTGCTCATGACTCGCCAATCCACCCCACCCAATCCCTAACTACCCGTCCGAAACCACACAGCCCGAACTCATACACTATGAACTCCCCCCACCTGTCTGCTAAAATGAAACGAAGTCTCAAACAGACACTAATCCGACAACACAGAGAAACCCTATTTACAGACATCTACCACTCCTCCTCCAAAGGTCGGATTAAAATGGACCTAATTTTCCACACGGATAGACCAGAAGATTGGATTTCCACTCTCAGAGCACAACTCTACATCTCCAAAACCACATCCACACCACACAGCTGCAAATTAACATCCTTGCTCCCTAATCGCTCGTCTAGAAGAGGGAACACCTCCGTGACCATCTACACTAATGGCACTGGCCTCATTCAGGCTAACAATGAGAACCTTGAAGCCTTCGATGCCCTCTTCCCCAAACTACGCTCTGCTCTCCCACACCTTCCCCGACCCGTCGTAACCCAGCTCCCAGCTACAGTGAATAGGCCCCAACAGGAAACACAATCCACTCCATCACACACCGCCTCTGTCCACATCCCCCGAGTCCCCTCACACTACAGTACCCCTCGCTATCCATACTTCACAACTCCCTAAGGAAAACACAAACCCACTCCCTATTTGGACCCGCCCACCGCAACATCAGGAACGAGCACCACCAACAGGGGCCCCCAACCCCACTAGGTCCCGCACAGATCTCAAAAACTCAAATTCTTTTCATGACCACACTCACCCCTTCCCAGGTTTACAAAAGGGGACAACTTGCTCTACACATTGAGCAAGAAACAGCACTCTACAAACCCGACCTACACCAAACAAAGCGAATCCCCCCAGGTTGCCCCCACCCCTTCCCATGATTCTGTGGCTAAACGACTAGCGTCACTAGAAAACCAGATAGACCTGTTCTCCCGGTGCCTGTCCGAAATCCTCTCCAACCTAGATAAGGCATGCAGACCACATCAATCTCTCCCTTGGGCTCCCCTCACTTCCATCTCCAACAGCCACAAGAGCCCCTCCGGGCTTTCAGAAACCCTAGAAACTCTGCCTCAGAAACCCCCAAGACTGGACACGGAAGCCGGGCCACAAATAGCTTCAAAAATCGCAATCCTTCGCACTAAGGCTCAGAGACACTCAAATACTGGTACCAAACCCCGACCTCAAGACCCACTAGAACAGAAGCAGAAGTGTCTGACAGTGAAGCAGCTGATTTAGCCTCCTCTTATGACCCACCCCACTTAGACTCCCCTAAATAAAAAATCCAAGTGATCACGGGTCTCCGAAAAGACATTCCCTGCACAAAACCCCCAAGACCACCCGTCCTCACCTCCCTACCTAGGGTGCCCATAGAAAAGATTCCCAACAACAAGGAGCTTTTCACCAATTGGTTGCTGATCAACTGCAGGTAGGCTTCGTTGCATGCAATTGAACTATCAGAGGCCATCCTCTCACATGACATGGACATTGCGTTCATCACGAAGACCTGGCTCAATGAGCTAGGCTCACCATGCTCAGACATGCTTGTACCCCCTGTTTTTTCCATCATCAACAAAGACAGAAAAGACCAAAGAGGGGGAGGGGTAGCTATCAACCATAAAGACAACATGGTCATCACGGAAATAGATTCATACAAATACAACACATTTGAATGTCTCTCAACCAACATTAAGACTAAAGACAACAGAACTTTACTTTGGCATCTTCTCTATCATCCTCCAGGTAACACCTCCGCATTCGGGTAACACTTATCTGACCTGATAGCTCATGGTGCACTCGGAGATGCCAATAATCTAATCCTTGGCGACCTTAACCTGCGGTGGAATGAGTCCAACAACCTGCTAATCCAATCGCTATCTAGTTTCCTGGGTGACAACAATTTAATCCAGCACTGCACAGAGGAGACACACTACAAAGGGGCCACCATGGATGCCATTATCGCTCAAAGAAACACAATCACAATCAATCACATACTACCAGTCGACTGGTCAGATCACTACATGATCCTATTTCATATCAATCAACCTACGCTCTTTCAAACACCTATACAAGACCCCCCTAAACGGTTGAGAAACTTCTCCCAGGTTCCCATGGAAATCCTTGAAGAACAGATAAGCTCACTTCTTCCTAACACCAACAACCTCCTCTCCACAAACAAACTCACTGAGTGCTACAACGCTAAGCTATTGTCCATGCTCGACCAATTAGCTCCCGTAAAGCTGAAAAAGAGACGACCCACTCCATCCAGATCCTGGTTCAACTCCGACCTCAACTCTGAAAGGAGAGATCTAAGAGCCAAAGAAAGAAAGTGGAGAAATAACCTTACGTCCATCCTCCACGATCAACTCAAATGAGCCCGCAGGAAGAACAACAATCACATCAAAAACAAGAAATCCAGCTTTTTCTGTTCAGCGCTGGATAGTGCCAAGAACAGACCCAAAGAGCTCTATAGCATCATTAGACAACAAACCTCCAAGCCTGTGTCCTCCTCTATACAGGCTTCCAAAGAACTATGCGATAACTTTGCCAACGCCTTCAATGATAAGATCACGAAAATTGAACTTTCACTGGACATCAACAACACGCACCTCACGAAGAGCATCATGGCTGGATCGAATGATCTTTCTCCTGGTTCCTCCTTCAATTCCTGGCTAAGTTTCCGCCCCATTCAGGAAACTAAGATAGTCAGGCTAATCTTCACCTCCAAACCCTCATCGCATGTCCTATACCCCATTCCTCCACTACTGACCAAAAAACAGAAACATGCTTTAGCTACACTCTGGAGCACAATCATGAACAGCGCCCTGAAAAAAGGAGTCATTCCAAACTGCCTTAAAATGGGTCAAGTCACACCCCTGCTGAAAAAACCCAGCCTAGAAGTTGCGGATCTGAACAACTTTAGACTTGTGTCGAACCTCCCCCTTCTTTCGAAAACCCTAGCAAGATGCTCATTACATCAACTAACCTAACACCTGGACAACATCAACCTCCTGGACCCCCACCAGTCTGGCTTCAGAAAAGGCTGTAGCACAGAAACCACGATCCTCAACATCATTGACGATATCCACGGTTCACTAGACTCTGACCAATGCTGCCTCCTCGTTCTCCTCGACCTCTCGGCAGCGTTTGACACTGTAGACCACAAACTCTCATAATGGCCCTCCAAGAAGAGCTGGTCTTGGCCAGGTAGTCCTCAAGTGGTTCTCCTCCTTTCTACACAATCGCACACAAAAAATAAAAATAAAAAACTTCACTTCCGACCTCCAATAAGTCAAAAAGGCGTCGCTCAAGGCTCGGTGCTATCACCACAGGTCTTCAACATTTACATGGAACCGCTCTCCAAACTACTCAGGAAAGCCAACATCCGCTTCCATCTCTACGCTGATGATACCCAGATCTACCTGGAAACTACCTCTCTCAAAGACATTCAAAGACTCAATGATGTACTGAGAGATATCCAATACTGGCTGATATGCGACCACCTTAAACTAAACCCCAACAAGACGGAGATACTCCTCATCTCGAATAAGGACGATAACCCCCAAATTGCAGAATGGCTAAAAGCCTCAACGGGAATCTCACTCTAGCAGACTCTGTCAAATCTCTAGACATCACTCTAGACCCAAAACTGATCATGACGAGACATATTAAGAATTCGGCTAAAAGTGATTTCCTTACCCTCAGACTACTGAACAAAATAAAACCCTTCATTCCGCTCAGTGATCTCAAACAGGCCACCCAATCTCTGGTACTGTCACGACTACACTACGGGAACGCAGTCCTCTCTGGAATTGATAAAGTGCATTTGGCTCCCATCAAGACAACGCTGCATGCAGCTGCCAGAATGATCACCGGCATCGACAAATTCGAGCATATCTCACCTGCACTCAGAGAGCTTAAGTGGCTGCCAGTCAAAATGTGGATCAGCTTCAGAACAGCCTGCCCATACAGCCCTTCACACCGGCAAACCTGAATACCTGGCAAAAAAAACTCAAAAAAGCCAGCCAAACCAGGAACCTGAGAAGCTCAAACTCCCTCCTACTCATCCCTTCAAAAACAAGAAGAAAAAAAACTGTGGATAGATCCTTCACCGGAAGCGCTCCTAAAATCTGGAACTCCATTCCCCCTCACATCAGGACCATTTCCTCCTTTGTTGAATTCAAAAGCCAACTTAAAACCCTGTTCCTCAACTGCTCCCCAGGGAATGGATAGCTCGAGGCAGCTCGCGGACATCGAGCTCTGCTCCAACTCTAAGACTATGATTAAACCTAAGGACATATCTGTCCTGCGCAACAATGTGTTGCTCTTCTATTGTTCGTTCTTCTATTAACATGACGCCCTTCTTTTTGTTTATGTTGATTATCTGCTATATATCTGGTGATTATCTGCTAGTATCTGTTGTAAAGCACTCCGATACCCTAGGGTCAGGCCAGCGCTATGGAAAACTTCTTAAATAAATGAAATAAAGTACAAACAGATTTTTGAAGGAAAAAAAGGATATCATTCTAGCTTTATTGTTCTTGTGGGATTTGTGATGTTTATGAAACATTTTGTGTATAGTAAAATGGAAAATATCCTCAAAGCATAATCCCAAGTTACATTTTTTTTATCTCAGGATTTGTTTTTTTTTCTTTTCTTATGTGAGAGATAGGTGCATTCACAATGGGCGATTGTAAGGTACAACTTTCTGTTCTAGTCATGCAAAACACTCCGGCACCACCTTTTTTCCTGGTCAGTCCTGGCACACCCCCTATTAAGTGGCAGAAGTGGAAAAATGTTTTTGCAAGATACTCAAGGGTGTGCTGTGCAACATTAAGTGCAGAACGTAGGGCTGATCTGCTCATGCACTGCTTATGCGCTGAGGGTCAAGATGTGCATGATCATTTACTGCAACCCTCACAAGCAGATATTGAGGATATAAATGAATATGAGTTGTGTATCAAAAAGCTTGTCAAACACTACCTTCCAACATTTAGCACAATTCTGGAAAGTTATCACTTTGCGGCTTCCAGTCCTGACCCTCTGTTGACCTAATCAGAGGGTCGTAGATATTCCACTGTATCTT